>NW_022474206.1:3314528-4058431 GCF_003357145.1 Venustampulla echinocandica | reverse complement strand
GGAAGGGAGGGAACGAGGAGGCGGCGCCAGAGGCCTAGGGAGCGCATGTGGCTATGGATATGGGTTATGGGTAGGATTATGGATATGAATATGGTTATGGATATGGGCTATGGGGACGGAGGTACGTAGCATTGGACGCAGTAGCGCAGTGTAGTTAGTGTACGGAGTAGTGTAGTGTAGTACTTCGTATGGATGCGCCTATAATAATAATAATAATGGGGACAGGAGGCAAAGTCCGCCAGCTAGCAGTCGGAAGCCGGGAGACGAAGACGAAGGCTGCTACGACGTACTCTGCCTCCGGAGGACGCAGTCCATGGCAAGTCGATAGCACCAAGACATCAATACTGCAATGCTCCAATACTCCAATAAAATAGAATATATAATATATACTATGGTATAAGTATAATATAATATGATTAAAATAGAATAAAACACATCCTCTACAAAACAGTTCGTAGCGCACTGTCTCTAGACGCCTACTATTGCCTCCCTCCCCCTTCCTTTGCACCGGCCGCGTAGAAGAAACCTGGCGCTGGTAGGCGGTAGGCTGGTATGGCACCGCATCGTGTTTGGGGCTACGATGTACCTTAACCTGACCTGTGGAAGTGGAAGTGGAAGTGGAAACGGAAGCGTTCCCTTTTGATAACGCCGCCCCGGGCTCCGCGCTACAGTACCCACCGCACCGCTTTCGTCGTTCCAACATCTTCATCTCCATCTCCAACTCGCCGTCCCTCCCTAGTCAGTCTGTAGTCTGTAGTCTGTAGTCTCTGGTTCACTGGTTCACTGGTGTCTGGCCTCTAGTCTCCCATCAGGTTCCCCAATCCTGCCCGGCCCAGCGCACTGGCCTGCGGTGTTGCTGCCGTCCAGGCCTGCAGGGTGCAAACCAATAAAGCGAATTGGCCCAGTCCCTGCCGAGGAGCAATCGCAACGCCGCGTGCCGTGCGTGCGTGGAGAGACCTGACTGAGGAGTGAGAAATGAGCATCGTGCCCGGCTCCGACTTACTCGTTCGTTACCGCAGGGAAATCATCATCAGCAAAGCAGCGCAACTCGCACACGCAGACACGCCCGCGCTTGGCCCGGTTGGGCATGGCGCGCAGGGCAGGGCGGTGCAGGGCATTATTGGCTTGCGACCAGGAGCCCGGCGGAGGGGGGGAAGGGCAGGGCAAGGAAACGACGTGAGGGATTGGGGATTGGGGATTATTGGAGAGGCTATTTCGTGCTGGGGGGGCATATTTCATCTTTCGTGTTGGTGTTGGCGTGGGCGTAGGCAGAGGGCGAGGCGAGGGCGACGGGCGTTGCCAATCTTCCCTCATCCACGGCTGGTCATGGGCCAGCAGGAATGGAGACTTGGAGACTGGAGACTGGATGCGGGTTCCGCCTGGAAGTCGTCGGGTTTGGGGGCTTGGTTGCACCGCAATGGGCTGGCGACCTGGCGACCTGGCATCTGGAATCTGGATTCTGGCATCTGGCATCTGGCATCTGGACCTAGCCGGGCCCGCGCGATGCCCGCTTGCTGTCTTGTCTGCCTTTGATCAAGATTCTGCAAGTCGAAAAGTATTTTGCCCTCTAGTCGCTCCCAGCGGGGCGCTACGACTGGGCAGCGGAGAATGCGCCACGGGAGACTCGTCAGACTCATATTACGAGTATTCAACTCACCAGGCCTCCGAGATTCATCCATCCTTGAATATGCTCATCCAGCGACTGCGATTCGCGCTGGGGCGGAGGCCCCAGCTTGGACGGCAACACGCTCGACCACCGCCGCCTGGCGTGTGCAATAAGAAGAATCCCCCAGTGACCCAGGCTCAGCACTTTCGTAATGCACCGACATGCCAGTGCCAGCTCCAGTGCCAGCTCCAGCTCCAGGTGAGCATAGTGCGGTCGTGTCGGGCACGCCCAGCGCGGCCGCCAGGGTATGATTGGCCCGAGACATTCTTTGAGACTGAATGCTTCCTGCGCAGTGCCAGTACGAGTGACACCGAGTGAGTGAGATTCCGCTAGGATGGGGATGGGATGGGATGGGATGGGGATGGATCATGGCGATTCACGAAGGGAGCGTCCGGAGCATGGCGCGGGCGGCCTTTCGTTTGGCGCTGGCCGGGTTCTGCTGGTTTACAGTACGGAGTAGTACATGTACAGTAGTAGTAGGTCCAATCCTTGGAATCCGCTCCAGAGCCCAGTGGCCTCATCAGCGGATGGTTTGGGGAGTTGGTTCCACGAATCCACACAGTCTGCCTCCGGGGACGGATTTGCACGCCGCCCACTCCTCCCACCCAGTCAGCCAACGAGCCAGCCAACGAGCCAGCCAACCAGTCAGCCATCCCCAACATCCCACCAATCGACGCTGGAGGAGCCACGCAGAAAATACTGCCTCCTCTTCCGGCCATGGGATGCTGGCGCTGGCACTGGTGAGCAGCAGGCAGTCCTGCAAAATCCCTCTCGGAGGCTCGGGACGGCAACGCTCACTACTACACTACACCAAAGTTTCCTTCTTCCAAGGGCCTGGTGAAGTCCAAAAGCCGCGGGCCTTGGCGCTTGGGTCGTTCTGGAATCCCGAGAGCCATTATTGCTGCTGCTGTTGGAAGTCATGAGATGACGATTCCCACCGTGGCCAACACACATAACGCTACTGTACTAAAAGCATACAGCCCATCTTGATGCGCGGCGTTGCCTCATCAATAATGCCCGGCAAGCTGCCCCCCATTGGAACGTGACCGCTTGTTCGATACAGTCTGTGTGAGGAGTGACACTTTGCAATGCTCGGATCCTGTATGCTTCTGAATCAGGCTGATGACGGCATGCTGAGGCAGAGCGCAGAATTATCCCCCTTTTCTTACTCCTTCCACGGCGTGCTCCTGCCAATTAAGGGGACTTGCCGTTCACACCGCATAGTTCTCCGTTCTCAGCATCCTGTAAAACCTACAAGGAGTGAGGCACTTGGATTTTGATTGACGATCGTCGCCACGCCGCCCTTCACCCCAAGGCAGGGGCTAATAATAATGAGGTGGAAATGTGGGAAGGAAACCCGGGCGGGAAACCAAGCCCTAGGCAATTCCGTTGCTGCATCAGTGTTGCAGCGAGGCATGGGCTGAAGATTGATTGACTATCTTTTTGGACATTGGTTTCATGACTTGGTCCGGAGACAAGTGCTAAAGAGCAGACGAGGTCCGTCAGACTCCGTGAGCCCGTATGTCATGCTGCTTGGGCCTTGGGCCTTGGGGTCCATCAACTTTTGTGGGTGTGGAACACTGGGTTCACACGTTTAGCCGTCGGCGGAAATAGAAGCAAATCACAGCTCGAGCGTCCAAACACAATGTTTGACTTCATTTGGTTAATGAGTTTTCTCGATGTTGCTCGGGCAGTTTCTTGGTCCTCCTGGATCTCGACCATGGGCTGGGCTTGCCTAACAACGCTAGGTGATGTCAGCCAGCTTGCCTCTGTTACCAAGTACCTACTACTGTACCATGACAAGTTTGTTGACAACCACAGTAATATCCCAACATAGTGGGGTGATGAGGAAATGCAGCCCTTTTCGCGCCATCATGCCTTCGCAATTTAGGGTGATTGAGTGGTGCTTGCTTCAACACATCTAGACCCATGACTACTTTACTTTTACTTCGGAACGGGCGTCAGCCTTCCATGTCCGGAGTATGTATGGTGGTCAAAAATGCACGATGGCGAGGCGATGGCGAGGCGATGGCGAGGTCTCACAAAGCAAAAAATGCCGGTAGCCTTGGGAACCCGAAACATAATTAGGAGCAAGCCTTGACTACCTACTAACCATGTGCCCTCATTACTGGCTGCACCTCGGTCATCCGTCCTTCTTGAGTCGTGATGTCCATCGTGCCCAGGATATGTTGTTGGCGTGACGCGTAAAAGCATCTGATGGTTTCTCCACTGCAAAGGCATAAAATAAAACCTGGGCTATCAAAGTTTTATGATCCCTCGGGTTTTGTTTCGGAAAGCGGGGGTTGAATACGGAGCGGTACGAAGTGCTATTGAATAATGTTGGGCTCAGAAGTCAGATGTATAGAATACATACATCATCCAAGTGACTAAATCGGGATACAGCACGCCGGAGCTAGTTGATACGCTCACCTCGGTATAGCTCATTTTATCCTACTGTAACGGCCTAGGACTAATCTGCCGTGCGAATAATTGAAACAAAACGCTCGAAAATAGTCCAGCTCCTCCGGCAAGATATCAACAAGCTCCTCCGAGGATTATCATCTGCTAACAACCCTGGCTAGTTGAGCTAGTTGTATTATGAGTACTGTACCGGCTAGTCGGACGTGCTGCATGTACGTACAGAGTACGTTGTGGCGTTAATCAGTTAGATTTTTTCCGCCACCAGACAACCCCAACCCCTTTCTTGCCGATGGGCGCGGGATGATTACCAGTGGTCACGTGTTGATATCATCAACCTCTACAATGCCTTACCTACGGAGCATGTAGCCTCCAAGTAAGAGTAGGGATAGGGGTGCGACTAGGAGATATGGCGGCTTCGTCTTCGTCTTCGGCTTCAACTCCAGGGCTCAAGCACAGCCAGCGAGCCAGATCCGTATGGCTGGCGTGAAGAGAGCGGCGCTGCTCATGCATCGTCCCGTGTTGCCTACTGCTTTTTCCTTCTTCCTCATTTACCTACTCGTGGCTTCAACATTGACGATTCACCTCATTTTCACTTCCATCCTGCCGCGCTGAATGTCTGAGTCAGAGTGCCAGTGCCAGTGCCAGTGCCAGTGCCAGTGCCAGTGCCCCCGTCTCCGCACAGCATATCTGTAATTTGTCTGCGACTCGATCACCAAATAATCCAGGGTCCACCCAGGACACCCGGCCTGCAAACCCCTCCCCCTATCGTCCCATCCTATGGATCACCGCCCGGAAACGACGAGTCGATGACTCTCCAAGGCATCTCGAACTGGATCAGTACGAACTTACGAAGTAGCACCATAATTCCCGTGCCTGCCGTTGGATCGGAATCCCGCCGGGATAACAGACGAGCAACATTCCCACCCCTCTACGGAACACTCTTGCCTTTGCTAACCAGCGCTACTTTGCCTGCGCCAGCAGAATTGTTGGTTCTTTGATTCGCCTTCAGTGTTTCGATCGTCAAACGCCCTTTGCGCCAACATCGCCCATCAGTCATGCAACTCTCAGGCCCATAACAGGTTCTTTCCCGTGCCATCCTTCAACCCTTTCGGAGGGGATGTTCGTCGCCTCTGTCTGGCCCTTTCAGCCGCTTTCGGATAGCTAGGCTAGGCTACCCCAATCAGCGGCCGACTGGATACCTCCATGTATTGATGGGAAGTTTAGTCGGCGTCATGTCGAGAAAGCTACACAAGGAAGGTATCACATAAGCAGGACTGGCTAGTTAGCAGCGGTTGGTAGCACACACCGAGTATACAAGAGTCAAAGCTCAATTCCTACCTATTGCTTGGTAACTTCCGTTAATCGCAAAGGTGCAGCTCGGCACTAGTAATATAACCTAGAGTGTAAGTAGTACAACACGGCACCACTTCGAAGGAATCCCTTTTTTTTTGCCAAAGCCTTATGCCCATTTTGGACCTTGGGCTTCGGCTCCAGGAGAAACCAATACGGTTCAGCTTCATGTCAGACACCACTGCATAAGTGCCCAGTACTGAAAACGGGTAATTTAATCTAAGGCTTCCGAAATTCATTCCGAAGCGCTCGGTGCTGTCGTTGGAAACTTGATAAGCTCGCATTTTAAAATCTGATAGTTCTTCGTCGCTGGTACCATGTGCAACGCCAAACGGACCCTGACCTGACGCCGCCTTGCACTTGTTTCCATGGTGTTATTCACTGGCTCCAGTATTGGCTATGTGCCTTCAAAGCAACAATCCGCCACAATTTTCCAACGGGCGCGGTGTGGCAGCCTTGTTAATAAACTTCTCAGGTTCCATATCACGATGGACACCGGCTCCACCCCTCTGCTGTAGGATCCTCAACGGAAAGGCAACTACATCTATTTTCACTCCTGCTCGCCCACGGCCGGGGCTGCGGTTGAATGTACCCCCAACGGCTCCGCTCCACAACACAGTGCATACCACCTGCTGTGAGAGGGAAGTACATGTAGTTTCTGCAGAACTTTGAGCTCTGGAACAACTGAATGCTCAGCAGGACCGTTGGCCGGCTTCAATAATATATGTCCATGATTATCTATTCAGCGGATGATCTCAAAAGCTGCAGGCCTCTAGCTAACACCCGGCATCCCTATGGAGATGGATGGCAGCCGCCAGGACTCAGCGAAGGAAGGCTAGCTGATCAAAGTTCGTTTCTTGCGCGTTCAGCTACAGTATCCGGCAAAATTCAAACTGACACCAACACACTTCGGCGGTTCCTGTCCTCGGAGACTCTGCCCAGTGGACAGCCTGACTCCATCCACTTTGCGTGGTCTCTCATGGTCTCTCACACACACTCTCTCTGGCTGCGTCATCCTTACATGACTACCTGGCAGTATCGCGTACGCGTATGGGGCAAGCCAAGGCAGAGCGTTTAATGGAAAACACGAAAGTCGAATATCCGAGCGAGTGCGTGTGTCAGCCGTGTTCGTTCAACGTCGCAATGCAGCCCAAACATGCCTGCTTCCTAGGTTCTGCATTCAGAATCAATTATTCACCACAGTACTTCAGAGTCAAGGGATGCGATTGATTCGTCGTTTAGCTCCTGATTCTTTCCTTTGTTTTTCCATTCAACGGCCATCAATCCGCAGCCTTGTAATGTTGCACGAATACGGCTATGTCACCTGTGTCTCCCTGTTGCTGAAATATGCGGGCACTGAAGGAGGTGCGATGTGCCATCAATTCCCAAGTCATATGCAAACAACCAATCTAGCCGTTGGCAAACACAGTGTCTGATCAACAGTTCCATTTATCTCCAACATGAGCGGTGGCCACATCATTATGTGGAACGATACGACTGCCTGTTCGATTCCCTTCCATCCTGCCTGTTTTGTCTTATGTCCCCTGGTTAATATTTATTTAGCTTGATGCAAACGCCCGTATTCGCGACTCCTTCAAAGTCAACGTTTCTCGAAGTCGAAAGTGCTTTCCCACGGTTAAGGCAACCTGGCCATCTGACATGTTTGAAGGTCCCCACAGGATGACTGGATTTGCGTTGATAAGTTCACCAACTCCATTACCCCTCGTTTGAGAGGTTTTATGTATCCATATCCATGACGATCCCATACCGCGGCAATTTACCTGTGGAGGAACACACGAAGCCTGGCTGAACACCAGTCCGTGGATCCGACGGCGTAGTCTATGGACGACCGTGGATTATCATCATTGTGAACTTGATCTGTGTTGCCTGCGGTCATTAAATTCTCCTCGCTGAATTCTCTTTCAATTTCAAAATTCCGATGACGAGCACGCTGTTGGGCATTAATCTATCAGCATAGCGGGAAGGGCTCTTGGTATTGGTGCGTTGGTTTGCTAGGAAATGAATGTTGGCCCCTAAAGGTAGGTCCTTTATTACCAAAATATATCGTACATTCATCCGGGAAATGGTTCCACGATAAGATGAGGTGTTTCGAGATAAATGAGGGTAAAATCCAAGAGGGGTTTGCGATAACGAATTGATAATGGGGAATTAATACCCCAGCCCAGTTACATATTGACCTTCAACTGCTTCGTAGAATTAAGATTAATTGTAAACTAATTTTGGTGAATATGGATATTTCGAGAATACCTCCAAAGGACATCGTTTGTAAAAGGATATTATCATAAGAATTTGCTTTGACACAGCGTCAGATATATGATCGTCTCGACTTTGAAGCGTCATCTTCCAGCCTAAGGTTAAAAATAGGAATCCCGCGCTAAACCGGTTGCGCGAACGACCAGCGCCAAGACTTTCAACGACACTGGATTGTTTGGCCCTCCCTTTTCGGATTCACAACACCAGCGAGCATTCCATCCCGTCCTCCCACTACCACTACCATAAGCATCTCCCTGTCCGAAGGGGCTTACGCTCGCTGGCTCCTTCATCACTACGTTCGCTACTCCAACAATAATATTTTTGTCGTCAACGAGGCCTCCACAGCCGGTCGTACGTTTCCTTCAGTCCGCTCTCTCCACCGCACTCTCCTCCGCCTGTTCCTCCGTCCGAGAAACGTACATTCAAAATGGGGTTTGGAGACTTTGAGAGCGTATGCCGAAAGGCGTCGGTGCCGCTATGCTCTGTGGTCGGCCACTTTGAGAGCACCAAGGGCTCCGTGGGGATTGAAGCTGATTGTTATGCGCGCAATATCGAGCTGGCCAACACGATCATTTTCCAAGGGGCCGCATCTTTCATGCACATTGTCGCGTTGATCATGACAGTCATCATGATTCTGCATGTCAGAAGCAAATTTACTGCAGTCGGTATGTTCGCACATTGGATTTGGGGCAGCTGTGGGATATTGACTGATGTCCGTAACTAGGCCGAAAGGAAATCACCGCGTTCTTCTACCTCTACATGGGATTGAGCTGTGCCTCGCTTATCCTCGATTCTGGCGTCGTTCCTCCTGGCAATGGCGCGTATCCATACTTCGTTTCAGTGCAGAATGGTCTCACCTCCGCCCTCTGCGTCTGCCTGCTCATCAACGGTTTTGTCGGGTTCCAACTCTACGAGGATGGCACCACCATATCCGTCTGGCTTCTCCGAACAGTCAGCTTTGCATTTTTCGTCATCACAGGCTTAGTGTCGTTGGCAACATTTAAGGGGTGGGCTGGTCTCGGTCCTACGAGGACTGTTGGCCTATTTGTCGTGTTATACCTCGTCAGCGGCATTGCGTTGGTGGTATATGTTGTCATGCAGGTTATCCTCGTGGTCAACACACTACAGGACCGCTGGCCATTGGGAGATATTGCCTTTGGGGCATTCTTTTTGATCATTGGCCAGGTTATCCTTTATGTTTTCAGCAACACGATTTGCAATGCCGTCCAGCATTACCTCGACGGGCTGTTCTTCGCCACAATTTGTAATCTCCTCGGAGTTATGATGGTTTACAAGGTTGGTTCCCTATTTTCACATCCCTCTTTTCCCGATATAGTCGTTAACCCGAAATTATAGTATTGGGATTCCATCACCCGAGAGGATCTCGAATTTTCCGTTGGTACCAAGCAAAACAACTGGGAGGTTAAGGAGCCCTTAATGGATGATGACCGCCGAACAACCATCTACCAAGACACTGATTCCAGCACTGTATACAACGGCCCTGTACAAGGAAGAAACTCGAATTACGGTGGCTTTACGTACTAAAGAGTCCAACTTCGGTATCGACTATGTATTTAAAAGGCTGCAAAGCTGGGGGAATGGAAGACGTGTATCGATCGCATAGCGTGGGCGGTTTTACTCTCGAATGAAGAGAGCGGCGTACAGTTCGGATGATTTTGCTTGCTCAGAACAGAAGCTGTTGGAGTTATATATGGCGTTTGGACAATAATATGCGAGGAACTTGACGGGCATGAGCCTCAATAGAGTTTAATAGTTTTCACTGCGTCTTAGATTCGTATTAATCGTATTAAGTTTTTTTCTTCGAAAGCGCCTCGGCATCCATTTGTTCCTTCCTATATTAGTAGGATACAGATGCCAGCCTACATAAAACAATCCGCTTAATCTCTCTGTTCCAATTCCTCGTTTGTGAATCTGTCTTGAGCTTGTGCTGTCTAGAGAATGCTAGTCTCATCGACATTGACTGAGAAGCCAACTCGTGGACCCAAATTCCTACATGATCCAGCTTATCGATCCTAGCCATCATCTGGCCGACTGGCACATATACGCCGGGTACCGGGACGTCCTATAGGTCCCCCATCAATATCCCTTGTGTTGAGCTTCGAGGCTTTGAGAAGCATTGGAGGATTGCGGAAGTTATTAGAGGTATATTCGTCAAAGACCAAGGTTTCCATTATTTGTCATTTCACATTAATTGACGCCTTCGCCCTCTCTCCAGCTAGATCGGCATACGGTTAGCATAGTTCTCGAATAAAAGAGATTAGGAAGACTGCTTTGAGACTAATTGCGAGTAGACGAGAGGGGGTTTTGAGATGCCATATAAAGCTTACCCTATTGGTATCAACGCAGCCGCAATAGAACCCACCCCTCTTTCTGTAGCCAAAAGATTGAACTGCGCAGCAGCATTCCTCGTATCCTGTATTTCAATCCGTATACCGAGACTATTAATAAACTGTCTGGTCTCAGGACTAATCGGCCTCATATCCTTGCCCAATCCCAAGATCAATATGTCTGCGCCTCAGAATATCAGCTCTCATCCCCCCACCAAAACAACAATACTCCTAATAAGGATGGGCAACATACCAGGCTTAGGCCAGACCGTCCCCAACAATCCCAAGGCCTCCTCACTTACACCCCACTGCCCCTTCGCGTTCACCAGTCTTGTCTCATCCCCAGAAGTATTCGCCAGCCAAGGACACCATTCGAACGACTCACCATTGATGAGTAAGACACCCTTCCCGCCTATTACTTTAACTTCGTTGTTTAAGTGGAAACCGTCCCACAAACAGGCGTCGATAGCTGTACTTGGTGGTGGTGTGTTTCCTAGCACATTAAGGGCGCCGAAGTCGGTTTGCGTATCTTCCTTTGAAACTGGTCCGCGATTGCGGGATATAGGTTTTGGTGAGGCGTTGTGTAGAGGGGGAACGGCAGAGAATTGACGATGAGGGGAGGATAGGCATCTGGACGACGTTCGAGAAAGCAGTCGGGATGTGGAGTGGCAATGGGGATGTCGTGTGGCTGGATTGGTGAGGAGAAAGCTCCTCAATTCATGGACCGTAGGGCGGATGAGTGATGGCCGAAGGGATGCCATGGCTGACTGAAATATTAACGTGTTATTTCAATTGGAAGTCGGGAACTGGTGGACAATGTGTTGAGCTTGAGTTATCTTTCAATGAAGTCAAACATGTGCGTCGTGCTCACGATCCAGGTACGCGGGTGAGGGGACGCTGCCCTACCCGGACTGCGAGACGGGCATCTATTAATAACATGGAGTCCAAAAGTGTCCTTTGCCTTTACAGTATCGACATCCCCAGTCTGCCTATCTACCCAAGATTCCCTTTTACTAATGGGTACTCATTCATCCCAAAATTGCTTTTCTTTCCATCCCAGCTGGGCACTCAAATCAAGCCCAGTTGTCCCTGAATCCTGAATTATGCAAAATTCCATGGTCCAGAAACCTGACGCCGCCCTGACTGACGACAATGCTTCTGTGAGGATATTCGCCCACACTCTCTCCGAGGAAGAGCTCTTCCATGAGAGCCAACGGCGCTATGCGCCGATGTTTTCTTACCCGCCCGACCGCCCTGTGGTCTTTGTCAAATTCGGTGGCCTCGAGAAACAGGCGGAGGGAGACATGCAGAGGCTCGCGTTTGGCTGGCTAAGCACAGAACAAGAGAAAAAACCCCACTGCAATGTTTATATCCCGGAGGTCTACAAGATATTTAGTAGACATGGCGTGACTTTCATCGTCATGCAGTTTATTGAAGCAAGTAGCATCCAAGACATTGCAAAGCAGCTAGGAACTCAGCATTGGGAAGATCGTAAGTCTAAGTACTACGATTTAATTGCTGAGGGAATTCAGTTGCTTCGTGGTATGCCTCTACCTAGTGACCCGACCCCGGGTCCACGCACGAGCTCTCGACGTATCATCAAACACATGCTTTTCAAGGACCACGAAGCGCCAGTTGAGTACGATACTATCGAAGAATTGCAAGACCACTTGAATAGGGTATAGATGCGATGATAAGCATCAGTTAGTCGTGTCATGCTAATAGTGCTTTAATTACTAGGTTGTAAGATTGGGATACTGCAATAATCTTAATCTACCAGTGGTTGATCTGGAGAAAGAGCTTGTATTTTGCTATACAGACTTTAACGACGAAAACTTCATGTTCACCACTGATGCCGATCGCGGTCCTCGCCTATACATCGTCGACTTTGAACATGCCTCATTCTTGCCTGTTAGCTTCCTCGCGTACGCCGTCTTCGAACCCAATTCTCGCTGGTTTCTTTGCCGTTGGATAGGGGACAGGATTGGGAGCTCTCTACCGCGAAATAACCTAGAAGTAATGCAGAGGATCTCTTATATGTTCCAGATTAGTACATGGAGGGCTTAGTAAAGGGTAATCTATTTCGACGCAATTATCTATTGACCTGTGGTGCCTGATTAAGGAAATCAAAAGTTCGCCAGTTCGGACACCCAGAGCGACGGAGATGTGCCTCTCTTGGATGAGTCGGGGTGAGCGGCGCCGCCCTACCTTTTTTATTATACTACTTCTACAACTTCGAGGACGAGGGAGCGAGAAGTAGGCTAAGAATTCCATTTCCTCAAAAGCTCCTACAACCACCTCTACACTCCCTATCAGTTTTCCGCCAATTAAATCTCACAGGCGTTACATAGGAGCGTTGCCTAACAATCATTTAAACAACAGTTAAGGTAAAGGCTGGCTTTATCGATACGGAAAGGGTGTGAATTTCTAAGATGCCTCTGTAGACGTATGTCTATCTCTAAATCTTAAAACAAGTCCGTCATCGCCCCGTGGGAGGCGTCTCCAACAAGTCTTGCATATTTCGCCAAGACACCCCTATTCACAGCGCTCTTAGGGGCCTTCCATGCCTTCAATCTGTTTTTGATCTCTTCGTCACTCACATCCATACTCAGAGAATTTGTTTCAGCTGAGATTGTGACCATATCCCCATCCTGAACTACTGCAATAGGACCTCCCACTGCTATTTGTTAGTATGGTTTGTGCCAATAGGTTTCAGATAGGAGAAATGGACTCACCAGCAGCTTCTGGCACAACATGCCCAACGATAAACCCATGACTGGCTCCTGAATATCTACCATCGGTGACGAGAGCCACATTTGTTAAGCCCGCTCCCATAATAGCTGCACTTGCCTTGAGCTGCTCCGGCATTCCTGGCCCTCCCTTTGGCCCTTCGTATCGAACGATCAACACCAAATTCTCGCCGCGGGGAATCTCTCCCTTGGTCAAAGCGGAATCTAACTCATGCTCTTTATTGAATACGCGAGCCTTGCCAACGAATTTGAGCCCTTCCTTCCCAGTGATTTTTGCAACCGCTCCGCCAGGACAAAGATTTCCTCGCAGGATTTGGATATGCCCTGTCTGCTTAATAGGATTTGAAAGAGGTCTAATAATGGCTTGTTCTTGAGGCAAGGAGGGAAACGGTTCCAGGTTTTCTGCTAAAGTTTTTCCTGTGACGGTTGGAATGTTACCATTCATTAATCCGGCAGCAATGAGAAGCTTCAGGACAGATGGTGTGCCGCCGATGTTGTAGAGATCCTCCATAAAGTATTTGCCAGATGGTGCGAGATCTGCAATAAAGGGGACCTTATCACTAACCCTCTGGACATCGGCCAATGTGAGCGGTACTTCTGCAGTTCCAGCCATGGCTAAGAAATGCAAAACTCCGTTTGTGCTACCTCCTAAGGCCATTGTCACAACAAGAGCATTCTCAAAGGATTCTTTGGTCAATAGATCTCGAGGTCTAATGTTCTTTTCCATACAGACTTTGATAGCCTCGGCAGCATTGACACACTCACGCATCTTGGCAGGTGACTCCGCTGGATTGGATGAAGAACCTGGTAGTGTTAAGCCCATGGCTTCAATCGCTGTTGACATCGTATTTGCCGTGTACATCCCTCCGCACTAGAGGTAAGTGTTAGTGTTTTTTTCAGGAGACCAAGAGCCCAAGTGAAATGGGCTAAATTGTCTAAACATTGTGGAATGAGTTCCAAAATGAAAGCATTAAGGTGGGTGGGGGATAGATGTTTACATACCGCACCTGCACCTGGACACGAGTGTCTCTCCAAGTCATCTAGCACATCAGTAGGCGTGGCTCCCTTTGCTTTGGCTTCCGGGGTCGGATCAAGCCTGTTATAAGCGAACGCGCCGGCGGCCTCATAGCATGTGCTTATGTTGACATCCTTGTTTAGAAGCTTTGAATGGCCTTTTTTAATACTCCCGCCATAAATCACTAGTTGATTGAGGAGTTAGCTTTATATATTTCATTATAACTCACAACTGAGACAAGTCAGGTGGGTTCAGGAAAGTGCTATTTGTTATTCCATGCATATACAGTTGTGCCATATTTAAGGGCAAGCAGGGGAAGTTCGAGAGGACAAGTTATACTTACTCAGAAATGGACGGTTGTGTCTGGCAGCTGCCATTATTACGCCTGGCATGTTTTTGTCACAGCCTGGGATCGAGATATTTGCATCGTGATGCTGGGCGCACGTCACCTAGAGGTTCCAAAGGGTTAATACGATTATGACAATATATATTTTGCAGGGAACTCAGGACTGACCGTTTCTATTGAGTCGGCTATAATCTCACGAGTTTGCAGAGAAAATCGCATCCCTTGGCTCGGTCAGTGACTTCAAGAGTGCGAGATGGTCGATATATCGATACAGACCTTCTCCTCCCATAGTAACTTCATTTTGTTAGTATAATGTTCATTATTAAAAGCGATTTGAGTACCGAGATAAAGAAAATAAAATATAGTAGAGAGTAGGCGTCAAATACTTAGACCAGAGGTATACTGGCCGTGTCCTTGTAGACCAAAACACAGGGATGTATGGGTAACTTACTTGCATCTGACACGCCAATAGTGTTGAATTGCCATCCAAGCATCCCTTGCTTCTGTACGGCTTGCTTCACAGTTTTGCCCAGGTCAAATACTAAGCAAGATAAGTGTGGTTTCCAAGGATCTTCATCTAGCTAAAACCTACAATGCATACTGTGATAAGATTAGAATACTGTATTGTCATGTTTTCTCTAATCAACAGACTTACTTGCAAGGGTTACCCTCCCTACCAACCTTTTAGTCACTCAAATTCTGGAGCTGTGGATTCCAGAGACTTACCACCAAACAGTCGAGATACTAAAAGCAGTCAGCAAGCCAGATGATAAAATTTATGTGGATCTAATGAAGGTGATCGCCCTTCTTAAGAACTGCTTACCCAACTTGAGGGGAGGTCTTCATGGCCTGCTTATCGGGGACACCTGCAGCATAAAGCATAGCCTGGACATAAGAACATGACAGTAAAACCCAGAATAATTTCTCAATTTACCTGAGCGCCGGGGAAATCATGACCTATTAACAGCGTCTCGATTAGCAAGAGTCTCTGTGACGGAAGAGAACCTCATACCCCGTGTAATTGTCGAGGACCATCTGTTAAGCACCTGCTTCCCGTCGGCGGTTTTCGTGCCAGGCTCGACACATTGGAAATCAATGTACCTTGGCTTGTCTGGGATATGCTCATAGTTTGAAGGCTCCATGATGTGGTTTGGTGGAAGATCGTACCTCGGTAGTTACCCAAGGTACAATATATTCAAGGTATGGAAAAGGTTGGGTAAGGAGGAGCAATTAAACCATAGACAACAGTAAGAATGGGGAACAATAAGGTATAAAAGGTAATAAATTGCGTCTTCTGGCGTGGAGGAGTGGCATGTGCTACTCGCTAGAAATTATTAAGCTTCATCTGTGTTCCCGGAGTTCTTGTGTGGCGAACTTCGCTGGGATGCCCCGCTGTTCTGGCAGCTGGCCAATCTACCTCGGGAGGACGTCACGTCTTAAACAGCGTTGTTCCGGCAACCACCGCTCTTGCTATGAACCGTGCCGACTGCTAGCTACAGTATCTATCATAAGTACCTACCTATCATACCTACGTGCCAAAGCATATGTCGCGCAACGATAGCCATAGGCAATGACGCAGAGTGCAATTTGTGTGCAAACGCACAGGGGCGCAAAATTGGCGAGGGGGGTTCAACTTCAGCGCGCTGTCCTGCGGCCATAAAGTACCTAGGTAATGCAGGAGAGTCCATTGGCTCCTCAACTGGCGATACGTAGTCGCGTACTACGTACAGAAAATGAGGATGCAAGGGCTAGAGACCAGAGGCAGTCAGTCGAGTGATAATATACTTGGAGCTCCCATATCATCCGACACAAGATCCCAGCGCTATTTATAAATCCCTTTAAGTCGCGGAGGAGCGCGCGTCATCCGATATGGTCCACCCCATTGTAGTCACATCTGCCAGAACCAGCGTTGGGTAATCGGGGTTGTGAAGATTTGGAGATAAAAGGGCTTTATTTATTGTGCAACCTTCAAGCAACCCCCCCCCCATATTTATTGTGTGGCCTACCCTATCTATTTTGAAGCAAGTTGAAAGCAAGGTTTGAAAGCAAGATTGTAAGCAAGGTTGACAGCAAGATTGATAGCAAGTTTAAACCCAGACCCCTTATTTGAATGTTCGTTTCCCTATCCCTCAAGATAGCCTCTTTCCGAAGGTGCACTCCTCTAAATCCGACACCATGTGTTTTGAATTGCTAGCATTACTTTGGTGGTGGTTCATGTTGGTATGTGTTTTCGTCTCGTCTTGTTTTAAAATTCAACAGTGCCCCTCTGAAAGTTTCTGCTTACCATCAAGACTTGTAGTAAGTATACATGTCTTGTACTTCTATAAGAGGAGGAGGAAAGCAGAGAACTAACCTGATTCTATCTTTTCATGTATTTCTTTGCTGAGATTGGGCTGGTATAGTACGCAGCATCAAATTTGCGCTTTTTATTTTCCTTTCGAGGACGAGGTAAGTTTTCATAGCCGAAGTCGAAAGACCCTTGAGGGGTGAGGGGGCTGGAACGAGTGATTCTACTCTCTGGAGTGATTGGGGTTTCATATCTTGAAGTTCGAGAAGTTGGCGTATAGATATCGTCATCATTATCCTCCTCCTCGTAAGCATAATCGGGGGTCAACTGTCGGGACTTCTTGGTGGTCGCAATTTGTGACACGGATATCTTAGTATCGATTCGGATATTGGACGTGATGGGCAACTTGCCGGGCTTGTTGACTCGAGTAGGTGCCATGAACCGCTGTGGTACAACAACCTGTACTTGGCTTCTCCCTCCCTCAGCTTCAGAGTCGTCCGAGGAAACAGACTCTTCGGCCAAGAGTGGGAAAACCTGATTTCCACGTTGGTCTTTCTCAAGTTTGACCTTGCCCAGTTTGGAGCAGACAATGAAAGTAAACTTAATACCTGTAAAATCCTCCATAAAGGCCTGGAAAACTTTGCAGTTCCTGCAGGGATTTCTGTCTAACACAATCTCCGCCATTGGTCGTGGGCGTATATTGTTTATTTGCCCTAATGAGAAGACCTGTTTTCTTATAGATGTTGGAGCTTCTGCGCCAAGTACTTTACAGAGCACTCTGCATGCGTACCATAGCATCAACTTTCGCTCGACATGACTTGAACAATGCATGCCCCTGGGTACTCCTTGGTGTGCTTCGAATGGGGTCGGCTGAAATTTCATATCGACAAAGGTGCTAAATCTAAACACTTCGTGTGTCCAGAACTCCGAGTCCAGCATTTTCTCATGTGGTGACACGATATTTTTTACTCCGGATATTGAGCACATGAGAGGCCAATACTCTGAGGCCTTTCTCACAAACCCAAGAGTTTTGCTTCTAATGGCTACGCTGGCTTTAAAAATTTCGACGGGGGCGACAAGCATGATTGTATTACCGACATCTCGAAGGACGAAATATTGATCAAAGGACTGGAGTGTTCCATCCACGGGTTTTGCTGTTGCCCTTGGGGCTCTTCGACTTCTTAACAGCTTGGCCACGCTCCCGACTTTCTCCTCGATATCGGTGATCTTCTCAACCCCATAAGTTTGCACTAAGGCCTTCACGTCTTCATTGGTTTTGACGTATTCTAGAAATTCGCTTGAACTCTTTTCTAGATAGTAAAGACTCTGTCCCACATCTGGTCGTGTTTGTATGATTTCTTGGCCGTCTTCTTCGTCTTCCTCAACGGGTATCCCTGTGACTTTTTCGATAGTGGGTCGCTTTGACTTGGCCGCCTTTATAGTTTTCTTTTCTAGGACTGCGTTGGCTACCTTCCGAGGTCTCCCTCGCTTTCTCTTTTTGACAAACTCGGGCTGCTCTTCAGACAAAGTTTCTGAGTCTGAAATGTCAATATATTGCCTAGCCTCGGCGAGTGGCTGCGCACCGCGTGCCTTGGCTTTCTCCACCTTGTTGATAAACCTCATTTTAGTAGGAGGAAACGGAGACACTTGTTCGCTCTCCTTGTTGATCTTGGAGCGAATATGATGAATTGGGTGATGTAAATGGGACTTGAAGAGCAAAAGGTGAAATGGAGTTTGGGTATTTGAGAATTGAGATAGCCTTTGGCTGTTGACTACCTCTATATTAATAAGGGGTTAGAAAAGGTGAACGTGACATGATTGAGGGAGGTGAGATCGATTCCGCCATGTCATTAGGGTAAAAGGAGACCAAGATATCAAGCTCAATTGACATGTAGAGGAGAAAAGGTAGATCGATAAAGGTAAACTCACAAGTAAGGGAAGAGGTAACGAGCCTTGAGTTTGAGAATGTGACAGAGATGACCTCGGAATACAATTTGAAAATAGTGAGATCGGTCCTGGTACCTTAAGTCCAACGCACCCGGACTGGAAGGCTTGTTTTTCAATGAGAGAGAAGAAGTGAAAGGTTGATTGACGAGAATGGATCCTAAGGGAAGAAGTAGAAGCTGATTGACAAGAGTGGAATGGGAGGGAGGAATGGCGAGAGAGAGATGTGGTTTGGAGAAACCTGACCGGAGGTGTTAAATTGAGCTGAAGTTAAGATCGGTAAACCGCGAGGAGAGGCTTACTGCAGTAAGTTTGACCAGCAGAAGGTGAAGAAGCCGAGGGAGTTTGAGCTGAAATGAGAATGGGTTGGCACTTTTCTTCTGGCGAAGCGTGGCAGGCTAACTCAGATCTCGGGATTAGAAGTAGGATAGCTAGAGATCGGTCCTCTTGAGCTTGGAATTTAGACATAGAGGGAGTTGACCTCTGAAAATGCCTTGGATTTGTACTTGTGGAGGGATAGTTTGCTGTCGAGGGCTGGGAAGGTAGATGTAAGACCAGCAACTTCCGTCTGATATTCCAAATCGGCAGCCCTCTTCAAAGGAGGCTTGTCGTCGGTGGGGTTTGTTTTGGAAAGGTGAAGTAAGGAAGGATCTTCTCCAGTAGCATTACCTTCAGGAAACCGTACCTACAGGGCGCGGTCAACAGATCCACACCGAACAATAAATAAAGCGCTATAATATCTACATGATGTTTGGTACTAATTGATGGAACTACCAACTGTTATACATAGGATCAAAGCACAACACCAAACGCCGTCGCTCCCCACCCTATGCAAATGCCCTATGTACTAATTTTACAACGGCGGCAGATTCTCCCTACAGATCGGGCATTGCAAGCGGAACCTCATCCAGCCCTCCAAACATGGGCTATGGAATATATGTCTACAAGGCGTGACCATATACTGCCTCCTAGCCAAAATGCCCACCACACTGTTTGCACTCGAGGCATCTTCGCCCGCTACTACCACGGGTACTTCAATGGTTTGCATACAGATCGCACAATCCACACTCCTAAACGTATCATCTTTCTTCTTCCGACTTCCCAAATCTTCACTCGTATCAGTGTTGCTTCTCTCTAGTACGGTCGAAACAGGAACTTGTGCAAGGCCGATAGGCAAGCCGCCAGCCTCCATATTGTCCTCTCGTAGAATGGGATGGTAATCCCACGCTTCTTCCGTCCAACCCTTCGGGATACCCCATCGGGGACCGAGAACTTCTTGCGCGGCGAGAATCCATATTTGGATCCAGACCCACCCTGCTAGCACGCAGAATGCTTTCCAGTCCGTTTCGGCGAAAAGGATGTTATCCCTTTTCAGAAAAAAATATGCGAAAGGTAGTAGGCGGAGAACTGACTGGCCTACGACGAATTTCCATAGTAGGGCTTTGCGGCAGTTCCGAATTATGTTGCGCCGGATTTGGGGGATCCAGAAGGAGAGATAAGTGCTGGAAAGGAGATAGATATAGGCGGTCCGAACAGGGACGGACCAGGACATTGCAGAGACTGAGATGAAGAGGAGGAAAAGTATTGCTAGGACGAATTTCACATAAACCGCCCCAAAGCCAGGGGTATCTTGAGGTCCAACTTCCACGGTTTGGGGGGTGTTGGTTGTTGGAAGAGATGTCGCAGTAGTGGTATTGATATTTTCAGATATTTCCGCATCGATATCTTGATCCGAGGGGATGATGATTGGGATATTGTTAGACGGGGCTGGATTTGATACCCGCAGGGGAGGCGTAGGGGAACTAGCACCGGCCGCTCTGCTGATCGCTGCTGCACCTGCGGTGGCGCTGGGTCTAGTTGGAACCCTGGCAGCTTCAGCAGCCTGTTGAGTCCGCAATTGATCTCTGCGCTCTGGTTCTTGGACATTATAAACCGCTCCAACGAACCTAACACCCAATCCCAACGACATGAGTGCAGAAAAGGAAACTAGAAGCGCTGAAGGAAACAGGTTTGGAGCTATGGAACTCAGCAATGATAAGCTTAAGAACATCAAGGCATCGGCCAATAGCATTATACCTATGGTGTAAAGGCTGACTCGGCCGGTGGTGGATGGCGTCGATGCCTCTTTTGACTGGATCTTCAAAAGGAGTACCTGGCCGAATATTACAACAGCAAGCAGGAGTAGCCAGCTTTGAATATCATGGAGCCATACCTCTTGCTTCTTACCAAGAAGGTGCTCCGCAACCACAGGAGAAAACGAAGGTGGCCCTTTCGATTCTAAAATAAATCCACAGTCAGGTGAAAATATAACTGTAGACATCTGGAGTCTTGGGATCGGTGGAATTGGGGCGCCGTTCGGAAATCGGAGCTCTTGCTCAATCTCCTCGATGATGCTCTGCTGTTGAAAATAACCGCTGCTGGTAGCTAAGTTCACCACGAGGGGATGGATTTGAACATAGATCACGAACTCGCAATGCGGAGCAGGCACCATTCCTTCGCCTTCACCATCGGGAGTTGATGCATATAGATCAGTCGGATCATTGCGGCGCCGCCTCTCCATGTTTCGCACCAACTTTCCCAAAGTTATATTCAACAACTTCTGACTTGAGGCGTACTCTCCCAAACTCGTACTCAGATGGGGTAACCCAAAAGCTCCAGAAAATTTGGGACTTGTCGTCGTCATAAGCATTACACCGGTTCTCGGCCAATGCACGCCGTGGATTTTCATCTCCCATCCATCACCAGTACTCGTCTCATCCTGGACCGTCATGGCAGCCGAAACCTCTCGAGCCAATCCAGTATTCGATATATTCCGCACCACGTCAGTCTGCAGCTCCGTATCCAAATCGATTTCAAGTACATCTTTCTCGTATAACCTCAACATGAGTTTCCCTTCCCTTCCCGTAATATTTCTCGTCCAAAATTCTTCATTCCTAAATGCCCACGGAACACCTGGTGCGATCTCCGACAAATTCAACAATGGCCTCCTCTGGTCCTTCTCCAAGTCCCCGGAGTATCTCACCCAATCGCCCACCACTATTCCTGTGACGTTTTTATATATCTCGCCCACCAGCCCACTGTTTCCGTCCTGGTCATCTTTGTCCTTGTCGGCTCTCCACCTGCCTTTTGCCTCCCGACTGAAGAGCTCGCTGCGCTCCTTAAACGTATCTAGTCGATCCCACGCATAGCCATCGCTCTTCCTAAAGCCGGTCAAGTTCAAATATGTCCCTGGCTGGTAGCCTGGGGTACTGGTGGTCCTGGGCGAGAAGTCTTGCCACCTGGTAACGTTTAAAACGTCGAGAGAATGGCGTGAGCGCTCCAGTCGCTCCGTCGCGAATTGACGGGCTGAACGGTATCCAGGATTGGGGCCTTGGGAGTCGGAGGTGAGCCACATAAAAATGAGGAGGAATAGGAGGACAGTTCGAGCTGATTCCCGGGGTGGGGGGGTTTGTTCTGGCATTATTGTTGCTGCAGCGGCGATTGCTTGGAAGGGAGAGGAGCCAGCCCTATGCGCTTCATCGTAGCCGCATGGGAATAAGATAATTCCTCAGCTGAAGCAACTAGGATATAGAAAGCCGAATGGAGGATGGTGATTGTATGAAGTTATCTTGCGTACTACGTAGCTTAACCTCTAAAGTTATTGCCTGGCTGGTCTGGCACGCGATGGCCCGGCCCAATGTGGCTGACAAAATCCGGGGTCAAACTGTGGCTCACAGTTAACCTCGAATCCGTTCCACGCCATCCCTCATCTAGCAAGAGTACATATCGAATACTTGTTATCCACCTGGAAGAGATACCGTTCCTGGCTGTACCTGTCCAAGCCAATGTATCCCGCTATCTCGCAGCAGTAAACAGAGCGCAGAGAAACCAAACGATACAGGGAACACAAACAAACAGCAGAGTAAACAATGGCCTCAAACTTGAATTCGATGAACGACCAAAGCCGTATCTCTGCGACCTCGGTTTGTCTCCCTACCACTCGAGCACTTCCAACTAAAGCTAACGTCTCTCCGCAACCAGACAACACCTGACACTTCAGTTAATGCACCCGCAGAACTGTCTGCCGTCGTCGACGAACTCCTCAATTCGCTATCCAATAAATTCGCCGGTGTGTCGAGCGAGATATTCGCAAAGAGTATTGTCCCCTTCCTCGTCCATCCCAACAAGATATATTAATGGTCGTGGAACAGTGGACGAAATGTCACGGCGACTGGATAATCTGGAGGCGACACTACAATCGAATACAGAAGGGCAAGGAAGAGATGGGAAGAGTAGTCCAACGAAGATGTGATGCCTAGCGTGATATGGATTGGGAGTTTAAATCAAATGAGCGACGAATTTTAATGTAATGCGTAAGGCTGCGCTGCCTTCCACGCCATGGCTCGAGAGGAATATTCTATTAGATGGAAGAAAGGGCTGGTTGGAGAGGGAAGGTGGATGTTGGCGAAAAGGGGAAATATCTACAAGCGCAGCACGGCATGGCGTTGGAGTCAGATACCAATTTCGGCACGTTATACCAGATCGTGTTTAAATATTCATTAGGGAACAAGCATTCGAAGAGTCCAAATTCGATAATCCTGCTCGAAGAGATCATACCAGCTAAATAACTATTTACCAATTTACAATTCCGACTTGCCAGCAGCCTTGGCAATGAACCTCCTAAGAATGTTGGTTTTGCTGGTGAACTCATCAAGTTTCACTGGTGTCAAACCACCCTTCTTAATGATACCGTCCAAGCGAGCCAACTCCTTTGCGGCGTATCCGTCACTCTTGGCGATCTTGCTGAAAACTCTGACGTAGTATTCCGCATGCTTGGACTGAGCATCCTCCTTCAACTGCTGGGCAGCCTTGGTAGCTTCAGCGGTGACCTCTGCGAGGCTAGAGCCACCGGTGAACTTTGCGACAATGGCGTCCAGAGCCTCGATTGTGCCGGCGTAGGCGTCTAGTCCGCCTCCGGGAGCTCTGTGGGTGCCCGCCTTCTCGTTCAAGAAAGCGACGACATCCGCCTCAGCACGTCCACCCTCGTATGGTTCGGCTTCTTTGGAGCCCTTAGGGAAGAACTTGATAGTCGGGTAGGAAGAAACGCCTTGGTCTTGAGCAGTGGCTTTCGCGTTCTCGGCTTCGGCATCGACCTTTGCAACGAGCACATTGGGCTCGTTAGCAAAGTCATGGGCAACCTTCTCCCAGACGGGGGCGAGGGTTTTGCAGTCTATATCTGTTAGCTAATGCTAGCAATTGAGGAGAACGGGAAGCACTTACGGCCACACCATGGTGCAGTGAAAGCAACCAAAACATCCTTGTCCCCACCAATATGCTCCTTAAATGTCTTATCATTTAACATCTCAACCTGACTAGGCACGGCTCTCGCCTTCTTAGGCCTAACTCCAGTCTGCTTTGTAATGAACTCAGACAAGCTCTCCAAATCCCTACCGCCCTCATAGTCGGTGGGCGTCTCGCTCTTCCCATCAAAGAACTTAATTGTAGGGAATCCCTGAATGCCAAATCGCTTTCCTAAGCTCTTTTCACTATCCGCATCCACCTTTGCAATCACAATCTTGTCCTTGGCGAACGAGAAGTCGTGTGCTAGCTGCTCGTAGATCGGGGCGAGGGTTTTGCAGTGTCCGCACCATGGTGCGAAGAATTCTACAAGCGCGGGCTTGCCTGAGATTGCTATCTTGTCGAAGTTGCTGGGGATGAGGTCGAGGACGGCGGACTTATCGTATGTGGGAGGGGGGCCACCAGGACCAGCGGCAACTGAGAGTGTGGCAAGGCCAGCTAGCACCAGGCTCTTGAGTAACTGAACCATTGTGTGGTTAATTATTCGATAGAATCGATAAAGTATAGATAGTTTCCGTTGTAGCACACAAGAAAGCTTCGAAGTTTCTTGATATGCAAAATGAATTATTGAGGAGGTGGAGGATCTGATTCCGAATCTGAATGCCGGTTCTGATATGGACAGTTTTCAGATGCGAGGTTGAGAGCTCGGCAGATCAATTGAATTGTTGCCCCCTGGACGACCCGCACCCACCATCCCTGTTGTTGGTTTGTACGGCGGGGGAGAATGGAAATAGGAGCAATATATGCGCTTCTACAATAATTCTATTGCTTTATACTATTCAATATGTTTATGTTTCTAGTATAGGTTTCCTCACTTATCCCAACTATTTATTTCTTTAAAAATTCAGAGACCCACTTTACGATCTGAGCGACCTCAATATCAACCACCTTCTGCACTCCAGCATTAAATTCAGCATTCTTCAACCTCAAGTCCGAGCAATGGAA
This sequence comes from Venustampulla echinocandica, assembly GCF_003357145.1. Taxonomy (NCBI): domain Eukaryota; kingdom Fungi; phylum Ascomycota; class Leotiomycetes; order Helotiales; family Pleuroascaceae; genus Venustampulla; species Venustampulla echinocandica. The sequence continues at coordinate 4,033,748 of NW_022474206.1, read as the reverse complement.
TCCACCGGGGATCACTTGGACCGGGTGTTTCTCTGTAGATTCTAGCGGCCCACCCGGACGAAATTCTGACGACATGCCAGAAGTTTTCCACGGGTCGAATTCCCTGCAACACATTATTAGTACAGTAATTTCTTGCGTCCTGCGACAATGTTTACCCGTTGACCCAGAGTAATCGGGTAGTATCTTCTAGTCTCCATCCTTGTGTATGCTTGTTGACTTGGTGCACATTATTATCTGGCGAGAGTGCACTACCGTATGTAAATCCATTTGTTGTCGGGAAGAACAATTCGCATTGTCGTTGCCAATAATCACCAGTGACCAAACGAGACACTAGAGACGGTCGGCTCCTAGGGGCACCACTAGGGGGACGTTAGCGGTTGACTTTGTTAGATATTTAAATTGACCTCACTCTTGCCAGTAACCAAACGGCTCGTTGCAGAGCATCCATTGCCACTGCAGGTCAGCTTTGTTGTCAACGCTTCTATCGGTAAATATCAAGTTCTTAGGGTTGTATGTGTCCATGCACCCAGTATCCAACAGGTTTTGGTAGCCAAAGTTTCGGCAGTCTAGTCCAACCTCATTAGCAAACAATATGTCATGACGGCTAGGTGAGAGCAAGCCTACATCCTGGAATCAATTCCGATTTCGTCCAGTTCGCGTAACCTGCGAGAGCGGTCTCGAGGCCAACACCGTTGGCATCAGGAGTTACAGCAGCACCAGCTGTGACGTTCTATGATAGAGCATTAATATTGGCGGCGGAAAATAAAGCCGCAAGACACTAACCTCAATTGCATCGCAGAATTGGTAGAAACCGGAATAGTTGGAATAGAAGCTGTTAGACTGCCACAGCCATGGGCCATTTTCAAGAACACTGGGCACATTAGATCAATTATAGAACTAGGAAAGGAACACATACGCCATGACATCTTCTTCATGTTCCAATGATTCAAGCCCAAACTTAGTTTTCAGGGCCAATTTTTCGGCAGGGCTCCCTTTCTTCCATACGTTGTCCATATAGTCAATCACGAGGCTGATATCCTTGCTGCAGTTTTTGGGCATGCCTTGTTGGACCGGAACAAAATATTGCCACTAGATCACTGTTAGTTAGGGCGTCTTGACATCTGCATGGCTTCGAAGACTGACATAATCGTAAATAGCTTCAACCGGTGCACTGGACGCATGGTACGCCCAAAATGTACCCGGTGACATTGACTGAGTCCAAGCAGACAGCGCGCCAGAATAACTCCCTCCAGCAAATACCCAAGGTGCGTTGCCTGCATTACTTGTGTTATTTTTATCGAACGGAAGGGGGGCGTTTTTCGCGAAGTATACGAAGTCAGCAATTGATTGTTCTAGTGTCAACAATTGGAGGGTTTCCGCAGTGAGCACATCATATGGCGAAGAATCTCCCCAAAATCGATCTGAACCTATCTTAGTAAAGCATCTTGATACAAACCTAGGGGGCACAACTCACGCTCCACCATAACAACGGCGCCCTTGATCTCTTGGGCAAAAAGGCCAGTGAGTGTCGCATTGGTAAGATACGCCCCGTAGCCCGCCGCAGCTATTTCACCTGGAGTAAATAGTACTACCTATAAATTGACTTAATAGATTTTCTCCGGATCCAAGCCGCCTAACTTACAGGTGAGCCGGGGCCCGCCCAGTACTCCATATTCCACCAGAACTTCTGACGAAAGGTCCCCTTGCTGGGGTCCTTGTGGTCAAGCTGTTGCTGGAAAAAGCCTGTGCCCACAGAGTCGGATTGTGCGATAACCGTCACCATACCCGGGTCTTCTGGTTCCAGAGGAGGGACGAGCCTACCACGACGGAGGAAGTCCACATTTGTGGCAGCTGATGCGACACAAGCCAGCGCCATAATGGCAGACACAATGGTTGTCTTCATGATAACTGCTCCGAACTCGAGAGTGTGGGGTTGGTCCTAGAGTTCTGGAGAAAACCACGAGGCTTTCTTGGGAGGAGAGACTGAGCGGAGAGGAAATCAAAAAGGAAATAGAGGAACTGCCCCTCATGAAATACATTTACCCTCTGGACTCTGGAGCTCTCAAAGCGACCCTGTAGCTTCCAGCAGCACCTACCTTACCTGGCATCGTGTGTTCTGGTTACCCGGAACATATTGCAGATCAACTAGCTACATGGACATCGATCACATCCATGGCTGCAGTAGGCGCGGCCAATTGAGCCGAAACCAATCAAGGAATCCCGCTGCCCGGTACCTGATTGCATTATGCTATTACCTTCCTTGATCCCAAGCGTGATGCCTTGCGTGATGCGTTGTGTTCTTGTATCGCAAGAAAAACCATGTACGGAGTTGAACAATTACACAACGCACCTGGGGCAAACTTCGATGGAGCATCAACGACGAGGCAGACTCCGTATAGGCGACGCGAGTGTTTATCTGGGCTGCGCCAGAACTGCGAAAAGGGAGCCACTCAGGGGCCCGAGCAGCGTGGCTGCGGACGCGAGGCCTGGAGTTCATGAGAGTACTTCGTACTCGTAGTGATATTGTTGATGAGGCGATCGCCGGCACGAGCCCAAACTGGATTGCTGAGTGAGGATAAAGTGCCGCCGATAGCACTGATTGTGGGGTAAAGTTACTGTAGGATGTTAGCATCCAGCACCGCACGGGCGGCGCCGAGCCGAGGCGACCTAAGGGTACAAAAGCTAATAAGCCGCCTGCACTCAGGCACTCTGGCACCGTGACACGGTGACACTGTGTCACTGTGAGCTGCCTCATAAAGACAATCGACCGCGACCACGGCATGGACGGCCTTCTGCATATCGAAGGTAGATACGAAAAACTCGGTGCGCAGGTATGTACTTCGTATCTACCCGACCAGTAGCTACCTACCTAGGTTCGTATCTAGCTAGGTAGGTCCCTAAGGTACCGCCGGTATCCCCCGTGATCGAGACTCTACAGAGTAGACGCCAGACGCCAGAACCAAGGACTCTCTAAAGGTAAGCTGGGCACTCAGCGGAGATAGCGCAGCCGTCCTGGGCAGCCCGCCTCCGTATATATTAATTCTTGTTGTTCTCTTCGGATCGCCAAATCAGGTTAATTTCCGACCTTTCTGGTCGATATTCGGCGGCCTCCCGCAGCGTCCTCTGAGCGACCCTCCGTTTGCCTCTTTGCGCGCGGCGGACGGCGGGTTGGATGAATTCGGATCTCGGCTAGCGACAAGCGACGAGGGTTTTCCATTTATAGCAAGCTTATCGACCCCATTTGATGAAATCCTCACTTGGGCATGATGTGATACCCATTTATTTGTTTATTTGGCATATTATACATCGTCTTCTAAGGCTAGCAAGCTTGCCCGTCTATTTATGTCTGGGGGGACATATGTTGTTGCCTTGCCGATAGGAAATCCGACATTGCCACGTTCAGCAGCAGTTGACCCCCTCCAAGTTACATCGCCGCCGTGTTGCGGAGGGAGTTGGTTGATATCCGGGCGACGAAGCATCAGCGTGATATTGCAGGCCAGGGTCCCGACATGTTTAACAGTTACTTGGTACCGGGCCCCAGCAAGCCTCGTGGCGTTGGTGCATAAAGTAAACTGTCCTCAATCCACCCAAGAATCGGATCTATGGTCTAGTATTCGCTGGTTTGTGTGACTAGTGACCGGCAGCTGGAGCATACTTCCATCTATAAATGATGATGGTGTTATCGCATCACCACGAGTTTTCTGGTAAAAATTGCGGGTTCAATATTGTTCCCCCTCCTTATCAAACGGATCGTACTGTCCCAAAGCACTTGGCCAGTAGAGAAGTTTGAATAGCATGGCTTTCCAAGGAGCCTCAGATATACCGACTCGGTAATACCTCGTCGTGAAGTATATACTACTGAGTAGCTCAGGTATTTAAGTTGTGCACCGCAATGTTGAGAAACCCACCGTCCATTGCATCGAACCCATTATGACGATTAGAAAGCAAAGTGCCACGATGATGCTGGCACCGCCATACCGATAAGCATTAGCCCTCCGCAATGAGCTCAACTCAGCAACCCAGGTACTAACAGTTGTCAAGCAACCGCAAAAACCATCTTCTATGCCTTGTAGAACTTGACAGCCAACAACAGCGCCTAGGGGGACACGTTGCAGATCATAAGCCATCCCCAAGATGATTGTTCCAAGGGTATTGACGAGGAAGGTCCCAAGAGGGAAGGAAGATATTTTCCCGTTGAGATATGTTGAGGCATAAAACCGGCCAAGGCAGCCCAATGGCGCAAACACTAACGCAAAAACTGCCTCTCCTCGCCAGATGTCGTGTGGCGGGAAGATAGCAAGGAGGACGGCCCCAAGCCAACAGCCCCAAGCCAGGACCACACCAATACGGTCAAGAACCTTCCGACAGAATGTGAATGGCAAGGTTGGGATAAATGGCTCCGAGACAATGGCGAGGTGAGCACCGATGTGTAGAGCTGATATGCACATTGTAAGAGTGGCAATAATCACAGCAAGTAAAGCCATGAAGGAATAGCCACCGTTCCGCTGGGCTGCAACTGTAGAACCAGGAGTAAGGAGCTCATTTGACATTGCCAAGAAGGCGTCTCGAATAAATGTAGAGAAAGACGTGAAGCAGCCACAGAATCCAGTTGCTAGTCCAATATATAATGGAATGGTCTTCTTCGTTGCCGCATGCATCTTCTTCGCAGCTTTCACGTCAATTCCCGGCCCGCTAGCAGAACCGATCTCTTCGTCTTGATCTCTCTTCATAGCGTTTTGGATTTGGCGGTCATAGTCAGGATCTCCCCATTCTTCTCTGAAGAGCATCCGATCCTCACTCAGAAATCCCATAACAAGACTTCCTGCAAAGTTCGCCCACAGAATGCTGAAGATAATCGGCGACCCGGGATAAGATGTGATAGCCTGGAGACCAAGTCGAGCGAGTGTGCCCAAGAAGGAGAAAAGGATTAGGTACGATACAGTGTATAATTTAGTTGCAAATTTCGAGACCTTCCGTGCATCCTTCCGCTTTTCGTCTTCGTCCTGTTTAGGCTCCTGTCCCCGTGAAATCGATGCTCTCCTTTCCGCCTCCTGATCCTTTTTATATCTCCGCTCTTGATCCCTTGTATCTTCCAGAGATCTATGGAAATAAATTGAATTTTCATCCGGATTTTCGATTGGTGGGGATGCAGCTAATTCGTCTAGGTTGGCATAATTATCTGCCAACATATAATTGTCTCCTTCCCGCGACTGGCGGCGAACATTTCGAGCTCTTCTGGGGGATGCTTGTGAGGCTTCGGATATCGAGCGGACTAGACTCTCGCGTCTTGCTTCTCCCTGGGGAATACGCTCTCCGGGGAAAATCCTATCAGGAGAAGCAGCTAATTCATTGAGGTTTTCATAATTTTCTGGCGCGTCGTAGCCGGCATCTTGCGAGGCTCGCTGAGTCGGGGAAGGTTCGTCTTCGGCCATGGCATTGCTTGTAAAAGTGGCCCCTGAGCTCTGCTGTGCATCATGAATGTTATATTTCTTGGTGGGTGGAGCTAGCTTGATTGATGGATGGTGGTATGTTTGGGTGTTTACGGAGAGGTAGTTGTTCACATCGCCACCAACGAAGGAGCTCCTTCCCAGCAGGGGCTCCCCTTAACTCTGTTCGGCTAGCTCAAGTTACGATAACAACACTGGCTCGCGATAAGGCTTCGCGACTGCAGTACTGTTGTAGACCCATGACGATGTTTGTTTATCGAGTGTCTGCCTCGCGATACTTTCCGCCTGCTGTAGGAAGTGGCAGACAAGTAACGGGAGACAGGCACAAAGGTAGTTGCAAAGATAGATAGGATGGACATACACCTCCACTTATGACCCAACCATTGCCTAGCCTACAACAATGTCTTCTAGTCCAAACGGACCCCGTGATGATGCCATGGAGGAGGACGCGAAAAGTCAGGACGGCCAGGCAGCACTAAATAGTGAAGAGGATCTTGATGAGCAGTAAGTTATTTAAAAGTTCCCTCATGATAATGAGCGATAAAGCTAAGTTTCAAGGTATCCCGACCGGCCTCATAATCACTCTCAGACACTTTTCTTTCATGATCTTTTGCTCTCTCTCTTCAATCCTCTTGATGGCCTCAAAAAGCGACCCACAGGTCCAGTAACTGCTCGAGCCAAGTTGGGCCCGGGCAGCTCAAATCCATCGCCGCATGAGGCTCGGCGCATCATCATCGGGAGATTCATCTCGCGATGGCGTAGCGATGTTGGCGATGATTTCTATCCGGCACTCCGCCTCATTCTTCCCGAAAAGGACCGCGATAGAGCCATGTACGGTCTTAAGGAAAAGGCCATTGGAAAACTACTGGTGAAATTGTTGAAGATTAGCCCAGACTCTGAAGATGGATACAATCTTCTTAACTGGAAATTACCAGGCCAATCAACCGCCACTCGCATGGCGGGGGATTTTGCTGGCAGATGCTACGAAGTAATGTCCAAGCGAGAAATGAGGACTGAAGTCGGTGATATGAGAATCTCTGAAGTCAATGAACTGCTGGACAAGCTTTCGGCAGCTTCAAAGGAAGAGAACCAGCTACCCATATTTGAACAATTCTACAACAGAATGAATGCAGATGAGCTTATGTGGCTAATTCGAATAATATTGCGGCAGATGAAAGTTGGAGCTTCTGAGAAAACCATACTAAGCGTGAGTTACCTGTGAAGTTCTAGATATCAACTAAACCAGTTCCCAGATTTGGCATCCCGATGCAGAGGCTCTATTTAATGTGTCCTCCAGCCTTAGGCGAGTTTGCTGGGAACTTACAGATCCAACCAAATTGCTCGAGGGAGAGGAGACAGGAGTTGCACTCATGCAATGTTTTCAGCCACAGTTGGCACAGTTTCAATTGCATTCATTTCAAAAGATGATCGATAAACTAGGAGTGACGCCTGACGACCCCGAGTTCTGGATCGAAGAGAAGCTGGACGGCGAGAGAATGCAGCTGCATATGGTTGAAGACGACAATATCCCAGGCGGCCGACGGCTTGCGTTTTGGTCTCGAAAAGCTAAAGATTATACGTATCTATATGGAAACGGTTTCGATGATGATAATGCGGCATTGACAAGACATATCCGTGATGCTTTCGACCCTAGAGTGAGGAATATCATTCTTGACGGCGAAATGATTACTTGGGACCCCGACACCGACAAAATGGTAGCCTTTGGCACTTTGAAAACGGCCGCACTGTCTGAACAGAAAAACCCCTTTCAGAAGTCTGGCATCCGGCCACTTTACCGTGTCTTTGACTGCCTATACTTGAATGATCAGAACGTCACAAGGTTTATGTTAAAAGACAGACGAAAGGCATTAGAAGGAGGGGTAAAAAATGTCCATCGCCGGCTCGAGATCCATGGCTACGAGGTCGCTGATAGCGTTGAAGCTATTGATCCTGCGTTACGGAAGATTGTCGCCGAGGCCTCGGAAGGACTCGTTCTGAAAAACCCCCGGTCCATGTACCGTCTGAATAGCCGGAATGACGACTGGATGAAGGTGAAACCGGAGTATATGTTGGACTTCGGAGAATCTCTAGATTCTGTGGTGATTGGTGGGTACTATGGCTCTGGGCACCGAGGAGGCGGCATTGGATCGTTTTTGTGCGGTCTAAGAGTAGACGACAATCATGTGGCAGCTGGTAAGCATTTATGATTGTTAGATAACCTCAAGACTAACATATTTCTGTGAAGGGGCGAATCCTATGAAATGCTTCTCATTCTTCAAAGTCGGAGGTGGTTTCAGAGTAGAAGATTTTGCCGCCATCAAGCATATGACAGAAGGGAAATGGCATGATTGGGACCGCCACCACCCACCAACGGAATTCATCGAGCTCGCAGGTGGTGATAGACAGTTTGAGAGACCAGATGTTTGGATCAAGCCGAGCGATTCAGTCGTCGTGGAAGTCAAAGCGGCATCAGTTGGGGCATCTGATTCATTCCGAACAAATTATACACTGCGCTTTCCCCGGTTCAAGAAGCTACGAACCGACAAAAATTGGGAAAGTGCATTATCATTGTCCGGATTCGCGGCATTAAAGGCCAAAATCGAACAGGAATCATCTGTGCAAAGAGCGTTCGAGGTAGACAGAAGAAGAGCACCGACGAAGAGGGTAAAAAAGGAAGTTGTCATAGCAGGGACTGATAAAAGAGTCGAGACTCCATATGCTGGGCCCCAAACGGCGGTCTTCGAAGGGTTAAACTTTTGTGTTATGACTGAGATGCTTCATCCACAAAAGAAACGCAAAGCAGAGATTGAGCAGATTATAAAAGCTAACGGTGGGAGTATATTCCAAAGTCCCACCGTAAAAGGTGATATGATATGCCTGGGGGAGAAAAGGCTTGTCCCCGTTGCCAGCCTAATCAGAAAAGGAGACACCAATGTTGTGAAGCCAGCCTGGGTACTGGATGCCCTGAAACAGACAGAGATTGATGGGCCCGAGCGGAAAAAGTTCTTGCTGCCTTTTGAGCCAAATCATATGTTCCACATGGCGGATGATGCCAGACAGGATATCACGAGCCATGTCGACGAGTATGGAGACAGCTATGCTAGGGACGTCACACCAGACGAACTTAAACAAATTTGCGACAACATGATACTACCAAAGAATTCTCAGTTCTCGGCCACTACTTTCCTCGCTGAACTTGAGGAGCACGGGCATGGACTCGGCGAGATGCCTGGCTCGATGTTTGCACGATGTGTTGCTAGATTTTTCCCTTCAGATCCTCCTCAAGAAGATATCGACTCTCAAATGGCCAAAACCCACTTTTTATTTGGTGGAGGTGTTGTGGCTGAAAGCAATACTGACAAACATATTACTCAATATGTGGCTCTTTCCGAGGACCAAGAGGTGCTCAAATCATTAAGGGAAGTACTTGCTTCGCGGGTTGGCAGAGTGCCCAGGATCGTTGGATTGAAATGGTTGCAGGACAGCTGGAGCGAGAGTACCTTACTAGACGAAGACCGCTACAGTATCAATCCGAAGGCAGCTGCAAAGCACTGAGGATTAGCCATGGTGGCTAGAACCGTCGAATTTTGTTAGAATATGGGAGTTATGGGAGTTCCCCTGGCCGGCTGGTCAAGCCACTTAGGCACCCCACTTGGCATTTCTCCACCACAAAGGAGAAATGAGATATGTGTACTCGCGATGAGCCGAATACACGGATATCATCGCATCCCATACTAATTAGTATGGCACATGATGACGGAGGCCCTGGGAAGCCATTCGGATACCATCGGTATTATTTCCTTGAGTCACCTGATTGATCACCTGACCCCATACATTCATTTGCCTATATATGTGAGGCTTTCACCCCATAGTATTAGGATTTTTAATCAATTCAATTACCCCATTCCATGACCCATTCTGACCAATCAATTACCTGTATTAAGTGTACCAATTTGGGTCCCATTAATCAACAAATTTCGAGACTTGGAGGGAGATGAGGACAGGGCAGCGGAGAGGTTGGAGACACAATGGCATGAAGGTAGCATCCCTAGATAATGCGCCGGTTGGTAATTGTAAGAAAATGATAGCGGATAGTAAGCTCCCTGTAATGGAGTGTTCCGTAACTGGAACATGTCTCAGATTGCTGTGTGGGAAGGTAGGAGTAGGCCTATAGAGACAGCTTCGCCTCGAGTAAAACCATACTTCGTGCCAACCCTGAATCCATGTCTGAGTAGGCAGGTAGATATACATACAAATTAAATAATAGGGATCGTCTCCAAGCGGGTGCTGATTAGAATGGCTTTGTACCTCTATATACTGTAAGGCTGCGAGGTATATCTTGATAAGCCCCTCACCTACGTAGCACCTTGTCAACCAGTCGAGCCTGTGCATAAAAGTCTAGGGTCCGGATCCGTGCGCGTAGATCATTGTGGCGCGCTCTAGCCAACGAGGCGGAGCAGCGATTTTGTCGCTGGATTATTTGCGTCGAGGCCACGAGGGAAATAATATACCTACTTTGTACAGTACAGGCACACGAGCTACAACTCGAAATACCTAGGTACCCACATGACAATCTTACCGATACCTTTCCCGCGAAAGAGAAAGTACCACGGCCCAGCTTGTGGAGACTACGATATCATCTGCGAAAGATCATCTCGCCAAACCAGCCTTGCGATTCTTGTCGGATGACCACGCTGATCCGAGCCATATGTCGACGACAGTAACCCTCACGATGTCGCAAACGGCCGGCAGTGGGACAGCGTGCTGCCCGAATTGTGGCATCGGGCTTCCGAGTCATTCTGACATGGCAGCAGAAGCACAGAAGCAAATCGAAGACCTACAAACACAAGTGCGCTTGCTCACAGAAAAGGCTACCGCGACAGGTTCGTCCGCACCCACTCCCTCGATACATAGTGACGAAGGCTTACAGATAGATAGTGGACAAATGGGCAGACTATGAAGACGAGATCCAACAACTCAAAGCGCAACTGCAGCCGCCACAGCGAACAGACTCAGCCAGCGATACCGCTGGCAGATCCGATAGCCCAAGTCGATTTTCCTACCTCCCCGTACAAAACCGCCTCTCTTCCTTCCTGTCACCCCGCAAATCGACCCCGAATTTACAGCAGAACCCGCCGCCCCCATCCGCGACGGACTTAGCCGCTGCGCTAACCAGAGAGCAAGCGCTACGGCAGGCCGCGGAAGGGAAGTTAGATGAAGCTAGTGGCGAGCTGGAGGAGCTGAGTGCGCAACTGTTCGAGCAGGCTAATGAGATGGTGGCTACGGAGAGGAAGGCGAGGGCGAAGTTGGAGGAAAGGGTTGCGGTTTTGGAGAGCAGGGATGGGGAAAAGAGGAAGAGGTTGGAGAAGCTGGAGCACGCGATGCAGAGGATTGAGAGGGTTAGGGGGCTTCTGGCGCCGGGAAGATGATTATGCCTGGTGGCGGACTGATCGCAAGTCTACGCTTAAAACGCGCCAGAGGAAAAGTAAGCTGGCCAGAAGGGGCCTTGAAAGATATATCAAATCGAGAGCCAGATGGTCATTTCGACGGCCACCAAAACGAACCCCGTCCTTAAATACCATACTTACCGACGTCGATGCAAATGCATTACATCACCATGCATACCGCTTTCGAGATCAACCTCCTCCCACGGAGACGTTGCCGGACCCTTTATCGAGCCTTATAGCCCTTGAGACACCGGACTTCGAGCTCTGGGTCAACGAGCTCTGGCTCGACTTTCTCATCGAGCCAACGCCGTATTTAGTAGCATCTTCTATTTGCTATCTGGGATTTGTATTGCTTCTTGGGCAATATTATACCCTCGTATGGCGGCTTGGATGTTTCATATTTCAATTTGTACCCTGGGATGATGATATTGCGTGGGGATACTCTTGAGGTTTTGCAGCCTACATAGTCATGTGTTATGGACTCTGGGTGGGTATGGGCATTGGATTTTACATTTATTTATAATTAGGGCGTGAGACTTAAGAATAGGGAGGCAGTGTATAGATACCCAGATGACTAACGGTAGATTAATTAGTTACATATAGAAGAATGCGATACCAACATGTCCAAGATGCTCGAGGAAATAGGGCTTTCTTTTATGGCGATCTATAGGAGGATGCGATTTAATTTCCTCTGTTTAAATAAATCAGGCCTTCTTAAAGGGCTTGGGGGTTTCCATATGGAGTTAAGCGCTTGAGAATGCTATATATTCTAGGATATCTACAAGATTTCCATTCTACGGCCCCACGATATATGAGAATGTTCTAACAGAGTGCAACATTGTCACTCTATAATTCCTAAACAAGAATAGTGCCTAAAAGGACCGAGACTTTTCAGCCGCCGCAATATACTACTGGGTATCAAGTCTCATTTCTCATAAGCTGAATCTGTGTCTATTCTACGAACGAGTCCCACTAACTCCCGACCTAGGCAAGTCCCTTACCCGGCTTACTTCCCAATAGTCAAAAACAACCTATCTCCAACATCTCCCAAGCCAGGTTTAATCATACCCTTATCAGTAACAGACTCATCCACCCCCGCAACCCAGATGTCGACGCCCTCTGGCCACTCACTAGCAGCTTTAACCAGGCCGGGTGCTGCGCCCAAAACCGCAATTACAATTACTCTCTTAACGCCCCATTCCTTCAATGTTTGGATGGCAGCAGCACATGTACCTCCCGTTGCAATGATGGGATCGAGGAGGATGGCAAGTTCGGAGGCACCTTCGTTGGGGGCGTCCGAAGGGGTGCCGGCGGAGGGCCGGTGGTAGGGGAGGTTGTTGTAGTACTCAACAGGCTCAAGGGTGGTGGGCTCGCGGAATAGACCTAGATGATGGACTGGGACAGGTTCGGGTAGAATAGTTTGGAGGGCTAGAGGACTGTTAGTTTCACGGGTATTAACTGTGGTGTGGAACGGAAGTGTCGGTGAGCCTGATAACGGGGGGTTGCAAGGAAATATGTGGAAAATGACCTACCATCGAGCATCCCCAAACCAGAACGGAGAATAGGAATGAGAGATATTGTAGAGGGTGCGATAGTAGTGGTTGTGTACTCATATCCAAGGGGAGTCTTGCTCTGTTTCAAAGGCGGGGTCAGTAACAGCGTTTGTTGACCACGGACACTAGAATAGAAGGAATAGAGCACGTACAACTGGCCCAGATTTCGTTGACAGCCCAGAAGCAAGAGCCTCACATGCAATAATTACCGAAATGTCATGGACCAGAGCCTTTGTCTCCCTGGTGTTTGCGGATACATCTCGGAGCTGTGATAGCTTGGCCTGAAGACATGGGTGGGTTGATGCGTGTACATTTGGTGGTAAAGTCTGCGGCATCTTGAATTTGTTATTGTTATTGAGAAGACAGTAGATATGTTAATTTATTGATTTAAAGGAGGAGATAGCTTAATGGAAAACGTGAGTACAACCCGTTTGCAAGATGTGTACAAGTCCAAGTAGTCACTGAACCCAGTGAGGTTCACCAGTGGTTGACCGCGTTGCGTCATTAGGTAAGACAGAACGCGAAATCAGGTGCAACATCAGATATGCTTCGGCCTTCTACCGTACAGTAATTAATAAAGTACGATGGCGGCCGCTGGAATCATAGCTGATTGGTAACGATAAGAAGGCAGCATTTATGAACGGAGCATCTGATCTTATAGATGGGATGGCACAAATTATCCGACTTTCCATTTCCAGGGAAGCAGTGCTATAGCCGCCAAATTCCGCATCACAACCACTAGAAAGGCCTACTAATGAGATTAGAGCTCTCGTGGCCCAGGGCGAAAAGTGATGCCTCTTACTGGGTGGTTTAGGATGCTTAAAACGCACGTTCGAAGGACTCTACTTCGTAATCGGCCCTTGGCCAAACGGCCTGCTCGTGCTGCACTGACTCGAACTCGGATTTTACTACCTCAAGGTTTCCGTCTAGTGGCTGGCTCTGGCGGCATCAGCTAGATTCCGATCTGAACATTAATAAGCATCATCGCCATGAATGACGCATGTCGAGCTTGAACAATCAAGACTCAAGAGTCGAGAAACCGGGCACGAACCATAACGCTGGGAAAGACTATCTCTCATTTATCGTAACGGAACGGAACGGCAGGCGGTGAATTGTGCATAGCAGGCACCCAGGATAAACGGGGTCCGATAATGAAAATATCATTCGGCAAAGCAACGCAACACAAAGATGCAGCTGAGAATTGGTGCCCGAAGGACCCCTAGCCAATGCAATGTGGAGTAACACGACAGGCGAGCATGGAACCTAGGGAATTGGATTCACAACCGCTTATCTATTCTAATCTGTTACATATGCTTTGTTCTTTTGATCCATTGAGGGAGGGAATATTGGGATCTTGTAGCCACCAACCCCACGTCGAGGATTGATAAGCCCGGGATCACCAGACAGATTAATTATTGCCGCTTTTCGCTCTTCGCTTTTGGGCGAGGACGGGTTTCCAGCATAGTGGTTCCGCACGAGGAGGGAAGGTCGGCGTCGGTAAAATGGAAGAGGATAAAGAAGCAAGAATACTACGTAGCAAAAGTGCTTCCTCAACAACAGAGCCAACATCAAGAACCTTCTTCGAACAAGTAGTCACGCTAGTGTGGTACGAGTTATCGGCGGTCATTTAGTGATTTAGTGTCCTCGCGTGTCACGGGACACAACGCCTCTTACAGCAAAGCGTACAGCCCTGCAGTGCCACTGTAGCGACTGAGGGCTTCGTACGTAGTAACTTGCAAGGTATCCTATCCAACTGAGCACTATCTCCTACGGCCCCCCCCCCACACCTCGACTCCCTCTCTCTTCTTCTCCTTCTTCGTCTTCGACCGACCCTGACGGTGACTTCTCTTCAGTTCCCAACCATCCTCACCCTCGTCTACGCAGACGCTGTCAGATCCTCCTGCTCCTGAAGAACCCCCCCGGAGCCGGAGCCGGACATGCCTCACCAAAACCACCAGACCGAGCTCTGCAACGAACTGCTGGTGACTGTTCAAGGAATATTTTACAGATAGTCTCTTTTCCCCCTCCCAGCTTGCTCTGGGAGAGTCCTGGGAGCCCTTTCCTACCCAGGAACGTGCACCCTTCTTCATACAGAATTTCTGCCCACGTTATCTATCACAGCGTTGCTACTACTCTCAAGTCCGCTTGGAACCACCATCATCTGCGGCGGCACATATCCTGGCTGGTACCAGTCGGACGATGATTACGCTGAGAAGTTATCTGTTCACTTCCCAAGACTTATCGGCAGCCAACCTCAATACCACAAGCAAACGACGAAGGAAGATACCTCAAAAGGACGACGATATGTCTCCCTCTAGAGGAACAACGACGAGGGTCACCCCCGCAACCCCTCCCCCTACATCCACCAATCCAAGTCCGAAGCCTACGATACCGACTTCACCGGTGGTTATTCCCGCTCGAGGATATCGCGATAGTTTCCCCGAGAGTCACAGATCCAAAATTAGGAACGAATATCAACATGGGGGGAGGCGCCGGAATATACACTCTGCGGATGCGACATCTCCGTCAGTAGCGGCACTTCTCGCCATTACCCAAATACCAAACCCAAGGCTACATACTGCCGGCCGAACCCGAGCTCGTCCAGAGCAAAGGTTGACAGTGGATGCCGTATTACAGCATACGGGCGTTTCTGAGAAGGAGTTTAGTATGTCCCTTGGAAAAAGCCAACTGGACTTACTTCTCAGTCCGCCAGAAGAGTTGGAGGATGAAATCGCAGGGAGTGATAATGGCCAAGAATCAGTCACGACGATGTCAAGCGAATCCGTACCATCACTCGACGATGATTCCACCAGCGAGACCTCTCTTTCTCTTAATTCTTTGTTAACGCCGAGCTCTCGAGGAAGGAGGTCGCTACCATCACGCAGGGTGCCACCATATACTTCACCTCCTAGCTCGATTACTATGGAAGACCATCCCTTGTCGGACCCCGATATCGACATTGACCAGCTCGATTTCAGAGTATTCCAAAATTCACAGGGCGGAGGAGAAGCGACGCCCACCGTCGAGGTCCCAACACCTCCACGCAAGTCAGCCTTCAAGTCGAATTTGACAGCATCATTACGAGCGCTACGGTCTGCGGCAATGTCACTCTCTTCACTCACAGCACCCATGATTACACCCGACGATTTCCTCACAAGATCAATCATTTCTATAGACCCACAAGTACCATTCACAGATGAGCGCATGCCCCCTCGCCTTGAAGACACCCCAACTCCAGCACTCAGACGCTATCTTAATCCGACCACCAATGCCCCTATAGAAGCCCATATGACCCCATCTCGGTCTCAGGCGCTCTCAGAGACGAAATGCACTGCATCTATCCAGATGGAAACTTACAAGATTTCCCGTTCATCTAGTGGTATTTTGCCAAGCGTTATTAGTCGGCGGACGAAATCTACTGAAGAAGTTTTGGTGGAAGCGGCCGGCCCGGTGGGCCGCCAACGGGAGATGCGCGAAAACAGCGACTTCATTCGGATTGCAGTTATGGAGATGGCTATGCGGAAGAAAGGCAAGCTGGATGACCAGAAGCCAGGCCGAGCGAAATGGGCTCTACCTCCGAGAAAGGTCCCAACAAATAACTACGAAATTGGAGCAGACGGTGTACCAATACGATGGATCCCCCAGGTCCAATGACCAAAACCGATCTATCCACTACCTTAAGCCCTACTTACGCAACGTCACCATATTATTACGCGCCACTCGTTAAGTACCATATATTCTCATCGCCTATTTAGCTACAGGGAACTTGTCTAGCTCCAATAGTCGCTAAAGGACAAGCATGGATTTTGATATCTCCGCACCCCAACCTGGGAATGGAGCTTTTGGACGGATATGCAGCATACTCAATAAGGAGTAAGGCAGGTAAAATTCCAGAGCTAGGACCCTCCGGGGTAGAGAGACGATCATAATGGTTTGCCCCAATCAACTTGGCAATATTTTCAATGTCTGAAAGCTCATGTCTTGAAGAGACGTCCTCTGAACAACCAAGGGTCCAAGACGGGCTTTTCTAAGGATGCCATAGTATACCTGATGTGAAAATGCATTGCGGGATCGGCAGCGCCCTTTTGCTTACATGGGCCAGGTCTTTTTTGGATTGGCTGGGCATATTTGACACGAAGGAATCCATGTTACAATTAGATACGGAAAAAATATTCTGCCCCTAGCTTCAACCGGTCTGAGAATTGTGTCGTCCTCTGTGGAAACGGTAGGTACCGTTCAGCTAATGGGGAGCCTCGGGCGTTGAACAAAAATTTCCCATCCTCGCCCACCTAATTTACAGTATTGGGAACGTGCCGAGTATGCTGTGGTTTGACCGATCTGCTCAGAGCTTGGGATAGTCTATCTTTCGCAACTAGACCTATACTCACATTGCCCTATCAACCTTAAGCGGTTGGATGTGGTACGAAGTGGATAGCTAATCTCCCGGCGACGCGCACCACGGTGAAACAGACCATGGCTCGCACTCAAGGACATCAAGTTTCTTAGATAAGTATAGAGATGGGTTATCCGGTGTATTGGGCCGGCCAAGTTTCATGGTATAGGAGGATTAAAAGCTCCTTTTTTTGTGTATTCTAATTTGTAATTTCAAGTCGCTATAATGTAGCGTTTTGACAGTACAGAAGGAGTTTGGGATGCATCATTAAGGCCATTTCAGATGGGCTAGATGGAGTTCAGCAGGGCTTTGCGTTACGAGCGATATTATTATCTTTCATCTCTGGTTATCAGAAAATATTTGCTGGTCTTAGTTGGACATAGTGGGAGCGTGTTAAGGAGAAGATGAATTATAGAGGATACAGGTATTCGAGGTCATGAGACAATTGCAAGTCAATCTATATTTGCAACAACTTGGTTTGAGACTACCTAACATGACGTGTTCGTGTTCTAAATCCTAATAAGAGCCAACTATACATAGGTACCAAACCTAATCGATAGGTTTTATAATGCATATAGTTTGACGGTGTTTAATAGATTCAGTGCGTACATCAGCAACTATACATTGGTGGGTATGGATTCGGACGTAGTAGAGATTGATAAGTCTGCTTAGTCATACGGCTCACCCGGCCCATCAGGCTGTGGGGCTCCTGTGGGCACATACAAGGGGGGACCTCCCGAGATGTCGAGCTTAAGTTGCTCCGTACAGAGCTTCTAAGGTTTCCACCCAAGATACATGAAAATACCCATGAACCTCCGCATACATGCTCACCCTCGCCATCGCACCACGCCGGATTCACGACGGAACCTACCTGTTTGGAAGCTCGTGGATAGTCGATGAGTACTACAAGAAGATCGACCCAGGGCAAGGACCCAGCAGCTTCAACAACTCAAAGCGCAGCAGCTCTTCAAGGAGCTTCGTTAGCATTCAGAAAGATCCCTCCACCTGTCAAACCAAAACCTCTGGTCAATATCTATAGTGGGAATAATGGAGCTCTTGCTGCGGCTACAAAGGCTGGGGAAGCACGGAACGATTCCTCGACGGATAAACTAGATATCCCGGGACATGCACAACGGGCAGGACATTTGGGATATAATGGGAGTCCAAATAATAAACCGTCGGGAATTTATTCGAGCTCTGGCCGAGATGAACTATTGCGCTCAGAAACGAGCCAGTCAAGATCTCCATCGTTTATAGCTGCTACTCTTGCAGCATCGAGATCTCCCTCTCGAAGTCCAAATACAGCAAGTCAACAACAACAATCGCCCTCGAGTTTTAGGAGAGACCAGCGCTTTTCAACGAGATCCCCATCCCCGGTGAAAAGCATGAGTTCTTCAACCGACAGCCTTAACCATGCACCGCTAGATGTAACCCCGATTGCCCCGACTACATCCTTAATTTCCATGTTTGAAAGTACCGGAGCGAAATCGAAAAGCCCTTCGTCAGTTTCAAAGCCAGCAAGTTCGGTTTCCCAAAAGAGCGAGCCGCCACCCTCGCCTTCTCAAATTTCTCTGTCCCCTACGAGAGGGCGAATTCCATTGCTTTCACCTCCCAAGCCTCAACAACCAGAATTCAAGGCACGAAAGTGCCCAGTAACACAACCCGCGTCCCCCCGACCTAAAGCCCAACTCGAACTTGGCAAGGCAACGGCCCCTACAACCTTAGCCAAACCGATACCAATCCCAAGGAGGTCAAGATCCCAATCAGAACTTCAAAATGAAGAAGATGATGCTTCGTCAGATGATTCTTTTGTATCTGCATCCGACTACAGACCTTCGATGGCACAAATATATGGCCGGGGGGGACGCTTAGCATCTCCCTCATCCGCTTCAATAAACTCTTCTGTAACAGTTGATTCGCTAGCAAATGCAATAGTTGCTAGCAGTCTAGCTTCTTCCAGGGCTGCCTCGCCGTCAACATCTTCAGGTAATCGTTTAGTCCCTCCACCTCCTCCACCAGCTCGTCGAAGTCCACGACACCGCTTCCATCACCACGGTAGTTCAAGGACCCCTAGTCCCTTAAAACATACAGGACTAAGGACAACCATGAGAAAACCGAAATCAAAGGAAGATATCAATGAACGGGAAAAGAAGCTCAAGAGGAAGCACCTCATGAAGAAGCATCCGAATAAGCATCATGAGGGTGACAGGAAGCGGTGGAGGGATCAAATTACTGAACGGGAACGAAAACGATGTGAAGCTGTCTGGGCAAGTAATAGGGGGTTATACCTGTCATCTCCCGGATCAGAAAACTGCGTGTGCAATCTGGTAGTAAGGGATATCTGGTCAAGGTCACGGCTACATCAAGATGTTCTTGAGGAAGTCTATGCGCTGGTTGATAGACATGGCAACGGGATGCTTACGAAGGAAGAGTTTGTCGTTGGCATTTGGATGATCGATCAGAGGCTGAAAGGGAGGAAGTTGCCCATTCGAGTCAGCGGCAGCGTTTGGAGAAGTGTAGGTGTTCTGGGAGACGTGCAAGTAAAGAAGGGGGGAAAAGGAAAATAATAGAGGGAAGGGGGGATGCAGGGTGTGTATAATATTAATGAGGGATGGGTGAGCGTATTTCGATACATAGGATAATACCCCGGAGTTGCTTGCGGGTGATACGGCGTTTGGGTGTTTGTTCATCGACTAGGATTGTGGAAACAGATTAGGCTTGACATCTTTTTTCAGTTTGCGGCTCTGGAAACGTTTCTGTTTTTGTCTATAAGTCGAAGAGTACCAGGCTACTTCGCCAACCTACCTAGGCACCCAGGTAGTGTAGCTTGGAAATGGTCGTCATTATTACCTAGACTAAGGCGATTGCCAAGAGCTTTGGGATTCAAACCACAAAGCTTCCAGCTTGAATTGAAGTCCGAGTTATGGTATATAAGCCAGCGGTCCGATTTCCCAGGCGATCTACAGCGTTAGGTTTGTGGAGATGGAAGATTCTGATCGTTGAGAATTTATGTGGGGTGAAAATCTCGATGTTAGAATCTGAGCATGTATACTTTTTATATAGCACATAACAGTGAGAGACAGGATCACTGCTAGGGAAATGGCAACCGATTTCCACCATCCTCATCTTGATACCGTTCGTGCCAGCAAGTTGATCGGGGCAGGTAAGGGAGCGTCGCGGTCACAGGTTATTGCTGAATCACACACAAGAGGTTGCTGAAAGTTCATTGATCGTAGAGCATGTTACATTTTTTGCACTGCCCGCGCTCATGATATCAAGCAATCCCATGCCCCATGCAAAGTGACCAAATGAAAACCAACCACTCCTTAGACCTCGGTTGTAACTCTGGCCTTGGGGTTCGTAACCTTGACACCCAGTTGCTTAGCCCGCTCAATGATGGTAATTCTCTTCCTCGACGAAACGGCGTGGCCAATCCTGCGTGGTATTAGTACGTATTTCTTCTCATCTCGGTGTCCTGCTTTGAACATACTCTGCGGCGAAGGTCTTGTTGTGCATGAGGAGGAGATCGACATCTTGGATGTTGTTGACCAAGAAGGCCTTGTGGCCAGATGGCATCATGTGGCGGGTCTTCCTGTTTGCTCCGAAACCAATCTGTATATTCCAATCAGCTCACATCCTTGATTTTGCTCCGTCGAAGATATCGGGCGGGTCGATATATTCCCAATCGTCTCTCTTCCGCTCATTCCCATCCCAGATTTTATTGACGTACCGATGGCATGACCATTTGTCCCTTGAACCGTCTTCGGACACGGTTGTCAATACCCTTTGGCTTTCTCCATGATGGGTCGACACATTTGAATCTATCGCTCTGATGTCTGTTGAAGCGCTTGGTGCCTGTAAAATCATTTCGTCAACACCTTTCTACTTCGAAGCAGCCCAAGCAGCAGTCCAGGCATTCTCATTCCCGTCCTTGTGGGACTTCCATATTGTGCCGTGTCGTGTCGCGAAATCTTCGAGATAATGGTCGGGGAGGGTCTGAACATACGCTTCTTCACGATAGGAATATGCTTCTTTGCAGAAACCATCTGCGAAATCGTCAGCAATCTAGATGGCAAGAGGAAGCAAACAAAGTATGCGCTTCCGATGGGCCTATCTTACCTTGTCGTCGTTTCTGTGGTCGAAGTTGGCGATTGTAGATGGAATTTCTTCACTTCTCGACTTTCGATAAAATTGACGTTCGTGTGTGGGATTTGGTGCGGCAAGCCGGCCAATAAGATACTAGCGCCTTTTCTAAAAAATTGGCTAGCCGTACCATATCATCACGTGATTGTTTCTCACTACCTAGGTAGGTACCTAGGTACCGTCTAGCAGGGAAAGAGGGAGATGGGGGAGAGAACTTTGTGACTTTTGTAAATTTCCAGTTGGGAAGTGCAGTATCATTCATTTGTGGTCTATAAGCAATCTTTACTCAAGGTTCATGTCGCAGAATTCAGCGACAACCCCTGGTAGTGCTTGGTGCTATCCTATAACTCCATGGAAACGGCCCAAATATATCAAAACCGCCACGTTAAGTGCATCTATGACTACTTCAAGAGTCTCCTCATTGCTGAGCGCACTGTGCCTGCGCACCTTCTTCATCATCGTCATCCTCCCACGCGCCACCAGCTCGTGGATCACCCGAATTTGCGCCGAACTACATCAGATTAGGGCTGGATTCGTGACAGAAAGGCATTCAACTTACATCTTCGATATCTGCGTCCGAATTAAACTCGACCTCGTCGGTTTCGGTGGCCTCAATCGGTGGCTCAGGCTTTGGAAGACATTTCTGAAGACTAGCAAACGCAGCCGGATCTTCAGTCCAGCCATGTTCAGGAAATTCGACTTTGACCATGAGATACAGGTCTCCTTTCATATCAGTCTTCTTTAGTGGCATTCCCTCACCAGGAACAATCAGAACTTGGCCTGGCTTCAGCACCTTGCCTTGAGGGTGGGTCATCTGGATACCACGGCCGTCAAGGTGCTTTAGAACTACCCTAGAGAAGCCGGTCAAGGCCTCAGCGAGGGTAATGTGAAGGTCTGCGGAGAGATCGTCTCCAGCTCTTTGGAAAACATCATGATCCTCTTCCACCAGTGTGAAAACAATATCTCCAGGTATTTGATCGGGTACTTGGTCTGCCTCCCCCTCAAGAGTGATTCGTTCTCCTTCCCGGGCGCCTCGCGGGATGTAGATCTCCAAGACCTTCTTTTCCGAGGTTGTACGCTTCCCTTTACATTTCTTGCACCTATCCTTCTCCTTGAAGATCTTCCCAGTTCCCGTGCAAGAATCGCAAATATTCCTCTCTTGAGTGACGAGCCCCGGGCCGACCTGACGAAGTCCGACCGTAACACCATTTCCCTTACATCTCTCGCATGTTTGTGGTTTGGCTTTCTCTTTTCCTCCGGTCCCCTTGCAATGGCTGCAAATGATGTTCTTGGTGCTCGCAAACTTGACCGTCTTTCCTTTATAGAGCTCTTCCAGGGTAACTTCGTACTTTTGTTCTTCGTCGCGTCCTCTTCGTGGTCGCTTTGGCAAGCCACCTTCTCCTCCAAATGGCATACCACCGCCCATGCCGCCGCCCATGCCAAACATTTGAGCTAGAATGTCATCCAAGTCGACTCCGCCACCCATGCCGCCCCCTCGACTAGGGTCGAAAGCGCCCATGCCATGGGTATCGTAAAGATGTCGCTTCTCCTCATCGTGGAGAATCTCGTATGCCTGGCTAACGCTTTTAAACTTTAATTCAGACTCTTCTCTCTGATCTTCTGCAACTTTATCGGGATGGTGTTGTAAGGCTGCCTGTACATTGGTCAGCGGAGCTGCTTGCGAGACGGAAGCGATAACAGACCTTGTGGTAGGCTTTTTTGATTTCAGATTTGGTGGCAGTCTTGGAGATACTGAGGACCTCTGTTCAGAATTAGCATTGTGGCTTTCCAGTTTCTGTGTACAACCCACCATAGAGATCGATCTCTTCAGTTGTTCCGTTGGAAGCCATCCTTCAGGCTCGGTGGAGGGGTAGATCGTTGATTTTCAGGGCGGTGGCGGGGTCTTTTTGGGGACTACAAGGTTGGATACGTCGGCAGATCTTTGAATGACCTAGGAAACTCAAATCATGTGCCGGGACGGTAAAACAAGGCGGAGAGATGCAGTGTTGGACGGTGGTAGAAATCGCTGATATATTTTATCTTAGCGCGCATATGTTTGGTGAAGAAAGCTCGGACCAGCCGGGCTGTGGTGCAACATAAATTATTCACCGGCGAAGTACGAGTAGCACAACATAAGTCCTAGAAAACGGACAACGCTTCCACGATTGAGGTGAAATCAAAATGGTAGCAACTGTACGGCTGCTGTTGTCATCGGCGAATAGAACTAGGGCATCACGGTGGATTTGCCATTCTTGTCGTGGCATCAAACATGCATCGACATCCACGGGCAAATCTGCCCTTTCCGATGCCTCGGGGGACCTCCGAAATCTGGGGCCGGCTCGAACACGCTTTGCCCCCTCTCCAACTGGATCTCTCCATCTGGGGTCTTTAAGGACCGCGCTATTTAATTATCTAATAGCGAAAGCAACTGGTGGCCAATTTCTCCTAAGAATTGAGGATACCGATCAGGTGATCAACCCTTCTTTCAGCTACCAAAGTTATTGTTTTAACTGGAGCAGAAACGGACAATACCGGGGGCCGAAGAGAAATTATTCAATGATCTAGAATGGGCTTGTATTCAATGGGACGAGGGTAATACCGCTACTCATCTTATGGAACGACTGTTAACCTTGTCCAGGTCCAAAAGTTGGGGGGCCTTTCGGCCCCTATAAACAGGTAAGTCATATATATCACCTCAAAATACGCGCTCTCTAACACAACTTAGTCAGAAAGAACTGAAATATACCGGAAAAGTTCCGATGAATTATTGCGCTCTGGAGCTGCCTACAGATGTTTCTGCTCACCTGAGCGTCTTCATGAACTCGCCGAATATCGGAATAAATTAGGACACGCTCCTGACTATGATAGAAAATGTACTCACATACCCAAAGAAGAGTCAGATGATCGAGCTGCGAAAGGAGAAACCCACGTTGTGAGGCTGAAAATGCCGGATGTTGATGAAGGTTATACCGATTTGGTTTATGGTTTTGTCTGGCGACGGAGTGATCCCAAGCTGAAAGCTCGCTTTTCAACTCTTGGATCATTTGATGATCCAATATTGCTCAAGACAGATGGTTTCCCAACCTATCACCTTGCAAATGTTGTTGACGATCATCTTATGGAGATCAGTCACGTTATCCGCGGCTCGGTACGTCTTCTTTCCCTAGATAGATGTACTTATACTGACTGTGACAAGGAATGGATGTCATCTACGCCAAAACATATTGCTCTCTATAAAGCGTTTGGATGGCAACCCCCAGCATTCGCCCATGTGAGTCTACTTGTTGACACCAATAAGCAGAAGCTCAGCAAACGAACTGGGTCCGTGGACATAGGGGCGTGGCGGGATATGGGCATCTTTCCAGAGACTCTAGCTAATTTCGTTGCTCTCCTTGGATGGTCTCATAGAAATGACAAAGATATCATGGGCATGGAAGACCTTATAAGAAGCGTAAGTCTCCCTATGATTTATCGTTCGAACTTATGCTTATGTTATATTCAGGCTAGCATGAAGTTTACCAAAGGAGACACGATCGTATCATTTGAGAAGCTCTGGTTCCTCCAGAAGCACCACGCTCAGCGCTACGCCCCCATGGCCAAACTATCCGGCCCCATTGACCCACGCCATGACCTTAATAAGTTAGCCGTTCTTCCATGCATCAAGCTGCTTGAAACTCATAAAGCTGGGCAGAAGCCCTCTTTCTATGAGTCACTCCCAGCAGGGGAACGGAGAGAGGATTTTGTGCGCTCTTTGCTATGCCAAGATGCAAGAAACTACACTACGCCCATAGACTTCGTCAACCGCAATGAATATTTTTTCATCGCACCATCTAAAGAGGATCTTGTAGGAAGTCTATCTGCTTTAGAGTTGCATGGCTTGCCAGGCGGGACATCACCTCAGGTTAGCCCAGAGTTGTTGGACGAGTTCGACAGATTTGCTCAAATCGAGAGCTCCAAATGGGATACCACTCTAGAGATCAAAGTCATGACGCACAATATTGTTGACGGAGCGTCGTCAAAGAGTGCCGCTGAGCTGGGGGGAGAAGAGCAATCAACGGAACTAGCCATTGCTTGCCGGAAACGCTGGTCTACCCTGGTTCATAAGTACATCCGTTGGGCGCTCGCTAGTGGGAAGCCGGGTCCGAACAGTGCGATGACGATGGGTATCTTGGGGAAGGAAGAGACAATGAGAAGGTTGGCTGCCGCGAAGGAGATTATACTAAGTGCAGAAGAACATGTTGGTACACAGGATGTGGATTCTGGGAGCTCGTCACCCAAACAGCATGCTACGGCTCAGGGGCCCGCCATGTCTGAGTGAAAATGAGCATAGTTTGCCCCAGGTCAGAGTTACCTATGATCTAGCAGCAGGTTCGATCAGGACTGGGAATGGTATTTACAGGGGCAATTGGAGCTTGCAAGCACTCGAGCACAGTCAAATTATGACTTTTATCCTTGTACGATACCTAGAAGATTGTAGAATTAGGGAAATAGTGTGATGTATTATATTGAAACTCATCGTATGCGTTCGTAGGCTAAAAATTCCCTTTTCATAATCCTTCCCACTCGCCCAAAACTCCTCTATTACGATTGATACGCCGAGTAATGCCGCAAAGCTTCTAAGCTCTCCTTGCTGCTGCCGATTTTATATTTGACCAGCGATTCTCATGTCTCTGTTGAGACTGCAGCCGGAGGATCTTGTTTCTGCCCTGCTTCTCCAAGCCCATTGAAAAGCTTCGCCTTAATCTCTCCAGCCATCAAACCAGTCAGTTCCTCTCCTGCAATCTTATTACCATCTCTCACCGCTTTGTCCATCTTCTCATCAACCGCTTTATTTACATGCGTCCCTACTGGGGTTCTGCCAGCACGTGCGACCGAGCTTGCAGCTTCACGTATCTTGGAGCTTAAATCAAGCATTTGCTTGCTACTATATTCCCGATTGGTGAATAGCGGGCTTTGGCTAAGAGTTTGGACCCAGTATTTATTCCATAGGAGCTCCAACAGATGTGTATCGAGCGAGCTCTTGAAGTGGGAGACCTCTAGCGAATAGTATCGGCTGCTGTGGGCACCGAAATCCTCTATCTTAGCAAGAGGAATGGTCTGATATCCATCGTCTGCGCCGGAGTTTGCTGGCTTGTAATCCTCGGGGTATGTTCTGAAGGCACCGATCTCAACTTTGCCGGCTGAGATGGTGCGATCGGGGTCAATAACCACAGCTAGGAAGGGATCGCTGAATGTCTGCTGTGTTGCCTGGGTGCTAACATCGATACCGCTGAGCCAGCAGCCGTAGCCTGGATGGCTGTGGTACCATCCCACGGCGTTCTCTAGTTTGCCCTGGTCACGGCAAGCCTGAAGGTAGGCCACCATATATTCGTTTGCCTCGTCTTGAGCATTGACTCGGGTCTCTGTCCCCTCGACCGGCAATCGGAAGGCATCCGTGACGATAAATGTGTCCCCCGAGATCTTGCCTTGCATCAAGCCCATGATTTCTAGGGAACCTCCGGACCGTGCATGCATGACCATCTTCAGGAGTGCCACGGCTGAGATCCGGACATTCTTGAAGTAGTGGGGTTCGCCTTTCCATGGCTTCCCATCATTCACGGCCTTCTGTTCTGCAACATCGTACGTGTAGAGGGCATCTCGTTCTGGATCGACCAGTTTGATGTTGTTGTCCAGCTCTGTTATCGATAAGAGATGAGCAGAGCTTCAAGGGAACGAGAGGGGCTGGTCGTGGATGCATGACTTACCCCATGTCTTAAAGGCCGTGTCCATGATCGCAGCGGTATGGAAAGCCTGAGAGCTAGAATTGGCCGACGTTGGTTGGAGGTTGAAGGTTGAAGGTTGGTTGTGGAATACGTAGGTAGCTACCTAGGGCACAGTAGATATACGAGTTATCGCGAGGTCGGACACTGTACTGTGGGTTGTCAGCGGGAAAAGGAAGAGTTCCAGCCTTGTGCAGTCGCTAGCTAGCGGGCCGCGGGGCGAGGCTAAAACCCTGACCCCCCGTTGAAACGTTGAAACAACCTGACGCGCATGTTGCCGGGTCAACCAGCGAAAATACACTCCACTTGCGTCCTCCAACCTACGGAGTCCAACCACAATCCCACCACAGCACCCGCACCCGCACCAACACCAACATATACAAACCGCGACTGGCATGCAATACCACCATTAATGAGTTGTTCATTCAATTTCTCGAGGGTTTCGCAGTCGCGATCACGCATCGATTGCTGCTGAACTGTCCGATAAATCCCCAAACCCCACAGCGTTGCGCGGCCATCCACGGCGACCCATTCGTTTCCCCGGCTCATATCGGGCGCTGCAATACGTCGCTGAAATAATATACGCGCCTCATTTCCATCGCCCACCATGGATACAAGCTATCTCTCTTCCCAGGTGTCGACAATCATTGGCCAACTTCACGGTCTCTTCGACGAGATTGGAGTCCCCAGCCATGACCGAGAGTCCCGCGAGGCAGAGGTAAGTTATACATGCTCTCCTCATCCACCAAACTTCCACTGACCAACACAGCTCTTTGCCGCCCTGTCCGAAACTCTACACAGTCAAGTGCGGCAGGTCGCGACCGAGAAGAATGGGATGGCCGAGGAGGCTCAACGGATCATCACCACTATCAAGCAAATGGAGGCTTCGCTGGACGATCAAAGCGCCCGTCGTGAATATGAGACCGAAGCCGAGGACTTGAAGATCACTTACCCGTTAATACGCTGCCTTCAATTGCTAAAGGAGAAACATCAACAAATATCGAGGCTTCACAAGGAGCGTTTCGAACAAGTTAAAAGTAGGTTTTATCGTTGAGGAGTTGATACTGGGCATCGCATTCTTGTAGCCGCTGCTGACCATCCCGCAGAGCTTGTGCAGGCCCTAGAATCCTACTCGTCTCATCTGGAATCGTCCTTTATCAAGATTGCCCTACCGCCCACCGCTCCCAACTCCACTGTTCCGCCAACCTTTGACCTCTCCCCCGCTTATGTCACGGCCCTCGATGACGAGTTCACACGAGTATACGAAGAATACACCCGCCGGGTTGCGACAGTAAAGGCACTCTCAGAGAACATCATCCAGCTCTGGGCCGAACTTGGCACTCCCCAGGCACAGACAGATGGCATGATTGTTAAATACTACCGCGATTCCCCTGAACAACTCGGTCTTCACGAGGATGATATTGCTAGATTACGCCAGAAGCGAGACAAGCTATCAGATGAAAAGAAGTCGCGCGAGAAGCGCCTTAAAGACCTTAAAACCACGGTCGAAGCGCTATGGGGCCGCTTAGGCGTGGAAGAGTCCGAACGGAAGATATTCCTAAATAGCAACCGCGGCTGTGGGGTGCGCCAAATAAACGAATTCGAGGACGAACTTTCAAGACTAAACGAACTGAAGAGACAAAACCTCCACTTATTCGTAGAGGACGCACGGTACAAGCTACAAGATTTATGGGACGGTCTGTACTTCTCCGAGGAAGAAATGCTGGAATTTACTCCCGCATTCTCAGATGTGTACAGCGATGCGCTTCTTGAGGCACATGAGCAAGAGATAGGTCGTTTGGAGGCACTAAAAGAACAACGAGCCCCAACTCTAGTACTCATCGAGAAACATCGGTCTCTTGTTAAGGATCGCAATGATCTACAGGCCTCAAGTCAAGATGCGTCACGGTTGTTAGGGAGAGGTCAAAAAGGCGAGAAACGTGATCCAACACGGCTGCTGAGGGAGGAGAAGATGAGGAAGAGAATCGTAAAAGACTTGCCAAAGGTAGCGGCCGAGTTAAGAAAGGTTCTAGAGAAATGGGAGGATGAATACGGTCGCCCCTTCTTGGTTCACGGAGAGAGATATCTTGACGAACTCGAAGCCTCCGAAGCTAAGCCAGCCCCTGGCCCTCGATCGAAGACACCCGCAGGCCCGCCCCCTTCTGCCGCGAGGAACCAGAAATCTGCTCCTCCAAGTCGTGGGAATAGCGTAATGAAGGCACCACCACCACCTAGGGCTGGAGCGAAAACGCCAACCGCTGGAGGAACCCTAAGAAGGAACCCAGTTGCAAATTCCACAGCCCGTGTCAAATCACCCTCGAAGATCCCCGCACGAGCGCCGTTATCCAATCTTAATCATGGTAATAACTCTCCAGAACGCCGACCTGCGCGCCCAGAGTCAATAATTGATACAGACCGTACTCTTCGTGGAAAGATGGGACCGCCGCCTAGGGCTCCTCCTCCAAAGATGAGAGATCTTTTCGTCCCGCCCCCTGCCCCGACACCGGTATCACACCCTCGGGCTGAAAGCGAGCTCTCTAGCGGAAGTGTGCGACATGTCTCTCCTGAAGATCCGTATGGTTATCCACAAAACCACCAATCTCGACACCAATCCTACAATGAGCTCAATTCCTCGATGCGTCAGAATGAGCGCTTTGCTCCCTCAGGTTCATACCCAACTGCACCACCTAGCCGCCAGATCTCGAATACCTCCTCAGCCATCACGGCAGTATCGGGCAGCGAAAATTGGGAGACGTATTCAGAGGTTTCCGAGCCTGAACAGGATGCGTCAGATGACTATTATGCGAGACTTCGTGCTGCTCGTGGAAAGCGCTTTACCCCTGACGACGGTTATGCTCCCCCGCAAGGTGGGCATGTAAAGAAGCAGAAGGGTTTATCACCTTATGGAGCTCATGCTGGTCATGGTCTCACAGACGCCCATGGCAACCGCATTGTATCGGGTAGTGAAACCAATTGGACGGATGAAGATGCTTTCTAAGCCAGTTTTGACTGTCTCCGGGTTCATAACTGTGGTCTTTTGTCTCCTTTTCATGATTTAGAAGGGCGCATACGACGGCATGAGGAACGCATTTGATGATCATGGTTCCAACGCATCCATCCTCCTTTACCTAGCGATGGCGCTATGATCGAGTCTATTTCTTGTATTTTGATTTTTGTTTCCCGGCATGATATCTTCTGTTCAAGTATTCAACTATTAAGAGGAGCGCCGCCGTGGCCTGCGTCCGCCTCGTGCTCATATTACTTTGGGTTTGGAGGTCTGCTGATTTTTGTGTCTTTGGAGTACAGTGGTTGGAAGTTGGGGGGTATCACGGCGTTAAAAGCGGTTCTGATACTTTAACTGCCTGGAGTAGAATTCACATAAGATTCATATATCTTTTCCCATAATTTTGCTGCTGGCTAGTGATGATCTTTGATTGCCGCACTCACCAATCTCCCTAACTCACCCTAATCGAGACTCTGAATTTTGGGTTAAGTTTAGGACAGTACACGTTGAGGTTTCTTACTGTAATCGAACCGGCAGTATTTAAAACGGATGATTGGAAAGCCCGAAGCTGAACTGGCTGCTTGCACTGTCTGTAACTTACCGGTTGTAACCAGGTAGTTCCATAGAGCTCAGCATCACTCAGTATACTGATTTCAATTCATCAGTGAGGTGTCTCATACACAATCAGAGGTTTACGAACTACACGTGAGGGAATAGTGTTATATAGTTCAAAAAGTATCTCTTGTAATTCGTTTCCGTTCGTAAGGAACCTCCTCCAAGTCCTACCTAAAACCCCGGTACCCCAAAACATGCATTGGTATTTGACGTCCACGGTAAAACTCATTGGGGCCCCCCCTTTTTTCCAAACACCAGACCTATATATCTCCCATATATCCAGGTATCATATTGTTCTACCTATGACCGCTCAAAAAACGCCCCGAAAATATCACTTCATTCGCTTGTTATGCCCACCGTATGCTCCCGTCATATGCCCCTAACTCCTATATCCACATGCATCATCTCAGTTTGGAATATTTACAAGATTAGTTGACAGGCGCTTGGTTTGCTACTTGGCGGTTTCTCAGCGCCTCAGGGTTAAACATAAACTCTCGATCGATATCCATTGATCTTGCGAGTCTTCCGCCAGGTGTCCGTGGGTGCGGGACGTTCACACGGCCCCGGGTGAAAGACTTGTGTGAGTCTTCGTCGTCGGTATTGTCATGGTCATCTTCGTGTTGACTTAGTCTGAGCAGATATATATTAGTATGGCGATTAATAGAGTAATGGGAGTCTGCTTACCTCGCAAAATAATCGGCAAGCCCATCAACACTTGGTGTGCCAATGACGTGATCATAAAGCGGCGGCGGGGTTGCGATCGGCGGTGGAGGTTCCTCATCATCGAACGAAGGCGGATTGAAGCTCGGTTGTCTCAGTAGATGAATGGGTCTTTCCAGAGTCGCATGGTTGGGCAAATGAGCCTGGGCCGGCCGCGAGAGGCCGGGAACACCGCTCTCAGCGCTAACTGGGATATTGTCGAGTATCGATACATTGCCAATCGAGCTGGCTGCAGCGTTTGGGCATCCGCACACTCGCTGCCGCTCTTGAGAGCTAGTATGAGAGCCATATTCGGGGAGCGCCAGGTTAGCCTGCGTCGCCCGACAGCTAAGGATTGTAAACGGAGAGTCGATAGATATCTCAAAGTGACGTCTCTTTTTCCCAGTTGGGTCATCAACATCTACTCGAGATATGCGCATTATAATCTAGTACGATGATTAGTATTTGAATGGCTCAAGGGTGTCTGGCGCCGTACCTTAATCCAGTGGTGCACGCCCGCGCATTTCCATGTGCAATCAGGGACTAACCGCTTCTGCCTCTCTTTTTCCATCATTTCGCAGGTCGGCAATTGCGCATTCATCTCTATCTCCGTCTGGCCCCAAAACTTCTCTAGACCAAGATCGATATCGCCAAGGATGTTTTGCGTTGGCTCGGGAAGTGGTTCCGCATCTACGCCAGTTCCCATTGCCTCATATTCTCTTCTTCTCATAGCATGAGCTCGTGCCTGTGCCCGATCTTCGGCGCTCAGCTCGCCCCCAGCAATCACTCTCACCTCCGAGCCCACAAACTCTTTGCTCACTGGTTTCCCGGCCACCTTTTCGAGCAATAGCAACTTCCTAACAGGGTCCTTTCTCGTCACCCTCCTATTGTTTGTAAAATATTCCACAATCTCGCTGACGTATATCTTGATCTTATGAACTTGCACCTTTGCTAATGGCGTAAGCTTGAATGCAATGGGAATCTTGGAACCCAAAGGGAATGATTTCCCAGAAATCATTATCTCGTATTGTAGTTGATCCTCCCATTTTCTACTAATCGAGATCGGCTCGACCAACTCTAACGAGTCTTCGGATGGCGACCGAATGACGGGTATCTCCTTGAATCCTTGAAGATCCGGCTTGAACGTACCCGAGCGCTTCACGATGGTTTCCAGCATCCAAGATACCGAAGCCAACGGCAATTTGATCGTCTCAGGGCTATTGTTGTCAATTGGCAGCTCAAAGCTGTATTCGTATACCCCTGGATGGAATACTTTGTAGCCCTTTTGCTGCGGAGTCGGTCCGAATGGTGATTCTCCTTTCTGAAAGCTGCGGGACTGGTTACATTGCAGCGACAACCTCTTCATCTCCTTGGAAGACGTTAATGTGCTTGATCTGTATGGTCTAACATTTAGCGATGGTAATGAAAACCCGCTCTGAGTAGTTGTGTTGGACAAGCTATCGAGGTCCAAAGTAGTATTCGACAAGTTGGTGACGGATGAGGATGCGGACTTTTCCCGAAACGAGTAGTTGCATTGCGTGCCATATCCTGATTCTGCTCCTTCATACATCGCATTGAAGAAAGGTAACACTTGGGTCCTGAGGGAGGTTTCCTCAAAAGTTTGGGACTTTTCTGGGGGTATTCCTATGGCATTGTAAGAACATAGTATCCGATTAAACAATATCTTAAAACATACCTTCGGGCCACTCCGTCCGCGCCCTTCCTGTAAATCGAAGTGTCACCGCCTTGATTTTAGCACTTTTAGTGACAACGAGCTGTAGCGTTCCTCTCAATATTGCCGTAGAATTCGATCCAGTGTCTCGCGTCGTGCCATCGTGGTCAAGGCCAGCTAGATATATTACTGGTTCGGCGAGGTGGATGTAGCACGCGACCCCGTTGCCGTGACATATCGGTTTCTCTGGCTCAGCACTACATTTCAATGGCATCAACGGTGCCGGGTTGGGAATTTCCGCCCCGGGCAAATCAAGACTCGGCCGTCCTGACATTGGAAAATCACCCAAACCCGTGCCTGCCGCGACCCTCCTCGAGTATATGGTTCCCGGATCCGCTGAAGCAGCTGACAGCGAGCTCCTCACTGACCTGTCGGTGGCCGGGCTCGCGGACCTCGTGGAACCCGCCGGCGCGGAGGACGCGGTCGACGCGGTCGACGAGGGCAACGGCGAGAAGAGAGCCCCAAGCACCCGTTTTGCTCTCTCTCGCGAAGCCAGCGTTCTGAGGCGTATGCGGAAGCGCGAAGGCTTCTTCGGTCCGGCAAGAAGCGGCGGGGTTCGAAGGTCGAGCGGTATAAAGCCGGCCGGTAAACGTGTTATATGTATCAAGTGCGGTCTTCGTTGTCTTGGACGACACGGCGGCGAGGGAAGTCTTACTGGCTGCGATCTATCGTTGGCCGGACTGAGTGGTGTATAGAGGATAGCTCCCCTGGTGGGATATGACGAGAATGAGCGTCTGTCTGTCATGATGTCCGTTAACCATCAGTTCTCTCTAACCACACAGGCAAGGCCCGGGGCGGAGGAAAGCTGTCGAGGAAAACGAAATAGTATATATGGGATGGGGGAGTGTGTCAAGGGATTCCCCCGACCCTGGTTGGTATGGATGTGGAAGATCTTAATTGCGATGGCCCCTAGGACATCAGATGCACCTGTGGCATGCAAGAAAGGTAAAATAAAATATACGACAGGGAGGGAGAGATGCCGAGAGAGGTGAGGGATATCAGGACGCCATTCCGACGAAATGGCGGCCCTCATGCGAAAAGGGTAAATCAACGATATATATCTGGGAGGGCGGGGTGGTACTTACCAGGCGGGAGGTTGAGCAGGCCGGGATGGGGAGCGGCCTCGGACAGCACATGGACACAATCAGGGATAGGAGGGGATGTAATGTAATGTAAGGTAAGGTAAGGTAAGGTAATGTGATACTTCAAGCAGTCAAGGGCGTTGCGTTACGTCCCGTTGCAGGAGTGATCTGGGAGTGGGTTGTAGTTTGTGGATTGTAGGTGCTAGATGCTGGAATCTAGAGCTGGTGGTGACCGCACGCAGCCGGGTCGCTAGGAGGAGGGGGAGGGCGATGTTGGCGAGTGATGGAACGTGAGACACCGAGAGAGACAAGAGACAGCGAGAGAGAGAGAAAGAGAGCGAGACAACGCTCTTCACCGGCAATCCTGGTCCTGTGCTGTACGATGACACATGCACTTGGATGTGTGCATGTGTGGCGCACGATCAGCCGGACGCAGCTCAATAAATCATTAACTGTCCAGTGGTGAAGGGTTTATTTACTATCAAACTCCACAAACTTCACAAGCTTCACCACGTCACAATGGTATAATCAGATAGGAGCTCTGCTTGCAGCTATTACCACGATCCAAAAAAGAAAATAGAGATCCGAGTCCAGATTATAACAATTAATTTACATCAAAGTTTATTTGATTGAGGCATACACACCTTACGTAGGTGGGTAGGGGTAAGCCAGAGCACCGCCAAGAGAGTGCGTAGTGCGTGGTGCGTAGTGCCCGATGGTGACGAAAGAAATTGGATATTTGCTATTTTCCCTGAACCACCACCATCACCACCACACAAACACCAACACCAACACCGCTAATAATACCTGTGAAGATCTGCTCCCGGTTCCCCTGCAGCCGGCACCCCGAATGCCGATTGTGGAGGAGGCCATCGTTGTTGCTCTGTGCGAAGTATCTCCGAATTACCGTGTCGTGTAGGTAGGTACCTTGCCTAGGTAGGTATTGTAGCTATTCCATTGCTTTCATCAACACCACGATCCCTCCCCCCCAGAATACCCACGGTAGAGTACACAGTAGCAAGATCCCCATCGCCTAGAGCTAGAAGCTCGCCGTCCCCAGTCACTTGACAACAGCGAGAGGCCGCCGTTTGCGGCTTTCAACAATCGAGCCACGGTGCGAATACCTGAAGCTATCGCCGCATTTTCCTCGCTAACTGGGAAGTACTTCGTACGGAGTAGGGATGATAATGGCGCACACGGCTGGCCTGCCTCCGCATTACCGTTCGTACAGTACTACTCCCGTCCGCCACCAGGCCAGTGAGCCCACCGCCCGCAAACTAAGCTCCGTTATTTTCCTCAAGTCGTTCACGTAACCGCGCCATCTTTGCAAATGAGACCAGGCCCAGAGACGAGAAGCCCGGGAGTTCCGGGAATGCCGGCTTCGCACACGGTTGATTGGCAGCAATGGCGTGTCGTACTGTAGGACGCTTGCTGCTGCTTCGAAGGTACTCCGGACTCCACGGCATGATTGGGGATCTAAGTTGCCTTGCCATGCCTTTTCCTTGCCCTGCCAAGCCAGCTTTGCTCTCGGTATTGTCACAGGTCGCACAGCGTAGCAGCAGTCCTCGAGTACGTATCTCCGTGGCACGAAGCTGGGTGGGACTGCGCAGGTGACGCGGTTGAGGGCCGGGGAGCATGAGACCCTTCTGGATCCTCGGAATGATACTGAGTAAGGAATCTGATGTATATAAGAGCCGTGATATTGGTCCTAACTGAATTTAAGTTTCCGGAATATGCCGTCGCTGCTCTCTTCAGCCTTGGCTAGCACCAGCCTTGCGGAGGCAGCTGGGAGGCGAACACATGCCTACAGGTGCCTGTGGAGGCCATCCTCGAGCACTAGAAACATCGGTGAAAGTCCAGTAGTGGCACTGCATGTGGTACTCCAGGTTGGCCACAACTCTGACACCGCTTTTTCGGGCTTTGAGATTCACGAGTCATGGTTCCGGACTCTGGAATGTCTGAGTGGCGCCTCGATTACGCGTGCTTAGGCGTCACAAATATAGTAAAGGATTCGCAACGGGTTTCTATGTCTCTAATGTCTAGGTGCGGGGTATTATTTGGCAAGAGACTAGTTGACTTTGCTCGACGGGATTGAATAAATAGCTGTACGTAGTACTCCAGAGGCATTGTGGCGCTCCAAATATAAACTATCCGTTTGGTTTGGCGTGGTGTGGCTGGATGATCGCCAGCTCTGGGGCGACTACAAAGCAGTAGCGGCATATGGCGTTATTGGGCGAATTTGGTACAAAACTCTTTTCGCTTGGCCATTACCTAAGGTACCCTAAGTATATATGACTCTAATATCGAGTTTCTATCTATACAAATCTAGATAGTGAGCGCATAGGACTGTACTGTATATTATTCGAATATCTAGTCAGTCGCAAAGCGAAGCTATTCCTAGATATCTACCGAACCTTTGTCCCCCAGTATACCATACGCATAGGTTGGCTATCTATATTGTAAAAAAACAGTTTGAGAAGTTCAATATCGGAGTCATATCTGGGTAATGGCCGTTAGGCCTTATGATGCTGGCGAAAAGCGTTTTGCCACAAATTCGCCCAATAATGCGCCATAACAGGTTAGCTTTGGTGCTGGGGCTGTGCAGTTTAAGGTTTAAGGTTTACTCGTAGCTTATCGCGACACGTGATTGTCGATAAGCCATCAACATCACACGCGGCGAACGCGTCGAGAAAATAGTGTCGAACAGCTTTATATCCAGCTGAGACGAGACCATGAGCGACGACGAGGCCCCTCAGCCTCGTAGAAAGATACCCCTAAATGGCGCCTCAGACCTTTCGGCCCCCTTGGCCGGCATTATCATATGTTGCACCTCTATACCAGAGGAGGACCGCGTAGGACAATCGAATTCTTTGTTATCCGTCAAGCCCTCGCCGTACCTGGCAATGTTTGCTAACTTGCCCGGTTCTATATAGACTAAGTTGGCTGGATATGCAGAACAGATGGGAGCCACCCACCGATATGACCTGACACTCGATGTTACCCACCTCATTGTTGGCGATTATAATACCCCGAAATACCGATACGTAGCTAAGGAGCGACCCGACGTCAAGCCCATGACGGCAAGATGGATTGAAGCTCTTCGAGATCTCTGGATGAGTGACCAAGAGATCGATTTAGTAGGGTTAGAGAAAGAACATACACTGCCGATCCTACAATCTCTGAAAATTAGCATGACGGGATGTGATCATCGTGAGGGGTTCTTGTCACAAACGAATTCGGAATCCTGCTAACCCTGTTTAGCGGACGAGCGACTGGAAATCGCAGAACACGTCAAGGCAAACGGTGCCGTATATGAAGGGGATTTGACCAAGCAGATCACCCACCTAATATCGTTCCGGACTGAGGGTGCGAAATATAAGGCTGCGAGAGCGTGGGGGATTCGAGTTGTTTCGATTGAGTGGCTGCGGGACAGTCTGGAAAGAGGAATGATATTAGACGAGAAACTCTACAATCCTGTTCTGCCTGCGGAAGAACGAGGAAGGGGCGCTTGGGACAAAACGAAACCAAAGAGAACCTCGTTAGGGAAACGACTGAGGGAGGACGCTGTTGCTGGCTTAGAGGGACCCAAGAGGAAACTCCGAAGAACCGCTAGCACCAAGCTAAATAGCCAGAGTGAGCAGATATGGGGCGATATTGTTGGGGGTAGGGGGACAGTCACCGAAGTTGCGCGAAGCGGAGTGTGGGATAGCGTTGACGAAGTAGGCAATCAAGCAGGACGAACGAGGTCAGAACATCCACCTAAAGCTAATGCCCGCCAGCCATTGGTAGATATCAAGTCAGTTGATGCGGGCATATTTAGTAGCTGTCGATTCTACTTCTCTGGCTTTGATTCAAAGAGGGCAGAAGTACTTTGCAACCACCTTCTGCCACAAGGTGCCGAAGTTGTAAATACCATTGACGAGCTGCGGTCAAGGCCCCAGACGAATTCACCCAACCACCTTTTCGTGATCCTCCCTCACGATCTACCCACATCTGAGCATCCGAGCCTTCCAGAGTCTCAGCCACCGATCGAAAAAATTACTGTTTGGTGGGTGGAGCGTTGTCTTCACCATAGAAAGTTCATCAGTCCGACGGAGCATGTTGTTGGGCGGCCATTTCCGGTATTTCCAATTGAGGGCTTTTCTGGCATGACAATATGCTCCTCTGCATTTTCCGGCATAGACCTGCTCCATTTTAAGAAGTCAGTCGAGCTGCTAGGCGCCAAATATAGCGAAGATATGACTCCGAAAACGTCAGTACTAGTTACCAAATGCCTATCCTTTCTAAGGAAGGACAAGTTTGAGCATGCCCAGGAGTGGAGAATCCCGATTGTCACTGGTGACTGGTTGTGGGATTGCGTCAAAAGTGGCACTGCACTGAAATGGCGAAGGTACCAGTGCCGATCACGAAAACGATCAGATTCATTGCCAAATATTCGCGGTGGGCCATTATCAAAAGATACAGATAGCAACAGGTTACCCGAAAGCATAACGGAAAAGAATCCTTCGAGGGCGGACAGTTTGTCCTCAGAAGGTGCAGCCAAACCTCCCGAAGACTCGGGGCTGGATGACTCTACACTCATCCCTACTGAAAAGGTTGCCGTGAAAGAGGAACAGAATACATACAATCTCGAACCACCTACCAACGGATCGGTTTCCCCAACGCAAGACCTTGCTGAAAGGACCGAGCCGCTTGCAGACCCATATCACAATTCGTCATCGAGAACTGTCTCAACCGCTCCAGCCCCTTCTGGACACCCTCACTCACGACCCGCCCAAGAAGATATCAGCAGCGCCATTTCAGATCTCCTCGCGAAAACGAAAACATCCGTGCAACCAACGCACCACGAGCCTTCGGACGCCCGCAAACGTGGTATCAACAGGATTCTGGGCCGAGCAACAAGTAATGTCTCTACAGCATCCACCAACCACTCAAGAGCCACGTCCGTAGACTCGACGGCTACACACGGACATCCCGTCGAGTATCCCTCGGGGGTCACAGACGAGCGCATGGCTCTGCTGTTAGCTGGCGATAGGAGTGCGCCAGGTGAAGGGGATGGCCAACCTCCTCCCACGCAACTTCAATACGAGGATCCTGAGAGCAATGAGGTCACGGAGAGGGTGATGGCAAGGATGCTTGGTGAGACGGTACCGCGTAAGAAAGGGAACAAGGAGAGGGCTGTGACGATAGGGGATTTTGAACCGAAGTCGAGGATAACGAGGCAAGGGAGGGTACGTTAGGAGTTGGGTATTTGAGGAGTTGGGTAAATCTGAAATGCATTATTAGCGAGTCGTAGATTCAGCATATTATCATTACAGCTTGATTATTTTCACTTTGCTATTATCGCCATGTTAATCGCCATGCATTATGCTTAAAATACAGGATATCAAAGTATATCTATATATCCCATGGCGCCAAAAAGAGCTACTTCTCTAAACTGATCTCCCCCTCTTATGATTGATGTTTAAATTAGAACTTAACTACAGGATATCGAGGTTCGATTCACTGTTCCTGAAGTAAAAATCATAAAGCCAGTCCTTCCCCCACACTTCAAAACATTAGCTTAACTAACAATTAAATTCTAGAACGGCAAGGGGTGGAAATATACTCCGAGGATTGCAAACGAAGGTGAAAAGCTACAGTGAATGAAATGTTAGTGCTGCTTTGTTGCTGATGATTACAGTGACGGCATACTTCCTAACCACCTGCGTAAGGCTCGCACAGCCAGATGAGCAAGGCATGCCTTGCTTCCAAAAAGAACAAACCCCTGCCCCATGGAGGTTGCTAGTACCCACATTCCGTTGTCAATATGTTTAATATTGGCGGTACTCCCATCATGCGGCATGCAAGTAGATAGAAGTGGATCCCGAGGACAGCTCACATTTGTTTTAGCAAGTATGTAGATCGGTTTGGCAAACATCCAGGTCAACGACAGTGTAGTAATAGACTGACAGCTCCTTTGCAATTTCTCCCATTCGCCCAACTCCTCCCATCCACCACATCGTGCTGATATGGGTTGAGAATCTCATTATTATAGACCGGTTCCTTTCTACCACCCTCTACAACATGCTCCAATCCCCATCCCCATCCCCATTCCGTTGATTTTATAGACCGTTCATTAGTTTTTGTCATGTTCTTTCATTGTTTTGCTTTATTTTGTTCGTTTCTTCTACTATTATATACTCATTAGCCAATTTTCTATTAATTATTTTATACTTCTTAAAATTAAGCATAGAGACAATAGAAAAAAGATACTACCTGATGTAGGTGCTCAGGGTTGTCAAAGGATGTGAGTTGTGCTAGCTCGATGTGAGCGGCATAGAAGTGAGGTCGTAGACTTCAAACTGAAAACCGAAATCCGATTCGTCTGCGACGACGAACTGATTGACCCCTAGCCTTTGCTACCTCGAACTCATAACCCATCTAAGGTGCGATCAGAAGTAGACGGAGATCATATAGAACGTAAGTGGGTATGGAACGAATAAGGAGTACAGGGTATTATATTGGGGCTATTCGGCGGAGTGTGAAAGGGCTGTATATTTCATGACAGCAAAAACGGTTATCAACACAGAGTAGAGTATAGTTAGCCGCTAAGTGGGGACCCGTTATCGCAACAAGCTCAAGCAGCTAGATACCGAACGGATCTAAGGGGCAGGAAGAATTCCTGCTTTTATAGTTGGGGTTTGCTGTCTATGACCGTCAAGGAGACACTGGCCTTTAGGGGGAAGGATAATTGTAACCTGGAACTTTACAGAAGGGCTACTCTTATACTTTAATATTTAACTTATCCTTAAGCTTGTGCTGAGTTGCTCTGATTTTTACTAAAATCTTCTGGCTTGAACAGTGCGTTTCAACTTAATCTTTGGACTCTTTTTGCTACTTGAAGACGGTGTCTATATTGTTTCAGTTTACTCCCTTCTCCTGCGGCAATTTCAAGATACTGGTTTTATATCCAGATCTGAAAAAGCTCTCGTCCCGCTTTGCAGGCTGAAAGAGTGGTAAAGTGGCATAAGAAGTACCACACAACAAAAACATATCATTCCCACATAATCCCCCTCAACCTCTGCTTCTCCTCCTCACCCCCGAAAATAATCTCAATTGGCGCCCTAGCCAGTTTGTAAATCTTCTTCCGATCTAGGCCAAAGTGCTCTGCGACGAGAGCATACTCATTTGAAAGGCTACTTCCAAAAACCCCCACATCATCCGTCTATTAAATTTTCATTAGCACTTGGTTTTATACCATCCACAAAGTAAACTGTCAAAGCACAGAAACCCGACGAAGGAAGAAAATGGGATAGATGACATACACTTAATGCAATAGCACAACCGGCTTTCTCCTTCCACCACCCAAAATGATGATCCCCAAAGCTGCCCGTAATCATCTTTGCATGGACGTTGCAGCTCAGGCAGAGCTCAAGGCCCAGTTCCCGCTTCGTGATATCTTGCTTTACGTCATCGGGGACGTGGATAACATGACCGAGGCGGTCCGGGTTGAAAGAAAGTAGAGTCCAGAGCTCCTTCTGCGTTGAGGATTGTGGGCATTCTGCGAAATGGAGAGTGATTTTCAGCCCGTGCTGCGATGCTTTGGTGAATGCTGGTTTGAA
Source organism: Venustampulla echinocandica (assembly GCF_003357145.1). Taxonomy (NCBI): domain Eukaryota; kingdom Fungi; phylum Ascomycota; class Leotiomycetes; order Helotiales; family Pleuroascaceae; genus Venustampulla; species Venustampulla echinocandica. The sequence goes on along the minus strand of NW_022474206.1, from coordinate 3,992,270 downwards.
GATGGAGACGTCCCCCACGGCGGGATCGCCGCACAGATCAACTCCTACTACACCTTGGGTGTGGTATGCGATTGCGAGGTCGACAACGTGCATTGCGGTGTCGATGTCGTTTCGACGGTCGATCGAGAGGATTAGGTTAGTTTTCATGGTGGAGGATGCGTTGAAGCTTTTGATGCATTCGAGGATTGCTCGGACGTAGTCATCTTTGGTGATGTCTGCTGAAGGGATTGCTCGGGGAGTTGTGCGAAGTTCAAGATAGACAACGCCGTCTGCTTCGAAGTCCTTGAGGACGGATTGTGTGGTGTATATTAGGGAAGCGTGGTTGTTGCAGAGGGCGTAGATATATTTGGAAAAGAGAGGAAAGAAGCTGGCTGGGTTAGAAGGTTGAGGTTGAGTGGAGGTATCCTTGGGATGCTGGAATGGGCAAAAATGAAGGTATAATTTAGAGATCCGCAGGGGAAACGGTAAAGTTGGTTCCTAGTAGTATTCCTGTCCAGGTCTACGCAAACCGGAAATAGCATTCCAGGGCATCCTCTCAAAGCTAGGCACTCATCGCCAATGTTGTGCATTCAGCTCCTGTCAGCCCTACTCAGGGCGATCCTCCAACGGAAGGATGCATCAGGAAGAGGTTTAATATCTCTATACATTCCCAGAAAAGAACAACCAGTACTTACGTCTCCAAGTCATAATCAAATTTGCCCACGGGCATTTCCTCCAGGGGATCTCTCAGTTCCGTCTCTCCCTGTTTAAGCTTCTCCCGCCAAACATCATGAAGACATTCTCGACTGATACTGCCACTAAGATGGGCATGCAACTAGAAAACCATATTCAGCTCCGTCCATCCAGGCGGTATGTTCCTGCACTACAAAAAGGGAAAAGATTGGCATTTCGTCAGCGACCTAGATACAGTAACTACTATATGCCTTTCGTTTGGAGCAGAAGGATCACCAATGGGACAAGACGCAGGTCGTGACGCCGCCAAATGGAGATTTCCAAGGAAGACAGTCTAGCAAGTGAGGGCGATCGAGCAGGCGCTGTGCTGCTTGCACGCATGGACAAGCATAGTGTACTGTAGGTGGGCATTTCGGTAGGGTATGAAAAAGAAGATGCAGCTCGTCTGCGGCCGTGCCGTGCCGGGCGTAGATCTGGTTGTAGATAGGCGCCAAGGGCCAAGCAAGTCTCTATACGCGATAACGCAGGACGGAAAAATACACCCAAGTACCTAAGCCGAAGGTAAGGTAAGGTGAAAGAGAGAATAAGGGCCACAGCCGGAGCAACTACTACCCCGTGGATACTGTGCAGTGCGTGTAAAGCATGATGTTGATCTTTCTGCTCCCGCCGAGCCGTGTCGTGTGTCGTGTCGCATCGTCGGGAGAGAACAATAACAAGGATATGAAGAAAATACTATGTAGAGATAGGATTCTCCAGCCTCAACTCTGCTGCTTGTCCCGCCATATTGGACGCAATATTGCGCTGAAGAAAGAGAGTCGCTCACCTCTATTTTAGGCAAAGATCTGAAGTCGATGGTAGCAGATTGCGGCTCCATCACCACCCAGGTCGTGACACAGCGGCTTGCTTCGCGCGGATACAGGCCCGAGAGCAATGGCTTCTTCGTACAGTAGGTATGTACTGTACATGTACCAGCTGTACCCAATATTGGACTTGCGCGCGAAGGTACGGAGCAACTTTTCGAGCGTAAATAATGATAAAGGGTTGGGTTGTTTGTGTGCCAGCCTGCCAGAACGTCGCCGACGTTGTGTCTCCAAATTTGGAACGGGTTTCACAGCGAACACGAACTAGGCGGATTGCGTTCCTTTGATGGCCAGTAGGGCTTTTGGGGGCTTTTGGCGGTGGCTCAATGCTCAAAGCTCCATGAATGATCTTCGGCTCGGCTGCACCTGCACCTGCGCCTGCTCCTGCTCCTGCATCTGCATCTGCGCCTCTGCTTCTGCTTCTGCTCCTGCGCCCGCGCCCGTGTCTGCATCGACGTCTGCGGAGCATCTGCAGCTTGGTCGCCGGGCTCGGATTGCCTTGAATGGATATGGCTCCGGGAGTGCTACTGTACTGTACAGTCTGTACGGTGCCAACTTACCAAGTAGGCGTTAAGAACCTAAGGCCAAGGGTGATTGTTATCTGGCAGCATCCAGTGAAGCGATTTAAAGGTTCTTCCATGGACGGTACTCGAGTACTTACGTTACCTACCTTATTAGCTTGAGTTATTAATGGTTTCGACTCGTCGATTCGATTCGGGCCGGTGCTGCTACTTGCTACCGAATACACGGCCGAGCGTAACGTTTCGGGGGATTGTGGGGAAACCCAGCACGTACGATGCGGCAGTAATATACTGTGGGCCACTCAAGCCATCCGAGATTATAAACGCTGGAAAGGGGATGGTAGCCGTCTTTTAACTCTTACCTCCTCTGAGGTAATGTTGTTATTAGTAAGGGCAGCTATTAGGTCTTGGAGCTCGCTAGCTTTGCTGTGATAAAAGTTATCGCTATGTCCAACCCCACATAAGCCTGTGGCTTGGTGAACCCATTACGAAAGAGCTAGACTTCGTAAACTAGACGAGGATTGGGCTTCACAAAAAGTTGCTCCTGCTGATTATTACTCTAATGCTTTGCATTCGACAGGCCTGCTGGAAAGCCACCCCACTTGAAGCTGGCGCCAGGTCGAATGACGTGCATAGAACATTCCTTCAGTCTTAAAAACAGGAGTCGGCTGCCGCCCTGAAGATCATCGCCGTTCTAAACTACGAGATCGGCTTCTAGGAATGTTGGGGTCAAGCGGCTCAAGCCTGAGGAAAGGAATGGGGATTTATGCTGGGCTGGACTGGCTATACACTAGTGCTCTTCCAATGCAGATAGCATTAAAACTTCGGTGCGGAATAGAGGAATAAGATAAGAGGTCTAAGGAGCCAGGGACACATATACCTCACCGTGGAGAGAGAGGGTGTTATGCTCTCCGAGTAGTGTTGCCATTCTATACAGACATGAGGGATATATGGGTGTGACTTGAGAAATATACACACACTCCCTGAGATTACGGAGTAGGAAGGAAAAAGATACCATGGCTTGTGACAGAAGGAAATGCAGTTAAGGGCCAATCGATCTAGGTTCAAAAAGCTTGAATCCAGGTAGGTAGAGTACCTAGGTCTGTATCCACTTGGCACCAAGTCAAGTTCATCATTTCGCACAATCGTTGGCTCGCTCGCTTGCGCACCGACTTATCTCACTCCTTGGATACCAGGTACCCTAAGGTAGGTAGCTACATACATACTCACTGCCACTGGGCAGCGAAAAGGCTTGCTCATCTTGTCTGACGAACGCGGGGCAATTCGAACCATGGTGTGGTGGTGGATGATTCGCCATGTTCCGGAGACTGATTCAAGCTGCCGCCGTGCCGGCCAGCAGAGCCTGTCGTCGTTGGTCTGGATTTCCGGAGAAACAGGGCGGCCGGGAGACGGGATATGATGCGAGGTGGCGCGATGTGGTTGATCATATATATATAATATGACAGGAGGAGAGGACTGGTTTCCAGCATACGGTAATACCGGAGGGCCAATTTCAAGGGAGGGTGGTTTTATTCCTGGTTCGCGGCTGCAGGCGCGATAGATTGGGGGGGGGGGCACGGAGGAGAGGGTAGATTGGATGGGATGGGGGGAAGGGTTTCATCTGTCCCACGTACTACCACGTACGTACTTCGTATACTCACTCTGCTTCGTTCTCTCCGATGAGTGGCAGCAGCGGGCTGGAATTGCCGTAGTAGCACGATTATTTGATTTGATTATCTGATTATTGGAGGAGAGGGAGTGTGTACTGTAGGAGGAGGGACTTTATTGATGGCGAATAGGAGTAGGAATACTTTGTAGGAACATCCGGTTATTTGTTACCCATACGGAGGTCGACGGGTCGCCACGGCGCACGGGCCGGGTGGGCTTGATGTTGGGACGGTCAGGTGACCACGGGCGCCGATGGAGAGAAAGTTGGGGGGAGAGGGGAGAGGGGAGAGGGGAGACATCCATATATCTACGGCGTAGGTGCTTTGTAATTACTAGCTCTCCTCACATGCCTATTCACATTCACTACTTCATAAGGTAGTTAATACTGTACAGTACCTGTAGGCTGTATGTAGCTGAGAAACGAGAACCGGGGATTTAAGTAGAACCGTCTTCCAAATCCCCCCCCCTCCCCTATCAACAGAATCTAATCTCATATAACTGTACAGTAGTAGGTGGTCGCTGGATCGCGTCGGTGGTCGCTTGGCTGGCTTGGCGGACCCAAACCGGCCGCATCCTGCGCCAGAGCCTGCGCAGTGCGAGCAGCTCGTCGGCTTGGGAGTTGTGGCTGTGCGTGTGCACTGTATCTACTCCGTAGGTACTCTAAGTCTCTCGTTACGTCGCAGGTTGGCAGAGCGCGTAGTACCACTTATTCGTAGGTACTGCTACGTACCAAAGTGGTTATGAGCTGTTAGTTACGGAGTACAACAGTACCTGCGCACGGCAGTGGTGTATACCTCAAGGAACCTAGGTAGGTAGAGAGTATGGAGTACGAAGCAGTTCTAACCTCTACGATCCCCCCCTACTAGTATCTAGTACCTACCTACCTAGGTACCTTAACTTACCTACCTAGTACCTAGTACCTAGCACCTAGGTAGTACCACGCACCTAGCAGACGGCGTTGTCTAATGAATGATGAATCCGATCTGGTCAATCGCAACGATCAAATTTCAGCCTCTGCCGCACAGATGCGTTTCCTGGCTGGGTCTGGTCAGAGTGGCTGGTCGGCCTTGCTCAACGAAACTTTGCCTATGGCCCGACTACTCTGGCGTCTGGCGTCTGGAGTCTGCCTCTGCCTCTCGCCCTCTGCTGGCTCTGCTGGCTCTGCTGGTGGCGGTCCTGGCGGCCAGAGGGAGGATTCCGACTCCCGGTACCCCGTGCGCACCCAGCTGCGGCGCTGATCCTGGATGGGCTGGAGCTAACTGCTGGAGGAAAGCGAGTAAATAATAATAGTGTACAAAGTAATGCAGTAATCATCATGTTAGGGAGCGGGATAACGACCGTCTTCAATGGAATAGTCATGATATGAATTGATTTGATTTCGGTGGTACGGGACTGCTGCTGCTGTGAGCGCGGCAATGATAACATGTAAAGGTACTTGCTGTATATCCCCCCTTTCGGCCTTGTTTCTCGCTCGTTCTCGTACAGTGCACCAGTCAGTTCGAAGTATCCAGGCGTCGGGGGAACGAACGGGATATTTGAGTTTTGATATTATTAGTAATGTACTGTTCAGATGTACATGTACAGATGTAGAGGGCTTTGTACTGCTACAGTTGCAGGACTAGCAGAGCATGAGCTACATACAGTACATCCATCCATCCCCCCCTTTCCAATCTCTGCTCCCCGTGGCCCGGATCCAACCCTCAAGTTCCATGTTGTTGCTTGCCCCCGAAGCTCCCTCCCCAGCAGACCAGTAGTCGTCTCCAGCTTCCAGCTCTCCCAGCTCCCCTTCAGCCCCCGCAACCCGCAACCCGCAACCCGCCGACCAACACCAACGCCAACAGCAACTCACTCTCACCACCACTCTCACCACCACCACCACCACCACCACAAGCACACACCACCGCTCTCTCTCTCTCTCTCCGCCGCTCCACCGCGCTCCACCTCGCACCGCACCGCACCGCATCGCATCGCATCTCCAGATCGATATCGATATCGCCCGCCGCGCATGCAAATGCCCTGATCATCGTTGATGATTGCGGGCTCCTCAAACGCTGACCTTGCCTTGCCTTGCCTTGATATTGCTGCTACCTAATAAAACCCCCCGTGCCACCGGCCCACCACCCGCTATCGAAACCGCCCATCCAAAACCCGCAAACCCCCCCAAACCCGCCTATTTCCTCGAGCTGGCCCCGTTTGGCGCGCCCAGTGCACACTCGGCACTCTCCACAGAGCACGCAGAGCACGCAGAGCACGCAGAGCTCACAACAGAGCTCACCGAACACCACCGACCGAACAACAGATACTCCCTCTCCGCCCNCCCCAGAATCGTCGTCCTGCCTGCCCCCCCAGCCCAACCCAGCGGAACCCCTACCCACTACCGCTCCCACAGCAGCAGCAGCACCACCTACGCTACCGCTACCGCTACCGCACCGCTACCACGACCACTCTCGCTCCCTTACCACTTCCTTACCACTCACTCCCTTACCACAATCCCACCTAGCCTCAATCCCCAATTTCCAGTCCAGTCCGCAACCTCCTCGAAACCTCCACCGCATCTGAACCACCACAACCACAACCTCATCACCATCCACCACCCACCGCCCTCCTCCTCCGCCCTCCCCGCCCCTCCTCTCCCCTCTTCCACCACCACGACTCACGATGTCAATGGCGAACGATGTTACGCCCGAGGCGATGCAGCAGCGCATCCAGCAGGCGCGCCGGGAAGCCGAGAGTCTGAAGGACAGGATCAAGCGCAAGAAGGATGATCTCGCCGACGGCACGCGTAAGTGAACAGACAGATCGCTCCCCCCAAACCCTCAACCCCCGAACACCAGAATCCCCTCTGCTCAATGGCTCGGCTGCGATTGCGTCCTCAATTGCAGTCGCAATCGCATTCGCAATTAATCGTGATGGGGCGTCCTTGTGTGCTAATTTCCTAGTCACAGTCTCGAGTATCGCCAAGAGCCAGCAAGAGGGCCTACCGAAGAATCAAATGATGCGGACGAAGAAGACGTTGAAGGGACATCTGGCGAAGATCTACGCTATGCACTGGTCAACGGACCGGAGACATCTGGTATCGGCATCGCAGGACGGAAAGCTGATTATTTGGGACGCCTACACAACAAACAAGGTCCATGCGATCCCGCTACGGTCCTCATGGGTCATGACCTGTGCCTACGCCCCCAGCGGCAATTACGTCGCCTGCGGAGGTCTGGACAACATCTGCTCCATCTACAACCTGAACCAGGCGCGAGACGGTCCCCAGAAGGTGGCTCGGGAATTGTCAGGCCACTCTGGATATCTCTCGTGCTGCCGGTTCATCAATGACCGCTCCATCCTCACCTCCTCCGGCGATATGACCTGCATGAAGTGGGATATAGAATCAGGACAGAAGGTCACCGAGTTCGCAGACCATCTCGGCGACGTGATGAGCATTAGCATCAACCCCACAAACCAAAATACTTTTGTGTCGGGTGCTTGCGATGCGTTCGCGAAGCTGTGGGATATCCGTGCGGGCAAGGCCGTCCAAACATTCGCTGGCCACGAGTCGGACATCAACGCCATCCACTTCTTCCCTGATGGCCATTCATTTGTGACCGGCTCGGATGACGCTACCTGCCGCTTGTTCGATATCCGGGCTGACAGGGAACTAAACCAATACGGAGTATGTGAAATAGATCGCTCCTGATATTACCCAAGCTAACCGCGCCACAGAACGACTCCATCCTTTGCGGCATCACCTCTGTTGCGACATCCGTCTCCGGCCGACTTCTCTTCGCAGGATACGATGACTTCGAGTGCAAGGTAAATATAATACTGATGTTCACCTTTTCGGTATATTGGGCCCTGCTAACTCTGCCATAGGTCTGGGATATTACAAGGGGCGAGAAGGTTGGATCGCTAGTTGGCCACGATAACCGGGTCAGCTGCTTGGGCGTTAGCAACGATGGCATGAGTCTGTGCACTGGATCTTGGGATTCTTTGGTAAGTCAAGACCACACACACGTCCTTGAATCCTAAATAAGCTCGAGCTGACTGGTGCTTTCTTTGTAGCTCAAAATCTGGGCTATGTAAAACCATGTATATCAGCGAACTCGGACGCCGCCCCTCTCCTCTAGTTGTGCAGAGCAGCTCTCAAGCCTGGAAAGAGCCTTTCCGAGTCGATTTCATCCCCCGGATGCCCTAATCACCTATACCAGATACGCCCTTTTAATCTCTGCGACTTGGCGTAACCTGGACGACGTCACGAAATCACTCTCGAAATCTCAAATGAAGCAAAGTATTCGATAGCGGGACCGTTGAATTTGAGTTGATCCGAGTTTGCGAGGATCTCGAACAGCTGGTTGCGATATCTAACCCTTTTTCTTTGCTCCATAATTTGCTCCTCCCCTTCTCCCCAAATATTATCTGTTTGTATGGGCGGGTTACTCTGCATTGCCGGGCCGCCCCATTTCTCTGTGTGCCTACCTAGTGCGGGGTTGTTGTTTTGCGATGATATCCTACCAAGAAACATTCTGGTGCCAGCTAGCTTCCCCTGCTTCATGTTGCCTGCCAGCACGTCCGTTGGTCCGTTTTTTCCGTCCGTTTTTCCTCTTTTTTCAAAGATAACATGTCTCTTGTTCTCCTTCCGCGTGTGTGTGTGGTGTGTGCAACGATAAAAAAAGGCTCTTCTCGAGGGCTGCTTTGCTCTTTGTCTCGGTGGTTTCGGGGTGAGGTGGCCTATCTGCTGTGTTGGAGCGAGCCATAACGCTGCGCGGGTACTTTTCCGTCTGGGAATATTTGTAATGGCGCGGGCGGATACATGCGGAAGAGGCCTACACATTACCTTGTTCCTTTTTTTTTATCGAGTGGGAGAAAGATATGGGAGGGGTGTGCGTGAGGTGGCAGAACGGACCAATGTAGAGGAGGTTTTGATGGTGATAGGTGGTAGTGGTGGTATTGTTGATGGGTTGCAGCAAAATGGAGCTAGGAGGAAAAGAACAGAAGCACTCCCTTGTTTTTTTCTTGAATGTCCTGCTTCAGTTTCCCGCGCCTGCACTTTGACTGCCACTTCTCTGATGTTGGCGTTCGTTGGGTTTTTCATCAAATGCTTGTACGAATAGTCTAAGTGCTGCCTGCTGCATCCTTCATAGATCTTTATACATTGATATTTGGAAAGCGATTTTGCCTGCTTGATATTATTGCCTTCCGCGTGCATGTTATCCTACCTACCTACGTAGTAGGTACTATAGGTACTACCTGCGGGGTTAATTGGTAGAATGGGGGGGGAGGGGGGGGTTTCTGCTGAGAGTTGTGCGTTAATGCGAATGAATATATCATCAGACTAACTAAATACCGTCCGTCGTCCTATAATCATGATCTGGAGTTTATTATCTACCGATGATTCTAGCGCGCCTAGGGAAAGGCTTTCTTTACCAAGCCCTGGGATGGATTCATGGTCCACGACGCCTTCATAATTCAAGGAAAGCTCTTACCTTTGTATCTTATCACCAAGGCTATACCTGTCTCTTATACACATCTAGATGCCACGACGCCTTCATAATTCAAGGAAAGCTCTTACCTTTGTATCTTATCACCAAGGCTATACTGAACGTGAAGTTTCCTTGCATGCTAGTGGGGGGGGGGTGGTGGATAATTCAGTCCCCCCCTTTTCCTGCGCTGATGAGCTCTTGATGGATGGATGGGCGGCTTAGGATTATCTTGGGAGGAAGATGGCGCTGCTCTTGGAGCTATCTTGTAAAAAGGCGGGGAAGCTGGTGGGGTTGATGGTTGGGTTAGTTAATTCGGAATAGGGGCTTGGTTTTGCTTTGGTTTGCCATTCATGATCGTATTACCTACTCAATTCTGCACCGTTTGGGGAAACTTGAGGGGATACCTAAGGTATATATGTATTAAATCATGCTAAAAATGACAATTCCGCACTCATCCTCATCGTTTTGTCGGTATGGGGAAGAAGAATGATAGGGAGTTCTTTTCGTACTCCTTTGCGTGGTGCTTTTGCTAGGACTTGATGTGGTGGGTGACTTACTTTGTCGAGTTTGGTTGGCTGTCTTTGCCTGGAAGGCTTGATGTGGTATTGTTGTGAGATCTATGGGATTTCTAGTGAGCTACGTCTGCTGGACGCGTTGCGGATGGATGTATTGGGTGTAGAGTGAGGATAGGTTGAGAAGGAGTGCGGAGGTGACGATGGAGGGAGGTGTTAGGGAATGGATCTTGATACAACTATGGAGTTTCTTGATGGGGTAAGATGAGACAGAATGTGGAGGGCCTGATGGAGCACCGGGAGTGATGAGAGAACAGCGCGCGAGGGAAAAGCGAGAAGAGCGGTGAAGAAGAATAGAAACTCGTATGTGTATGGGCATGAGCACATGAACAGCCACATCATACGCCTCCAGCACCGGCGGTTACAGAACCATGAACACCATGCCAAAGCGGAAAATCCCACCGTATGCGGTAGAGTATCAACGAAAGCGGGCTGAGGCGAATGAGCAAGTTATATTGTTGATATCGAAGTTCAGATATCAGCCACACGGAGCATAAAACTTCTTTTATATGCCCTCAGCCCGTCATCCAGCCACGAACGCCCCTTTTCCGTCGAACCATTTTATATGCAAGTTTCTGGATTGGGAGATGTGGATGATGGATTGGGAGAGTTTGAGGTGGGGGGATATTCTTGGATGGATATAATTTGCGGGAGTGATTGGCTTGATGGCTTTGGGGGGGGGGGGGGGGGAGGGGGGTTCTGTAAGCGGAAAATATATGCAGCTGTGAGAGAAGTAAAAACGTATTTGAGGATGAACAATGGATAGAAAGGAATGAGGAAGCAGGTTGCTTGCATTGATAGCGAATGGAATTTGGTTGAGTTCGAGAGAGCATAATAACGTGGGGGATGTTCCACATGGGTATTGTTTCCGGCCTATTTCAAATGCCTTTATATAAACTCCCCGAGGATGAAACCAAAAATATGGCATACTAGGACTTTTGTCGGGTAGAGCTTAAAGCTTAAACTGCCGAAGCTGCATTGACGATATATTGGTTTTTATGTACAGTACGGAAATAGATGGAAATAAACCGAAATGAAACTTAACAGTGATAATAAGGAGACGAGGGATACTGGGGTTTTTTGCTCTTTATAGGCATGTAATGCAAGTTGAGGGCGCCTTTCGAGGTTATTGGCTCTGTTTAATGAAACTACCCAAGGTACCGAGGTAGATAAACAATGCGAGGCGACTGGCTGGGTGTCTAGGTACCCGGTAGACAGAGGAGGTGGGTTTTCTGCGGTTGCCAATACTCCGTAGGGAGGTAAGGCAAGGCAAGGTACCTTTAGGTAATGCAAATTGGCTGCTTTGACAATATGCTAGGAAGTAAGTGACTCAATGGGGATTTATTTCCCTTGGATGGAAGACTTTGTAACGCGTGCCACGCTTTCCAAGGGACTAACTAGGTAGGAGTCAGGAGTGTAGGACCAGGATAGGAGGAAGGAACCACAAGCCAAGCAGGGCAGAGCCCGGGTTTCGAAGGAATATTCCTTCTAGAAGCTGAATCGAAGGGGGTGTTGCTTCGCAGTGTTAAGTATTGGCGATCTATAACAGCCCAGGGAGGCGAGGGGGAGGTTGGCGCAGTGATTGGCGGCGCAAAGCGAGACGGAGGGCACTAAACACCAAAATAGAATCCGACACAACGCAGGAACCGGCCGTGGCGGCGTGCAGCGTGCAGATGAAACGGGGAGCTGGCCGCTAGGAGATGACCGAGTACAGCTACTGGGTTGCTGGGACTGTCAACCGCCAGAACGCTGAGACTCGATGGAGAACTCTCAGACGGCAGATCGATCACCAGATTCGCGAATCGACGTTACCTCCGTAGAGGGAGAGTGGAGTTGGTGGACGGGCGAGTGCGATGTTTGGTGATGTGTTACGAAGTATTATTCCCTCCAATACCCTGCTTCGCACAGAGTAGCTTCGGGGACGACGATGATGTTTTTGCACAGGCGTGTTGGTCTCATTTGCCTCACTAATAAGAACTTAAGGGGCGGCCTCTCCTTAGGGTCCAAATCGAGCACAATACTCCGTCCAGTACCTATAGAGTACGTACTGCGTACGTACTTTTGTAATTAGTAATAAAACAGCCGCCCAGGTGCGAAGCAAGGGAGGCCAGATTACCTAGGTACATGTACTGTATGTACTCGCCACGGGTCACTCGTAGGATGATTATCGTGGGTTTTGTGCCTTTTGCTTTTTTGCTTGACCGGTGAACGCTGCCAGTTCGACGTAGATACTCGGCCCCCTGCTTGCATGGCAACAGGGTTCCGATACAAGCAAATGCATCCTTCTCCCATCATCATCTCACGGCAGCGAACATCAACTTATTCGTACAACCCACAAAGGCACTCACTGGTGATCCATTCTCGAATCCCGTTATTCTGGTCTCTCGCTCACTCGCACTGTCGCACACTTATTGATACTGCAGCAACGCTCCGGGAAGAACGCGCTCCAGACGCTCCAGCTGTCTCAGACTCTCATCGCAGTCCACCGAGTCCACTAAGTTCGCCAGGCCACCCAAGGCGGCCAGCCCATGTGGCTATATTAGGATTAAGATTACATCTGGGTAACCCCGATCCCGGGACTCGCGTGCTTCTTTGTCGAGGGGGGCGGCCTAGTCCTGGTGCGGCGTAAAGCCATAACATGGCACCGCAGCATTGAAACACCAGGAGCACCATACCACCACCATCTCCATTATTGATCGTCCAGATCGGCATTACAATTACACCAGTCAGCAATTACGGTGACGCTGAAATAGATCCACCAAGCCTGAGCTCGACAAAACCCCCCAGGAAATGACTGCCGACTTGCTTCGGAATTTTCAAGAGAACGGGCAGAAAACCAACCAAGTCCATCCATCCCGCCAATCGAGCCATAGTGCCAAATAGAATCGAACGATCCAACATACCCAACGGATCCACATACCAGGAGCCAGGACAATAGAACCACCAAAAGTCTCAGCCGACCAAACATCACAGGCCACATCACGACAGTTCACCGCCATCTTTTGCGCTTTTGCTCGCAGGATCCCCCCCTATCAAACCCCCGCCCCGGTTTCTCCTGCTTCCGGGTCGACCTTCCAGAATACCATTTCCCGTCCTGTCCTGTCCATATTCCTTCTCCCTGACGATACGCAACGCCCGCCTTGTCTCTAAACCTCTTCCCTGCATACCGAGCATCACCCCATACACTCTCACACCACGAGCCCTCCCCCTTGCCCACGCCGCGCACCTCCTATACTTAATATAAGACCTCGTGGCTCCCCTGCCACGGCCATCCTGCCCCCAATGGCATCAAGCAATCTCCAGCAGCACTCGAACCAAACACCGGCACAAGAAGAGTTCGACAGCATCATAAATAGATCCTTAGCCTCTGAGAAACTAGACCACCACCCCGCAGACAGAGACGATTACAGACACGACCGTGAGACCGGCGATCGAGACGAAGAAGACGAATACATAGAGAAGCGTGTGAACGACAACATGCGTATGCCTGCCACCTACGACAACATTCCTGGCTCCGGCTCCGGCGGCCTCAAGCTCCCTCATCGAGACTTTGACCATGGGCGCACCACGGGAGTCAAAGGTGTGATTGCAGATGCGCGGAACTACGAGGAAGCGAGAAGGAATGGCAGCTACCGACGGAATACGTCGCGGAGTCCCACTTCGAAGGCGGAGAAGAGGTCAAGCACGATGTCCTTCCTGAAGGATGATGGCGAGGACAGCGATGATGAGGATGAGGAGTTCCTCGAGCGGTGGAGACAGCAACGGCGCATGCAGTTGGAAAAGGAGGGGGGCAATATCAGGAATCGGCGGACGAGCCCGAGTGTGAGACGATATGGACGCTTCGATGAGGTTGATGCGATGGGGTATCTAGATGCCATTGAGAGGGTGACGAGGGATACCATCGTCGTTGTTTTCGTCTACGACTCAGATGTATGTTCTATTCTCTCCCCCCTTCACCCTCCTTCTAATCTATATGGCGTCTTCGTATATCCTCTCACCCCACCAGGCTCACCATTACTAACACCCACCTAGTGCCCCGTATCCCGCCTTATCTCTGACGCTCTCTCCCCGCTCGTCTCCAGAAACCCCCATATCCGCTTTGTCCGCATCCACTATGAGGAAATCGAGTTCGACAATGCCGGCGTGCCAGCCATCCTCGGTTACAAGAATCAAGGCGACCTCTTCGCAAACCTCACTTATATCATTGATCAAATACCAGAGGATACCCCATTCGATACCAAGGCTCTGGAGAACGTTTTACGGAACCACAAGGTCCTCCCATGATATTCCACGTTTGTTTCATCTCAAGACCCTTTTACACCCTTGTTGTTTTAGATAGAGGAACAGGAGTTCAGGGGACTCTGTCTTTCTCATCCTACGCTCTTAACGGCCCGAAATGAGAATCCCAACTGCATCTCCTTATCTTCTTTTCTTTCTATGTCGTTACAGTAATTCTTTTAGCTTTTAGACATGGTTAGCGGCGCGACGGGGTATCATTTATCTGTTTTTTGTTTCCTGCATCACGAGATTCCCAAGGAGAGCAAACAAGCACTGGCGTTGTGTTTTGTTTCTGATAGAGGAAAAATGGTCGGGGGAAGGGACTGGAAACTGTACTACTACTATGTTGGCAAAACAATGGATATTTCATTTTATACCCCCCGCTCCCCGCTGAAGCATAATGAAATAGAGAAATATGATCACTTTCCCCTAATATATCTGTCAAGTCACATATTACGAGTAAACTAGAACTTGTAATGAAATTTACCGCCAAGTTAGGAATAGTTATGGGAGGCGATTACGCACGTAATAGCGGTCAGCAAATGCCATGTCATAATACACATTCTTTCCATTCCCCATTGCAAAAGAAAAATCCATGATGATATTCTATTTTTAGACATAGCAAAAAGGGGCTTACGCATCGATTCCTCTTAACGGCTGAAGGAAGACAGGCTAGTAAGCGATGTAGATACTGCATATAGGTAGCTGCATTGAATACAGTAGCAAAGAATATTTTATCTAATAAGAAGAACGTAAACACAGCACAAGCCCCGCCCATTTTTTCACCTCGTGCAATATATCGTAATCCCCTCCCGTCATTGCCCTGGCCCCATCTGACCACCAAAAACGCCTCGAACTCCCACGACCCAAACCCTGCGCTACGTTTTTAAAAGCTGATACTCAACCTGCACAATGCGCGCAATGCACGTTGGTATATGTATGAAATAAGCAAATCCTCACGGGGGATATCTAATAGCATGCTCAAAATCCTGTCCCGTCATGTGGCGCAAAGTTGTCCAACGTCATATAATCCAGCAAATCCAGGCCGCCCACGTTGACACCCTCAGCCGTCTGTGTGATGGCCTGATCGCTGACATTCTGGTAGAAGGCCGCTCCAGGAGGGAGATACCACATCTCGCTGCTGCTATTCCAGTCGCCTGCCGCGCCGAAGACATCAGATAGGTCATTTTGAGGGCCTGCGCTGCCGTAGTTGGAACCTGGTTCATGGCCTTGGCTGTAGGCGGGACTGGCGCCGAAGAAGACCCCTGGCTTGAGATCGAAGGGTGTAGCTGACACATTGAAATCTGTTTCACGCGTGGCCTAGGTAAGTAAATGTAATAAAGAGGGGGTCGAATGGGGATAGACTTACCAGGACCGCTCGACATGCTACTAAAATTGGGTGTCCCTGCATTCCATTCTCGGATTTGCTCTGTATGGTTGACCTTCATTCGTTTGGCGTCTGATTCATGATACATCACTGGACTGCGATTCCTGCTGGTATCTCCAGGAGGTGGCCCTCTCGGGGCACTAATGAAGCGACTTCGAAGCCTGGATGTCAAGGTCTCTAGGAGATCTGCGAATCGAATGCCCAGGTGGACATCATCGACAACACAGTTTCGCAGGGCGTCTACGGCGCGGTCCATCAACCCTATACTGAGCTCAACATCGCTCTTAGATGCACCAAGGGCAAATGTCTTGAGCAAGAACATTGCACCACTGATGATGCGGAAGTAGGTTCGCACGGGAGCGTGCTTGAGGTAGTCGCCAGGCAGAAGACCTTCTACGACTGTTCGGAGAAGGTTTCTACATCCCTCGACAACCTCTTTAACATAGGCTTGGTCAGCTGCACCAAAACCACCAAGTCTTGCGAGTGGCAGCTTTCCATAAAAGCTTTGCGTCTCTGGTGAAAGTGGGGCATTGGCAGTTCCCATACCGTTGCCGGGCTGGCCAGCAAAGTTTGGATAGCCACCAGCGTTGCTAGTACATCTCTCGACGACAGCTTGAAGAGATAAGGAGTTGACATATATTCTAACATATTCATACTCAATCGACAGTATGTGTCGAATGTATTGAGGTAGTCGGAAACGGTCAAACTCGTTTCGCCACGCACTAAGCATTGGCTGGAAGTCTTTGAGCAGCTCAATATAACTTCCATTCTGGATGATCTTGGTTGTGTATTGCCTCGATTTGAATAATTTCTCGTTGCCAATGCGCATTGCATTACTGATGCCAGCCCAACAGTGGATTATCTGGTCATCAAGCTCGAGGTCTGGAATGTAGTTGAACGTGTTGGACAGACTCGTTGAAGTATCAGGCGTCTTGCCACCAGTTGATGCCCTTCTCTTGCGGGCCGCGAATGCCGGATCCGTAAGTCGTACACTCTCTGGAACCATATTTGTCCATCCCAGGCGCCCGGCTAACTGGGTCGCATATATCAAAAGCAGCCTCTTGATCCTTCCTGCTCTCAATCGATAACCCTCGTCTTCGTATTCTGGCCGCGTCATTTCGCCGCCAGCAGCAATTAGCTCCTCGATATTATCAAAAACGCCCAATTCATATGCAAGACCCATGGCTGTACTGAGAAGCATCCAACACATGCGATCGCTTCTCCAAGCTGGTTCTAGCCAGTTCTCTATCTTCTTCCCGCCGATGCTTCCTGGGACACGCTCTCTATTATCGTCATCGGTGCTATAAGTATCGGCCCCATCATATAGAGGGAGCATCAACTCATCAGTCGCCTCGGTAGGAGGAAAGTGAAGCGCACGAGGATGCCATTCTGTTAGAATCATCAAACTTTCAATGGTACCGAGAACTCGCAGGCTGCCTTTTCTTAAGCCGCGCCAAGGAGCTGTGCTGGAGGTCTGCGCTTCACTTGGATCTGCTCCAGAGCCGCAAAATCCGCCGCCAAAGGCCTCCTGTCCCCACAGACATCTTTCGATCATGCCCCGGAGATAAGTCCAGAGCTGTTCATGAATTGCCTGGGATCGGCATTGGCCTCCTGGCCCTGCCATGATTTTGTACCGTGTAGCTATGGTTAAAAGTGTGACACTGAGGATTGGCTCCTCAGTTAGAAGAGTAGGATGGGTACTTGGATCTCTGAAGGTAGGTGGGGAGATAGGAGTTAATGGCGAAAGATACTCATAATAACTGGGCCATGTCAGCAGCATACTTTGTACGTTTAGAAGGCCACCTACTAAGCAATATAAGCAATAGCCTCGGCGGGCGTTAACCAGCCAGCCCGAACAAATCTGAACCTCGACCATGCCCTGATAGCATCTTTATATCCCTGGTCCGGTACATTGGGTAGGTTATTCGCGCGTTGGGAAGCTAACGCAGGATCAATGATAGTGTCTCTAGGAACCTCTCCATGGGCAGCGTAAGTGGGCGGGAAAGGTTCATTGTGATTTTGTAGCGGAGACGGCTGGTGTGTAGGTCTAGACATATTATTTCCCGATGCAGGAGACAAATGACTTCCGCTATTCGTCCTACCCGTAACTGGCCTTATATGAGCCGGGCTTAATATAACGTTAGCATAAAGCCCGCAAATCCGTCGCAAAGCAAATACCTATTTGTTGCCGCCTTGTATAGAAGATCCAAGGCATCATGAGGCCCGTAGACTTCTCGCCGCATAACCTCCTGCGCCTCCAGATTCTCCAGCTGTGTATTCGATTCATCATTTCTGTCCCGAGGAAGACCATCCATGGTCTGCTGAGTCTGTGTTGGCCTCCGCAGAGGTTGTAATTGCCCAATGGAGCCTCCTGGAGTCAACGGAGGCCCTGGGAGTGCGGTTGGGATTGCGCTTGGGGCGGGAGGTCGTGAAGGAGGCGCGCCCATCGAGGATTGTCGAACGGAGGCTGGCGGCGACGATTGGAGCATTTTCCTCCCGTTGCGCACGACGTAATCGTCGCCATACTCGTAGCCATCCAGACTGTCGTTTCTGCCGTCCTCGTTCTTTCTCTTGCGGCGCGTCGCGGAGAAGAAGCACTCCTTGCTCTCCC
This sequence comes from Venustampulla echinocandica, assembly GCF_003357145.1. Taxonomy (NCBI): domain Eukaryota; kingdom Fungi; phylum Ascomycota; class Leotiomycetes; order Helotiales; family Pleuroascaceae; genus Venustampulla; species Venustampulla echinocandica. Next base: position 3,974,230 of record NW_022474206.1, on the reverse strand, counting down.
GTCGACACCGCACACAGGGCGGGTCCCCCGGGTTATCAACACTTCCCAAGTCGCATTTCACCTTCCGGCGGCGGCATGGGATGCATGCCTGGTACACCCTCTTGTGCTGCGGCGATTGCTGCTGTTGCGCTGAGAGCGCAGGCTCCTGAGCGGACGCTGAGCCATTGGATGCGGGGACGGCGGCGGTGGTGGAGGTAGCGGATTCTAGCTTTGGGAGTACTGCGTAGGGCAGCGAATCTGAGGCTGTTGATGTCGCTGGCCCAGGCCCTGGAGCTGTCGCCGTCGCTGTCGCTGGAACCGCGGCCATGTTGACGCTGCAGCGCGCAGTTTTCTGCTCTGGATGATGCCCGAAATCCCTCGGGTTCCGGCGGGTTAGGAAAGCGACGTCTTGATGCGGAGATGCGGAGTTGGGAATGTGGGGGAAAGTGGGAATTCTGCGATGGAAGCTTAGTAGTCCAGTAGAGTAGGTGCTATACGGCACTACTTGTATTATTAGCAGCCTAGTTGTCACAGGTAGTGCAGTTATTAGCACTGTTAGAAGCTAATCCCCAACTCTACCCGCCCACGAGCACTGTGCACCCCGTACCCCATACCCCGTATTTCGTCCCGACTACCGACGTGCCAGAAGGGGGGCGAATACACGATACACACCTGACAACAACACTGTTGGTGTTGGATTTAGGCATGATATTGCCATGCACCCTACTATGTAATAGGCTAACAATCGCTATATGCTGTACTACCTAGATACGTAGGCAGCCACCACTCCCTTAATGGCCTCTTTCAACAAAATAATTATCTTAGAGAGATTGTAAAAGCACTTATCATAGGAAAGTATCACGACTATAGCAAGTAACACAGGCGTCACATTGGCTCATTTTACCTGAATGTTCTTAATCAGGATACGCCAACTCCCGCCGTAGCATTGTTGGACCATCTCCAATACGATTCTCAATGAAATATTGAGTTAGTCAGAAAGAGGGTGTCAGGCAAGCACTTGCACAGACAAGTAATTGTTCTAACAGTGGCATGATAGCTTCGTGACCGGTTTTGTATTATCTTTTTTATTGACTGTGAAGACAACTATCTTTATTATCCTCGAAGGGATCCTTGGGTAGCGTTTATACTCAATCCGCTTGTCCCATTTCCGTGTCCCGGGAGGGAAATCGTGTCCCAATATCGGACGACATACACATCGAAGAGCGGGCCCCAACGCGTCTAGATCTTCAAATATGTACCCATCGATATCCAGGTCGCTGCGGGTACTGGTTGCCATCAACTTGAAGTGGATAACGGAGAAGCCTGGTTGACATCCTGCGTCTCGGCGGGCCGTCACAAGCAATATAAGCGGCAATACGGGGACAGCAGGGGATCGAGGCTTGGGCATTGGAAGCCCATCAGGTCCAAGTATATTCAGTCTCGTCGCATCACCAGCCGTCGAAATTGCCAAATCCTCCAGCCTTGACCTTCTTCTTTGCAGGTTCCATGTCCATCAGCTCATCCTCCACAGCGATACTGCCGCTACTGGTATCGGTACCAGCATCAGGACCACCAGGCTTCAAGTACTTCCCCACAGCTCCCGATTGATCTGTTGTGTCAACGGTGCCATCACCTCTGATGCGCTTGCCAGTCCACGTTGTTCTGTCATCCTCTGTTCCTCCTTGCTTCTTGATCTCTTCCTTTTCCGTCTCTACAGCATCCTTTTCTCGCTTCTGCTTTTGAAATTCTTCAAACGGATCGACGAAAACCACAACATTTTCCATAGTAATATCATCAAGTGGTCGGTGCGACGAGTCCACAGGCACGTTCTCTAACTTCTGTAAAACATCCAGCCCGCCGACCACGCGGCCGAATATAGTATGCTTTCTATCCAGGTGAGTCGCAGGCCGGTATGTTATAAAGAATTGACTTGAATTGGTATTCTTCCCTTTATTGGCCATGCTCACGACTCCTCTTGCATCATGCACCAACGGCCCATCGAACTCATCTTGGAAGTTTTTGCCCCACACACTAGTGCCCCCTTTACCAGTCCCTGTCGGATCTCCGCCTTGGATCATGAAATTGCGAATATTCCGATGAAACGTCACTCCATTGTAGTAGCCTTTCTTTGCAAGTTGGACAAAGTTCCAAACTGCTTTCGGCGCAGTCTCAGGCTGTAGCTCGATATTCAAAGAACCGTGATTCGTCTCGATCCTGGCATATCCCTTGATCTTGACTCGTTTTGGTTTGAGCATGTATTCTTCATCCGTGAGTATCGCCCTCTCTCCGCTCGTTTCAGGGGTCAATCCAGTGCTGGTAAAACTCGCTGCCGCTCTCCCAGTTGTATATTGCGCGGCGTTGTACGCCAATTTCCTATCCTGCAATTGTGATGGCTTAGGAGCAGGATTATACACTCCAGCCTTCGTCATCGCCTTTGACCGATTGACGTCGCCACCGGCTTCACGTTCTCTCCTCGCCTTTTCAACCGCCTCCTTAGCTCTCAGAACCTTCTCTCCCACCCTTCCTAACGCAGAAATATTCACGTTGCCTTGCTTTCTCTCCTCTTGTTGTTCTTTGGTAAGGACGGTCTCGCCATCTTTTAAAAACTTGAACTTGCTCAAGTCTCGACTTTCAATGTTTTGCGGATCCTGCAGAGTAATGATATCCGACCTCCCAAAATCTCGGTCATCCACTAAATCCTTCCACATCTTAGCCTTGATATTAAGCCTCTCAATCGTTTCCCAGGCGAAAACATTCGCCTCACTTCCATGCTTTATAGCCACAATATGTGTATTGTCCGTAAAGACCTTGAATGTAACAGGATCGACCATATCCCCCATCCCGCCATCACGAGCTGATTCATCAGAATTCCGAGCAAAATTCAGCTTGATCAAATCCTTGTCTTTCAAAGGTTTTCCTGTGACGGGGTTTGTATCATGTTTTGCAAGCCATTCGCTTATGACCTCGACGTCAAATATTGTGCCTTCGGGTGTGCAGACGGGGTTTTTGAACGGTTGGAGACTTGCGGCGCAGAAGTTGAAAGGTAATCGTTTGAAGGAGGCGCCATTCGGGGCTTTTTGGGATACGTTGGATCCAGCGCTCGCGGAGTATGCGTCTGAGGATGACCACTCAGAGTGTGTGATCTGCATGGAAATCAGCATGTCTAATTTTCGCAGGAGGAGCATGAGCTTGAGAAATACGTACATAAAGTTTATCCGTACCTATGCGAGGGAATAATTATCAGCATACATGTCTCATACTACTTTTCTATTGCATGCTACTCACCTTTTCCCATTGCGAATGTTGTAGAAGCTTTGTGGCGCGTTATGGATGAAGCATCGCGTACGAATACGTAGTATGAAATTCGGAGTTTTAGCTTGGATCTACATCTAATCTTATCTACCTGCTTGAAGATCAGCGCTAGACCACAAATGAAAACCCCTTTTCTCCACTTCCAACTTCGCCTCACCACAACTAACTAGGTACCAAAGTCGCAACCATCCTCATAACCTACCTAGGTACTGTACATGTACACTTATCACCCAACTTTCTGTATAATAAATTAGTTATACCTATTTACCTACACAATTACGGATGTGTGAAGACGGAACGGCCACTGCTGCAAAATAGACAACTACCCCTTCCAGTCGCTGGTTCCTCCAATTCACCTCCTGGGTCTAGCTTCAGCTACCCCCATATTGTATACTCGGATATCACAGTATTTTACGCCCTTAAGCTTGTAAGGCTGTAGATAGTGACTTAAGAGTTTCTGTTTAAACGAAGGCCTTTGTTAAAATCAACCGTTCCTTCTGCGCTTCTAAATTTGTTTGATAATATCACTGTCTCGTTTTATACAACAATCTATTTTGCTACCTGGACCGAGAATAATTAAAAAAGTATGGCCGCATAGCATCATTCCCACTCAGCAAGTGCACTAGATTTAGAAGGAATTAAAAGACCACACAAATAATACGATGCTTCGTCTCTGTTTAGTTGTCTGTTATCTCAGCGAACGCGTAAGCTCGCCAGGTGGATAAAAAGGCCATTGCCTATCTTGATAGCCTATCTGATATCATTGTACAGGCCATTTCGCTACCTAGGTACCTTATGTTCCAAGTTTTGCCCTTCAAGGGACGCCTTCTGAGCCCTTTCACTCCTTCAATTGTCAAGGTAGGGGGGAAATAATTATAATGTAGCACTACACATTTAGGCCTCTTATTCTTGCAATTGTAAATGCCCCTATTCCATTTAATAAGATATTCTACTGTTATTCCAAGGCAATGTTTTGCAGTGGGCGAGGGATGGCGCTGTTCGCGTCGACGCGACTCGTTTACGAGGTTGTCGTTGTTTACAAACGAAAGGGGGGACACCAACACCAAAAAACAAAACAAAAGTGACTGCAAAGATAAAAACATTAAGCATCAAAGAGTGAATATAAACATAGAAAAAAAATGCAAAAAAATGGGTGGTCCTAGGGTACCTATAGGAATGTTGAATTCCCACGCAGATAGGCGGCCTAGTGGACCAAGTCTCTTAGCTACGCTGGGAGGACTGGACCTCCGTTGTGGCTGCAACCCTAGAGTCGCTTGATCTTAACAGCATTTTGCTTATTTTGGTTTATATACCACCCCGACGTGAGGTTGGGCTCCCACGCGACCGAGCTTTAGCCTTGTCACCGCCCTCGGAGCATTTGCGCTTGTTTCCTCCCACACTGCTTGACGTACTAACCTTTGCAGCAAACTTGCACAAGACGTAGATGTTGCTGTTGCTGTGATATCGAGGCAATGGCTGATAAAGCTAATGCAGAGAGAGGTGTATATATCACCGCCAGCTACCGTCTCAACCAGATCTTTGAAAGATATGGCCGTGAACCTAACAGTAGGTTTTATCATCCAGCTCAAAGCGATCCGTCATATCATATCTGCTGACAACCATATAGTCAATGAGCTTCGAGCAATAGAAGAACTTCCCTTGGGGAAGGAAAAGGATCTCTGGGATACCTCCGCGAATGGCCGAAGAATCTACTACCTCTTGAAAACATCGGAAGAAACCAGTGATGTTTCACTTTTGGATGAAGCCGGGAAACTGCTGTGGGAGCAGATCTTTCGGCCGCACTATTCTGAAGCTGACCAACTCGGCCAGCAAGAAGTTAATAGTTCGTCAGACGTACCTTATGTTGACCTTGAGTGCCAAACCCCAGAAACCCATGGCTATTCGGCAATTGAGAATGGAAGTTTTGGGAATCATGTTGGAGTGCAGTCGAGGAAGGAAAAGATGCAGAAGAAGTTGGCGGTTGGACAAGAAGAAGTTGGATTCACTCATCTTCAAAGTCAGTATATCAACTTCACTTCCCAAAGGGGTCACCCCTGCTAACTGAATGAAGCTGAATTTTCTTCGAATCCCCAAGTCAACAAATAAAAGTATCCCGGTAGTGCCACCGGTCAAATTGGGAATCAGTGCTCGACAATATCAACTTATCCGCCATGATAATTTCCACCGTCCTTTTGTTCACCTTTGTGGTTGAGGTAGCCATCACTTTTACCACTTGGGAAGGCACCAATAGACCAGCATACACAAGACATATTTCCCAAACTTCACCTTGTCAGTATGAGGCTGAGGATATCTTAAGACTGTACAATAGCTTTGCTGACGTTGATCCTTACGAGGGGTACCTCGCAAGTGACTTTCGAAGCGGACTGGTTAATTCGATTGCTAAAGCCATAAGTGTGGGATAGATAAAAGTTTTGCATAATATTCTGTAAGTTACCGTTATGTGGGGTTGAATTTGGGGTGTGGAAGGGATATTTGCAAGATTTTGGGGGATTAGTGGGCGACAGGACGATTGGAATCTTGTCGTATTGACCCATCCCCTGGAAATATTCGTCCTAGTAATGATAACGCTTCTCTGCTACTCCGCTTGTACTATTAAAGGTACTGCCCTGGTTATATTTTCTCAATAATTCCCTCTAGATATTACTACGAGGGGATCATTAATACACTATGCCCACTCCGGCTTAGGTATATAAATTGTTAGTATGCCCAACGATCGGCTTCCAGATGGGTTTTGACTTCTTAAATCCGTCTAATATAATATATCAATAAAATGGGGAACTATATTGCACCCGAGTATTATCACCGACATCTCCCTCGAACCCACGATATCCACTGCCCGCTAAATTCTCGATCCTACCGGTTTAGCAGTGGGTCAACATGGCGACCAATGATATATTATCTATGATACCCCAAGAACATCCTGGAGACCTAATGCAACCATCACGACGACAAAGGACAATGCAATAAGTCAAAGTGGTACTTTGGTACCTGTCGTGTTTCGATTATGTATTTCGATTATGTTGGTGATGGGATTGTGGAGAATTCCCATCCTGCAAGCGAAGAATGCCATGTTTTTGCGATGTGCAGCAAAAGGTTACAGTAATGCAAGAGCGACCCAAACAGCTACGTTACTACAGCGAATAAATGCCGAAGAGTAGTAGGCGAGGTAAAACGATGAAGATGTTACCCAGTGGCTATTCACTTCAATTTTGTGACTTTTTGGATGATTTTGCCTATGGACTCTTTCCTTATTTATTATCATTCTGGCTTCACTTCTGGCAGTTATCGCAGGGTACATCAACGATGCCAAAATTGATGCTATACGGGGGCATGGCCCCAGCAGAGTTCGATGAAATAGCAAGTATGTATCTAATTGCTAGCAAAGGGAACATGTCTACTAACCTCGTAACTGTCTTGCCGACAATACCAACGTCTCTAACATTACCAAGCGTACTGACAATACCAACCTAATTGATAGTACCGACACCGCCCAAACTCTCAGGGTCTTACAGTGACAATATTGTCACTGATCTAACTTTGCTACTGTAAATACAATCACACAAATATACCAACGACACTTAGCAAGTCAAGTTACCCTTGTAGCATGTTGCAAGTAAGCGTTCATCGCCTACTCGGATTTACTATCAACCTGATGTTTGTTATAGGAGCCAAAGAAGAAAATGGCGATTTATAGAACCTAGAACGATAAAGCCGGTGGCATGAAGCGACTACCGAACGATTCCCTCCCAAGTTTCCATTTTACAACAATCCTCCGCCCTGGAGGTGAGAGGCATCATCCACACCCAAGGACATGAGGTGCGAAACGACTCACAACGACAGGTTCGCACTCGGGGTGAGGTAAGCATAGCCCAAAGCGGGCTAACTAGAAACACTCTGACATTGATGGCAGGGGGGGCACAAGGCATTATATTGAAGCGCGAGGCAACGCCCACCAATCATCACCGAAAAGACGAAGTTCCAACTTCGAAACTTACGCCACCCCTTAACCTCAAAAGGGAACGGCCCGACGGCACTTATCTAGCAAACACTAAGAGAAGAAGAATAGAAACCATCGCTGGGTCGATGGGTTTGGAGAAGTCAAAAGAGGACCTAATCCTCCCGAGGGCTGGGTGAAGAGCCCAGTAACGGGAAAATTTCGGCCTCGAATTATAAACGATGATGATCCTACATTCCCGGAACGGTGCTGGGACCAATGGTGTATGAGAAGCAGAGAGGAAAGGCCACAGGCCGAGGGGTATGAATCGGGGACAGCGAGTGTGAGTGGGCCGAGTGGGTGGAGATAACGAGAAAGAGACGAACGGCCAGTAGGAGAATCGAGAGAGAGGTAATGCATAAGCGACTTATGCTCGGACTTGACTGAAAATCAAGACGGAAAAAAGTAAAGAAAAGAAGTATCGTGAGAATCTGCGATTGTGTTTAGGAGGGGAGGGGAGGAGCCGGCTTGCCGTGCCAAAGGATGAGGCCGATTTAGACTAGGACTGGGCTAAAGGCAAGACTAGAGTAGAGGAATTGGCACGCTAAAAACGGGGATCAGCAAACGGGACGTGCTGGTGCTAAGTGGATGCTGAGAGTGGGGGCCAGGTGGCCATAAATCCTCATTGCTCACACTAGGGGCCACAATTCCCATCATGTGTACATGAAAGATAAAGATAAATATTCAGCAGAACAGTGTGGTGCTTTCAATGGCCCACTTGGGGCATCCGGGCGGTTGCCACAGCTTGCTCTGGGCCCCAGGCTGCTGAGGATCCTTAGTCAGGTACTCGAGTTGAGTGGCTGCAGGAACCTGTTGGTTTGGATGCAAAAAGGGTGCAGCTGGCGCCCACCAGTGGCGCCTTGGGGGGGGGGGGGTGGTTGCGCCACAATTCTTGGTTGTATTTCCTGTTTCTGGGTTGGAGGAGGATGTCGATAGCCTTAGCATTACTCAAGTGCTACCATAAGATACAGTAGGTACCTTATGATAGCATAGAGAGCACGGTCATTTTAAGGTATCGATGCGCGTGAGCGAGCTTCAGCGGCGCCAGCATGTTCCCGGGCGGCTGGGGGGGGGCGACGATCTTGGGATTCCGAGCTACGGGAGGCTACTGGAGGCTATCGGCTACGAGTAGGCGTGCGTTGGGCGTTCAGTTACTTCAGTAAGCCGGTACAGGGCCTGTGGGCCAGATTATGATGCCCTGTTACAGCTATTGGCGGAGAAACATCTCCCCTCCACTGAGAACGTCTAGGCCTCAAGCACCCAGATGCGCCCAAGTCAGCAGTTCCAGCAGTCCACCCCCACACTGCACTGCCGCCCTCGGCAAGTGTGGGGTACGAGCACTTGCGTGTGCCTCGTTCAGGTTTGCAATCAGCACCAAGCACTGTACTCGTAGTGTCGTCGTGCATTGCCTAGGTAGTTAGTTCACTATGCTACACAACCCGCACCCCTCGCCCGGTGTCGCCCTCCTCCCCTTTCACTCATCTCATATACTCGTCCTCCTCGCGCTCGCGCTCCTCCGCTTGCCCTCTTCATCCCATTTATATAGACGGTGCGAGTGTATTCGTGCCCCTTCCAGCCAACAATCCCAAGGTCAATCCTGAATTGGACGTGGCGAGTGGCGAGGGCAACCGCCAGGGCAACACACCTCCCAGCATCCCCCACCCCCCGGGGCACCCCCAAATATTTTCCGACAAATGGGTTCCAGGCCCCCCCCCCGCACCCCCCCCCCAGCATTCTCCCCTTTCCAAGAACAACCCCAAACAAGCGATTCTCAATGTCTTTAATGCCCCTTCTGGAAGCTCAGCTTCCTATCCACGATGTAATGAAACTATCGGAAACTGGCACCATCGTTAGCCATATTGAGAACATCGAGACCCCCGCCTCCACAGGTGGTCGCCGTGAGCTGCCGCCAGGCATATCCGAGACGGAAGAAGTGAAGGAGAAGGAATGGTTCATTGGAAGCATAGACCAAGGGACGACTTCTTCCAGGTTCTTGATTTTTGATCGCCAAGGCATTCCCGTTGCCAGTCATCAGATCGAATTCGAGAACAAGTACCCCCAATCTGGGTAGGTCTACTTCTACATTCTTCATGGCTCATTGGGTGCTAATTATCCCCCCTATAGTTGGCAGGAGCACGACCCTCTCGAATTGCTCTCGTCTGTGGACGAGTGTATCGAGAAAGCTACAGAGGCCTTCCTCAAAGATGGCCATTCCAAAGACCAAATCAAGGCCATTGGGATCACCAATCAGAGGGAAACAACCATTTGTTGGGACACAAATACAGGTGAACCTCTGTATAATGCCGTTGTTTGGCCTGACACTCGGACAACTGCCATTGTCAGGGAACTCAAGCAACGTCCAGGCGCAGACGAGTTGAAAGATCTCTGTGGGCTGCCGCTGTCAACGTACCCCTCCAGCGTAAAGTTCCTCTGGCTTTACCGAAATGTGGAAGCCATCAAGAACGCATACGATGAGGGCAGGCTGTCATTTGGCACCGTCGACAGTTGGTTAATATACAAGCTGAACGGCGGGCCAGAGCGCGGCGTACATGTCACAGATACGACGAATGCTTCGCGTACAATGCTCATGAATATCCATACCTTGCAATACGACGACAAGCTCCTGGGATTTTTTGAGCTCGACAAAAATAAGATCAAGCTCCCCAAAATCATCCCTTCTTCCGACAAAGAGGCATTCGGTTCTCTCGCATATGGACCCCTCAAAGGTTTCAAGATTGCCGGCTGCCTAGGTGATCAATCCGCAGCCCTTGTCGGCCAATGCGGGTTTGCCCCTGGAGAAGCCAAAAACACATATGGGACTGGATGCTTCTTACTTTATAACGTTGGTGAAAAGCCCGTTATCTCGAAATATGGCCTTCTGGCAACTGTGGCCTACGACTTTGGGGCTGGGCGAAAGCCAATATATGCCCTCGAAGGCAGTATCGCAGTTGCCGGATCCGGTGTCAAGTTTTTGACGAAGAATATGAAATTCGCTGAGCTATCAGCTGAAGTTACGGAGCTGGCCGGGACGGTCGACGACAATGGTGGTGTGGTTTTTGTGACTGCGTTCAGTGGTTTGTTTGCACCTTACTGGATTGATGATGCAAAGGGAACACTATGTAAGTTCTACTCCCCAATACGTATGTATCCTTATCTAACATGTGACGATACAGTTGGAATCACCGCACATACGCAGCGCGGCCATATCGCCCGTGCCACTCTAGAGGCGACCTGTTTCCAAACCAAAGCTATCTTAGATGCAATGGAGAAGGACTCGGGACATAAACTTGAGAATCTAGCAGTGGACGGCGGCATGTCTAATTCTGACTTGACTATGCAAACTCAAGCGGATATTATCCAAATTACTGTCGACCGGCCGGTCATGCGAGAGACCACCGCACTCGGTGCAGCCATCGCTGCTGGGTTTGCCGTCGAAGTTTGGAAAGAATTTGACGAATTAAAGGACATAAATAAGCTAGACAGGACGATTTTCTCACCCAAGTTAGATAAGAAGAAGAGCAAGAAGATGTTTACGAAATGGGAGCAGGCCGTGCAGATGAGCAGAGGCTGGGACCTTCCAGACACCCCGGATACCGAGGAGTCGGAGAAGTAGATGGGACACAACACGACATTCATTTGAAGCGAGGAGCCGGGATATTGAGTTAATGATGGGGTTAGCGGTTTGTTTGGCATTGAGCGTTGAGCATTATTAGTTATGATTGGCAGGCGGCGACTGTCTCGACTAATGGTCATACGATGTACAGATAATATTTGACTTAGACTATATTTGGCAATTTACGTCCTGATCGTCTTAATGAACAAATGACCGCGGCTTACTTGGATTGACAAATGTATAATTTGTACAGCACAAGGCACTTCTAACAACTTTCCGCCGAGTTTTTCTGAAACCGACGAACTTCTGGAATTGCACATGAAAGCCATGGACCTTTGGATGAGATTATTACTGCTATTCCCCTGCGCACATGACGTTTCCGTGTTCTTGGCCGCCGCCCTGGGTGTTCCCCGGATTCCCATGTGAAGGCGACCAGGCCGGTTACTAAGCCAGCCACACCAATCAGCACGCAGCAACAGGATGCCTCGGCTTCCTCAAGCTTCAAAAGCAACGCAACCATCTCGGTCAAAATCCGGACACTTCTCCTTCTCAAAACCCGTCCTCACCCTCTCAAATCAAAATCAGACACTCCTCTCTTCTACAAATCTAATACCATCTATTATACTTCTTCAACCATGTCTGCAGGTGAGATACTCTTAGAAGCCTTTGGTGGATGATATTCTGACATTGGACGAAACAGCACAACGTCTTACACAGGTCTCTGGCCACATGGGTGCCTCCAAGAGCGGCAGCGCTGGTAGGGCGAAGCTTCTGCAGAAGAACCCAGACGACGTACGCTCCCCAATCACGATTTCTCTTCACCGAGGCGTGCTAACTGCTACATTATAGATCGTCGTCACAGCATGCCTGCGAACTGCGTTGACAAAGGGAGGGAAAGGCGGATTCAAAGATACCCCGGCCGCAGACCTGCTTGTCGGAGCTTTCAAATCCCTTCTCGAGAGATCCAAGATTGATCCTGCGTTGGTGGAAGATATTGCTGTGGGCTCGGTCTTGCCACCAGGAGGTGGCGCAACTGAGTTCCGTGCTGCTGCTCTTGCCGCTGGGCTCCCAGTTACGGCTGCTGTGAGGAGTTTGAACAGACAGTGCTCGTCAGGTCTGCAAGCTTGCGTGGATATCGCCAATGCGATTAGCAGCGGCATGATCGAGGTTGGTATTGGAGCTGGTGTTGAGAGTATGAGCTTGCAATACGGGTATGTATTGATCCTAACTTTGCGCAACGCAACCCGCATCGACGAAAGGCTACAGAGAAGCTAACATGATACTCTAGGCCTGGTGCTGTCACAGAATTCTCCGAACTCCTCGAATCACACCCCGAATCTGCCAACTGCAAGGTCTCTATGGGTGTCCTTTCCGAGCAGATGGCCAAGGATAGAAATGTCCCTCGTTCATTGCAGGATGCATTCGCTGCCTCCTCGTATCAAAAAGCGCTCAAGGCACAAGAGGCGGGACTCTTCGATGAGGAAATTGCGCCTCTGAAGGTCAAGTGGGAAGACCCTAAGACTGGCGATGTTAAGGAGATCACAGTTGCCAAAGATGATGGCGTTCGACCAGGCATCACTGCTGAAAGTCTCGGCAAGATCAAGCCGGCATTTGCCAAAGACGGCTCTATCCACGCTGGTAACGCAAGCCAAATTTCCGACGGCGCAGCAGCCGTGCTTCTCATGAAGCGCTCTACAGCTGAGAAGCTAGGCCAGCAGATCCTGGGTAAATACGTTGCCGCATCCGTGGCTGGCGTTGCTCCTCTGCTTATGGGTGTTGGACCTTGGGCAGCAATCCCCAAGGTGTTTGAGAAGACAGGCATCAACAAGGATGATGTGGATATTTTCGAGATCAACGAGGCGTTTGCCAGCCAGTGTGTCTGGTGCGCGAACGAGCTGGGCCTGGATCCTAAGAAGATCAACCCCAAGGGTGGAGCGATTGCCTTTGGACATCCTTTGGGATGCACGGGCGCTCGACAGGTCAGCACACTATTGTACGAGTTAAGGAGAAGAGGGGAGAAGGTCGGCGTGACGAGCATGTGCGTAGGGACAGGAATGGGCATGGCTGCCGTGTGGGTGGCGGAATAGGGGCAAAACGGGTTGACGAAGCTTGAACTTGAATGCGGGGCATTTGTGATGATTTGATATATGATGTATAAGTATACCTAGCACGAAGTATGGCTATAGACTATCCGCAGAGACTGGATTGGGCGGAAATATCATTCATTTCATAAAGTGGTCTGAAGACGTCATCGCAATCCGTCCCGTGATCGCCCGTCAGGAGTAAGCCCAAGGCATTTGAACTCCTTTTACGTGGATCCGTTGCGCTCTCGCTCATATTTTAGCCTGCGGGGAGGGCTGCGTATAGGTACTCTATTCAGCTGGGTAGGCAGGCTTGGCGGAGTGTATAGGCAGATCTAGTTGCGGGAGTTCCGAGGGAGCGTGAGTGAGTATCGAAGATATATATAGAATTATCCATATTCGAGGAGCATGAAGGGTGGTTGCACCAATATTAAAGACTTCTAGAAGGCCACTGCAAATGCAAATGCAGCTGTAAATGCAGCGGTAACTCGAACCGTAACTGTAGGTAACTTCTCCGTAAGTGCAACAATGTGACTCTTCTGTGTTATCGGAGCCCCTTATCGCCTAGCTGGGCACTAGCGCCGCTGCAGCAACCCCTCCACTGTTCGACTCTCCACTCCTCCACGACGACTCCCTGGACACCTTGAGGATACGAATACCCTCATCCCTCATCCCTCCGTCTCCCATCTACCATCTGCGTATCGATCACTTACAAGTCCCATCGTGTTCCGGCTTCTATTTCCTCAAAAGTAAGATCATCACTCTACCACCGCGTCGCCTTTGTTATCGCGCCGGAAAAGTCCAGCCGCCCCCAGTCGCAGCGGGTCCTACTCCGTAGTCGATTACGTGGGGACGTGCCAACAAGGCAGCGCTACACGCAAGGCAAAAGCCCAGGACGAAACGAATCGTTTGCGAACCTTGTTGGCTGCTCATAGGCATAGGCATAGGCACCCAAGAGCATAGCGAGTTCACACAGTAGGCCATCTCATCTTTCCTCAAAGTTCTGAAGTTCAAGCTCGTTCAAGTTCCAGTGCGAGTCCACCTTTATCTAGTCTGCATCAGCCTGCTCATCTTGCCCCGTCGACCGCCATCGTCCTTTCATGATATGACATGATCCCGCAAGGCTAACCCGACTATGGAAACGCCCAGCGAGCTTTCCCTTCCAACCTCCACAAACCCAAACCAAAGAAGTACTCCAGGGCCTCGAGCTACGTCCCACTCGACGGTGCTGCGTTTCCCTACACCCGCCACAGACCACCGAGTATCGACTTGGGTCGACAGTATCACAGCAGCCAATATGTCTGCTCGCAGCGAAGACGGCAGCACCCTGGGTGAATCTGCCTACGAGTTTATCGACACGGACACCGAGAGCCGCGATGATAATGCCACAGAATCTATTGCCTCCACAGACTTCGCTCGTCCAGACGATGTTGCTAGTCTTGCGGACACAGAGCGCAGCGGAGAGGAGAGTGGGGACGATGAAACATCAGATGCACCTATTCCAGACTTTCCAAGCTTCGACCAGGCTGTCGAGCAAGCTTTCGATACTCCCACAATAGGACGCAGCGCTGCTGCCTTCATCGAGGAAAGCGAGCGGCCTCTAGTACAGTCTATCGAGTTCGAGGAGCCGTTCAGCCTCGGCGCTGAGAATGTTTCGGTCAAACACACTGTTGCCGACTTCAACGAGGCAAAGACAACTAGAATAGCGGCAGACATGAAGCTCGAGAACCCGCCGAAACGTTTAGTCGTAACGATCCGCCAAACTATGACCAAGCAGGGACTTTTCACACGGGATCCTCTTCGAATACTCTACGTTGGCAGTCACTCAGCTAAGCAAGATATCATCCACAAGCTAGCGAGCTCAGTTACGGCTTCTACAGAGGGTGATAAGCGTGCACAGCACCTTCGTTATTCAGCCTCTCAACTGTACAATGTTGTTCCTGTCTCTGCTTTTGGCTCTGAGCGTACCCCGGAGATCGAACTAATGCACTCATCCGGATATCAAATCAAGGTCGAGGATTGTGTTTCTGCCCAGACGTTGAAATTCGAGGATTCTCCCGAGAAGCCTGATGTCATCAAACTGACGTTAGAGGACAACTTCTCTTATCACTCTGTTCCTGAGGGTCAAGGATTTACTGTTGAGCCACACTGGGAATTACCTCACATTGCGGTCTTCTACTGCTCGGATAGCGACGGCGTTGACGCCACTCGGACGAGATTAGTAGCAAGAAAGTTCATGAGCCGCCACTTTATCCCTTCTGTTGTCATATCACACAAGCAGTTGTTCAAGCGGGCCCAATGTATGTCGCTGGACCAACATTCTATCCATATGTGCTTGGAGTCACGAGATACGAGTGGCAGAGGAAATGTCATCCATCAACGGCTTCCTATCGACCTCGCTTCGTTCTTGAATATCGATGCGAGGCAGATGAACAGAAATCTTGCATACCTCACTGGACTACACGAGCCTCTGGAAGAGTCTCAAGTTACAGTTTCTCCTACAAAGAAACAGACTGAGCCCGTTGACCAACCCGACCTTGAGAAGACATCCTTCAGCATCAGCGATAGTGTCAGTTTTATTCGCCATCGAAATGGTGCTGAATGGCGAGCGCTTATGCCGGTTGGACTGCTGCTTCTGAGTGTTTTTGCTGCAGTCTTGACAGGCGTTCCAAGCTACCGGTTCTCGAGCAAGCCTGCCATCTCAATCAACAGTAAGACCATGTCAACCATTCCTATTTCTTCCACCAAGCCCCTCACCGAGCCTGCACTTGTGCAGAGTATCACGTCGGCCAGTTCAGTCCCCGTCAGCACTGCTACACGTACAGTGACCGTCACCCAAGCACATTCATCAGCGCCCAATAGTCTCTCTGTTTTTTCTTCGATGGAAGTTGCAAAAGCATCTCAGAAATTTCAGGATCAACCCAAGTCTACTAACAAGTCCGTCTGCTCTGCCCAAGTTCTTGGAGATAGAGAGATACTTATCCGCATCCCCTCCGCTACGAAACTAAGCTGGTTAATCAAGGAAGCTATGTCTGTTAATATCACAAGAGGTAATGAAATCGTTGACACTGAGCGTGCCTACAGCTCTGATGACGGTATTGTGCTACTTCTGTCTAAGAAGGAGGCCTACGGGGTGATGAATGTTTCTATTATTACCACCAAGAAGCCGAGAGTCAATGAAACATTCCAACTAGATTTTGGCACGCCCTCCTCTAAACTATGGCAACCCTTCATAGACAATATGCCTTCCTGGTTCTCGGACGAATTCATGCATCCGCCCTCCATTTCGGAGATACGGTCCACAACTGAAAAGGTCCTCGAGAATGCGCGAATTCAATCGCAATCTACACTGAATCGAATGGAAGATGCTAGGAAAGTTGCCATTGAACAAATAACTTCAGCTACTGAAAGCATCACCGACCTAGGCAAAGCCATGTCTCTTGAAGTTGCCAAACGGAGCGCTATCTTTTCGAAGGAAATCAGTATTCAAGTTGCAGAGGCTGAAGCCAGGCTGACGAAAACAATGAAGGATACCCTTCAAGAGCCGGTAAGCGAGGGGTTATTCAAAGCTCAGGTCCAGTCAAGGCTTCTTTGGCTCAAGATGCAAGGCAACGAGGACGAGTATAAAAAATATGAGAAAGCTGCTATGGAGGCGGCACACCAGAGGGCAGAGAGATCAAAGATGGCAAGCGCAAATGGGAAGTGTAAGAAAGATAGGAAGAAGGGCCAGGAGGTGAGATGTGCAGAGAAGAAAGCCGGTAGTTGCAGAGCCAACAGGGCTGCGAGGAAGGAAACGAGGGCAGCGAAGAAATTAGCCAAGAACAAGAAGCCTTAAGCGGCGCATGTATGTTCTTTGTTTTTATCTTTGGGGGATTTCATTGTTTTGATTTGGAGTTTGCGAGTTGATTTTATTGAGATTGGTAAGGCTGGGCTGGGAGGGGGTTGGTATACACCCAGCAAATCACTGGTATGGGACTATTATGACTGGGGGAGATATTCATGGCAATGAATTACTGCTGGTGTATTGGGGTTTTATAGTCTACTCACTTACTTCAACATGATTTTATCGGGAAGCGCGTGGTAGAATTACTATGCGGGAGTTGCAATCGATTTTCATTGTATTAGATGTAAAGGGGTAACCTTATAATGCAAACATCAAGTGGCGAAGCTCTAGAAGCCTTCAAACCCTGGTTGGCTTCACTTCCGTATTACTTTTGTTACCCACTAGACGTAGATCTCGATATTGAACATGAAAACTGGGAAAAGTGAATTTTTGAGTCCTTCATCAAGTTCGTAACTCCGTATTATTAGGGGGCTGTGAGGGGTAATTCAGGGGGTGAGCGATAGTCCCCCCCACTAGCGTTAATCGGCTCGCTTAGCTGGTAACGTCCACAGAGACCCAAAACAACAAATGAGGGACGTCGTGTTTTGCCTTCCGCAGCTTTTGGTTGACGCATTTGACAACTCACATTCACGCCACCTTCTGCAACATATTATACTTGCTCGTTCGTATCCCCCACCTTTACCAACTTAAGTGTTTGGGATATCTTGCGCTTTTGCTAAAGGGAAGAACAGGATAGAACCGCAAAGATGAGCAGCGATCCCACTACAGGCACCAGCGCGAGCTCGGAGCCCAAGCTTGAGCCCAAGGAGACGGAGCTTGCTACCAACCCGGCCCAAAAAGATGGCGAGAAGGAGGGAGAGAGCGCGGTATGTGGGATCTTTTGCGTTTTGATAAGGAGCTTGGCTTGGGTTTGAAGATAATGAGGGGTCAACTGGGGTTTTGAGGAGTGGTTTAACGGCACCCTTTGCTGATGACGGTGCGCTATATAGAGCGTAACAGAGACGGCCACAGAAGCTGTGACTTCCGCCGCTACCACTGCTGCTACCACTGCCGCTTCCACTGCTAGCACCGCTGCCTCGGCTGCTACCGCGACAGCCTCCGGCGTCGCCGACAATGTCTTTGCCATGTTTGGAGGTGGCGCCAAGAAGGAGAAGAAGGACGAGGAGGACCGTGGTGATAACTCTGGAAGCGCAAAGGCACAGAAGGCTGCCGCTGCTGAGGAGAACCCAGAGGTATGTCTACGTGGATCCTCTAACTCTCAAGGAGAGTTAGAGAAATATTAAGGGCCATATTCACTAACGTAACTGGGCGTTTAGGACGAAGTACCTGAATCTGAGGATGTCCACTTTGAACCCGTCATCCGCCTTACTGAGAAAGTCGAAGTCAAGACCAACGAGGAGCTTGAGGACCAACTCTTTAAGATGCGCGCCAAGCTATTCAAGTTCGACAAGGCAAACAATGAGTGGAAGGAGCGTGGTACTGGTGATGTCAGACTTTTGAAGCACAAGGAAAACCAGAAGACAAGATTGGTTATGCGAAGAGATAAGACGCTCAAGGTCTGCGCCAACCACTACAGTATGTTTCTCTCTATATAAATGGGGCTATATAGAGGGTGGAGCTAATGCTTAATAGTCGTCCCGGAAATGAAGCTCTCTCCCAATGTCGGATCCGATAGGAGTTGGGTTTGGAATGCCGCTGCTGATGTCAGCGAGGGAGAACCAGAGGCCCAAACTCTTGCTATTCGATTTGCCAACACTGATAGTAGGTTCTTCTCTTAAGATATTGTTTCTGGGTAACTAACACTAGCTATAGACGCGAACCTTTTCAAGGAGGCATTTATCAAGGCCCAACAGGACAATGAAGCCCTTTTCGCCAAAGCTTAAATGGCTCCGTCCGTCCCTCACTCAGCGAGAGCTCGAATGCATTCCAACGTCTTGTTGAGCCCGCCGCATCAGTCACGAAAGTCATGAACATCTCTGCACGAACAACCCCCTCGTCCCCATTACCCCAATTCCCCCTCATTCGCGCATAGCAGGAGCACGCCTTCCGCAGAAGCCGCACTTCTTTGTAAACAGCCCTCGATTTTTGTGCCTTGGCAAACCTGCGGCCTTGGTCTCACGTCCCCCTCATGCATATGGAAAGTCATAGATTCGATGACGGTGATGGATTGGAAGCGATGCTTTGAAATCAGATTGTTCTCTGGTTTTAGGGGTTGTCCAAAGCCTAAGCTAGTAGTTAGAATAAATACCAGACCTTCATTGACCCCGTTGTTTAATGTCTTGTGAAATATATAGAAGTAGCTTGAAGTGTCATGTTTAGGATCTTGGTTCGAGTAGTACTCGTTGGCCTGAGGCTGCCACCCAATCTCTCACTAGCAGATCCAGTCAAGTTGCCTCAGGCCGTAAGTAGTCTTCCGTAAGGCGCCGGCACACCACACGCCAGGTGCACGGGCCCTGACAGGAGCTCAATTCTGTTGCAGCTCCCACAACCCCACACTCTATAATTGTCGCGACTCCAAACTTTAACGTCTCCAAAGTCGCGTCACCGGCCTATACACTTTAGCTCCCCCTCTACGAACTGCAATTGCTCTCGCGCAATCGTTGTAAACCGCCATCATGGTTGCGGATGTGAGTTATCCTTTGCGCCTTTATTGCCGGCCTTTTGAGCTACCGCGAATGACCCCGACTTGGGAGACGAGGAGCAGAACTGACGTCCACCCCTACAGATCAAGCGGACGGTGAAACTAGTCACCCAGCAGCGGAACATGTAAGTCTAGCAGGCTACTTGTGCGATCTTCAACAAAGAGTCTACGTGTTAATAGATGTATTGGAAAGTGACAAGCCGTCCGATATGGAGGGATTCCCAATGAAGCGCTGGAACATTGAGATCCTCCTTCTTGATGAAGCTGGCAACGAGCGCCCGGCAACCTGCTTCACCAAGGCCGTTTACAACCTCCACCCCTCGTTTGCGAACCCTGTTCAAAGTACGTATCCGTCCAGTTTCACATAGCGCAAAGGGATGTGGGAAACAGGACAAAGAGACACTGGCTAATGGGTGTGGGAATGAATAGCTTTCCATGAACCCCCCTTTCGCTGCGAGAATGAAGGATGGGGCGAATTCGATATGACCATTGACCTCTACAGCACCGAGAAGGGCGGCAAGAATACTGTTATGCACGATCTTAACTTCGCCAATGAACAGTATGAGTCTAAGCATGTTGTTACCTTCAAGAACGCCTCTGCTGCTCTTGTCAACATCCTGCGCGAGAGTGGTCCGGTTCCAGGTGATGAGAATGGTGCTCGGAAGAAGGACGAGAAGAAGCGCAAGCGGGCCCCGGGCACTGTTGATATGGAGAAGTTGGCAGACGGATTGGTTAAGCTCGGAGAGGATGATCTCCTACATGTCGTGCAGATGATTCATGACAACAAGAGTGATGATACCTATACGAAGAATGATATCGAGCGTAGGTTATCCTTTCCCCCCTCTCTTCCTTTTACTGTCTTCCCCCCAGCTAGGAGCTCGGAACAAAGGGTTACAAGTAGGGCAAATGGCTAATCCTTGTGCGTCGTACAGAGGGCGAGTTTCACGTCGATCTCTACACCCTTCCAGAGTCGCTGGTCAAGATGCTGTGGGACTTCGTCTCTTCTGCACGAGGAGCTTGATCCTATTTCTTTTCTGGTAAGTATCCTAGGAGCATACACTTTAGCATGCGATTACCTAATAGTAATATAACTAACCATAACTAGAAAATCCATCGTGGTGCCTGAATCCTTACACCTAGACGGATGTACGAATAAGCCATCTTGATGTGATCGGGGCATCATTTCTCTTTCCCTAGCTGTATTTAGCTTTTTGCTTTGTGAAATGCTCAAAATCATGTTGGAGGGTTTCCTCCCGCGTGCCGGCGTTCTTTCCAATGGATGGATCACTGCGTGCACTGGGCACATAGCGCGGCGAGAGTGGGCATATTACTTTGCACGGCATGGGCATAACACTTCGCGTTTGATTTATTGCGTTTCAATCTGGCTTTCTTTTCCTCTGGACGGCTGCGTCGGCGTGCACGGATGGGTTCATCTTGATGGCATGGAGTGGGTTATTTGCTATGTCATTACGGCGGTGTTTGCAGGTAGCTTAAGAAACCGGCCGGGTCTTGCAAAGCAAATGAAAACAAATTCACATCATCTTTTACAGTTTTTGGCATTGTGCTCTGCCTGTAGGATTGATGGTTGACTTATGGCCATGGCTGGCATGTATTTGGCCTCATTATCAACATTTGGGTATAGTGGCTAGGAAATATGGAAATTTCGTGATTAGAATTAGAAGGGGAATCGTCGTATTATTGGCAGTGAAGACTAAGAGACGCTTAAACGGCTCTAGTTACTTATTTAGGTTATGGATTGGGAAAGTTCGAGTTGACAAAACCAAATTTGAATTCAAAACACGTTACTCTATAGTGTGGGTATCTCAAGAAAACACAATACAGCCCATTTGCAACGCCCAATGCCTTTCCTGTTTTGAACGCCATATCCATGCCACTCACCATCCACTATTGATCATTCCTCATCCCCAAAGCTCAATTTGATCTTTTTACCCTTCTTCGCTGACTTCCCTTTTATCGTGGGCTTCTTCTTCCCAGCAGCTTCTGATTCTGCTGCTTTCAGTGCCTTAGTTTTGGTAGACGGGCCCCTTTCTTTATTCCTAGATTGGTCCTCATCATCCTCTTCCGCTTCCTCAGATACGCCGACAATCTTCCCTAGCTTCCGTTTCTTACTTGCTCCTATGGATGCAACTTTTACTTTTTCTCCATCCTTCAGCCCTTGTGCTGCGCCATCCTCTACTCCCTTGTCATCTTTCCCAGTATTCTTGTCATCCTCATCCTCATCCCCATCCGCTTTGGATTCCCGCTCCTCCCACTCTGCCTTGGTCAATGTCTCTCCAGTGCGTTCATCGAAGTACACCGGGTCATCTTCCGCCTCTTCATCAGCGGTACGCGCTTTCTTCGGCCTGGCGATGTGGAATTCCTGGCGCCCGTCGGAAGTGCTGTTCGCGGCTTGTAGGCGCGCGAGGAAGGGAGGGAGAGAGTTGTCGTAAGAGAGGTTCTTGGCATTGATTTTTGACATGGTGGCTATTTTGAGGTAGATTTGGATTTGCAATCAACAACTGAGTTACATAGGTATGTTGCAGATGAGGGGGTAGCGCCGTGGAGAAATTGTGAGACTTTGTATCTTTCTAGATGATCGGGATGTATGACATCGCATAAGAGGCTTGCAGCGAGGACCCGGGCGCTATCATACTATGACACTATGGCCCAAGGGATAACCTCTGCAGCACAGGCTGATGTTGGTACCGTTTGCTCTGAATGCCTACTTTGTAGGCGAAAAGCACCAAAGTCAAGCAAAAGGTCAAGCCCTCAATCGATGACGGAAAAAGGAGACAATGCCTCTAATGCTGATTGGCCAAGACGGCAGTTTTATATTTTTTTTATATTGTGGAGCGCGGATAGGGGGTGACAATGCGAACAACTTTATTCCGTATGACCTCAATCAATAATAGCTTGGATCTATCAATACCCGGCAGGTTCCTCACAGCGCCTAAGGAGTAAGCCCTTAGCAAAGCAATGCGCAATTCAACGCAACACTCTCGCAATTAACAATTAATCCATACGCAAAGTACTACTCTATCATAAACATAAACCCCTTCTCCTCCTCTCCATCGAACCGGCTCTAGATTTGCAGCCTCCTTGCCACCACGCCAAGCGCCCCAGGGATTGCGGACCCAGCAGCACTGTAATTGGCACCAATAGGCTTAGCCGAGATTCTTGCCTCGCTCGCTGCTCTGTTCGAGCCTGCGAGCCAAGTCTAAACCTCCCTATCGTGAAGGCAATTTGGCAAACGACCTCTGGCCACAATACTCCCCCGTGGTCCCCCAGGGCATCAATATCGACATCTTCATCCCCAAACCAGCGCGATTATACGGCCCCCGCCGTCCCATTGAATGCCATAGTCTGTCGAGCGCCCGTCTGCTACGTCGCTGTGCTGAAGACGAGAAATACTCTCTCTGACGCGTCATTGCAGAGCACTTCTTTCCTCGAGGACTCCTCGTCCAGCCACTCGTTACCTTTATTGTCAGATCTGCACATCGGCTTGCGACGGGTTGCGTCTACGTCTCGGTCTCCTTCGATTCACTCCTACCGTTCTGAATACATATTGTAATTACTCCTCCGCCTATCGATCGCCCCTGGGTCTTCCCCGGTCTTGATCGCACCCCCCCGACCAACATCCCATCAATGGGGTTCATACAGAGAGTCCTGAGGCGGGTGCCTTCGCCGCTGGCCCCTACGATGGACGACACTAAAACCAGAACGAAGGGCACTTCAAGATTGGCGTTCTTCCGGCGGCCACTCAGATTAAAGGGCAATTCGAGCATTTCCATACCTCTTGGCGTTGTGCTACTATTCCCATGCATCGTTGTTCTGTTGATACTGGTGCTTTTTGTTCGACATCCTAGATCAGGAGTCGGCATATTAATGCCTGCTGGAGCACCACCAGCTATAAGGTTCGTGATTTCTCGCGAGGGTCGAGTACGGGGTCGAGCCGAGCTAATGTGTGTGGCTTCTAGAAAAATTAGTGAGAAGCATGACAAGGTCTTCGTGACGGGCTGCCAGGAACCCGATACTTCGCAGCCGCGGGCGAACGCTGCGTTTGTGGTGTTGGCTAGGAATAAGGAATTAGACGGGGTTATACAATCGATCAAATCCATCGAGCGACACTTCAATAGGTGGTATCACTACCCCTATGTATTTTTGAACGATGGCGACTTCAATCAAACTTTCAAGGACGTAGTCGCAAACCACACGAGTGGCACTGTGGAGTATGGGAAGATCGACCCCGGCCATTGGGGATTCCCTGATTGGATCGACCCAAAGGTTGCTAAGGAGGGAATCGCAAAGCAAGGAGATGCTGCTATCATGTATGGTGGCATGGAGAGTTACCACTCCATGTGCAGATTCTACTCTGGGTAGGTACAGTTCTTAAGTGCGAGCGATAAACGCTGACATTTTTAGATTTTTCTACAACCATGAACTCTTGGCGAAATATGAATGGTACTGGCGCCTGGAGCCAGAGATTAGCTATTTCTGCGACATTACATAGTACGTACTCTTCTGACTCTATACAGTCCATGAAATAAGCTAACACGATTCCAGCGATCCGTTCCTCAAGATGATTGAATCAAACAAAACATACGGCTTCACAATCGCAGTCAAGGAATTGAAGGAGACAGTCCCGAATATTTTCCGATACGCGTCTGCATACAAGAGGGTCAACAATATCACCTCCCAGGGCCTTTGGGAAATGTTCGTCGAACCTGCGCCCGAGGAGCCGAAGGAGCTCCCAGAAGACCACCCCAACTACAAGGCGCCTCTGCCAGAAGAAATCTTGCGGGGCGATCCTTCCCGCGCTTCTCTACCTAACATTGATCCTGAAACCATGGAGGGCGAGAAGTATAACATGTGTCATTTCTGGTCGAACTTTGAAATTGCTAGACTTAGCTGGTTCAGGAGTAAGGAATATCAAGATTTCTTCGAAATGATGGATCGTAGTGGAGGGTTTTGGATGGAGCGCGTAAGTAGCTATATGTCCACGACATTATACCGTATGCTAATGACTACAGTGGGGTGATGCGCCTATCCACTCTCTCGCAGCTGGTGCTCTCCTTGCACCCCGAGATATCCATTACTTCCGCGATTTTGGGTACCGGCATACCACGATCCAGCATTGTCCAGCAAATGCTCCAGCGCGACAAATGCCGCGGATTCCATACCTCGAAATGACAACATTGGACGAGAAAAAACGAAGAGAAGAAGACGAGTACTGGGAGTCGTGGGATCCCGTCAAAGAAAATGGCGTTGGGTGCCGATGCAGATGTGACACCGATATTGTGGACGTGGAGGGGAAGCAAGGCTCCTGTCTAGCGGAATGGGTTGATGTGGCTGGTGGGTGGGCGAGTGCTTGATATATAATTGCAGCAGCATGGGTTTCTTGACTTGAAACCCCGGTGAAATGACCGTATCCTCTCGTCATGAAGGTGTTGGCGTTGTTGAGGTTGATGCCAGGCTTCAGGCATCCCGTTAGTGCCTGGGACGATAGGTTGCTTATACATGAGGAAGGGAGGAGGGGAATGAGTATATTTCCCCGTGCTTTGTATTAAGGATTCACGGTTGTGTTGCATTGTGGCGTTTGTTGGGCTGGCAGGCTCGTACTCTACTAGTCTATATCAATGTGAAAATACGCTTAAATATTAGTATTCCTGTTGTTCCTTCGCTGTTGTGGTCGTATGTGGTCGCAAGAGTGTCCAAATCTAGAATCTACACTGCCTTGCTACTCGTGGCTTGAGGTTCAGAGGTGGTTAGTCGGTGGAGAGGGTAAGTGGTGTCCATATAGGGGCGCGAGTATATTAGTGAAATTTTATTGATTTGCCTCGGTAGGTTGACCGAGTCCGCTAGATGCTTTTGATGCTTTTGATGCTTTTGATGCTTTTGATGCTTTTGATGCTTTTGATGCTTTTGATGCTTTTGATGCTTTTGATGCTTCAAGCCATCTATATATAAATTTGACATTCAACTCCAAGCCAAGCCAAAAACGCAGGGTAAAAGCCAAATGAGGTTAGCGTCTACAAACCACATAGTCTTTGTCAACTTATGAATTGATAATAGCGTTCGAGGCAGTCTCGTTCATTCTTGAAGCTAGCTATGTTCCTTACTTAGCGTCGCTGTAAATGGCAAAGTTGCCTAGCTGTTAGTTGCTGCTAGGGGCCTCAATTAGCACGGGTGTTATTCTAGAGACCTGGAATGTGTTGCTCGTCAACTATGAACAGAGGAGCACCCATGATAGCACAAGGACCACGGAAACCAAGCGTTGTAGATGAAGATTTAGATTCACTTAGTAGTATATTTGGAAGAAGACATTAGAAGTAAAAGAAGGCGTGTGGCGGTGGATGATGAAGTATATTTGCCACCCTCTCCTATACGAAGTAGAAGAGGTCGAGTACATTCAAGACTGTGTAAAAAGTACAAATAAAAAACTTCTATAGATTATTATATATATACTCCTAATAATACCAACCAACCCCTATTGCCGTCGTCCAGTTCATCTAACCGCAAAACACGTGCACAACCGACTCGTAAACAAAAGCCCGCCCCTTCGTCATCCGCTCTCCCGGCAACGCAATCTACAACGCACGTCAGCCAACCGCAGCCGCCATAGCCGTCTCAAGCAGAAAACTTTGTGCCTTGGCCGCCCCCCCGTACTGTGTATTACACGCACCGGTGTTCTTGGTAGTTCCGGCAAACCCCGAGTATTCCCGACTACCCTTAGCGACCAAAATTTTGGATTTGTCCTGGACGCAATTTCCACCCTTCTCATTTGCACATCATCAATTCAATCCAAACAAATCCACCTTCTCATCTGTTTTGTATTGTATTGTCCTGTGCCCCCACGCACCGTCGCAGAGCCATCGCATTGTACTCTGTATCTCCACTCTAGCCAACTAATACCCTCTTCCTTTCGTTTGCGCCCGTATCTACACATCCATCACAATGGCAGCTCCTACGACACCGAAGATTGACGCCGCCATCCAAGAGATCGCTCCCCAGAAGCTCTCCGGTGTTCAACTCTACTCCAGATTCGCCTTGGCTGGTGCAGTCTGCTGTTCAGTTACCCACGGTGCCCTCACGCCCGTCGACGTGTAAGTCTCGAATTCACCCGGTCTTTGCGCGGACGACCGGGAATACCTGTCCCCCAAAGGCGTCCTTGTGCAGGATATGGGAGGTGTACCACATACTGACAAGACTTCTCTTTGCATAGTGTTAAGACAAGAATACAACTCGACCCCGTCAAGTTTAACAAGGGTCTGATTGGAGGTTTCCGACAGGTCGTTCAAAGTGAGGGAGCTGGTGCTCTCTTGACCGGTTTCGGGCCCACCGCTGCTGGATATTTCCTCCAGGGCGCTTTCAAGTTCGGAGGTTATGAGCTATTCAAGCAACAATCCATCAATATTCTCGGATATGAGACCGCCTCCAATAACCGCACTGCCGTCTACTTGGCCTCCTCAGCGCTTGCTGAGTTCTTCGCCGATATTGCCCTCTGCCCTCTTGAGGCTACCCGTATCCGTCTCGTTTCCGAGCCAACTTATGCCAGTGGCCTCATTGGTGGCTTCGGCAAGATGCTGAAGAACGAGGGTATCGGTGCGTTCTACGCAGGCTTCGGCCCTATCCTGTTCAAGCAGTAAGTTTTTTGTCTCGTGAACCTACTAAATATAAATACTGATAAGGGATATAGGGTTCCATATACCATGGCCAAGTTCGTCGTTTACGAGAAGGTCTCCGAGGCCATCTACCAATCAGTCGACAAGAAGACCGCCTCCGATGGACTGCAAACCTGTATCAACCTGGGCTCTGGTCTTATCGCCGGTCTCGCCGCTGCTGTCGTCTCTCAGCCAGCTGACACCATGTTGAGCAAGATCAACAAGACCAAGGGTCTGCCAGGAGAGGGTACCACCAGCCGTTTGATCAAGATCGCCAAGGAGCTTGGTTTCCGTGGTTCTTACGCTGGTATCGGTGCTCGTCTGTTCATGGTTGGTGAGTAGCACATTCTAGTACCCCAGAAATTAAACCTGTACTAATAGAGACCTATAGGAACACTCACAGCCGGACAGTTTGCTATCTACGGCGACGTGAAGAAGGCGCTTGGCGCAACTGGAGGCGTAGAGATCTCGAAATAAATCGATTAAAAGTTATAGAACGCATTGAGAGGTGGTTGAGGTGGATAGTGCATTTGCTCGGTTTTTTTTTCTGGGCTCGGGATGCATCGTTTGGGCTGGTTTTGGTGGTCTGCTCAACGCTTTTTCTCGAGCATAGAACGCCCTTGTAGGGGGTTTGTAATAATAGGCCCTGCTGCTACAATGAATAGACGTTGGGATTCTCGGATTTCATGTTATGCTGCTGTGTAATTTGATTGTTGCGGGGCGGCCCTTGGCCTCTTTTCGATGTTGATTGAAATAGGCGAGGTGAAGCCAAACCAGCAGAGTACCTGGGCGAAAGCGCGATTCGCAACAGCAGGCAGCTCACAGTAGAACATAAATGCTACACTCTTAATACTGTAGTATTAATGTCTCGGATGTTGAAAGTTGATGTTGTTATAGCAATGTCTCAGACGTTCTGAGATATCCTTAACCACTTATATTTAGGTACCGTAACTCTGTACCATCGGGGGGTCTAGAAAGTAAAATAGTTGATTTAGGGGCATTACTACGTCTTTCTTAATGTCGGTATGCTGCTTCTATTGTCTATGGCGAGGGCAAGTTCTGGCCGAAGGCTAGTGTTACAGCAATGAATCCCAAATGACGACAGGGGAATACGGAGGTTGCGATCTTGAGATCGTACAATACAGCGGAACCCAAACCTTCTTTTCGAGGAGTGCAAAATATGGGAACCATGTCGAACGACCTCGGCCGCTATAAAGATCGGGAAATATGACCAAAAGTTTACGGATGGTAGGGTTCTGTACAATAATCCTATACAACTCGCCAAACGAGAGGGATCGGTGATATGGCCGGATGGTATGAAAAGTGCTGTGTTTGTTAGAATTGACGGACAGCGCCCCTGGAGGTGCCTTCAGAGGAAACCTAATGGATTTTATCTCCTAAAGCACCAGCTTTATCAATTTTCGAGCTCCACCGCTCCTCTGCAAAGTGAACTCCATAAACTCCAACCATCACCCCTCTCGGTCCCTCAAGCATGCCTGATCCTATGTGGAGCAACTCTAGCAAAAAATCGGGAGGTGGAATTGAGTAGTTTGGTGGTATGGGGAAACAATAATACACCGTCGTTTGGGGGTTCATCCAAAGCAAACGCGGGATTATCATCTCTAGGGCTATCAATGGCCGATAATCCAGGTAAAGCGATAGGGCCCGCTGGTGGCGTTGAGATGGCTCAAAACTTGGAATGGGAGCTAAACTAGGCACCACCAAAACACCCCGATGGGACTTCGTACTTACGGAATGTAATCCCCGGAACCGTTTGTAAAATAACCAAGGTAGTAAGGTACAGTACATTACGAAGTACTGATTGTGCGGCAAATGATACTTGCACAAGCACCGCCTCCTATGTAAGGATGGTGCAGGTCGAGCAAGTAGTTTAGTAATAATAATAAGCTTTTGGGCCAAGCTTCAAGCCCGTTTGCATCCTAGCTTGTCAGGCCTGCAACCGGAGAGAACCCGCCGCCAACAGCGGCCCCAACCACCTCCTGCTATCCACCTATTACACTTACCGTACTTACTGTACCAAGTAGTGCCTACTACGTACATGACATACGATGTACATAAACCCCGCTATGCGCCCTGGTCGGCCACCCTGATATGTCCCCAGCTCGACGCTGTCAAATCTTCACATTCACCCCGCGACCTCCAACCTTCAATCGCCCGTTCTACTTTCTAATTCTCATTCCAAAACGAAGGATCTCTCCATATCTTCCACCTCCATCTCCTAGAATCAACCCCACTAGCTCGCAATCATGGTTCACCTCTCCACCGTCCACAAGGACAAGGCCATCAAATCCGCCGCCATTGCGCGGAAGGAGAATGCCACGACGGAGGCCCAGAACATGGACATGTTCACGGCCAGTGTTTACGGATCGAAGTTTGCAGCTGAAGCTCTGCCCAGTCATGAGATGCCAGAGGGCGAAATGCCAAAGGAGATTGCTTATCGTATGATCAAGGATGAGCTATCGCTCGACGGAAACCCAATGCTCAAGTAAGCTGGATATACAACACCTCGAATTGATATCATGGATTATGCAGCTTGCTAATATACCATTCACAGCTTGGCATCCTTTGTAACCACCTATATGGTATGTACCAGTCCCTTTTATACCCCTGAAGTAATAACATCCAAAGCCGGCTAACCCGTAGTAGGAACCGGAAGTCGAACAATTGATGACCGAATCCTTCCCCAAGAACTTCATTGACTACGAAGAATATCCCCAGAGCACAGATATCCAGAACCGCTGCGTGTCCATGATTGGCCGCCTGTTCCACGCACCAGTTGGCGAAGGATCCGATGCTGCGGTTGGCACATCCACCGTGGGTTCCTCCGAGGCCATCATGCTGGCAGTCCTAGCCATGAAGAAGCGCTGGCAGAATGCCCGTAAGGCAGCTGGTAAGCCCACGGATAAGCCCAATCTCATCATGTCATCGGCGGTGCAAGTGTGCTGGGAGAAGGCAGCAAGATACTTTGAGGTCGAGGAGAAATTCGTCTACTGCACGCCAGAGAGATACGTGATTGATCCTGAGGAGACCGTTAATCTCGTCGACGAGAATACCATTGGGATTTGTGTGATTCTCGGCACAACATATACGGGCGAGTACGAAGACGCCAAGGCAGTCAACGATCTTCTGGTCAAGAAGAATATTGATACCGTTATCCATGTTGATGCTGCTAGCGGTGGCTTTGTGGCACCATTTGTGGTACCCGATCTGGTGTGGGATTTCAGACTTGAAAAAGTTGTTTCAATCAATGTCTCTGGTCATAAGTACGCCTTTCTCCCTCATACTTCGAAGATTGCGAGCTAACTTTGTAAAAGATATGGGCTGGTCTATCCAGGTGTTGGCTGGACTGTATGGCGAGGACCGGAATATCTTCCCAAGGAGCTCGTCTTCAACATCAACTATCTAGGTGCCGATCAAGCTTCTTTCACACTTAACTTCTCCAAAGGTGCTTCTCAGGTTATTGGACAGTACTACCAGCTGATCCGGTTGGGCAAGCACGGATATCGTGCGATTATGACCAACCTCACCCGTATCGCGGATTATCTCTCTAACTGTTTGGAGGGAATGGGATTCATTATCATGTCCCAGAAGTCAGGCGCGGGTCTTCCCCTTGTCGCCTTCCGCCTCGACCCCAAGACGAACAAGCATTACGACGAGTTTGCAATTGCCCATCACCTCCGTGAGCGATCCTGGATTGTCCCTGCATATACCATGGCACCCCACACCAACCAGCTCAAGATGTTACGAGTAGTGGTCCGTGAAGATTTCTCTAGGGCCAGATGCGATCAACTCATCGCGGATATCAAGCTCTGCATGGGAGTGCTCGATTCGATGGGTAAAGACTCGATCAAGATGCATAACGACTTGATTCAAGCTCACCGTACTCACGGAGCCAAGAGACAGCATCACCTGAACTATAGCAACGAGAAGCATAGCCTGCAGGGCAAGACTGGCAAGACACATGCTCCTTGTTAGAGTGTTGGTGCATGAAAACCATGGGATACTGGAAAGGGCGGGCTTTATGGACGCTTGAATATATTATGTGACTGCTACGTTATTTGGTACCCGGGGAGGGGGGCGGGTTTGATATCGTCTAGGCTGGGAAATGCGTCCTCATTAGTTGGCTTAGATTCATATATACAAAAATGGAGGGAGGGTTTTTTACGATGCTAATTAACGCCCAGCAATCGCTGGAATGGTGATTATAAACGTGGACTCTAAAATCACCTTGACACCCCTTTTATGAGAAAATATCAATAACATACGTGCCATATATGAATCTCATTGATAATAGAGCCTCTAAGCTCCTGTAGCTACTCATTACACTTGAACAAGGGCGGGCAGAATTGATGGAGGACGGTAACTAGGAATTGCCTGCGACTTGAATTTTCGTCACAACTAGGGTATGATTGAAATAGAACGGTCAGTCATTTGGGGCGCGTATTTACATTTCAAATAAGCACCTAGAAGCAATAAGTAGAGCTCTAAGGTGCCAACTCGGGGCGAGAAAATATTTGTTTGTTTGTATTCCCTATTCTCCTTGATGATTCTCCTTCCATTCCTGTAACACCTCCACAACAGCATGGTTCTTGCGGAATCCCGCCAGACTGAATGCATCGTGATTTCCGTAGATATCTTTGATTGAGGGGTCGGCACCTCGTTCGAGTAAGAAACGAACCACAGCTTCATGACCAACATGCCATCTGGCTGCGTAGCAGAGAGGTGTCCCCCAATGATCAGGAAGTTTTTCTTCGGTATCCAATGTATTAACATCAAGGCCAAGGTCGTCCACGAGGTACTTCACCATCGCCATTCGAATACCTCCACCGGACGATGCACCATCGACAGCACGATGTAGGGTGCGTGGGCCCAGCTGAGCTCCTCGGGAACGGAGAAGTTCGAAGGTGGAAATCATGCCTCTGCAAGCAACCATATCTAGGATTGGTGGGCTCTCATATGGGTCGGTGTACATGCCCTCCACCTTGGCACCGTGGTCGAGACACCAGCGCACAAGAGATTCGTCATGGCAAATATGTTGTAAGAGGCATTTACCCTGTCCCACGCCATGGTCGCGCGAGTTCTGATTAATATCCCACCCATGGTCGACGAGGACTTGGAACATCTCGGTGGATGGGTTGTGCGCTACTATGAAAGGGGAAACGGTATCAAGAGGTGCGTCTTCCTGCTCAATCAAATATCGCGCCATGTCGACGTGACCGAAGTCAACTGCTCTAGCCAGGGCCCAGGAGAGCAAGGCTTGGTTTTTCTCCCCTTTGGAAGCGGCCAGTTCGAAGCCCTTTGATACTTCAGCTATATCGTTCGATCTGCAGCCATTTCTGATGATCATACGAAAGTCCGGCTTCCTGACCCGAGGTGCACTTGTAGATGGCTGGGTGGGCGAAGTTGCAGCAGCTCCTCCCTCAGTGACATTGTCAGAGGCCATGGTGCTGGATTGAGTCTGGCAGTGTTCGACCAGGGTGGTCTTGTTGGTTGAGACGGAGGGAGTTGGTAATTTTCTCTGCCTCTCAGGCACCGAAAGAAAAAGAGAAGCAAGTGTCTTGCAGTATTGCACTCCTCCGTGGTGAATCAAGACTATCAAAATACAGACCTATTAATGGGCCGCTCGTGCTATTCTAGGATTTCCACATGCTATTAAGATGGAACACTTACATAAAAGCTAACTATATTATATAAACTTAACTGCGCCCCGAAATATCCCACAACGGATGAATCGGATACTCTGTACAGGAAATGAGAAGGACACTCAATAATTCTGTGAGCGCAATTAACCAGTTACAAGCAGCAGGGAAAGACTCCTTTATGGTTCTCTAGAGCCTGGGCGAGAATGGTCTTAAGAGTAGTGGCCGGGCTTAGAATCCTCAATTGTGCAACAATGTCGGAGCCAACCTGGAGATGAGTTGTTGTGGCATGGCGCCGCGTGCGGCGTGTTGATGGCAAATTGTCCCGCTTGAAACTCGGCACAACCGCACAAGAACCCAGCAGTTCCTTTTGACTCTAAAGATAGTAGAGGGGCGTCGATTCAAACTGGGCTTTCCTGGGTTATCTTTTAAACGTAACAGTTGGGAACTGCAGGAATAGCCCTCTCCGGTCAGCGAGCGATTGACGCTGTAACGACTTGGAAGTGTACGAAATCGTGGGCAGTGCCAAGGCCCCCAGGCAATGGAACAAGCCCGCGCTGGAGTCGCTTAGCCGCCCCGGGCGTTTTACCGATTGACTCCGTCTCCTTTTATTTCTTCGTCTAACTTTATGTCAACCGACCTCTCACGTCAGCGCCTACAAGCTATGCAACGCACCACTCTAGCCTTGGCCTTGCTCCTGCAGGATGAACAGCTATGCGAGATAAAGCTTGGAGATCTTTTTTTCCCCAGCCTCATCCGTCATCCGATATGCTATTATTCGTTTGTTGCTGCAAAAGGCCAGCGTGATTTGGTACCCTAAAACAGGCTTCCACCACAACGCTTATCCTAGGCCAAGTGGCCTGCTCCTCCAATCTGTAGATATAGTGCAACTAGGGAGGAGATGGGTATGAGGAATATGATACGACGACATGTGGATTCCATCGTCCCCTACCTATTGCACTACGTACAAGTTCATCGCCACGATGCTATGAGACAGATACTCATTGCCGGACTTGGCTGTACCAAAATAAACATCAAGTGTACTGGCTAATTACGGCCCCTATCAACATGCCCCTCGATCCACAGAGTTTCCATAAGCCCCCAGGGCTCCAGGGCTCCAGGAGCATGAAAGCCTAATGCCCTTTTAACTATATATCTTGCCATTCTTTCTCTCACGTCTTTCGTCCTTCAGGGGCTTTCCCACCGTCAGTCATTTTCTTTCATTGACTCCGCCTCTAGTTACTCATTACAGTCATGATGTACATTTCCAATTTTCTGCTTTTGTTTTCCTACGTTCTACAGGGTAATGCTTCGCCCCTACAACACCAGCGACGCGGTCCCAGCAGCGTCGCCTCCGAGCTCGTGGTGACCGCATCGACTGGTGCCCACTCAGTCGTTACCTATTATCCAAGCCGAGTATCTGACTCCTCCTTATGGGCCCTCACCACGCCTACCACTCTCTCGTCTGGTGAAATCGTTTATCCCGGAGGGTATGAATGGGCGGAGTCGGGCGTCTCAACGCCTCAACCTTCTGCCATACCACCTAATGTTCCGTTCCCAAAGCCTGGCAGCACCTTCGTTAGGCATGTACCCGGAACTAGTATAATAGAGCCCACCTTGGGTACCGGTCTATCGCCGCCCTTCCCAACAACAACCAGCTCCTCCCTCTTCACAAATCGCACATTAGCGCCTCCTGGAGTTGAAACAGGCGAAACAACCGGACCACGCCAATCTACACCTCCTACCGGGACGGGATCAAGCAGTTCCAACTCTACCTCTGCGACTGGGTCACACACATCCAAGTCTGCTAAGTCGGGATCAAGCAGTTCCAACTCTACCTCTGCGGCTGGGTCACACACATCCAAGTTTGCTAAGTCAGGATCAAGCAATTCCAGCTCCACCCCTCCGTCAAATATACCCATCGCTACTGGAACGGGATTAAAGGCTACTAGACCCATAACTAAGACTATATCAAAGGCTTCTAGCTCGACTACCGTGGGAGACCCTTCTCCCCCCGCTTCGACTTCCAAGACGTCTGCGAAGTCCCCTGACGGCGCCTCGGACCTATTTACTTTTAGCGGCACTTGGAGTGCATCTCCTACCGCATCGACGGTGGGCTTCCCCATCTTCATCGCACCTACGACGACGATATCGGATACTGCAGCCACATCGGAAGCAGCCCTTTTGGGGGGTTTGTTCTTTGCACTCAGCTCCAACAGGCAATGGGTCACTGATGCCAAGCTGAGATCCCAATACATCGACAGTGTGAAGAAGACGAAGGATGAAACAATCGCCCTTTTCGGCGCATTGAAGGTCAAACCCCCTGCGGACC
Source organism: Venustampulla echinocandica (assembly GCF_003357145.1). Lineage (NCBI taxonomy): Eukaryota > Fungi > Ascomycota > Leotiomycetes > Helotiales > Pleuroascaceae > Venustampulla > Venustampulla echinocandica. The sequence goes on along the minus strand of NW_022474206.1, from coordinate 3,939,092 downwards.
CAGCTTGCTCAAACACGAAGAGAAAGAGGAGTGTGATCTCAGAGGTGGAACCTCGAGCATTACTTGCCAACAGGAGCTTAATATCGGGCATCACAGATCTCATTGGGGATGCCGCCAAGCTTGTTAGCTGCGCTCTCAACGTGGTGACGAACTTGGTCGAAGCTGTTGAAGCTCCTATTCCACAGATCGGCGTAATCCAGACTCTTACAGATACTCTCGCAGAAATCGCTGAAAACCTAAAGAAAGGGAAGGAGAAGGATAACCACGATGAGCCATCCTCCACAAAGGAGCAGGAGTCTAAATCAAGTACATCGTCATGCACTAGCAGCACAGAGGTGCCAATTTGTACCAAAACGATCTCGCTCTCCACCTCATTCTTCCCTGGAGGCACGAGTAGTTCTTCGGTGGCGACGATTACTACAATGGCTTGCACCACAACCACTGTCAAGGCGTGCAGCGCTGCTGGGACCACAACAACCACAACAGCTTCAACGTCGAGCTCACCGAGTCCATTTATCTGTTCACCAGATTGCACGAAGTGTCTGGCTGGCGATGTCCCTGCTCCTACAGCCACCCGAAAGCCCGCCAAGCGTAGCATTCAACTAATAAACAAGCGGACTTTGTGGGAGAAACAAGATTTCAGTAGTCTCAACGAATTTTATTTAGAAGCTCGTAAGTAATCTTGAATTGTTACCATTAGGTCGCACTAACACCGAAATTAGTAGAAGAAAAACGAGAATCGACCCAAACGGAGTTAAATCACCGAAGGTCGGGCACCGGCTCAAGTGCTGTAACTAATGACTGGGATAACAAAAAACGACATCTGTTTACTAGTGGCCTATTTGGTTGTACTTCAATTATTATTGTTTCGGAAGCAGGAGTGTGGTTTAGTCATCATTGGGAATCCCCATCATTCATGGCTGCAAAAGACTCGGATTTTAAGAGGGAGGTACTCGATGCAATCCGCAACGGGGATACAGACAAGATGCCTAGTCCATTCCCCTTAGCAGTGGACGGACAGAAATTAGGCCCTAAGACTAATCGCCAAATATTCATTAGCACGCCAAAGAATGTAACCACGGGAGACCTTGAGTACAAGGATCGAGTCGGAGAGGTGGTAGAACTTCTGACAGGACCAAGCGCCCCCTTCAATGGAGTTTCCGTTACTATCCGGAGCTATCTAAAGCCAGTACGGAAATCAAATGACGATGATGGAACGGCTGCGATGGCATACACTCCTAACAGCAAAGTTCTTATCCAGTACGACAACGACCAGAAGGATGGCGAGAAGGATCCGCCTAAGCAACAGGCCATTTATCGAGTGTGGTTGGAGGAACAGATGTATGAACATAGATGGAATGCAACAACTGCACAGCTCGGTACTTGCTCTGCAAATCAGAAACGCCAAAACGGAGGTTCTTGCAAGAAGCCTACAAATGACATTTCGTCCGGAGGCAATGCTCCAACCGGCACTAATGGTGGGCCTCACCCCACCGGTACGGCCACTCAACGAACGACATCGCCATCGAAGCTATCCAGTGATACGATAATATCTACAAAACTCTCTACGCTGGTGACATCTCCATCTCCATCCTCAAAGCCAAAACCATCATCGACAGCACCAAAACCGAAACCATCACCAAAACCAACACCAAAGCTTACCTGCAAGGGCATCAACAATGCAAAATGGGTTTCTCATGATGCCATGGCCAAGGGCATCAAGAATTACTGTGCTGATGCCGGCAAGCAAGGCACCCAGGATAAAAGCTCCGGAGGAATTCAGCGAAGTTACAACAAAGGTACTAATACCGAGTTCAGAATTGCGATCGACTGGCCACCAGGAACCGACATTGGACTTACTGAGGCGGACTGTAATGACAAGATGAAAGATATAATGGATAGTAAGTGCCTAATCTCCTCTTTCTACTTGCAATGGACCATGTACTGATACCCGTACTTCAGACTGCGATGGTAAGAACCCCGATAACCCCATGAACTGGAAACATGGCGGCAAAATCGAGAACGGCCCTGCCACATATCAAATCGAACCTGTTGCTACCCGTTACTTAGCAGGCCGCTGCAGCATGCATGTTGTCGAACATGAGAGCTGGACCGGCATCGATGGACCCGGCACGGAACGACACTGGAAATTTCATGTGGAAGTCACGGCCAAGGATAGTGCTGGAAAGAAGATTGGCGGGACGACCAAGAAAGAAGAAGCTGGGGACGGAAAGCCGTATGTCTTGAAGGATGTCTATTATGACGGTCTATCTTTTATACCCGAGGCAAGGGACGATTACATTCAGTTCGACCTAGGTAACCAGGCTTGGACCACGAAGGAGTCGCAGTGCACTGTGGGTGGATTTAATCGGAAGTTTACCCCTCAGGTATGTACAAACCTTTTCTCTCACGCGGAGGAACACCATGCTAACGATCGATGCAGCATCGCGATATGGATTGTACTTTCGATTGTTAGAGATTCCATTTTATGTCTTATTTAGAGTTTACATTATTCACGGAGTTCGTTGAACAATACTCGTGTCATCTGGACTATGATAGATATAGTCTCAGAGGTCATTATATTAGAGTGAGATAGCGGGATAGAGCTTCTAGCCAAATAGAGGAGGCAGGTGACCAAGGCCTGGATAATCAGTTCCCAAGGTCACTGCGGGATACATTCGTGGTAGGACCACGACTTTGGAGATTGAAGCTCTTGCAAGTTGAATGTAACATTATTTATACCAATGCCATATCTAGACTGATTTCTGCCTGGAGCACGTCAAATTCCCCAAAACTCAAATTATGTCCAATCCCGAGGTACCGTATACCTTCAATCCCAACAGCTTTAAGAATTGGAATGAGGATGTTCATTTGCTGGTTATACTTAGAGTGCCGTGGGGGGCAAAGTTTGGTCAATTTGTTTAGTTCTGCCTCAAAAACAAGAGCCTATAGTAAAATATATCATGTCCCATGGCCAAGTAACCTCTATGGTCGTTACAGTTGTCACCTTAACAACCTATATTCGCGTTCTAGGAAGAAATTTGTGGGGCTCGATCTTGAGTTACCTACTGGGTATACGAAATTAAGCTTTGGATTTCCCCGGAAATAACTGTAAGAAATTAACCATGCTTACGTTACTACATAAGGTATCCATTTTTCTGAGCTTTTTGGGGACGGAGGAGGGACTAAATTGATCAATCATCTGTCGCATGGTAGTATGGCTCCCTAAAGCGTCGAATGTGGTGATTGTGATTTCCTCATATCCCAAGTTTATTGCGCAATGGCACGTGTAGCATTTCTGGCCTTTATAACTTGATTTTTCGAGGATAACCATTTTCTTCATTTCTTTATTTATCTTGATTTATAACTTGGCAAAGAAAGTTAAGTGACTTGTCGGCTGCCAAAATTGTCCGCTTTCCTGTTTCCATTCCATGAGATACGTAGTACGAAGAATACATTTACTACCACAACACCTATCCGATTGGTAGACCACCAAAACAACTGCACTAAATGTTGATGTTGGTTGTACACGCTGGTCTCAACCTCTTGCTCTTGAAGAACTCATAATCAGGCATCGCGTTCCTTACATGTTGCTCGATCTCCGCACCGACGTCTTCTCCAAACTCTTCTTTCCACTTCTTGGCCTCTACATCAATATCTATGTCCGAAGAAACATTATTTGTGTTGATACCATCCGAGCTGTTCAATGTTCCAAGCATCGTTTTCATCCCTTTAGACATCTTTTCCAACTGCTCCTGGCTTACTTTTTCCCACGAGAATAGTAACTTTGTTTTGTCCAACCCCATCAGCTCACAGAACCGTATAACAACCTCGGGCTGTTTGATGATGTCGTCTGCTTCGAGAACCAGTGGCCAAGTGGTGCCGTCGTCTCCCACAGGTTCGGACTCGCTCAACAAGTTGGCATAGTAGTCATAGAGGGAGCGGCTCCACTTGTAGGTCATCTGCACTTTCCGCTCTGGCGATACCACAGTGAAAACATCTGTCAACTTGCCCATCTGCCTTTCAAATGAAGGAAATGAAAGTGCGGGATGCCTGACGAGGAATGCCGGTAGGAGGGTGTTGAGGAACTGGTCTGGCAGCATCGTCTCGTTAAGTGACGAGCGCATTGGTGTTTCGTCGATTGAGTTGGCCATTTGGAGAAGCCATGGCTCTTCTCTAACCTCGTCGTTTGGGAACATCATTTTGCAGATATTAGTCGGTTCAGCAAACATAGTGGAATGCTCTTTGATAAATGCTATTTTCCCACTGTCCTGAGCACCGTTTACGTATTTTTGGAATTCATCGAAGCCAGCTTGGTAGACTTGCTGCATTTCAGATCGTTCTTCCTCCGTCCATTCCTTCATGTGCTTCTCGCGGACCATAAGGTCGTTGGCTTTCATGATCGAAGGCAAGAAGTAGTAGCCACCTTGAGGTGGTGGCTTGGCCAGTTCAGGCTGGTTTTGCAAATTCAGAATCCGCACAAGCAGATTCGAAGCCGTCCGCGGGCAGCTGAAGAGAATGAATCGGCGGGGGCGTGCTGGCTCCATATTTTCCTGTGCGGTATTGTTTATTGCTTGAACTATTCAACGGCTTCTCTCTCAAATAGTTTTTGCAGGTGAGAATGTCAAGATGAACCCACAGGTTGCATCAATTTATAATGAAGCCTCCTTGCGGATTTTACCCACCCTGTAGAGCGGCTGCCGGTAGCGGATTTACGATGACACAGTGAAGAGGCCGCTTCATTAACCTCACCAGGGAACGAGCCTTCTCGGGCTCATCGGACAGAACTAGTACCGGAGGGGCAAGAGCACGATTGGTGATCGATAAATCCGGTGCCAACCTCGCGGACACTTTACTCGAGAAAGGCCAATATTCCTCGCGTCTTCGGTGTTAGCAGCGGCCGACTAGAGCGACCTCGAGCCGGCAAATGGGATCATTCATGCAGGCTGATGTTATTTGTCAAGGAAAGCTGCATTCGACGGGGAGGAGAACCTGGTAGGTCTGTTTCTCTTGTACTGTACGGAAATTTTAGCGCAGTGATTCAAGGACACTTGGATTTAGAGCGGTGAGCTCTATTCAACGTATCGGAACCTATCCACCTTGGCTTGTCTCATTCAGCAAGCACGAGTACCCGGTATGACCTCAGCGCCACTTCTACCATTTCTTTTGTGAGGGTTTTCTCAATACAAACGCATATTATTGGGGGCCTTCCGAATGGCCAACTGACGCACTTTTCATAATGGGGCATAATGGGTTTGCCAAGCAGAAAACGAGAGCAGGCGACGGTCTTAAGATCTCCGGCCCGGGCCGCAATCCGAATGGCCTATTCTGACAAGTACCGAGCCCCCAGTGTCATACCATCACAGATCACCTTGAATAGCATAACGGAAACCTACTCTCCAGAGACTTGCTTCAAATATCTGCTTAACAAAGCCTACGCCCACCTAGAGTATGGTACTTAAGCCCAGGTGCTTTGAGGGTAAATGTTAGCGGGCTTGATTTGCAGGTGAAGAGGTAAGTTGGTATCTGCAGGTACGGAGTATAAGGTACGAAGTAATACTTTGCACATGCACTCCGATTATAGCCGACGTTGAAGACGAGTCGGGTCAGACGACCCACAATGGGAGTATGCGAATTGACAAGATCTCAGCATTACCTGGCAGGAAAAGGAGTCAAAAATTATTATGATGGAAATCATTTTTTTCACATACCCCAAAAGCAAAAGAGTTCAGCCCCGTCGAATGCCCACATCTCCTGTCGAATCTGTCGATTCTCGTGTTTTGTCGATTGAGTCCCTATCGATCCACCCGGGCAGACAATCTGACCTGAAACACCTAGTCAAGTGGCCGCCTTTTGTCTTCCTTAAAATAAATATATAACGGCCAGGCAGAAGGGCGGTAATGAGATAGGTCTGTAGTTAGACCAAATCATTTTGTTTACTTCGTTTAAGGGCGATACCGACGAATAAGATTCTTCGCCAGAATTTCTTAATGAATCAAGGACTGGCAGAACGGTGTTGAACCTAGCGTTTTAAAGAAAGCTTCCTTGACTCAGGCACTTAGTATCATTGTCATACAGCCATATGAGGTATATGAGGTATGCGCAGCCTCGACTCCTGCACTTAGCTATCCTGACTGGTATCGATAGGGGCTATTCTATCTTATAGGAACCGGCTGAGGAAGAAGACTGGGAGGAAGCGCGCTATCAAGTCGCTCACAGAGCCAGGAACCAGGAACCCATTATCACAACCGGCCTCGCGTTGTCACTAAGGGCCAAAGCTCGACGTTTACTTTTCTTTGCAACTTCTGCAAGCTGATTAGAACAGGATAATTCTTGGGTGCATAATCGTCAAGTTCTTCTTGTGGCACAAGGTACGCCATGATATTACCTTGGAATTCCACGAATAGTAAGTAGTGGCTCAGGTTACAAAAACAACAATTGTTTACCTATCATGGAACGAATTTAGGAAGTGCATCTCCTATTGGAAATTGAGGCGCTGCGATATACCCGGTGTATCTGTTTCTTTTGAAGCTTTATTTATATTATTACCCCTCAGGGTTGTATCGTAGTGGCTCCCACCCCCATTAGAATACTGATCAAAGGGCCCCATCGACATTCCAACTGTAAAAGAGAATCATGTTTTGCAGTCTATGGGCGGGATATATCTGTACAAATTTCTAATCCTTCTATCTCGAAACGCCTTTTAACCCCCGATGAAGGGAGATCCGACCAGTATCTAAGCAAATGAGGGCCAATAATACACATACCGCTAGTTCGTAGAAAGGCATCAATGTAGCGGTTTTTTCTCAGGTGTGGTAGGTGTGGCGTTTCTCGGAGTACTCTCTAATGAGGTCTCCTTATCCAATGGAACCGCCTCTGCTAGCCCATTCTCTTGCGCCGCCTCCTCTTCTGCCTGCTTTGCTTCAAGTTCCCCTGCCGCTCCGCCTTGCCGCTTGTTCTTCAGGTTCTTCCACTCCATGGTTAATCCTGCAATTATTGTTGCAGCTGATAAGCCGACGGCGACTTTCAGCGTATCAGTGAGCGCGGTATTATATGCCAACAGTACAGCATCCATCATTTGAGGAGGGACTAAATTTTTCAACTCTGTTGCACCCGTATTGATGATTTGGGAGGCGGTAAAATTGCCAATTTCGCCGAGATTGGAGACCAGCGACTGCGTGAAGACTGTTTGTCCAATGACGACAAATATGGCGCCTCCTAAGCCCTGCATAAAGAACATTAGAGACACACCGGTCATAACATCTTTATCCTCAAGACAGGCCTGGGCTGCCATCGAGGCTTGCTGCATACCGAGCCCCAAGCCAAAACCATAGATAAATTGGTAGCCGATCCACTTCGATGATGAGCTATCAGGTTGTAACGTGGTCAGGAGCCCGGCACCAATGGACGAGATAATCGAAGATGCAATCAGCTGCCCAACGTAATATCCCGATTTCTGGGTTATGGCACCGCTCAATATGCTGGCTACCACGAGCGAGAGAACCAAGGGGAGCGTGTCGATTCCAGACTTTTCGGCTGTCACACCCTTGACGGCTTGGAACCAAAGAGGGAGGAAGTAGATGATTACCATCATTGACCCGGGAGATACCATGGAGAAGAATGCACCGGAAGCGATACTACGCTGTTTGATTATGCGGATGGGCACTGTAGCTCGGTCGCCAGACTTGAATTGAATGGCCACGAAGATACTAAAGAGGATGCCGGCTAAGATGAAGAGAACGATGATTCGAGCATTGGACCAACTATAGTTCGTCCCGCCCCATTGTAATGCCAACAGCAGGCAAACGATGCCGGGCAAGAAGACAGCGCTTCCGTAGGGGTCGAGTTTCATGATTTGCTCTTTGACTGTGTCCGTATTCTTGCTAGGAGGCGTCGTAAGGATAAAAAGAATGATAGTAGCCACCACGGCGCCGATTGGGAGATTTCTAGGTATGGTCAGATTATTTTGTTCAAAGGAATAGCATGTATTAACATCTAGGGTTGGGCTGGCGTTGGTGATTCTAGGTGACAGCTTAGAGGCAGGATATACGTACATCCAGAAACACCACCTCCATGTAACTCTCGTCGTGAAGGCACCTCCAATGAGCGGCCCACAGACGGACGCAACGCCGAATACTGCGCCGAATATCCCCTGGAACATGGGCCGTCTGTGAAGCGGGATCGAGATGACCATTGTAATAACGCACCCGCTGAATATCCCAGCGGACCCCAAGCCAGCTATTATTCGAGTTAGCCCCCGCTTCGATAGATGTTGGAAGCGACATGTGTTGGAACGGATAGGTGTTGGAAGGGGTTGGTATATTCTTACCAACAGCTCGGCCAATAATGAACGCCACGGAGCTTGGAGCTGCTCCACATACAGCAGACTATATAATCATTAGAGAGTTCTCCAGAAAAATCAAATGGCATATAGCGTGTCAAGTACTCACTCCAACTTCAAAAATCAATATCGATGAGAGCAAAACCCATTTCGCTGAATAGAAGGTATAGATACGTCCATATATAAGTTGGAACGCGCAGAGCGTGATCAGGTACGAACTTGCATACCAACCCACATCATTAATGCTGTGGAAATCATCTGTGATCTTGGGAATAGCTGTCCCAATGATCGTCCGGTCCTATGTTTTAGCTGATTAGCGCTAGAAGGGAAGTGGAAGGTAGGAGGGAAGTTTGATGGCTGGCGTACAAGTGCTACAAGGAACATGGCAAGGTAGAGTGCTGCCATGATCAGGGTAAGCTTGCGCCAACCTGGATATTGGGGTTCATCTTCTGTGGAGGAGGTTGCGGTTGCGCCCGTTTTCTCCACGTCGATATGAGACAGTGCCTCTGGCGATTCTTTGGCGGAAGACATGTTGAGCAGAACGCAAGACAATGTTGGATAGCGATAAAAGAAGCCAAAAGACGGAATCCGGACACTATGCCGCTTGTTCAAGTGCAAAATAATAAAACGTGTTGTGGAGATATGGAAAGCAAACACAAAGGTTGGGCTTCATGTTTATTTAAGTCGCCTGCAGCCCTCAGCGAGGATCGCGATATATTGGCCCTTCGGACCTGGGACTTTTCCGCGTAACCTCCCCGGGAGAAGACAAGCTTTTCAGACTCCCGAGAGGGATGGTGGTGTTGCTGCCACTGGCTGCAGCTTCAACATGGGGGAGTCCGACGACAGCGAGGCGTCTTGAAGATGTCTCTCGGGGCTTTATTTGCTCGGGACCGACGACGCGTTGCCTCCGAAGGCCCTTTCTCTATTTCTTCGTCGACAGCCACACAGCACCTCGCAATACGAAGTAGTCCAATCTCTACAATATCTGTGCCGCTCAAAGTCGCTGATGTATAGAGGCATTGAGACAAGCCTCATCTTATTACAGTATGTATCGCAGGGGAGGTGCGTCGTAACTGTACACTAATACCAACGCCTGATAGTACGAACGCAAGCCCATAGCTAGTCGGGGCACTCATCCTCCGTGTGCGACAAAACAGGACTGGAGTACGGAAAACGTTCGCACCCGAGAGGGCGCCCATCACGGGACTTTGAACTGTTATATCGGATTCTAGAAATACATACAGGGCCTCCAGCGCCTTTCGAGGGCTGCCTTAACTCCCGAGACCCCGAAGGCCCCGAAGATACCACTAAGAGGAAACACCCAGGACACCCATCTTTCAATTTAGCCGTCTTACGGAATACCATCAAGATGCTGGCATCTCCATCACAAACACCTGAGTCGGCGCCAGAGAGAGAGCCAAATCCAACCGCAGTGCCGGTTCCAGCTTCCAAGATCACCCGAGGCCATTCTTGTGTTTTATGTCAACAGCGCAAAGTCAGGTGCGATCGACTAAAGCCGTGCGCCAACTGCTTGAAAGCTGGGGCAGAATGCGTGGCTAGCACTCCCACTCTCCCACGCCGCCGAAAGCGGAAGCTCAATGAAATTGATATTGGGGCCAAGCTTCGCAAATATGAACAGTTGCTTAAGAAACATGGCGTGAAGATCGAGGAAGATGGCGGCAGTGCTGCGGTCGAGGAGCTCGATAATTCATACCGCGAGGATGGCGCCCAGGCCGCCCTGAATATGACGGTTCCTAGACCCCGCAACGCAGAGCCGGGTGCATTGTTCACTGACAAAGAGAACTCGCGTTACGTGGAGAAGTATGTCCCGAAGCTCTTAAATTTTGCAATTTGTTGACAGATATAGTACCCTATGGGAGAATTTGAGGGATGAAATTCAAGATCCAAATGAAGCCATCCCCGGCTCGTCGTCTTCTGATGACGAGATCAATGATTCGAATATATACCCAAATGCCGAGAGTTTACTCGTGGGCCATGGATCATCTTCGAAGAATCTGGCGTTATTGCATCCGCCACCAGTACATCTTTTCATGATGTGGCAAACATTTCTTGTCAATGTCAACCCTCTAGTAAAGATGTTTCATGCACATACAGTACAACAAACGATTCTAGATGCTAGTGCGGACTTGGAGAATGTATCGCGACCTACCGAAGCTTTGATGTTTTCCATTTATTTGCTTGCAGTTACCTCACTAGGTAATGAAGAGTGTGAGACCATGTTTGGAGAGTCGCGAGCTGTCCTGCTTGGCAAATATTCTCACGCGGCGCAACAAGCTTTAATAAATGCCAAATTTCTCAAATCTTTGAATATGGCGACGCTTCAGGCTTTTGCGCTTTATCTTGTAAGTCTGCCCCTTTTGCATTGGAATACATCTGCCATATCACCACATCCCTCGCTCTCTTGAGTAATCAAATGCCTGATGAGGCGTCTGTGATGAGTTAATATATGGTGTATCAAGACGATGGGAATCTCTCATGCCAGTTATCCCCAAAATTGAGACTGGGCTAACACAATGTATGCAGCTTGGAGTCCGCAGAGTCTACAACCCTAATTCTTTTTGGGTCCTCACAGGTGTAGCATCTCGAATCGCACAAAGATTGGGATTACATCGCGATGGTTCTCATTACAAAGAAATCTCGGTATTCGATGCCGAGATGAGAAGGCGGACATGGTGGCAAATTGTCTTCCTTGATGGCCATGCTTCCAAACTTGCTGGTGCAGGCTTCCCTATTTGGTTTGGGAAATTCGATACAAAGATTCCTCTCAATATTAGCGACAGCGATTTGAACCCTACCATGAAAGAGCCACCAATGGAGAAGGAAGGGGCGACTGAGATGATATTTTGCTCCATACGGTACGACGTTGCTCAAGCTATGCGTGACGTGACCAGTCGTACCAAAGGTGGTGGCAATGATGATGCGAACTGGCAGGTACCCAAGGGTCCCGAGTTCATTACAGTGAAAGACAAAGCGATCGATGAACTTGAAGCACGATTCGAAGTGAAATATTTGCGGTACTGTGACCCGTCCATCCCGCTACATCTTACCGTAATGTATCTGGCGAAATCGGTCATATGTACAATGAGAATCATGGCTCACCATCCTCGGCAATATCCCGATAAAGGAGCCAGCATGCCGCAGAGCGAAAAGGATATGCTGTTCAGAGAGAGCCTGAAAGAGCTGGAAATTGACAACCTTGGCCATAATATAAAGGTCGTTAAGGGGTACTTATGGCATATTGAAAGCCACTTCCAGTTGGACGCGTTCATATACCTACTCAGCGAGCTGCGCTATCGTCTGACGGGTGAGTTGGTGGAGCGAGCATGGCAGCAAGTGAAAACATCATTTGAGTATCATACTAATGTGCTCACGGACACCAAAAACTCATTATATTTCGCCATAGGGAACTTGGCCCTGAAGGCATGGCGTAAGAGGGAGGACGCTGGCCTTGCTACCCAGGGAGGGTTTCAGATTGAACCTCCTCAATTCATATCAACACTACGAAGACAACGAAATATTTCAGACTTACCACCAAAGACAACAAGCGATGCAAATAATGAACTATTTTCAAGACCTCACCGTGCTCTCGGATATCCTACCGATGCCGTGGGCCAAAATACAATGTACCAGAACACCGTGGATCAATTCGCCGATGTCAATTTGAGTTTTGATGTGGTAATGCCTGACATTACACCTGTGGACTGGGAGTATTGGCAAACTTTGATGGACGGCGATCTTCCGGCGTATAGTGACGGGCAGATTTTCCTCAATTAATATGTGTATCCAAGCTGGCCCAATGGTCGCGCGAGTTGCGTACGAATACACAGGCACCTTACATTAAGGGCATAATGAGATCTCTCCACATATCTAGCTTGGGTATCTTCGGAGATTCTCGTGGGATTTATTGGATGATTTTGTCTTGTATATATGCACCTCAGCCTCGGTTCTTTTCATTGGTCAATCACCCACATTCATGCATCGACACAGCAGCACTACGTTGTTTGCATCTGATGGATTTATGCAAGCCTCGTCGACATTACTCAATGAGCTCAGAGAGTAGCCACATCATACATCACTTCCCCACCAGAGGCCACTCTCCCTTTCCTCTTGTGTGCGGCTCAACTCGTTTTCCCTACACACCGGGTAGGATCCAGTACACAAGGCTCGATCTGCCTCACAAGCCGGGCGATCAACCCCCCAGACTATGTTTCGCCCTTATTCAAGCATACAAAAGCCCAAGGCCTTTTATGTTGTTTTCGTCTTCGTCAAACATTCCCCCCCAAAACAACTGCCATCTCAACCCACACGGATTATTATATTCTAATAATGGCACCGTTTCCGCTCTGTCTTCCTAGGACTCAGCCGTATCTCCAAGAAAGGCAGGATGGAGATTCGACCTATCAGATCACTATGACGATGATAGGCCCGATGACGACCTGCACCACAGTGATCAATCTTGGTGGAGCTACACCCATAGCGACAGAACATCCACCGACAGCATCCCCGCCTCTTGTCACGGACCCCCCTTCAGCGCGCTCCCCATCTCCTCAACTAGTTAACCCCACTGAAGAGAAGAGTGACTCAGGTCTCGTTGCAGGAGCTCTCATCGGCTCCGCCTGCGGATTCTTCATCCTACTTTTTATCCTATATGCATGCTGTACAAGGTCTCGCTCCAGAACCTGGAGCACCACCCGCTCTTCTAGGTATTACGGTAGCTCGCAATCCTCACTGGGTAGTTATGGACGCGGTAGTTCCCGATCAAGTCGACTCCACTTCCGGGGTGGTGGTGGGAGTGATTGGGAAGGCGGGAATCATAGGGTGAGGCGGCCTGAGAAGGCGAGGGTCAGGGGTCAGAGGAGGACGATGAGCGAGAATGATAGTGATGCTGTTAGTAGCAGTAGAAGCCACAGAAGAAGGCGATCAGGAAGGCGAGGGAGTAAAGTGAGTAATGGGAGCGGGCTAGCGGGATGGTATTTCAAATCCATGAGCGGCGCCAGTTCGAGGGGTAACCATGAGTCTGAACGGAGGAGGAATGCTTGGAGGGATGGCAGGGCGAGGATCCAGACACTTGATGATTGAATGTTTTAGACTGGCAGCGAAGGAAAATAATGAAGCAGCGTCACGCTTGGGGATATTATACGTTAAATCTATTTTGCACCCTATTTATTCTCCATCCGGCGTGTGTTGTCACATACATACATGCCACTTACACCAAACATGATTTCCTAGAACTATCAGATAGTAATTCTAGAAGATGATATCTCCCCCAACGAGCAAACGAACGTAGGTTTTAAGCCCCGACGAATTACACATCGACATCGGCTCACCCTTCTATACCTAACAAGCCTCTCTTTCTACTAAACTATTTATTACGAACAGCAGAATTGTGCTTTTCTGAAGTTTTGTGCATTTTCCTTTTGCGAGGCCCGGGCTGAAGCGAGGTGTATTTAGGGGGGAGGTGGAAATCTCGCTTGACAATTAGCGATCATAAGGGGAGGGAGCCTTGCGTCTTTGACGCTCCTTTCTAATATCGCGGTATTTGAGAGTTGGAAATGGATGGAGGAATGGGGCATTGGTATATATTCTCTCGGCTCCTTGTTAAAGGGTGAGTGTTTATGCACGTAGTATATGTAGGAGGAATATGATACAAAAATAAGCACAAGAAAATCCCCACGGGATCAAGGGACAAACTCTTAGAATCCTAACCGAAAAGTCCTAATTCGCCCAATCTCTAGGGCACTATATCACAGTATAAAAACTCATAAAAACAACCTGCGTTCCTCCGGCATTCTAATACTCCCAAACCCTTCCAACGGAAACTCTAAATAACACCCACAATCCAAAAGCTAAGGATAATACTCAGTCATCTCTGTACACCTCATATGCGGAAGGTCCTTCTCGACAGCCTTCCAAAACTCCTCACCCTTGGGGTCATCCATGGCATTCCCGCGCTGCATCTTCTCCTCGTACTCTTCACGGCTCTTCCCAGCGTAGTGATGTAGCGCTATCCTATCCCGCGTAATCGGCGTCCTGTACGCCTCGGAATCGATGGTATCGCCGTGTTCGCCCACAGTTCTGGACCCATCCTTGAGGACCCATAGGTGCGGGTTGGCCGGCCTCACGGCGTGCGAGACTCGCACGATGGATTTGACGTGGCGGTTGAATGAGTTCGCGCCCTGGCCCTTCAGGTCGTCCCATATACAGTCGATGAAGCCCTTCCGTGCGGATTCAGGCCGTGTTAGCAGGCCGGAGGACGTGTGCATACGCCAGTTCACGCCCAAGGACCCGATGCTCTTGTCCTGCTCCAGCTCGGATAGCATATCCGTCAGCGTCTGGTTCCCCGTCATCTGGAGGAATTCGTCGGCGTCTAGGAACGCCATCCATGTATGATTCGCTCCATAGTTTTCGATGCACCGCATGTAGATGTCGAGTTGTTGGGAATGGCTGGTGCCGCGGGTGCTTTCGTCTTGCATCTCGAATGTTATGGTTTCGCGAGGAACACCAAGTTCGGCATCCGGTATTTCTGATAGAGGGGGGTCGGAGGCGTCGTCCATGATGTAGAAGTTGCGGATGCCGAGGTGGTGATAGTGGTGGATGAGGAACTCGGGGAGGTCTTTGCGCTGGTTCTTGACGGCCATGCAAATGGCGACGTAGTTTTCATCCTCAGTTTCCGATGCTATTGCTGGAGTCGAGGGCTGGGTGTCTGGTGGTTGAACTTCTGGCTGGGACGAACTTGAAGTTTCTTCATCTGGCTTCTGATCACCTACCTCTGCTGGCTCCCCTCCAGGGCGTGTACGGTCTGGTATCGCATCGAGCGGGGAATCATAGTCGACACCGAGCACAGGATTCGGCTCATTAATACGATACGGGTCATCAACACGACCGTCATATTCGCCAAGAACCGATGGTGACTTCTGCGTTGCTGGCTGCTCTTGCGGAGCCTCCTCCGGAGGGGTAATAGGGTTCGGAGTCTGGGAACGGGAGTGATCGTCTGTGACGAGGAGATAGAAAACCATAAAACAGACCGTCGCACTCAATATGAGGCGCCAGTTCAGAGACTGGATGCTGGTCGCGATGGACCGCATCATGCCTCCATGCGAATGCGACAGGAAAGAAACATGAGGGAAAACTTATGGAATTTCCTTACCTCTCCCGTACCCATCCATACTCTCTCTCAGACTCTCTGCGGCACGGCTTTGGGCCATCAAGCCTAATTATTATTATGGTGCCTTTCCAGCTCCCCCTTTTCCCAATGAAGGTTCTGTGGGGATTCCGTCATATCGCCAAACCTCTGGCTTGAGACACGCTAACTAGACCGAGTAAGGGTTTCGCTCTAGGATTCGACTCATTAGCGAGCTACTCGCGGCACAGCTTAGCAGCTTAACTAATACGGTTTCCAACTCAACATTCTCAGGTACAGAGTACTCGTCACAACTCTAGCAGGTTAATTAGCACTTCTAATTTTAATAGGCGTATATAGATAGTATCGTGAGTTAATATCTTGGGTACATATACATGGCGGGGACTTGTCAAGTTAGAAATCCAATCGTCGTTGTGTTCGTAGAGCCTAGCTTGAGATGAGCCTGTTAGCATATAGCGGCGGGCATGTGACCACTGAGTTACATGATTGAGAGTCATTTAGGACTGAGTCGCATTTCTACCTGATTTGAGGAACCTGAGATTTACTGCTGCCTGTCATTCAGATGTTCCACATAAGCATCAATATGATAAACTCAACCCAAACTCATGAATTGACATATGTGCCACAAAGCGCGTCGATACCGCTTACCCAACCTATATTGTTAATAGAGTCCGTTCTGAGCTTCGAGGACATTGCCATCGAGAAGCTCGGTATGAAAATGTTCTCCAAAACTCGAAGTGAGTTCGAGGTGTTGAATGGGAAAGCTCAAGCCTTTGAAGGCGTCGGTCGTTTGCTCCGGTATGCCATATCACCTATCCTACGCCGCTTCTCGGAAGACGTACTGGCATTTCTGAACAGGACTCAACCCCTCTCAAACCAGATGAAAGGTCTGCTCAGCATATAACCCGTCTTCCCAATCCCTGATGGCCTCGCCGCTCATAAGGCCATACACATAGCACTCCCCGACAAACCTAAACTGTTCCCCGTCTGGCCTTAGGATGAACGGCGTTGCTCCACCAAAGAGAACACACAAGATGTCGCCCTCCTGCATGCCCTTTGGTCCCAGACCGAGAAAAGATTTGTGCTTTGAGAAAAACATTCTGCGAGTATATGCGGCGTTCAGATGAAGACGGTACAGATTGGCATCTCCTGGATCATCAGCATTCTGCGGCTCGAGAACATGTTGGAGCTCCCTTTTGACTGCATCATGGTCCTCGGAAACCTTAAGTAGTTCATCATAGGCCTGCCAGAGATAAGCCCAGAAGTTAGATAATGGCTCATGCGCCATCATCTCGGTCTCTGTTAGACTCCAGTTTGCGGTCAGCGTAACCATGAACGCTCGAGCGAGATCTGGGCGCCTGTTTCTTGTATGTTCATATGCCGACTTCCATGCGAAGAGAACTTGGGATCCGGATGAGTCAAGGTTGGATCGCGACATTGTCTCACAAGGCGTACCTACGACATCTATCAAGAGTCCCCTCAAGGCAAGGATATCATCTGAAGGTGATACCGGCATATCAACTGGAAGATTGTCCGAGGCATTGTTAGGTTTCTCTCTCATTGAAGGCCAGCCCCTGAGATGGTGGCTCATTACCAAATACGATATCTGTTCCCAATGAGCATCCGCAGTGAAGTCCACAGACCATGATGGTAAAGCTTTCCCCTCTGGGGTGTAGCGGACGAGTGCGAAAATTCTAAGGTTCGCCGAAGACTTGATGATGTATCGAGTCACGTCGCGGAAGACGTCCCTGCAGGGTTTGTCATAGTTTGCTTGAAGTGCCTTTGGTATGTAGGTAGAATCCGATCCCTCTCCTGACAAACCAACGAGTGAGTAGACCTTGTCTCTCGGTTCTGACGCTTGGAATTTCGTCGATCTCATGAGAAGTGTGACCATGTCCCAATGCCCGCCAACGTTCTTGAAGTCGTTGAACAAATTCAAAGATCTGGTCGCAGTCCAAGCCACGATATTATGAGAGAGGGGTGTGATGCTGTAACACATAGATCGCATCCATGAACATGAGCCTAGAAGTTTCTCCCAGTCTAGCTCGTAGGAGCCACAGAGCATCCGGGGATACACGCTTGAAAGCACGGCTTCTTGGATTACCCATGTTCTTACGAACCATGGCCGTGAAAGCAACTCAGCCAGAACTTCCCAGGAACGGTCCCCTGCTGGTGGTAGGTTCGTGGCCTCGAGGTCGCCTAATGTATAAGGTCTGCGTTTCCGGCTGCTATCGACCAGATCTTGATCCTCTATATGAAGTCGCCACATGTCGTCTAGTAAACTAGACGTAGTCTCGATACCCTTGATGTCAGGGCCAAGCCAAATAATTGTCTTTTCAGACTTTCGATAAATCTCCCTCATCATGTTGACTTGCGTCCCCTTTTCTTCATTATTAGTCTGATCGACGCAAATTTGATCGATCCAAATCCATTCGGCACTACCACGACCGAGAGCGGCTAAACGCAATAAAGCGTCTTTCAGTGTCGTCGTGATGAGGACTTCTTTTCCATTGCATTTCAGTGAGTTGCTACGGGTGGGATCACCCCAGCAGTAACTGAGCGCATGGTACTTCGGCAGCCGACCCTTAGGACTGAGCGGAAAATCTTGAAGCTCGCATTCGAGTGTATCCGAAAGGCCCCGGGATATGAATCTGAGTAGGCGTATTGATCTGTGTGGAAGTCTCGAGTAGACGAAGTCTTGCAGGATTGGCTTTTCCGGAGATCCAAGCTGTAAAGCTGGTGCTCCTCCCTCTAGTGCGGGAGTACCTACTTGCACCGCTGGTCGTGCGAAGGAAAGCGGAGCATCCATTTGATTCCGAGACAAAGTGGTTTTGACTGAAATGCGGGAATGAAGAAAACCACGACTATGAAGGGGAGGGAAGGGAATTTATGATACAAGGCTTTGTGGCTGAAATGACAGCACTCGCCAAGCGCTCGGCCCGGCCCCTGACAACCGCTTAGGATCTTAGCTAAGCCCTATAGCATGATACGATCTGGTGTTGTGGTTACATAGAACAAATTAGAAATAGTGTAAGTTAAGTAAACTACTTTTGCCTAATATTACTAGAGTTTTCAGCTTCAAGAACATCACCAAGAGGTAAACAAGACGTGAAGCAAAGAAATAAGTTACAAAACAAATGATGATTAAAACCCGATTAATAAGCCTTTATATAAGTGCTTTAGAAAGGAAATACATTAATTAAAACTGTAACAGTTAACTATAAAGTTAGAGTATTGTAAATAGAATTACAATTATTTGATGTTGAGATATTTGTCATTATTGTAGCTTTGCTACGGGACTTTCGCCTCGCAGGCATGTCGATTAATTGTTGGTATACATCCAAGTTTGCCTACTAGGACAGTTGACGAGATGATGTCTAGAAAAAACGAATATCTCGGGATGTGAATTCCGTCTGTCGTGTTAGGTGCTAACATCACGTGCGAGCAAGACATTCAGTGCTACTTGTGCACGCTAAATAATTGATGTGGGGCGGCATTGGTGAAAGGACCGAGGAGGAGAGGGAGGAGTCGCGCAACTCACGATATTGATGTATCGGGAAAGCTGCTAGTTGAAATGTCGCCTTCGCTACCCAGGTATAGTGCTGTGACATTCGGACAAAGCTCAGACTCCTCTCAAAGGTGGTGGAAAGAATGAATGTGCTAGTGTGGAGTGATATAATATAAATTTGATAAATGTTGAGTCTACATATATGATATGGCAGGAGTAAAATCATGGGATCTTAACAAGACCAACTTCCTTCCTTTCCTTCCCTATTCCGCTGCCATCCAACTTGTTCCGGGTTCCCTAATCAAACCAAATACATAAGAAATATACACACAGTCATCGGTGACATTGGTGTCTACAGTATAACGCCACCCAACCCCCAAGAGACGCTAAATAGCAGAAGTCAAATTGTAACAGAGAAACACGAACTATAGTGTTCCCAAGTAACAACGCTATAGTGTGACGGTCAGACGCCTCAACCTCTCGACCACAACATCCATCTCAGATGTCAGTCTCTCTATCCTCCGCATGGCAGCATCAGCAATACCATCGTCAGCGGGGGCCGCGACGAGTTCGTATTGTGATGGCTTGGCAGTAACGTCGATAGAACTGAAATCGAAGACAAATTCCTTCTCCTCGGGTGCAGGAGCAGCGGCGGTGTTTGATTCGGGAGAGGATATGAACAGAGCAAATGTAGGGTCAGAGTCAAACTCGGTATCTTCGGCCTCGACGGGCTTGGGAGCAGCCTCGACTGGTTCAATTTCGGGTACCCGCTCCACCTTGGGAAGTTCGACCTTCTCATCATCGCTTGGGGGAGCGGTGAATGATGAGTCCTTGCCCGAGAGGATGTCTGAGTCGATCACTGTATCGGGCATGCTGAAGATAGAGAAGACCTGAGGTTGGAATGAGTAGCCTCCATCAGTGTTAAGATCAAGCATAGAGAAGTCCACGTTATGTTCGGGAATCATCGCCATGCCGATTTGCTGTTGCTGGAGTTGTTGCTGCGCAGCGTAAGGGTTGACGTCCTTGCGCACTTGGCGTTGGGGCTGTTGCTGTTGCTCGACACGGGGTTGGGTGACTTGCTGCGCGGTTTGGGCCGCGGCGGGATTTTGGGCGAGGGTGTCAAGGAAGCCGGAGAAGGCAGGAGAGGAGAGGAGCATGCGAGTGAGGTCGGAGAGACGAGTGTTCTCCTCCATCAAAGCACGATTCTCGGAGCGGAGGTCTTGATTCTCGTTGACCTTGACCGCGATCTCGCCTTCAAGTTGGCTGATGTATTCTGTAATGTATTAGCACAGGTAATCTAACCCGATTGAACAATGATGGATGCTTACCCTTCCGTCTTGATCGGAAGGCTCGTGCAGAAACCTTGTTTCGTAGTTGTCTCCGTTCCTTGCTGCTGAGTTTCTTCCCCTCTTCACTCGCCAATAGACGCTCATCTTCGTCCATCTCTTCCTCGTCCTTGCGCATGCGTTGGGCGTGCGACATGTTACCCGAATCTGGGGTGCGGCCTTCGTGGTCATCGGTGGCAACGCTGCTGTGTCTCATCGAATTGAGGAGCTGAGAGATCTTCTCCTCGACGATCGGGTCCGTCGGTGGGTGGGATGCTCGGGGTCGTTGAGACGATTGCCTCGATGATTGTCCGCTTGGGCGTTGTTGTTGTTGCTGGATGAGTTGTTGTTGCTGCTGCTTTTGCTGGGCTTGCGCCTTGGCGAGAGCTTGTTGCTGATGCATGCCAGGCCAGAGACGACCAACGTTGCTGCTCTGAGCTGGGAGAGCGGCATTTTGGAGACCATGGTTTGATGTACCAATGGCACTCGGGTCGATAAACTCAGGCGAGGGGCGGTCGGGATAGAAGAATGCTGGCTCGGTGGCGGGAGAGCCAAAGTCCATATCCATATCTGAGGGGTTGAACGAGCCCGACCCGTCCCGTGTTGGGACGGTGTTGAAGTCGAGGAGATCGTCCCCTGGACTGAGGCCCGAGTTGAGCCCCGAGAAGTAACTATCAGAAAACCCATACTGGCTCTTGATGTGGGAACTGGACGAGTTTACAGCCAAGGTGTTGGCCACGGCTCCCTGCGGAATGCCCGTTTGCTGACGATAGAGGTCATATTGGTGGCTCGGACCGGGAAGCGTCGACTGCGAGGTAGAACTCGAGCTGGACGGCAGCGCAGCCGGCGTGTTGGAGATGGGGGTTGTTGTGAATTGGCTCTGGGTTTTGGAGAATTGGTTCTTGCTGGCCGAGGGCGACATGGACGGCGAGTTGTAGGATAGCTGTTCATACTCGGAGAAGTCGACCAGCGAGTCCATGGGATCCAAACAGCCGCCCTGCGAGTTCTGTTTCGACATAGCGGACGACGATTGCGACGAGGTCGACATGGCGCCTCGAAGGGATAGATGATGCTCGCGATGGAGAGATGGTAGATTCGATGGGAGAATGTTGTTTTGAGCGAGAGTAGCAGTTGAGCGATCGAAGAGTTCAAAACCTTCTTGTCGGTATGAGTTGTGAACGAAGTGTGGAGGTTGGAGGTGTTAGAGGTGGATGTGTCTGAGCAGGAGAGAGAGGAGCCAGAAACCAGGCGCCGGCAGGTCTGGGTGCCTGGGGAATGAAGAGGATTGGGAGAGAGGCCACGCGTCCTGGCAGCGCTTCCTTGTATGGTCGCTGGAGGCTTGTAGCCCGAAGCGAGCGGGATGCGAGATGCGCAGCGGCCGGAGGGACGGAGGCACAGGTACGAGTACGAGGTACTTAATACGGAGTCGGACGGTTGTAAACGCCGCTGAGTCCGAGGGGGACCGCTCGGCGAGCGATAAAGGATAGATACAGTAGTTAACAGGACTCAGGAGATACAGTACTGTACTGTATCTGTATCTATTTGTTGAGTCGTCCCAGATGAAATATCTCGCACTCGAGTTCTACAGAAAGTAATGGTAGCAAAGATGCTCACTCGTCCTGCACAGTACCTGGAGGCATCGGGGGCCGGACAGAATATTGCTGGCTCTGGCTGGTTCTTGGCTGTTGTCTTATGTGCATCTGCACTGCCACCACGGCTACATGATGGCCTACGAGTATCGCACTCATACCACTCTAACCATGTGGTGCCTCGGGCACCGACGGCGCTTCACTGCTCTGGTTCGGCCCCGAGAAAAATGCGCAGAGTTCAGCGTAGCGTAGCGTTGACTAGAGAATGGTGGATCGTGGATGGTGAGCGATGCGTGGTGAGCGTGGTATTATAGGGGATGATGGATTGTTATTGTTACGGAGGACAGGACAGGGACAGGACTGGACAGGACGAAGCATATGCGTCGGTGACCGGGGAATAAGGTACGTACCTCGCCTTACCTCAGCCCTCCTTCTAGCACATTGCCTCTTCTGGCTTCCGAGCCCCGAGCCCCCGACTCCCTGACCATCACCCCAAAATAGAACCAAAATAGACCAACATCTATATCCATTATCCATTATCCACTCTCCATATCTTATCCACATCGACTTTCACATATGTACTGTACAGTAGAGTACGGATATGATACGGGTACATGATGCATCACAACTTGCTCATTCATGATGGCACCCCAATCCACCTCTCCCTCTGTTGACTCGCCCACATAAATCCAGACCATCCTCCCCTATTTCGTAGAACCCAAACAGCTCCACCGCCCTCAAACACGTTTCGTAGGTATGGTCCTACGTCTACAGTACTTCGTACTTCGTCCACCATCACACGTACTGTACTCGTCATAAGAGATACATGCGCCGCCTCGCATTGTCTCAGTCAGCTCTCGCCCCCTTTTCCATCCTCCACCCTTCTCCACCGTAATCCACCTTTCTGCTGCCAGCCCATTGCTTACAGTACATCCTCTACCGTCTTTACACCCGTAAATAATAATGCTGTAGACTCCACTGTCCACGCGGCATGTGGGTACTGGCAAACTCCATCGTCTCTCAACCTATAAGGCTGAATGAACCCCATAACCAATTCCCCAAGCGCCGTTATTGTCTTGGAACGTGAACGAGTCTCGCCTCCGCACAATACAGCAAACACGATGCTGCATTGTTCTCGTTGCCAAGCAACAAACAAGTAATTCCTGAATACTTCAATTATTCGACGTCGGCGAAACAAAGCGATCCACTCTAATAAGCTGACTCGAGCCGGGGTTCAGAGATGCTTTACTTTGCTTATACTTATCGATGTGTACTATAACTTGAATAATCGCTAGGTAGTTCGATAATAAGCATGGTGCTCACCGTGTGGGAAAATAATAATCGCTTAAAAAGGAAATTAATCAACATCGCCACCAGAAAAGTGACACAAAAAGGATTAAAAAAAAGATTTTCAAAAGGTAAAAAAAGATTCGAGATGCCCAAGCACCAAGATTACTCTACGTCCTCCGTAGGACATAATCGTATCTAGGGCCGTATGAAGTATTGCCCGGTCCAATCTGTACTCCTCGGTGGTTAATGCTCAGCTGCGATTATACAGAGTAAGCATCCTCCCGGGGACGCGGGGGGGTCATAAACTACTATTAGAAGGTGGTGTTTGAGAATTCCTCCGTTTTTAGTGTTCGAGCTGGTCTCTCGTTTGAACTAGGTAGTACAAGTGTAAAACATCATTTCTTCAACTTTAAAGTGCCTCCATTGGGTATCCACACTCTACAGCTAGGGGTTTCTAAATTGATATTCACGTTTACTACATCCCAACATTGCCTCTCTTCCCACCCCTCTTACTCCTTTCAATGTGCCCCTGAAGCACCCGTTTTGTCTGCGTCAAACTCCTCTTTTGCTTATACTTCGCCTTCCCTAACGTCATCAAGAAATTCTTCTTGCGCGCCTTCTCCTTATTCGTCGTACTCTTCCCCTCCGCATCCTTCTTCGCCCTCCTCAAAGACTGCGTACTCTTATGTTCACTCCTGTCACCCTTGCCTTCCCTGGCTAAAGCTACCATTTCCTCTTTGGTGCTCTTGCGGAACTTGGAGAGTCCCTCGATTTGCTCCGCTGTTAGCCCATCGTCCGTATGGCGCGCTGCGAGCTCTTTCTGGCGTGCTGATTTAGACTTGGGGCCCATGGCCTTGTTGAGGTCGGCTTGGAGTCGTAATTCTTGAAGCTTGGCGAGGTCGGCGGGGGTGAGGATCTTGGTGGTTGCTAGGTTGGAGATTTTCTGCTCAAGGTTCTTATTTGCATTTTCCTTCTCGTCGCCGTCCTCGGCTGGGATCTCGAACTTAACCTTCTTAGGAGCAGGCTTTTCGTCATCGCTGTCACTGATATTGATATCATCGTCGCTTTCAACATTGATCCAGCCGCCAGAATCGCTAGATGCGTCGGATTCAGCGTCCCACTTCGCCCATCCTGCTTCTTCATCCTCTTCATCATCCCCTTCCTCATCAGAGCCCGCGTCTGACGGTAAGCCTCTCTCAGCACGTTTCCGTTTCCGCTCTTCGGCTTTCCATTCCTCAAGTAATTCTAACCCTTCAATACCCCCCGCATCCTCCTCACCGAATCGCCGTTCTTTGATACTTCCACTCTTGAGGCCCATCGATGCGGTCTTTCCTCTGTCACGCTTTTTCAAGAGATCGGCTCCCACCTCACGGTACAGGGATAAGAGACCCTTTGCCGCCATGACGGTGCCCTTGTCTTTGCTCTTACGGTACATTACTAGGTCCTGTAGTAACGTGTCGCTCATCGCTAAGGGCTGTCGCACGCAAATCTCGCGGATTGCATTGAGACCAGCGGATGCCACTTCTGATGCGGACGCTTCGGAGACGAACTCATTGGCGATTTTTTGAACCAGGGGTTCGAGGGCATCGGGCGGGACAAGATTGTGCGTGGCTTGGGCGAGTGAAGCAAGGAAGGAGGTTACTGATGGCTGTCGTGGTGTAAGGTATTTGATGAAGTAGGAGTAGAGCGATATGACTGTCAACTTATGCAAACCGACTAGTCGGGATACGAGTTGTAACACGAGAAGTTTCTGCTCTAAATTGAGCTTCGATTTGCCGTTTTGCAAATGTTTTTGAAATAGCGTCTCGGCAAATCCCTGGGGATCGTGTAATAAGTGTAAAGCGGAGAAATTCAGCTGATGTGGTTGATTCTTCTTCTTCTCGTTCTTGCGCACTTTCTTCACAGCATCATCGAGTGACTTCTTCTTCTTCCGGCTCTTCTTGTTGATTAACCCTTGATGCTTTAATTTGCCAATGTCAATTTCCTCGTCGCTGCTGTCGTCTTCGAGAGTCTCTTCCCGCTCTTTATCGCCTCCCAGGAAAAATCGCACGCCCCCACCGATGACTTTCTCGTTATCTGCCAGACTTGCTTCTTTCATGATCTCAACTGCTTTAGCATCCGTCCATATTTGCCGTTTCCATAATTCGCGCGTAATCTTCACGGCCCATATTCCCTTCTGCGATGTGCGATCCGAGGTTAAGAGGTTGAAGAGCGCATTTTGCATTGTTCGGTTCATGCGGTGGTTTGTATGCTTCGAGTTGGACGCCCTTAGATCCGACAATATCTTCTGAAACAAAAGCGTGCGTAACGTTTTACTCGGCGTAGACACGAGTATAGGAAACAAGGTATCCAGCAGGCTTGACGAGTCGATGATTTCTTTTTTGCGTAATAAACACAAACTCCCGACAATCTTCTCACGCAGTTCACTCTCCAACTCTGCATGATGCCTTGTGATAATAGTCTTTAAGTCTTCTGGAAACTCGGCTGTATCTTCCGGGAAGCAATCCGAGACGTGGGCGACGAAATCTATGAGGTCGCGGAAGGAGATGATACCAGTTGATGTCGCGGTGCTGGGCGACACCATGAATATGTCGCGCTGTGATTGATACTGCCCATATTGATTCAAGAAGTCTTCGGTATATGATCTGGAAGATAAATAAGTATATATTCCACTTGGATGGGTATTTTGGAAGCTTACTTTGGATCTCGCCGGATTTTGTATTGGAGATTGGGCCTAAAAATGTCAGTGTTATGGGGATTAATGATTATTTCAGAGCTACACACAGATCGGCATCAACCTTCTCCAGTGCGCCAACTCGTTTTTTGACCATTGTGAGGTTTTATGGGGTATAAATCGTGGGATGAGTTTCTTCGTACCATTGGCGTTCGTCACTGGGAGAATATTTAGAAAATTGCTATCGATTATCTTAGCGTCGATCGCCCCTGCTAGCGTTAAAATATGTATCACGTGTAAACGATCTCCCCCCTTATTCCAAAGTGGGGGCCCCAAGAACATAGGAGGGAATATTTGCTTATGCCATATTTCGATTTTACGTATCTCACAGATCTCAAGCATTGGAAAATGGGAGCGTAAGCAGCAAACTTATATTGTATAATTTGTATTGTCCTCATTTTGGACCTTGCAACCGCACCGGGAGCATGCATAACGTCCAATAACCTGCGCAGCCCGTGAAATAGAAACTAGAATGCTTTGCCCCTAAATTCAGAATAAACCACCCCCACATCCCTGTATGTATTCGTTTGTGAGCACTGAAGCTCATCATGACACGCCAGGCTACTATTTGAAGCAGACGGCGACTCGCCGACTAGACAACTGTATAGCAGCGGCATTTGATGATTCAGTCGATCAACCCTTCCCCCTTCAAGGCCTCGTGCCATGTAGTGTATGAGAGCAATCTATATGTCTTAGCGATGTACACTTGCCGTTTTAAACTTGATTTTACGTACCCATTCCCATTCAATACTGCCTTCCAGTGCTCAGCCTCCTCCCGCGACTCACGAAAAGCCTCCAAACAGAACTCGCATGCGACATATTTGAGCACCTCCGATCCCTTGTCGGTGGGATAGGGGTACAATCCGCACTTCTTGTTGGATTTATTTGCCAAGTGGCAAGTGGAATGGCAGGACCAGTATCGGCATCCGCACATGACATAGAATGTTTGGATGTATTGACACATGCTGGTGACAAGTCGAATAGCCAAATAGGTTTGAGCTGCCTTAGAGATTTCCGGTATTAGATACAGCATGAACTTGTGGTGATTGATAAAGGTTTGTTGTCAAGAAAATATTCGTGATATCTAAGTGTGAGGTTTTGCTGGTAACTGTTCACATCCACCTTCCGCGTTGTTGCGGCAGGACGAGGATAGATCTAACGATCCAGTTACTGTGGAAATTTCACTACCAATCTAGCAGCCTGTAAGTCTGAACCACAGGAATGCCGGAAGCTTATATTTGATGGCATCTGTTGATTCTGCTCAAACCCAGTCTAGTCTCGAGGCACACGCGATAATGAGTGTGAGTTCGTCTTGGTGGGTCGATGTACTTTTTGGTAGGACTGAGGATGGGAGATTAGTACACTAGAATAGAGGGTACCGTGGTTGGTTAAGCTATTTGAGATGACTATAATAAGTACTGTATTTAAGGTGGTCTTAAATATAGTTTGAAGTGACTATTCAGCTCTTTTGAAGTCCGGACCCAGCCACTTCACTTCTTTGCCAAACTTGATTATCCCAGCTATGCATTATTTCCCCTGTGTTTGTGATTGTTTCAAGCAACTTGGTAGCACACCTATGGTATATTGTGTTGAATGTAATCCCTTCTTAACTTCAACCCTTTACCGCCGGTATTCAAGACATAATTCTTTGCAAAGCCATCTAGGCCTCACCAAATTATGCCGCGAGTGCCATCATCCAATTTCCATAGAAACTACTGACTTATTAATTGCAGGACTCCTCAAGAAATTCGCCGTCTTACTAGAATACGCCACTTTTATGCTTCCAAACTTCAACTCTTCCGTGCTTTCTTATTTTTAACATTCACCTCCTTTGCAGCCTTTCTCTTTTGCCCCTTCGATATTGCCTGTTGCTTCTCCCAGTTCTTAAGCCTCAAGCGACGCATTTTACTCGCATGCTTCCGCTCAGCAACCTCCTCGAAATGAAAGGCGCACTTAGTCTCTTCTTCGCATTGGCCTTGTAGTTGATTTGCGAAGAATGGACAATCATATCGAACACGCCTGGCCTCGTGGCAGTGATGGACGACACGGTGGGAGGTGCAGCCGCAAGATTGGTGGTTGACTTGCATGTACTTGCACATGTTATCAGCTTTTGCAAGGGCACTTGTTTTAGAAACTCCTGATTCTTAAAGGTGAGAATTGGACGTTGCTTGGTATCTGTAGGCGGTGAGTCTTTGACCCATCAGGGATAACGATTAAACTCACCGTACCTGAGAGCCTAGGTAAAAGCGAATTTGAGCTGACTGTTTTGTTGCGTGGGCAGAAAATTAGAGATCTAAGAAGCCTCGAGTTCCCCCCTTTCAGCATATTTTCGAAATCTTCTAAGCGAGACAAGGCGAGGGATACCAGTAATCAATCATAGTACGAAGTGCAATAGCATCTCCCACAATTTTTCAAACCCTAAGCTCTGCTGTCACTTTTGGTAATATCACAGTTCGAAGCTCATTTTCATACTAGCAGCTACAAAGAGAAGGAACCCATCTCCATAGCAACGGCCCTTGACTTCGTTAGAATTAAAGATGCCTAATTACGAATGTGGAAACTTTACTAATTGAGCCCTGCGGGTGTCTAGCCAATTGCAAACACATGAGGTTAAAGAGGGCATAATGGGGACTTGGGAGGGCTTGGAGATTGGAGAGTATAATTTGCAGCGTATTCAACCACTCAAAACGCTCTAGGCAATAAGCTGTAATACTGCGTCTAATATCATTTCAGTTTTAGTCGATCGCGCTTGTTGACTTTACCAATAATTGCTTGCAGGACTGCCTTAGATATGCCTTATGCCTTTGAATCTGAAAACACCTAAATTCCATTTTGGGACTAGGATTACAGTTATAAGTGTTATGTCCTATCCATCATAGTATTTTAGTAGCTTTATGGAGCGCGAAATGAAGGAAATCATACCCAGGAGCATGGTCCTCAATGTTGGTCATCGCAAGGGCTGTACCACTAGTCTGACTACATCTACGTCAAAACTGCACCCAAAGACTATAGGTAGGTAAGATTCGCAGGTGCCTTATTCGTCCTGGATAGGCGTAGTATTAAACTGAAATTATAATAGAATAAAGTTCCTACAGGTCTTTCCACTTTGCATGCGACCCTACGGCCGATGTTAGGTAGACTTTCCCGAATTGGATATGCGGTAACAGAGCTCTCCAGCCCGAACGAGACCTCAGCTTTTCTCAAAAACAAAAAATACACTTCTCTGATTTCTGCCCCATTTCTGCTTTGTAGATACGGAAATCGGCACTCGAGTGACCTCGCCAACTATGGCAAATACGACGAACCAAACCTTCCTCTCCATCAACGAATCCATAACAAGCGACAAATGGGTTCCTGGCCTATACCCACTCGACAAAGGCACTGATGGACAAGGTAAGATAACTTGATTATTCTTGGAATAATACGGGAAACCAGCAGCATTCCGAACATTTGGCTGCGTCCGCCGGGTATAATACAAACATATCTCTTGAAGCACAGAACGACGAGTCTGCACCTAAGGGCGTTACCGGTAACGGACAGAGCTTGGTGGAGTTGGAGAACACTAATTACCCAGACTTTGATAGAGATCGTGAGAATCAAGAGGGAGATTTCGAAGATGGGTGTGATGTTTTCGAGGGGTTTGACAATGAAACTGCAGCATGGAAGGCTGTTTTTTGTGAGGTCTAAAATGAGAATAGCCGTTGAGGCGATATCAGTGTATTCTCTCGTGGTTTATCATTCATAACACATTCCCTAAAATAACTACTATCCTCAAACTTCCACCTCCTCACCCCACTTATGCCAAATAATGGGGTTTGGGGCCAGCTCGTCCATTCCACTAAAGGGATATCAAAACCCAACCTCAAACTTGCGTATACCCATGTCCCCTCCAAGATCATGCGTGACAAGAAGCTACCTAAGAGCATATTCATGTATAGAGAATTGTCCAATGGCTGCTGCATGCAAGTAGGAGTCCTTATTATGGTAGTGGGTGGGAAAACGGACGTCTCCCAATTTGATGAACACATAGATAGGCAGATGAGAAAAGAGGAGGCTCCAGAACTTGCCCACATATCCCCAACTGTTTCTAACATACGCGTAATGAGAATGTGAGTAAATGATAAAAGGGCTTCAAATATATATTATTTGGGCACACACGTTGGCTCTCGTTATTTGATAGCACCAGCACGTACTGGACTGCAGAAAGAGTGTATGGGTGGCAGATCGATCCTGTTACTACCGTGAGTGATACCAGGGCGTCGATCCCATAAGAAAGTAACAAAGACCATAGCTTTGTGGTACTTGATACATGAGGTATATTATCTGTGAACTTTGCAACTTGTACGCAGTAGACGACTCAAAAATAAATCAGATTAATGAATTGACTCGGACCGATTCTGCGTCGCCGTTCATCTCGGCCCGACTCCGAACCGCGGTCAACCTAGATATATAACTATATTATATGCGATTCCCCGATGGACCTATTGTTGTGTGAAGTTGTGAAGTTGTGAATCGGATATATCTCATATGGCGGCACTTGATATGTGGCCGAGTAAGGTACCGTATCCGATTCGAAACCAAACCGTAGCACTACCTCAAAACGGACAAACTATAACTGAAGAAGCCGCCGAGGGGGTTATTCTCAGCTAGCCATGGCTACTCCGCCAGTTTGATAGATTGCGGACGGAGGGATACACGCCCCAGATCTAGGGATCTTGAATAATATCACTAGCAGGGAGATGTTGTCTCGCAATAACTTGGCGTGGGGGAACTACAAACTTACTGACAAAAAAGGTAATAGCTCATGACAGCAGCGACAAGCCCAGCTGGGGAAACACTTGAAAAGAGCAAAACTGGAAGCCTTAGCGAATGGGATTAGGCTACAAGAATTGTGGGTGGCTTTGAGGAGGACAAGGATTTCTAGGCTGAAAGCCAAGGGGATAAGGAGACGATCGTGATCTCAACTTAGGGCTTTGGATTCCAGTCGATCACCAAATACATAGTAGGTGGGATTCTGGACGAAAGGGTGGCTGGCTGATAGCAATATTTTCTTTTGTGTTGGTGGTCTTGTTGCTAACTACCTAGATTACCTAGGTACCTTACCACTAATTAGGTACCAAGTTGTAAACCGGCAGAATGTTGAAGGCGGTGGGTGAGAGTGCTCTGCCTGGAAGGAGCTCTGAAATCCAGGCACCTCTTCGAGCTCGTGTAACCAACACACAGCACCAGAGATACTCTTGAGTGGCATACTCTGTACGAGAGATGACCATACCTCGGCAACCTGTGAGCACGAATGGCAAAGCCGAGGGAGCATATACCTAAGGCCATCGCGACTTGCAGGTCGCAGATTGCAGAGCGGCAGTGCAAATAATCGCGTCTCTCGCGCCCGAGAACCGAGTTTTCAGCCGCAAGGGCACTCACTCACTGTCATTCTTCTACTGTAGGCAGCGGGTAAAGAGGGATGTGCTCTCTCCTTGTCTGCCCTGGTCCTTGGGCTTTAGCCTCCGTCGCCGAAGAAAGTTCCGCAATGCTTGCCAGTCCGCTGCTACGTACCATGATTGCCTGTGCCTCCGTACATGCTGCGACGGGATCCAGGAAGGATCTGCCGGATGTTTGAAGTTCCACCATGCAACGGTGGAGCTGTGCCATGGAGCGTAGCACGGTGAGGTACTTGGTGTGCTTGTGTGGCCAAGTACTACTGACGCTGCTGGAGGCTTTCCGGTGTCCCCTTGAGCGCATCAATCGGCTCGGGCGTTATCTGGAAGCACGAAAGTACCTGGCGCGTCGTCATCTAGAAGGTCAGAGCAACACCGCTGATAGGGCGCCTTTGTCCTCTAGCTTCGATCCCTTTGCCCTCGATCCATGGAAGGGTACTTCGTACTACCCCGTAGACACCCGAGGCGACTAATAGCAAATCTTCGGATACCTCCCTAGGTAGGCTTGGGCTCGAGAAGCGCTGGAGCCCTTGGTAAGAATTCTTGCAGGCGGAAACACCGCGGACGACGTGCCGAATCACTGCCTGGATCATTACTCCGTAGAGCTTTGAATGATTTTCGGGCCATCCGCGATGGCGGGTTTGATCGGCGCTCGAGGCGGCGGTGGGCGAATTGAATAAGGTCCGATCCGTTTCCATATGTCCCGAGCAGATCCAACACTGCAAGACATCAAAAGCAAGCAATCGGTGTCAAAATTGGCGATGCAGGATTATGACTGTTTGCTACCGACAATGGTCTCTCAGCATGGGCATTCCCTGTCAAGTCCCTGCCTGACAGTTGGCTTCTAATGAACACTGCCTCCGTGCTTTGTACAGCTCTTAAGTGTGGTTGACAGACATGGTTCTCTAGAGAGTCTTCTAAAAGGGAGTGCTTGCATTTTAAATGCATACACATCTTGGGATTCGCCGAACCAACACCTATGACTTAATCATGTTCAGATACCGGAATAGTGTTCCACTCCTGTGCCAAGTACCACATGGCAAAAGTTGCGAGCGCTGGAAGTTGCAAGTCGTCCAGAACAGTAGGGATTCCCACCAATGCCCTAAGATTGCGCCGGTGCTAGAAGACCGGTTGCCTCCTGATCGTTCGTCCGGTTTGTCGGAAATATGGAGCTGAGTACTCGCACTGAGATGGATTGAACCAGGATGCTAAGATAGATGTCGTAACCTTTTGAAATATCAGCAAGTTGTCATCGCGTCTATTCAGGGAAATTCTAGAACGACCATACTAAATGGCGCTAATGATATCGAATCGAACGTTCTGCGTTCCATGTTCCATGTTCTCCAAGCAATACGAAGTATCGGATCCGAGCTTACCTAGGTAGGTATATAAACGGCGTGATTGTTTCGCTTGGATCCATAAATTATTGACACAGAAAACATTGTGGCTGCGGAAGGTTCTGTGATGTACTAGTACGTAGCAGTAGTACTAATGTCTCGAAACTCGCAGACCATGAGCGTTGGGTCAGTGTCTCTCACAGCACTGCACTCCGATGCCCGGCCCTTATCGCAATTCGAATTATAGTTTCTTTTATATGCATAAGATGCGCGGTTATCTCTACGAAATCGGTTCACGTGGGCCAAGTTTTGTGTTTCCACATTGAGAATTGAGAACCCATCGGAGGAAACCAGAATGATAGTCTCTTTTGCGCACCCACCCGGGGAAGCATGAAACAACGATGCAGATATTTTCTGGAACCCTTCTGGCACTATTATGCGTTGGATGCCGGAGGCTGCTAGTACTAAGCGGTACGCGACCATCCGAGACTGACACGGTATACGGAGAATGTATAGCATGCTTTCTATAATATGAAGAAAGTGGACATTCAAAAAGACCTTGTAGCGGCAGCAGACATAACATGAGAGAAAGGCAAGCAAGCCAATCCAAAACCGCTAGCTAGCGGGTTAGTTGCATGGCATACATACGAGTTGCTCACAAGCCAATGCAGCCTGCCGACCAAGCAGGAGAGGCGAAGCGCTCTTCGCTCTCCTCGCGCCAGAATAATAAGCCCAAGGACAAGAAGACGAGAGGACGAGTGAGCACCAGGGAGCAAGTGTGATCTCGTGCGCCTCGCAGATGTGCGAAATAATATATACTGTTGCATGCGGCAAAAGCGGAGTTTTGCCAGTGAGTTGAGCCTGCGGAACAATAGAAGCTTGTCCTTCCTGTCTATCGCTAGTTGCACCAGACTCCATCAAGTCCCAAGTCCCAAGGGCATTGCGGCAACCCCTTTTCTGCGACTGCCGCCTTCCGTCAGCACATGGGGCTGCGGATCCTCTGCTCATGATGAATGATTATTTACACCTGCAGATCAGGGAAGCGCGGAGGGTTGCCAGCAGGGCCGTGGCCGGGGGAGGGCGAGTCTCGAGAGGCCCAGATGGCAGAGGCCCAGCACCAAGGATTCAAGGATTCGAGGAAGCTACCTGGGCCCTCCCTAGGTAAGGAACATTCCGAAGTAGCAGGGCGAGGGTAGCTAATAAGTAATACAGTAACGACCGTAACTACTTCAGCACCAAGCAAGCATTTTGGGCGCCACCAAGATCCAGGCTGCAGATTATCCAGGGCACTACTGCATCACGAATCGGACCCAGGAGCATCGCCTAACGGTGGTAGCGCCGAATGAGGGCAGGAGTCCTACTTGGAGCCCCCTACGAGAAGTCCTTGGGTATCGTACTAGGTGCGTGGTATTCTATGCGTACCTAGGTCCTCGGAGCAAGTGGCACGGGAGAAGGCTCTTGTCAGCCGTGCTAGCTGTGCGCTGTCGCATCACAAGTCCATTCTTTTGAACAGTAATCTTCATGTCATCCACCTCCGTAGGTTTTACGCCCGTACACGCACGATCAGCGTGTCAAGGGGCCTCCCCACGGATCATATGGTGACTTACATACTGGTCTGCTCGGAACCTACCCCGGCCTTCTGTCAATTCCGTTTAGGCCTGCAGCCAAGCTGTTTGCTCTCGAAAACAAGAAAAAAAAATTGCCGGGCTGGTGGCAGTACACGAGCCCAACTTATTTTGATTAAATTACTTTCCAACAAACTGCTACTTTGCTTATTACGAAGTATACTTTATTAGTCCAATCCTTCGGCCGGCTGCCCGAGTCCACTCGCAAGCATCACCAACGCCCCACTGACGGGCAGCCACAAGCCACAAGCCACGCTGGCAGCTATGGCGGGAGCCTCTGGCCGCCCTCCACGTACGAAGGACTTTGTTCCGAGCTGCTATGCGCCCTGATGGCTTCAGGCGTGGTTGCGGTGCCTGAACCGGTGTGCTTTTACAGCCTGGAGCCCATCGTCATTGCCAGCCTCAGTCGAACCCCAACAGCCCGGCCTGGTGGGATATGGACCGGGATGCTTCGAATCGCCCGGCACTGCACAGGGGAAAGAAGCAAAAGGTAAAACGCAGCTAGACTTGCGTATCATGATTCATCAAACAGCAGTGCACGCCAGTTAGCCTTCCTCTTGCAAGGAGCATTCAAGAGTGTGGCTTGCAACTTGCAAGAGCAGGAGTCTTGGATGACCATATTAATGCAAAAGTCGGCTCAATATGGCGGCACCAGGAAAACCCAAGCCTACGGACTATATCATCTGCTCCATGCTCCTCCGAGTCCCTGTCAATAGCAGTCGAGAAACTCTCTGGTCAGGATCCTGCCAACACGCAACGCCCTCCACAACAGCCTTGCATACATTATCATG
The DNA here is from genome assembly GCF_003357145.1 of Venustampulla echinocandica. Lineage (NCBI taxonomy): Eukaryota > Fungi > Ascomycota > Leotiomycetes > Helotiales > Pleuroascaceae > Venustampulla > Venustampulla echinocandica. Next base: position 3,903,955 of record NW_022474206.1, on the reverse strand, counting down.
CATCGCTGGGCCGTCCGGTTGTGCTGATCTTGGACACAACATGCTATCGAGACATCCTCCGAGATCCTTGGTGACACGGCGTTCATCTCGACCTTGTGCTGTCAAGATATTTTACTAGGAGGGCAAGGATTGCAGCGGCCACCCCCTATCCCCCTATCCCCTTCAGTCCCGGCATTCGCGCCTCTGCACGCCGGGGGTTTGGGTGGTATTGCCTATTTAGGTCTCATTCGTGTGACGCGAAGTTTCCGTCAATACTGGGCCTAAAAGGTGTAGCATTTGCCCGAATATATATCCCCCACTACCGTCCCGCAGTGGGTTGACCACAGGAGACTTCATTATACACGTCTTGCTGCATATTCTGACGTACAGACGAGACGTACCATCGGAATACGAGAACGACACATACGCCACCTTACGGTATCGTCACCTATCGCTGTTACAAGGGCGATTTTCAGTCGAAAGATACCATCTACCTAGTTGCGGGAGCTTCCCTACCCTATCAACGGGCCGAACCTCGACAAGAGTGTACCGGAATCGGGCTGGATTGTGGACGTACAGATGCAGAGTCACGTTACAGGGACTTTGACTTTGCTTTACGCCTTAACCCGAGGCTGCTGCCGTTGGATTCAGAAGCTAGTGGGCGTCTTTGGTGACACCGTGAAACATATTCCCCGGTACGTTATTTTTTTTAATTTACTTGAATGATCGCCCCTGGCCTGGAGAGTGTGGAGAGTGTGGGCGAGAGGCGGCTCAGTACCGAGTTGCCTGCCCACCATCAGCAATGCACATCATGTCCCGGTGGTCGACAAAAGTGCTTGCCGACCCGACGGCCATGGGCAGCGAGATCTACATGGGCGCTTCGAACCTGTGAGGGGCCTGTTGCATCAGACCCTCTTGGCTGCTTCGGAGAAATCTCAATGCTCGTCCTGGCTCCGGCAGCAGGCCTGGACGAAGCCTCCCTTTGTCCTTCGCCGTTGCCCTCGCCCTCGTCCTCTGGCGCATGATGCTCCCTTGCCAATGGCGGCGGGTATCATGAACAACAGCGCTACATTGCGGCGCAGACATGGGTTTTCGGGTAGCCGTACAGGAGTTGCGAGACTGCTGCTTCAAAATGCTTGTACGCCCATTTCTGGCATTTAGAATACTCCAGATCTCCCAATCAGCCTTAAAGCGGAGGGCCAGTGCTCGTGCATCCGTCATATACCCCCTCCTGAAACAACCCGCACCTATGAGAAGTCTGTCTTCACATAGATTCATTCGTACAAGTGTCGGCATTTTCCCTTCCAACATATATTGTACATTTACCGCACCAATGCTATTTCATCACACTTCCTCTTATATTGCTCAACCAACGACAATCAACCTCTACGGACCTAGCTGATCATTGCCCTACCGCAGATCCCAAAAAAACATTTACCGTCCGGATCACCTGCCGACATCTGGAGTCTTTGCCTGTTGCCATAGAGTGGGGTAGAACCCTCTCCCGAACACACTGCAGACCTGCATCGGAACTTAGCAGCCCTGAGTCCCTGAGGTTGCACAAATCTGTGGCCCCACCAGCGTCTCGCTGATCTACCAAATTCCAGGGAAAAGATAGAATAAACCACTTTACAGGAGCAATTCTATCCTCTAACATAATTTGCTGGTTGCCATCTGCAAGACGGCCTTTTAATTATTGCCTTGGCTGCGTTTGTGGAGAGAGCTAGGCCCCATCTCGAAGCTGTAAGCAGAGCAACGGATTTTGTGCAATGCGGCTGCGGATCTAGACGTCTGCCTTTCGACCACCTCGTGCCGTCCTCTACCTCAGACCATCTGATCTGCCATTAATCCATTTGGATAAAACTAGCGATCCAGGCCCTTAACATGGCGGGGTCAGCACATAATACCTACTCAAGGTCACCTATACCTTCCACGGCATCTTATGATTCTTCCTCGGTATCCTCCGCTGCGTCGCCTGGGATGCAAGGAGTATATGAAGGTGGGTTGATGGGCGCCTCACCTAGGGCGATGAGCGGACAGCATCCTCAGCACATCAATCTTCCCTTGGGCTACAATTCATTCCAAAATCCATACGGGTCAGCAGCCACATCACCAGGACCTCCTGGAATGGAATCAATGGCTGCCTCCACTGGATCTTCAAGTGGCACCCCAGGCGCCTCGGGAGCTCAGATGTCTTCTGCAAATATGCAAGCACAGAAAAGGGCCTACCGACAGAGGAGGAAAGATCCCAGCTGCGACGCTTGTAGAGAGAGGAAAGTCAAATGCGACGCAACCGAAACAACTAGCTGCTCAGAATGTTCAAGTCGCAATGTCAAATGTCAGTTTACCAAGGAGACCAACCGGCGGATGTCGTCCATCAAGCAGGTCCAAGATCTGGAGAAGCAGATTACACTAGTCAAGAGGGAAAATGTTCAACTACGATCAATGCTGAACATAAGGGATTCGGAAATAGGTGACGGCGATGTACCTCAACAAGCCTCATTAACACTGCCAGAAATTGGCTCTCACCCGAAAAGAAGGCAACCACCTCCACCACCCCACGATCTCTCTTCTGTGCGGACAAATATTCGAAACTTTGGTCGAGGAATTTTCAAGCCTCCTGCACCTTATCGCCAGATTGGATCACAAGGAAATTTCAATCCTCCTCGCCCAGAATTGCCGCCAAAGTACGTGGCAGATCATCTTCTTAATTCCTACTACGCATCCATGCACATGATAATACCTATTCTGCATTGGCCTACTTTTCAGCAAGAGTACGAAGCTGTTTATAAGTCCGGGAGTCTTCGTGGTGTCCCACCAGTATGGAGTTCGCTGCTTTTCGCCGTCTTAGCTGTAGGGGTACTCTTCAGTTCGGAACCAAGCATACACCGCCCGCAACAAGGGAAAGAGTTTATCGAGGTTTCACGGACACTGATAGATATGTGGAATGACGAGTTTGTTATTGATCATGCACGAGCTGCGATCTTGACCAGTATCTTCCTCACTGAGTCAAATCTCAAATCAGCCGCTTGGACATGGCTTGCTTCTGCGGTCCGGATCTCCCAAGACATCGGCCTCCATTCTGAGACGGGCCCTTGGCCTGTTATTGAAGGCGAAATGCGACGGAGGGTCTGGTGGGGAATATATGTCTGGGATCGATACATGTCCTTGGAATTGGGGCGCCCTCTGCTAATTGAAGATACCGACTGCGACGTTGGTTTGCCAGCAGCAGTCGACGACCGTTATATCCATGATGCCGGCATGATGGCTCCCAATGGCGCCCCTCCCGCATACAACTTTATTATACCCATCATTCACGTTGTGCGTGCTGTATCGGAACTTATCAAAACGCTGAAATCACCAATTATCTCTACCTCGACCCTTGCCACGTTCGACACGCACTTCAGCTCTTGTATGTCTGCTTTCCCCGTCGCTTGCCAATTGACCGCGAATGAGCCTCTTGACCCCCGAATGCTTGCACCAATTTGCCATCTGATGAACGCACGGTTGGTTCTCCATCGACACAACCTGACGACATCCTGCCCTCCAGAAGTCCGAGCGAACGCGATTGACCAATGCATACGCGGAGCATTAGACTCGACAAACTTATTTGCTCGTGCGATGACCCCAGCCCCGAATCAAGTCTTTCCTCCATTTGGCCCCACTGCGAATGCAATGACCTGTACTCACATCTGGCGGTGCACCCTCTTCTTACTATTTGGAGGCCATTTCGATGCTGCCCTCACCTGCATCCGTGCCTCGAGCAATATCTCGACACTCCGAGACGTCAACGTTGCTTGTGGCCGAAATATAGCATTTTTTCTTAGCATCCTAATCGACAAACGGCACGGAGGTGGAAATAAAGGATATCCTATTGGAAGAGAAATGGACGAGGAGCTAATAGCATATGTATCTGGCGATCTCCAAGCCAGCCCCGAGAATAGTTGGGTATGGACCGGAAGCGAAACGGGCATGAATATCGCGGCGAATTCTGGCTCCAAGGTGGGACCGAGTCCTACGCTCATGGGTACTGGAAGGGAAGATGGCAATACTGTATTAACAGACGCCGAGGCGAGGGACTGGGGTGGGTGGGAGAGAGTTGAGCAATTGGTTGGAGTTTTGGCTCGTGGTCAAGGTGGTTATGGTCAGTGGTTACCGTCACGTTATGGGTCGAATTCGGGAAATGTTCCTGTGAATCAGCGGAAAGGGAATGAGCGAATGAGCATTACGAATATCATTTGAGACGGCCTAACACTCATGGATACTTGGAGATCAATAATGACATGGGGGAAATGGGGAAAAAGAGGATGGAGTTTGTACATATTGGTATAATGGGGGTTTGAAATGGTCACTAATAGGGGTTGGCGGGGGTGGTCTGTTGGCTGGGTTACGATATCATGTTTGGCGTCCGCAGAAAAGGTATAGATAGAGCAAAAGGGGTCGGGTGAGGGTAATGGGAATAATGGCTGGCTCCGTAATATAACCGTTATGTACAGATAAACAAGATACGAATGGAAGAGGCTATACCACTTTCGATCTTCTTTTTTTCTTCGCGTATATGCTGCACTGGAGTCTGATGCCATGTGAAGTCTACTAGATAGGCAGGTTCCATTTTTATCTCTAGCTTCTCCTTCCTAAATACATACCTATTTTATAAGACTGGTTCGAATTACCAGGCATACTATTCGAGAGTTTCCATGTAAGCTGTGTATCACACATCGAACGCCCCAATCACAAATCACCCTAGCCTGGTTCCAACTTATCGCCACACCTGCGGTTCTATTGGCCTGGCGGCATGAATGCCTCGAAGGACACAAGCTTCCATGAGTCTACCGCACCAGCCCGATGGAACGTTAATCCCAGATCTGGGAGCCAACGCCCGCCTCCTCCCAAAAGGACAGTTGGCTGTGACGGACCCTTCGCGCGGGTCCGGGCCGTGGCATCTTCCATTTCAGCTGTATGATTCCCAATGTGGCGCTCTGGAGACATTGATTTGAGAGGCTCACTAGATTTCGGATGTTGCGGTCGAGGTTTGCTTTTTCTAAGTCTTCCCTACCGGGTATTCGTGTTACCCTACCTTCTACGTCGTCCTCCGTATTGGTTCAAATCGACTCATTATACCCCAAAGCATGGCTTTTCACTCCAACCAACTTTCTAGCCCTTTGAACTCCTATTCAAGGGTAATAGTCGCCCAGCGGTAGATGAACAATGGATGGGCCTACTCTCATATTATCTATTAGTCCTGCCTCACATGGCCGATTGACGCACTTGCACCAGAAATACCATTCTTTACTGCCCTTGTTAGACCATGCTCCTGGAGTTCAATCAGGTACTCATAATAGTGTTATGAAGCTATGCTCCCCAGGAGCATGCTGAATATACCACAGTTATTTTGATATACAGATCTCAACACCTCATGTCCGCTATGGAATCTCAGCTTTTTGCATAATGAAAACCTTAATGTTGCATCAAATAGGCCTTTTCAAGTATTAATTCACACATAGATCTTGGTATAATTACACACCCAAGGACTAGGTCACATACCAAAAGAAATCACCTACCCACCACTCTATAATACTAGATTCGAAAGGGCGTTTTCCCGTGAACAATCTAAAATACCGCCTTCACAGGCCCCCTTTTCCTAATGATAAAAACCTTCACCATAACTACCAAAGCCAAAGCCTTTACATGCTATACTCTCACCTTCTATATAAACACCCTAATGCTGATTGAACAATGCATATTCTTAAACCGAAACAACATCAGCAGTGCTTTAGTTACCATCCTCGCCTCTCAATTTCCTAGACTATCTTATACATCCTGCAGATGAAACTCGGTTTTACATAATATTGAATCGATGTAGTGAATCTAGCTAACATCTCACCGTGAAACTATAGGAGATAATTCTCCTATTAGCGGCGGTCCAACGGATCTGAAGCTTACTGCAAATTAGAATATGGTTGGCCTTCAGCATGGCAATATGTTGCCCCGGTCCCTCGCGGTGGGCCGCGCTTGGCATAGGGAATTTAGCAACTCCAATACTGAAACAAGACCTTAAACCAACAGACAATGATCTCTAGGTAGGTATATATCTACAACATACTACGTATGCTGTCCTGTCAATGGGAATAATATACTGTCATTATATAACGTGCTGTCATTATTCGAAAGTTGTTTTCGGCAAACTAGTACAGTACAATATAATGACCACATCTACGCTGTTATATTTGAAAGTTGGCTTGGGGAAACGCGTAGGAGATTACCATTACATCTACACCTAGTGAAAGTAGCTCTGTGGCAGACATCTTCGGGTCATTCAATTAGATTAGTTTAATGCCGTAGCCCTGTCAGAGTGACTAGCAGGTATCTAGAGCACTACTATACTATTACTCCTAGATGGCATTACTCTTAATAACTGAGGTCCTTGTTCTCATACGAAATAGGTATTATCCTCTTGAGAACGAGATATAGCCCGGGTGACCTTCTAGCGCCTCATTGAACCAAAAAACGTATATTAGCTTATGGCGGCTTCCTGGATACTAGCAATTTCCTATCAATGCACCAAATCCAGTTCCATAGATAAAGCACACATGAGATCTGCCTACTTGAACCGGAGATATTTAAAAAGACGACTAAACAGAGCTACTGAGGTATAATATATTCCAATATGATTCCAATATGATTTGGGAAGTATAGGCAATTGTATATTATGATTGACCGACGCATTTGGACATCTAGTTACATGTATATACACACGTAAACAAGCAAACAAATAGAGCTACCAATAATACCAAAACCGCTGAACCCCAAGGAATGACGCCCGAGTGCATGCAAAGCCTGATTAATTTTAGGTATCCCAAATGCAATATCAAATGCAAGTAAACAAGCACAGCATATTACCAAAGGGGCATTACTCCGCCATCTGCCATCCCGGCAGATGATCTATACCTGCCTCGTATATCAAACTCTGTGATAGTAAAACTCTATACGACGCTCAAATCCCCCTCTAGACTATTACTTTTTCGCCCTAACAGGACTCTGCGCAAATCTAATACCCCTAGACTTCGCAACGGGAGGTGGCACGCGGGGCGTATCATCGTCATCACTATCATCCTCGTTATCTCCCATGCCTAGCGCGGCTTCTCTTCTTCGCTTTTCGGCTGCTGACTCTTGAATTTCTGGGGCATATTCTGATCTTTTCTCCGATCGCCCACGCTGCGTAGGTGTCACCTCATCCACACCTTTAAGGGCCTCTTGTCGTCTTCTACGCTCGGCTGCCGACTCTGGGACGTCGTCTAAAGAGGATGATGGCGATGAGCTAGAGGACGTTGCTTCTCCTGTCCTTATCGGCCTTCGATTAGTGGGTGATCGGTCGTCGTCGTCGCTCTCCTCATCCAAACCTGGCCTTCGCCTTACCGCCTCTGGACGAAGAGGTTCCGCTGCTCGCGCCTTGGAGGCGCTCGACGACCCACCCGCCATGAACAGTCTACTGCTACCAGGGGAATCCTCATCTGCATCTTTATCGGCCCGCTCTTTCATTGGGGCGGGTGCATCGCTCTCCCTGACGATCTCAGCCCGAGCTTTCGGGTCCAAGCTTCTGATCTCGTTCAAGAAATCTTCTTTTGTCAAGCGACGTCCAGCACCACCAATCTTGAAACGAATATGTCTGTCATCGTCTTCATCATCCACCTCTGGTCTCTTCGCACCCCAAGTCCCCATGCGATTAAGTCCTTGGCGAACAGCTGATGTAGGAGGGGGCGCTCCATCCTTGCCGGTTTCGGCAGTTGAATCGGGTTTTTTGGTCCCAAATCCAGTCCAAGCTCCCATACGATTAACTCCCTGCCATGCCTTACTCGATTCGCCTTCTTTCGGTTGCTTTGAGCTTGGGAGGTCATATTTCTTAACCACTTCCCCATCTTCATCTTCGACAATAATCTAGATAACTTGTTAGTAGAGCACAGAAAAGAAATCTGCTATTTATCTTACCGTATTTCCAAACTGATACGCCAAAGCGGGACCATGCTTTTTATGAGGCTGCTTCGCGCTCTTGGGCTGACTGGACCCTTCGGCGTTCCCCTCATCCCGTCGTGCCCAGACACCCAGCTTCTTCCTCAAATTCTTGTACCCTTGCGTAGGAAGCCCAGAATCTTCCTTCGCGGCATGTTCTGATCTCTTGATAGACTCTCCCTTTTGAAGTGCGTCTGAAACCTTCTGCACGGACAGTACATTACCGTCCGCATCCTCGATGATAATATCGTCGCCTTCCTGAAAGGCTTCTCGGCGGGTAGGAGAGATATTAGCATCCGATTTACGGAAGGCTTTCCTCTCGCCTTCAGAGTGCTGGTGGGTGACTTCCGGATCGTGTTCCGCATCTCTAAGCTCAGCCTCGCTTTGTATCTGCGTGTCAACCTTCTCATTATGGGGCGATCCTTCGCTAGGTGTTAAAGTATCTGATGTCTGCTCGTCTTTGGTCTGGTCACTCAAAGGTTCATTCTGGCTCCGGTGCTGAGGATAAATTGCTGACTCGCTTATCGGCCCTCCAGGTCCACGACCATCATCCCACTTCTTCTTTCTGCGGCGTGGAATAATCGACGAAGTGCGACTACCAGCCCGGCTAGGATTGTCTTCTTCCTTTTGCCGGCGTAGGAAACTGCCGGGTATGCCAATTGGAGGAAGGGTTCCGGGAGGGAGAGTTCCAGGGGGTATGTCATTCATCTTGATCTCCTCGGCTTCTGTCTCAGACCCGAAGGACTTGGCTTGTGATCTTGAAGTAGACGAGATCCGTGGTAGGCGGTTCATCCACGTGGGCCCGTCTGGTCCGGCAGCTGTGTAAGACATTGTCAAGGTTAACGTATTGATGTGCTTGCCAAGAGTGAATACAGCAATAGAAGAACCATGCACGATGATCGAAGTGATGACTAAGAACGTAGTGATCGGCCAGATGAGGGCAACGAGAGTATAATTCTTGGCACTAGGATCCGGATACTCTGCCAGAGGGGTAGTTGTCTCGGTTTCCAATTCAGCTCTAGCTAGAATGGCAACGAAAATTGCTCCGACGCCAATTGGCCCAAAATGACCGGCGAAAAGAGCCTCTCGCCAAGTCTTGACATCAGGTATCAGTGGCTTCAAAGCCATCATGATCGGAATCCGGCGGAAGAAGATGACGAATATGGCAATGACAACTAGCCTCCATGGGGTGAGGCCCAGAGCAGCATTGTTGTATTGTTCCCACGGGATGATTGTGCCTAAGTATACAAAGTATGCTAAGTTGAGCAACAGATCGATAACGTTGGAGACGTGGGATTCCTCTGTTTTCTGTGTAAACCAACCATCGTTGGAGAAACCGACCCCTGCAGCGAAGCCAACAAGCAGATCATCGACGCCCATGATACTGCCTGAGCCGGCGCAGAAGAGCGCTAGGACAAAGTAAAAGACGAGAAAGCTTTCTCTGTCCACCAAGTCATGCTCCTCAGCATACTTGATGCCATGCCTGCCAATGTAGCCAACAATGAATCCATATACAGCCCCAAAGACACACTCATAGAGAACAGTGAGGACTATCCAATGAAAAGTGACTTCCTCCGCCCTCGACCTGTATTCTATAAGGTAGAGAGCCAGGTAGATGAAGGGAAAAGCCATTCCATCGTTGCACCCCGACTCGGCCGAGAGGAGATCTCTCAGATGTTTGGGGATCCTTTTGGCAAACTTGCCTTTTCCAACGACGGAACTGGCCAGGACAGGGTCCGTTGCGGTAACGCAGGCCGCACAGCAGAGGCTTTGGAGCCAATCGAGCGGAGGTATCATCCACCAGATGAACAGACTGGTCATCAACCATCCGAACGTCATGACGGGAAGCAACAGAAACACCACACTCCTCCAATGCTTCTCCATATAATATTTGGGCAATTCGACCCCCACGGCAAAGCACTGGACGACCAGGACGATGCGCGAGAACTCGAGCGTGATCTGATCGGTATTACCCCATGTTCCAGGGTTGATCAGATTGGCGGCGTGCGGGCCAAAGACGACGCCACAGATGGTGGCGACGGTGGCTTCACCTATGTACAGCCGCTCCTTGATGAACGACGAGCACAGCATGAAAAGCGACGTGAAGCCGCCAAGGATGATGTAGACCAAGTGCGGCCGATTGATCGACAGGTGGTCCCATGCCATCTCGAACGCTGTGGCTGCCGTGGCTATCGAGCAATGGGTGTCTGGGAATTTCTCCACGCCGTTCTGGCGGAGGCGATAAATTTCTTCTCGCCCGGGTTCAGCCGCCGTCGCTGTATTGTGCGTTCCCCCAATGCTATGCTCCCCTTCAACCCAATCCTGCGGCCTTCCTAATTCCCCAGTCTGTCGATTCTCGCAAGAGGATTGTACGATTTCGCAGCATTAGACTATGGTCGCGCCCAGTCGCCGCTCCAGCTTCCGAAAGAATGTCTTGGTCTTGGCACCTTCTACGGCCCTGCCCGGTTTCAAAGGGAAGCTCGAAAGATCGGCCGACGAGTAGAGACGCTCGCGGTGATGTCAAAGGCGCTGCACGGAGATGCGGCGGCGATCGACAAAAGAAGAGGACGAGAAGGTGTCGCCGTCGTGAAGGCAATTGACAGCTCTGGGCTGCTTGGCTGGACGGGGTCAACGGATAATCTGTGGTTAGACCGTACAGTGCCTAGAAGTCGAGAAGCTTGAGGGGGGATAAGCTTCTCTTATGTGTAGTTGGCACAGCGTCCCAAGTCCCAAGACCCAAGACTTCTTCTCTCCAGACGCGGGCGCAGACGATAATTAGCAAGTGGCCAAGAGCGAGGCTGCAGAGGCTGCAATTGGCAGAGGCGAATCACGATGACAGAGACTGGCAACTTATCGCAACTTGCAAGCCCCCCTAGCCCGGGCCTAGAAGGCTAGCACAAACCCTACGAACGCCTTTTCCCTAGGGTTGAGATTGGTTTCTTCCGCAAACTGCCGGGTTGGGTTTGGGTTTGGTTTGCTGAGAGGCGTGCTACAGTAGTATGGTACAGTACGTACGAGTACGAAGTGCTCCACAAGCTAATAATAAGACTAAGCTAAATGATGATAATAATGACAAGGGATATATTATATTATAAAAGCTATTTCTTTATGACCTTGCACAAATACGACCTACGCAAGGACCCTACGGCGTGCTAACGTAGTACCAAGTCCCGACGCTATGATCAATGATTGGCTGCTACGAGGTTTGTTTTTCTGCCCCAACCAAATATTCCAGACGCGCTGAACGAAAAGCGTCGGACTCAGCTTCACCACCAACACAGCCAAATACAGCCGAATACAGCCAAATACATAACACGCCTCTGGGGAACCAAGGAGAATACGGTCAGGCATCTACGAGCACACATGTGCATCGATGGCTACTACTGCCCAAGGGAGAGGGTAATTGGCTATTCAAAAAGGCAGGTCTGCATGTACAGTACCGGGCACAGGATGCGTATTTGAATATCCCCACTACGGCTTTGTGCCTCGAGATGCCTCTTTTTTCGTCATCTGATAGCAACAAAAGAAAGCCATGCTATGCGCAACTCTAGGTTCTTCTCCGCTCAATTACAGGCGGAACGGTTCCGTCTGTTTAGGTTAGGATTAAGCAATGGCAGTTTTGCGTTGTTTACGGAAGGGGAATCTGTGGATTCGGGTGGCTGTTGGGAGAGAGCAAAATATCTCGAACGAGGCCGCTAACTTCCCCCTCTCCGGCTTCAATTGCGAATACACCACAGCTAGGATCGATACACAAGTCACGAATATTCACCGCCCCATGAAGCTCGACATCACAAGACCTCCTCCCCCACGCTGTCGAGTTCCTGAAAACGCTGCAGCTCTCGAAATGCGGAAGGCGTTGTTGGGGTTCCCATATGCAAGCCCTGCAAAACGTGGCTACTGGAGTGCTGGCCCCCTACACAGTTGCACCGGCATCCCGCACCCAACGTGCGTTTTACAATCGTTTTCAAACGGGCGATTGAGCAATAAGGTCGAGGAATGGGTACACGTGGGTTGGATGGCTTGTTTGATAGGTTAGTGCATACGTACGGCCGAGGGAATATGTTTCAAGTGATCCAAGAAAGTAGTAATATATCTCGGGTGCGTGATAGCAATAAACAGATCTATGACACCACAATTGGATTGATTTTCGTGGCAAGGTTTCTTTGCTCCTCAATTTTCAATTAGATAATGCATTGAGGAACATGAACGATCATGTATATGTACCGTGGACCACGCGTTATATCTTAACAGCCATGCAAGTTTGAACTATTCGGTTCTGTATAAAGTATATATATATTATTTCTCATTTCTTAATGCTTCGTTTGCTATGAGTAGTCTCAGACCTAGCATTGAGCATTTACCCCGTCTTACCACCTACACGCTCGAATCCCAAAAAGAGCTTGTTGCTGGCAGGGCCGCATGTATATCCGTCTGTCTGTTCGATCCCATCATCATTTACGATGTATGTGCGGAAGTTCGTGTATATGGCGGCGATGATGAGCTTGATTTCTGGTTCGCGAGGGGTTAGTATATATAAATACCCCAGTGGGAAGTAAGAGGCGGAGAAACGATAAGAGAATGGGGATAACAAAAAAGAAACCGTATAAATACCAAGCATAGCAAAGTTGCTCCCAATACACATTCGTCCCCCACTACTAAATGCCCAAAACCACTTGTCTCTCTCCCGTCTTTGTTTCTCAGTATACCCGTACTCGCTATCCATCCAGCGCTTATGGTCCCATCTCTCTGGCTCGGGGTAGACATTACAGTTGCGATGCACGCTGTGTGCTGGGGCGCCAACTCGCACCCCACCTGGGATGTTACCGTATGGCCCTAACGTGCAAGAGGGGTAGGGTGTCATCCGTGGCTGTGTGCCTGGGATAGGGGCCTGGAGACGGAGGGCCTCCATGATGACGGCGTGCAGCATGGGTAGCGCGTCCAAATCTTTAGACTTTGGGATGCTCTTTACAGCGCCATCGTGCTGGGATAGCGACATGTTCGGTGAGAGCTTGAGGAGCTCGCTTCGTAGCGCATCTTGGACATCAGGATTGCGGGAAAGGTGCCAAGATAGGTATGTGAGTGTGATTCCGGCCGTCTCGTGGCCGGCTGCTAGCTGGTCGATCATCTCGGATGCGATGCTAAGCTCGGGATATTTCAGAGTTTCAGTCCTAAGAACCGACTCATCCCCCTTCGTATTTTCCTCTTTTTCGATTCCTGCGAGCAAGGCCTTCATTACCACAGGCTCGTTGCCAATATCTGTGGTCTCGCCTGTGGTTTTGTTGGCGATGTTTGCTGAAGTGGCGTCACAGCGCTCTTTGCACCAGGCCTCGAGCTCATTGTTTGCATCATCCACCCACGTGGGTACAAGATGGATGTGCAAGCGCTTAAAGAACCGTGTTAGGCGTGGAAGCTCTTGAGGAAAAAATGTATAATTCTTGCGGCTTTGGTATAATGATAGCCAATGCCGACGGTATGACTCATTCTGAATGAAATTGCTGCCGCTCTTCAGGCCGAATAGGTAGGCAGTGATGAAGTCCATCGTTGTTGAATTCCATACTTCATGAACATCTATCCCACCTGGGGACCCCTGAGGGCTAGACACAGAAGAAATAAGAGGGAGAAGTCGATCGTAGAGGATCACTTGTGCTTGGCGTGCTAATGCGGGAGAGTTCTGAAGAGTGGATTTGGAGTAGATGTTCGAGATCATGCGTTTCCTTACTGAATGGGGCCGCGAATGCCATGATGAGAACATACATGGAACGCTGTAATATTTATAAGCAATGAAAAAGTGGAGAGGGGGATAAAAAGCATACCCATAGTTGTCGAAAATCGAATACCACTGCCCTTTCTCAAACCCTCCCGCATATACGGTCTTCAATTCATTTACATCGCTAACGCTCAACTCATTGGGAGCAAGACGAACGACAGGCCCATATTTGAGATGAGCTGCGTGGACACACCGGTTCTCTTGATTCCGGTATCTCAACCAGAGAATCCAAAACGGACAGAAAGGCGATGACCAGTGTGCGTTCGGGACTTTTGAGAGAGGTGAGAAAAATGTGGGATAAATAACTTTCATATAAAGAAAACCCAGGATGATACCAAAGAAAAACGATGCCGGGATGACGAGATGATGCATATTTGGGGTTCGGTGATGCCGCTGGAATATTGCTAGTACCGTCAGGCAAAGGGAGATCTTGCACCCAGCTTTGGATTCCACAAATTTCTTCTGCCGTAAATTCGCAAGTGATGTTATACTCTGTGTCCCTTCGACCAGAATGCACAATAGAGATGAGGGACACAGGGGGATCTAATAGATCGTGAACTTCGGACGCAAGTTCCGGCTCCGGGGAGGTACGAGTCAGGAAGGCCTGTAATAACTTCCAATTACCCAACTGTCACAATACGGGGTAGCCCCTAGAGCGCGCTAGGTCGGGCGCTATTACCAACAGCCGTTTTCCTGCTATGACTTGGCGGAGTTGGTGATATAAAAATGGTGGATTACGCCCTTTGTATGGCAGAGGAGGGGTAAAGCTGTACTACGTCTACGTTGTGGTTTCTGGTAGCCTGAGGTTCTCCCCGCAGCCCCCGCCAGAGATCGGCGCCTAAGGACTCGGGTAAAATGTTAACCGCCGACACTATGAAGTGCCTGTGTCCAGTAAACACACCTTCAATACAAATCAACAACTCCATACGAGTTTCACTCAGTCATGCCAATTAGAATCTGAACCCCCTAGATACCATACCCATCGCTCCATTCGATAACCCACGCAATGCGAGAATATCCTCCAAATCAGGCTGCATTTCATAATGTCAATGCCAGTGTCCACTGTTAGCGTCAGCATCAAGGACTCGGCTCACATCAACTCTACATATCCATCCCAAGAACAAGCTCCGAGGATAACATACTTATCTCTTTGGAGCCGAGAGCCAAGAAATAAATGAAGAGCTCTTTGGTCGGCAGTACTACGCAGCACACAAACATCCACGTCAAGTCTGAAACCATAAACAAGATATGGATGCATCAAGTGAAGAGGCCGGTGATGCGTTGTCATCAGACCAGCCAAGTTCTTTTCCCAGCACGGTAATTGGTCCCCAAGATATAACGAAGAAAAAACATGGCTTGCCGTTTCTGTCTATTCCTCCCATCAGCACACACACTCAAACTATAATCCTACTCCATGGCCGCGGTAGCAATGGGCCCCGCTTTGGGCCGCCGCTTGTTTCTCCTCAACTATCATGCGGCAATACTCTAACTCAAGAATTCCCCGGCATGAAATTCATATTCCCTACAGCAAAGAAAAGGCGTGCTATGCGTTTCAATCGCACTCCTATCAACCAGTGGTTTGATGTATGGTCCGTCGATGAACCTTCGGAAAAGGAGGAGCTGCAGTATGATGGGATTTGTGAGACCAGCAGGCTTTTGAATATCATAATTCAGGAGGAAGCGCGGGTTGTTGGGTTAAGGAATGTGTTTTTGGGGGGGCTAAGTCAGGGATGTGCAATGGGATTGCATGTTTTTCTGAATTATCTACCTGAAAATCTATCCGATGACTCCTTTGGTGGTTTTATCGGAATGAGTGGCTGGCTACCTCTTGCCCGACCCTTGCAGGAGAACGTTTGGTCTTCCACTGACGCAGGAGATGATGACGACCCCTTCGCCGAACCTTTGGAAGGCTCGGAGAGAGGAGGCGAGACACCCCAAACGTGGCAAATCCGAGCCGCGAACTTTGCCCGCGATATCGCTGATCTTCCTCCCTTGGAAATGGATACTGCGCTGCCGCCGTTTATTAAGACTCCTGTCTTCTTAAGCCACGGGAGGCATGATGAGAAAGTCAAAATGAAGCTAGGGGAAGAGGCCAGGGATGTGCTTGTCAATTTGGGGCTTGATGTTACATGGAAGGATTATGAAGAAGGGCATTGGTATAAGGTACCTGAGCAACTGGATGATATTGCTAACTTTATACGGAAGCGAACCGTCGACGTAGCAAAGGACCGAAATAGCTAGTCTATTAAGGCACTTTTGCAACCCGCCTGAGTAATGACAAAGTTTAAAGCTTATTATCGTTAAAGGCATTCAAGTGAATGAAACCAACTTCCCCAGCTTTTAATACCCCTGTGTACGCTTCGGTGCATAACCTTCTTCCAAGTACGTGATATCCTCTTGCGTCAACTTTCCTGAACTTGCAAATTTCACGCTTTCCACAACCTGATCAACCCTCTCAGTGCTACTCAGTCCAACGATGGGATTGACATTCTTGCTTAAACTCCATGCAGTTGCAATAGTCGTCATAGAGACATCATACTTCTTGGCGATTTCTTCAACTCGGTTGATGATAAGCTTGTCGGTCTCTGTCTCGGTGGACCGAATCGCTTCAGTGAGGTAGTGATCGGTCTTTTCACGAAGGGTCGACCGGTCCGAGTATGGTCTCGCAAGGGCACCACGGGCAATGGGCGACCAGGGAATGAGTCCGACGCCGGTGTCTTGACAGTACGGGATCATCTCACGCTCTAAACGAAAAGAACATTAGATCTACTCTGATGATGCATTATGACCGCAGTTTTCTCACCTTCCTCACGGTATATGAGATTGTGGTAATTTTGCATGGAGATGAACTTGTGCCAGCCGTGCTTATCTGCGATGTTTTGCAGAGTCTGGAACTCCCAGGCAGCCATCTATTAATAGTCAGTCCCAATTTCAATGTAACTGTGGAGCAGGTGTTACTTACACTACTAGCACCAATATACCTAACCTTTCCACTCTCTACCACATCATTCAAAGCCCTCATGATCTCCTCCCTCGGTGTTTCTCGATCCAGTCGATGAATCTGCAAAACATCGATATACGTGCCCAATCTCTCCACACTCTTATCAACGGCATCTAGAATATGCTTTCTGGATAGGCCAACTTGATTCGTCCAGCCGCCATCATTAGTCGATAGAACATATGGCTGTGAGCCATCCTCGGCGACGCCAAAATAACACTTGCTGAGAATAACCACCTTATTACGCGGGATATTGTACTTTTTGAGTGCCTTGCCGATAATTTCCTCGGATAGGCCGTTGGAGTATACGTCCGCCGTGTCCCAGGTGTTAAGGCCTACGTCGTAGGCGTGCTTGAGAAGGGGGAGGGCGGCGTCCTCTCCGACCACCCACTCTCGCCATTCCGGCGTGCCAATGGACATGCCCCCAAGAATCACCTTGGAGATCTTAAGACCCGAGGTGCCTAGGCGTGTGTACTCCATTATTCTTGAATGCAGTTCTTCGTGTGGATTGAGAGTGGGATTGAGAGTTGGATGGAAGTCTAGATACTCGTATAGTGATGATCAAAGTTCAGGATAATATCAAAGAGGGAAGTGCGATGATTAGAAAACTAAATATCTAAACAATCGATCTTGGGAACTGAGGGCTAATGGTGCCTTATATACTTTGGAAATCGGGGAAGGGCAGTGTGATGAAAGCAAACGCCGATATCTTTTCGGACTTGTGCAGACCCTGAGATATAGGTATCTATGGCACATCTCAATTGATTTTCAGGCTAGTGCAGCTAACCCTCCGTAATATTATGACTCGAACAACCTGGTCTAGTTTATATAAGGTGTCTGTTTATTTCACGCAACCTGGTACTGTACTACGATAGTCGGCGTTAAGCAGGTTCTGCAGCAAAGGGAGTCGGAGATTGTCTAAACTCCTACAGTTCTAGAGAGGCAGGGTTGCCCCGATCTGACGACGCGGGGACAAGCGGAGTTGTGGTATTTCCGTTTTGCCCACGAAAGCCTCCCAACGTCATCGTATCGCTTTTCTCAAAGGGCAAAATGTAGTTGGCGAGTTAGAAAACTGTTGTCAGCAGTGGCTCAATTGATGAGTGACTATTAATTATATTCTATGGATATTTGGTGTTCAATCAACCAGTGGCACATGCGTCATACTTGTGGCTTACGAGGTCCAGTACCTGTACCTAGGGACTGATAGGAAGGTACGGAGTATTGTGGATAAGGGTTGAAGACGCGATAAGGTCAATATACCAATTTTTCTAAGCCGCCAATATCCCCTCATCTTGACATGTAATACCTTCGTCTATCTCTTCAACTGCAAATGAATATACCCAAGATCCCACATAACGAGGACTGAGCTAGCGACACTTGATTTTCTGAAAAGCAATATATACGTGGGGTGGGGCTCCGTCCTACGTTCTTTGATCCATATTTACAGCTATGCCTCTCACGATACTCTCCGACTCTAATGTCAAGGAGCTTCTCAACAACATCACAGCCGGAGATGTAGAGCTATTTCAGGTCTCTTTACAGCAGGCCCTCCATGAATACTCGACCGGGATCCGGGAAGATGGCAGTGTGTCCAACGTTCAACCAGAGCGAACAGTGGTGGAAAATGGAAAAGGAAACACAACCCTATTCATGCCCTCTACGAGCTCATCTGGAATCGGGGTTAAAGGTAAGCCGTGCCCATGCATATCTCCCGTAGTAGCAGACACTTACTATTGCAGTGGTCACTCTCGCAACCCCAAGAGATGATGCCTCCGACTCGGCCTCGGATGATTCCGACAACATTGCTCCTGCTCCTGTCAACATAGTCACAACTCCCCAAGGGGCCCTTACACTGATGGAACCTGATGGCAGACCTATGGGCTTTGTCAATGCTGAGGAGTTAACCGCATTCCGAACCGCCCTGGTGTCCTCCCTCCTCCTGACGCGCCGCTCGAAAGTAAAGACATTGACAGTATTCGGGGTCGGCAGGCAAGCACATTGGCACGTCCGACTTGCGTTGCTTCTCCATGGCAACACTATAAAGCATGTCCATTTTATCAACCGCAGTTTTAGCGACCGTGCAAATCTGACAATGAAGGCTTTCCTACAATTCGACCCCGCAGTCAAAGAAAGGGAGGGTTGGGCCAACACAGCATTCGGAATGTTAACTCCAGGATATGGCGAATATCATCGTCTAATCAAGGAGCAACTCCGTGTCGCCGATGTGATATTCTGTACAACGCCTAGCACAGAACCCCTCTTTGACCCCCAGATCCTAACCAGCACGGAAGGCCGCAAAAGAGGCCGCCTCATAGTCGCCGTTGGCAGCTATAAAAAACATATGATTGAGCTACCGCCAGAAATACTCAAACAAGCTGTACATATCAGCTCAGGCCACCATTTCCACAAACACGCCGAGGAAGGCCAGGTCGTTGTCGTTGATACACTGGCGTGCGTGACGCAGACGGGCGAGCTCACACAGGCAAATATCAAGGAGAAACAAACTGTGGAGATCGGTGAACTGGTCATGCTTTCCCGCATGGATCCAAACTTACATGCAGAAGACTCGCCTACCTTAGCAGGAAGCCCTCCCGAATCAAGCGAAATGTCCCTCGAATCCCTCAATATCGGGGATGCAGCGCCTGGAAGCAGTCTTGCCCGGGCGTTCCGCGAAAGTACGTCCTCACCGCCAGATACTGCAGGAAACCGCTCAGGCTCCAAATCTCCTCACCGCAAATCATCATCGCTTTGGAATCATAGGCGAAGTGGGAGTTTCACTTCGCTTACTAAGAAGAAGAAACAGACGGAGAAAGAGGATGAGATGAGCAGGTGGTTGAGTCGGGGTAATGTCATTTATAAGAGCGTGGGCTTGGGGTTGATGGACTTGGTTGTGGGCAAGGATTTGGTGAAATTGGCAAGGGAGAAGGGGGTTGGTATTGAGGTTAAGGATTTTTGATTGAGGTGGGTTAGAGGGTTATAATGATGACTTGATGCTCTGATGGTGGAATGACTGATCCTACGAAGCATGGTGTAAACTTGGAGGAACGTGTCAGCGGAATGAGCGGTATATAAGCACATTAGAGGCGCGCAAATATCCGGAACTGAAACATGGAGCTAGCATAGCAGATAAGCATACGCTTTATTGCAAGATCTCTTGGGTGTGAGATATCCTAATATTCAGGCTCGGTTTCATGAACCTGACCAGCCTCCCTGTAATGTCCTCGTTCTATCTCGTGAGTCATATCCGAGTATTCAATATAAAGCCCTTCTGGGTAGACCTCTCCCATACCTGCCCGCTGTCCCGGTAAATACCATGCCAAACTCCATTCTTCAAAACCAAACCAGCCCTCCTCGGCGTCTAAATTCACTTAACAGTCATCTGGGCCACATCGCCCTTAAAGACGAGCATGCCATGGTTCCCACTGACAACCTGTTCCGTTTCGCTGTTATTGATCCCCAGCACCCCATTTGCGCCCTTAGAATTCCCAAAGCCCAAGTCCCCAATCTTCCCCACCGCTATATCATATAACACCCCATGAATCTTCAATCCCCGTTCCTTGATCGCCTCCTGCACCGTATAATTACCCATTAACATTTCCACGCCTTGCTGCACATTTAGTTCCGAGAGCCGCCGGGACCTCGCATTATCATCCTTAATGGCATCTAGCTCCTGTTTATGTGCTAAGCGCACGACTTTGAGAGGCGTCAGCCAGGCATCAAGAACCCCTCCAATGCGTGTGTCTGAGAGGGCGCCCGCGCACCCGCCACACGATGTGTGTCCGCATAGAACGATATGGGAGACTTTTAGGAAGCAGACGGCATATTCGAGGACTGAGAGGAAGTTTAGATCGGTGGGTGAGAGGATGTTGGCTATGTTGCGGTGGGTGAAGATGTCGCCGGGCTGGAGTCCTAGGAGCGTTGTTTCGGGCACCCGGGAATCGCTGCAGCCGAGCCAGACTTATGAGGGAAGACAATGGTCAGCGCGGGTTCCCAAAGGGTTTGGCGATCGCGATCGCGATCACAGGAAATGGGAGTGGACGCGTGCAGCAGAAACTTGGGGGGGCAAGAGGAACGTACGAATGCTCGGTGATTGACCCTTTGCTAGGTTTGGGAAGAAGGCCGGGTTCTGATGCCCTTTGTAGTTCGCCCATGCATCGTTGGATTTTAATGCATATTCAAATTGGTCTGCTCGCAGTTATATATTAGCCCTCGATTCCGGCTGGTATTTTTGTTGTGTTGGAGAACCAGGATTTTGCGGCATCGCGATCCAAGTGGCGGAACTAATAAGTAAGACTCACCTTGCGAATGAGAGCCCATGTTTTGGCTGTGTGTGTAAGGGGGGAGGGGGGCAGAGTCGCAACGCAGAGACGGCAGCAGAAGCAGGCAGCGCAGCTTCTGGACGGCGGGACCAATTCGAGGACGGTGAGGGCGAGGGCGAGGGCGAGGAAATCTGGAAGTTGAGGAAACAATGGATTGATTGCTGCTCGGGACCGGGATAGTTGAAATCGACACACGGTGGGGGGAGAGAAATGTTGACTCGATCTAGCTCGTCCTAGTGGCCGGCACCGCGGGATCTGCCTGACCGCTGGGCGATAAGCACACGCGGATAAGGGCGCACCAATCACGCGGCGCAATTGGGGGTGTGGTGGGGGTTGGGGGGTTCGAGAGGGACGCCGTGTTATTGCGTGACAAGCCAAGTGACCAAGTGACCAAGTGACCAACGAGTATAGGTAACTTGGGAATTATAAATAGGTAACCGGTAAGGCACCTTCCCTTGCCTATTGGCACGACAACAGCGGTACCGGCGGTGATGCGTTCTTTGGTTTGGGGGGAGATGGGATGGGATGGGATGGAATGGAATGGTATGGTATGGGAGAAGGAGAGGGGAGGTTGAGGAAGGAGAAGAAGAACAAGAAGAACAAGAAAGGGGGGGGGGGGGCAGAAGGATTCCCCGGAATCCACGTTCATACATATACTCCGCGGGTACGACGAAGAAAGTACGGAGGTACGCACAAGAAGCAAAAGGGGACCGCCTGCGACCTGTGACCTGGCTGCTGCTGCTCTACGACAGGGAATCATCAGACGCAGAACGTGCTTCAGGCCCCGTTGAACCCGGCGGGCTTGTCCGTGAATCCGCAGGAATCTCCGACCGTGGAATTCGTGACTTTTGGGCCGTCGTTGGCCGCCTGTTGTTTGGTTGAGAACTGGAGAGATCACGTTGCGACTCGAGTATCAAATCAAATTAATAAGGTTGAGTTTGTTGGCGTCTTGGTGGCGGCCTCGCCTCACCCAAACCACCGCCAGCCCTCGAGGAAGGAAATTTGCCATGCTACCTTATGGAACTTCAACGAGGATGCACAGCCGTTACTGTATAGGATCGTTCAGCAGAACATAACCAATACAGAGTCGGCCTCGAGTTACCTTGACCTACCTTTACCTTACGGAGTGCAACGGGCAACCAGGGGAAAGGCAGCAAAAAACAAGGCAAGTTGGAGAAGCTTTTGTTTTCACATGTTCCAGACATAAGGGGATCTCGCCTGTCGCCTGTCGCCCGCTTACCAACCCTCCAGCATGATTTTTATTTTACCCATATCGAATCCAGCGTCTGGGGAATGGAGATCCCGGTTGTCGATCTGGCACTGGTGTGGTTTGCAACTCCGTGGCATGGATTGGAAGCGCGTTTGAGCTGGACGTCCCCCGGAGCTATTGCACCATCGTTATCATAATATCAGTGCGACGCTATATCTAGACACCCAGGTTACTTCGTTATCGATCAACATTCTTTGCACAATGCAGTGCAATCATTTATATGCTGCAGTCCGAATTCAAATTTCATTTCACGAAACGCCAATAAGTACAATATCGTAGACCTTGATTTTTTGCTGCTGTATCTTTAGTTACAGTCCTGCCACGCAATGCCATGATATCGTAAAACGCCGGTATGAGAGCCTCATCAATAAAACACTTAGATCTTGATAGCACTCTCAAGAGCCTTGCGCTTCTTCTCGGTGCGGGCATTGGCCTTGGCACCCATGATACCACCACCCCAGTGTCTCTTGGCCTCCTCATACTTGTCGGTGTAGCCCTCCTTGATCGCGGAGACCAACTTCGAGAGCTCGGACTTGTCCTCTGATCGGACCTCAGTGATGGCGAGGACGGCGGCGGTCTTCTTGTGGACCACCGTGCCGAGTCTGGCCTTGCCCTTGACAATGGCATATGGGATACCCATCTTCTTGCAAAGAGCTGGGAGGAAGATGACCAACTCAATAGGGTCAACATCATTGGGGATGAGGACAAGGGCGGGCTTCTTGTTCTCAATCAAGCCAACAACGTGGTTGAGACCGTACTTGACGGCGAATGGCTTCTTGCTGACATCCTCCTTCTTCTTGCCCTCCTTGATGGCGGTGGCCTCCTTCAACAGGCGCTCCTTCTTCTCGGCCTTGCTCTCGGGCCGGTACTTGTTGAGGAGCTTGAAGGCTTGGGTGGCGGTGTTGCGGTCGAGGACGTTCTGGAACTGGGCGATCGCAGGTGGGACCTTCAGGCGCAAGTTGAGGATCTTCTTTTGGCGTTGGAGGCGGACATACTCCGGCCACTTTACCATGCGCGAAAGGTTTCTTCGCGGTTGGATATCTTGACCGATGCCGAAGTTGCGGGTGCGCTTCTCAATCAGAGGGTTCTTATACCTGTTAGCTTCGATGTAAAGAGTTGTGCCTGGGGGGGTGGACATACCTTTGGGGCCTTCTTTCCAGCAGCGCCAGCTTTGGATTGAGGGAAGGGCGCCGGAGCGGCCTTCTTTCCGGTTTTGGGAGGCTATCATTGAGAAAAGAAGACATCAGCGAATATGTTCACTAATAATCTCCTCTGAACTCTAAAGAGACTACGCTGGCATTGCTGCACAGACGTAGCTCAAGCCATATCATCATCAACACCCAGGACGAATGCCCATGGGTGGCCGACGGAAACGCATCTCGACGTGCGATTGCTCGTAGAGGTCGGAGAGCGGTGGCACACAGTATCACTTCGGAGAAGACATCACATCACATTATATGTAGCTTACCATGATTGATCGAGTCGCTGGGTCGTGATACAGCGATTGTCGTTGGGCGAGTTTGTCGATGGAGGAGAGATTGGAAATAATTTCAGATCTCGCAAATGTGTGAAGAGTGCGAGCAGACAAAACTAAAACTCTTGGCGTTGTCGCTAACCGGTCGAATCATGGGAGGCGCGCAAAAACCCCACATGTTTGCCAGTTGAGCAATCTCAAATCGTGAATATCTTGCCCGCATCAGTCATTTTCTTCTATTCAGGACGTCAAGTTAAGTTGTTTTATTATTCAATTCAAAAATGGCACCAGCACTTTGCGCCATCTGCAAAACTGCTAGAGCTTTGATAGTACGGCCAAAAGACCACCAGAAGCTCTGCAAGGAGTGTTTCATTGCGGTGTTTGAAGCCGAAATCCACCATACTATCACATCTACATCCCTTTTCGCACCCGGAGACCGAATAGCAATCGGCGCATCTGGCGGAAAAGACTCGACGGTCCTTGCCTCCGTTCTCAAAACCCTAAACGAACGCTACAACTACGGGTTGGAACTCGTCCTACTCAGTATCGATGAAGGAATCAAAGGGTATCGAGATGATTCGCTCGAGACGGTCAAGAGAAATGCTGTCCAATACGACATGGCACTGAAGATTGTGGGCTACGATGAGCTATACGGCTGGACGATGGACCAAGTTGTGGAAACCATCGGCAAGAAAGGGAACTGCACATATTGTGGGGTGTTCCGGAGGCAAGCCCTCGATCGCGGGGCGAAGATGCTGGGAATCAAGCATGTTGTGACTGGGCATAATGCGGACGATGTTGCAGAGACTATCTTGATGAACCTCTTAAGAGGAGATTTACCTAGATTGGCACGAACAACGAGCATTGTCACTGGAGACGCGACGAGCGATGTTAGACGGAGTAAACCTCTGAAGTATGCATATGAGAAAGAAATTGTTTTATATGCACATCATAAAAAGCTAGATTACTTCAGTACGGAATGTCTTTATAGCCCGGAGGCATTCAGAGGCAGCGCACGGAGCTTAATCAAAAACCTAGAGAGGGTACGACCCACAGCTATCCTGGATGTCGTACGGAGCGGAGAGGATATGGCAAAGCTGGTGCCGGACGAAGTGACTGGGGGCAGCCATTGCAAAAGCCAAAAGGTCTCGTTATCAAGCGCTGATGACGAAGACGAAGCCGCAGGTGGCTGTGGCAGTACAAGTGGCCGAAACAGCGGCGGAGAGATGGCCGACATGGAGAAAAAATTACAGCAAGATGAAGAGGCGTCATCAAGGGAGATAGATGCCTCCTCACTGATCTCAAATCCGGACGGCCAAAGACATGATAGAATAGCTAATAATGCAGAAACTGGGAAAACTGTCAGAAAAGAGGTTGGCCGAAAGCTTCCCCGGCAAACCCTGGGAAGCTGCAAGAAATGTGGTTACATGTCCAGTCAAGATATCTGCAAGGCATGCACGCTTCTCGAGGGGCTCAATAAGAATCGGCCAAAGATGCAGATCGAGGTCGATGTCGAGGATGAAGAGAGCTCCACGCTAAGGAGAAGAATGGAGGGCCTGGCTCTTGCAGCTGGATGACAGGCTTATAAAAGTAAAATAAATAACCATTCTCTACAGATACACGTGAATTTGTGCAGTATTTACTGATGTTTTTTCTATCGTGATTTTCATGCTTTAAAGATTGAACCAGTGGTCATCTTCAAGGATACTGAAGTTGAAATTGCCCCCAATGGAATTTTGGGTCGCTTCTCTCTCGTTTGGATCGTTCAGTCCTTTATTTTATGGACCTTGAGCGGGAGAGTCGGATACCTATTGACTTGTACGAGGTCTACCCAGGGATTCGTGGGCTCCAAGGCGGTTTGGTTTGTGTTGGCCGAAGGACTATCAATCACTACATGTGGAGAAAATAGAAATCTTCAACCTGACTAGGCAGATCCTTATAGAGGTATCAACGAGAGAGAATGATAGACAGTTTTAAATAAATTAAAGGTCGGTTTGGTCTTGATTTTAGGGTGAATGGTGAGGCGTTCTGCCAGAATAACTTTAACGCTGTATGATAACATAGTGAGGGGTATGATCTTAGTACACGATATCGAGTGTATTGTAGAGAGAGTAACTAAGATAATAAATACTGTAGAGGCCTTAGTTCAGATAATAATTCTCTCCTGAGAATACTTCCCAACCTTCCGACTCCTAAGATTCCCAATATCTCTTGCAGTCCGTTTGTAAACCTCTCCACCAGCACCAACCTTAAGACGCGAGATTTGCTGCTCCGCTTTCAACCCAACCGGCAAGATCCTATAGTCCTGATCAGCCGAAGGCAGAGTAATTGGCTTCAAAACCTTGCGCTTCTTCGTAGCAGGAGCTCCGTCCTTGGGCTCCTGCGGCTCCTGAGGAAGGGCCGTAACAACAGCTGCACCGTATCTTATCATCTCAGATGTAATTCCTTTCAAATATGTTGCCTCTTCGATACCTTCCAATGCAGCGCTGACTTCAAGTTTGAGGCTTGAAATCAACTCCTCAGCCTCAAATGGATCGCCGCTGACAAGTCTCACATCGCCCGACAACCAACCGCCGGCGCCAACTGCATCAATACAGTTATTAAGCAAGCTCGATACAAGTATGATCGAGTTATTGGGGGCGCCGGCATCATCGCCATCACCCTCAGGGTGCTCGACATCCAGATAACGTGCGGTCCAGCCCCCTCGAGCAAGTTCGAATCGGAGTAAATAGATCAGACAGACGATCTCATGGGCCGTGAATGTTGTTTGGAGAGCGTA
The DNA here is from genome assembly GCF_003357145.1 of Venustampulla echinocandica. Lineage (NCBI taxonomy): Eukaryota > Fungi > Ascomycota > Leotiomycetes > Helotiales > Pleuroascaceae > Venustampulla > Venustampulla echinocandica. The sequence goes on along the minus strand of NW_022474206.1, from coordinate 3,877,362 downwards.
AACAATGCCACTTGTCGGACATGTATAGAGCTTGGAAAGTGCCAAGCTTAGTGCCTGACCACGAACATCGGAACCAGGTCCTAGCTGATATTCTGCAAGCTCTAGAACCCGCTCGGTTTCGGCTTCTAACTTCTCCAGTTGCTCATCGGAATTGCCGCTGGCCTTCTCTGAATCTTCTCCATTCGTGAGAAGGCCTTGCTTTGTTTCACCAAGCATCTCAAGGCTCCCCATCAAGATCCGAATTGCGTGAAGAAGTTCCATAGCTCCTAGATAATTATTCCTCACAAGTCCAAGCAACATATCCATATCTTCATTTATCTCGGCGATCGCATTTACAAGCTCGCCGGCGGGAATCGGTTTGACTGGGAGGTCATGAGTGCTCCTCACAGCTGACTCGATGTTTGCGACTGTCATATGGCCAGCTTCGATCAGCCACAAAAATATCTTGGGTGGAAAGAACCGGATCGATAGCTTATATTCGCCTGAGTCGCTTTCGCCCCAGCTGAAAATTTTGCTGAGAGCATATATAAGCCAGCGTCGATCGACATTCAAATCGACCTTTTTAGAAGACACCGGGGTGGCTGACAGTTTCTTCAACTTGGTACCGAGCTTTTGTGCTATGAGTCCATCAAATGCTACACCATCTCTTTTAGAGAATGCGTTTTCCAGAATTTCTATTTGGGAAGCCCATGGTGTATCGGATTTGCTGAGTTGAGAGGGCAAATATTCCGACATTGTTTGCGAGTCAAGTTTGTCGGTTTCCGCCTTGCCTTGGCAGGAACGGGTTTGGTTTCGGACCGAGCATCCAAGAGAGTCTATCAGTAAACCAACAGCACGATTTCTGCCCTGGCGATCTTGGTGCCCTTCAATTTGCATCGCAACAAGGTTGCTGTCGATGATCGCGACAGCTGCGCCAAGCTTGGGGAAATATGTTATAAGATCACAGGAACGTTCAGGTGCACCATTAGCCTCGGGTTCTTCTCCGTATTTGCGCTTAAGAGGCTCATTGTCGGAGACGGGATCAAGACCGGCTGCTGCCAGGATCGACTGGTATTTCGGATTGTAGACACTGAGATGATTTTGCGAAGAGACTAGGATGGAAGTGCTTGAGAGACGTAGGAATGATTTCGCCGCCTTAACTATAAGAGTTGATTGTTCCTTGGGACCAGTCTCCGTCAAGTCGAAGGTCGTTAATATATCGTCATGCAATTGGTGTAGTATTCCCCCGGAAACTTGGATGCTGAAAGCTGTCGCATCTTTGGGTCCACCGGCAGATGCAGCTGGAAACTTGGTTGCTAACAGAGGCTGCACTGAGCGTTGCTGGCCCCCTTGGTGGGCCGAGGACCTGCTAGGAAAGGCAACGACGTGGAGTCTTCTCACGAAGGGGGTTTCCTTGGTTTTGGATATGATAACAAGAAGGTCTGGATTGAATCCATCCTCAGAGATTTCTTGAGGGAAGATGCCGAACACATCTTGACGGCCTTTAAATATGCCTTGCCTCGTAGCATAGGCATTCGTCAAATGTGCATATTCCACATCGACATCTTTGGCATGTCCTGTATCTATGTCCTGAGCAATCGCACCAGAGGGAGATGTCCATTTACTTTGGAGGCTTTCCCCATCCAAACATTGGATTTCTCCGTCTTTCTTGACAACTACAAGGTCTGATGCACTCGGCAAAACTTCTGGCCCAGATACTGCTGCAACAGCACCCATAAAGACAATGGGGTTTCCATGGTCTTTTACCACGTGGGAGGCAGCAGAAGATTTCGTGGAATGCCCCTCTGTCAGATCTCGAAAGAGGGTGACTTGTGATTGGGTTCCGGCAGTTGATGCATAGGTTCGCCGTTCCACCTTGTGTTTTGAGATCCGGGTCCTCAGTGAGCTGGGGGGGCATGTGAAGGATGATTGTGGTGGAAGTGCGTATGAAGTGATCAGCCTTGAGGAGGATATCTGGGAATACGTTAGAATATTTCTCGCTCTCGGGACTTAAAACAGTATAGTCTAGAGGCCTTACGTCGTATAGATTTATACTCTCGCCATCAACTCCAACGGCCAACTCTGATCTCTTCCTCTTTTTGGATCCAGGTGCCCCTCCATAGACGTTGCCCACAACATAACGACCATTTTTGCGATCAATGGGTTTTGGCAAAGGGGCCACAACATAGGGCGTTTGCAGCGAGAATTTTGCGGACATCGTGGGGTCCTGTTGCGAAACAATTCGATTCTTTGCGCTGCTGTTGATCGAGCTCCCAAGCGGTCTATCAGAAAATATTTTGGCGGTCGAAAAGTTCATCCACAGTTGCAGGGCCCCGAAGGCGCTAGCTAGGGTGGCCCGCGCCGCACTTTAGAAACGTGCAAATCGCGGGTTGGAACGCGACTTCTTGTCATCGCCATAAATCTACCTGTTCAGGTCCTCGGGGTTTCTTTTTGATCAATCGACGGTTTTCTGATATTATACTTGGTTGCGCATATCTCATGAATAATGATACAGCCGCCCTCCTACACACTCAAATCAATATATTATTAGTTCAGCTTCAACCAGTACACGCCGGGATGATGAGATCCAGTTAAGAGCCCCGTCGCACGCGTGAGCGTCGCGTGCGGCTAGAGCATCTACACTTTCCACTGAACTCGAATGGCAACTCTAGCTGCAATGACCATGGGGGAGTTGAATGAGGACCGGAAAGGTGTCTATCCTCTTTTTCAGAAAGTCTTAAGTATGGTGCCGTACTCTCCTGGGCCCTCAAATCCATATTCGTTATGCTGTTATTAACCCCCCATCATAGAGGCAGCCGAAACCAAATCAGACGAAGTCGACGTCCAGACCCCTCCACAAATTTCGGAGCTTCCATCGAGTGCGAATACCAAGAAGGCATCTAGTCAGAAGGGTAGGAAACCAAAGCAGGCGGCACCATCCAAAAATGGTGGTTCCATGCCTACTATGCCCCAAGAGCTTCAAAATGCCCGGGCAGAACTACTGGAGGTTGACCTAAATGACGGCAGAAAAAAACGAAGAAAGACAGCGTCGCCTGTGGATGAGGCGCGATTTGGAGTGGTTGGGGATAATAGCATTTCAGGCATTTCAGGGACGAAACACCCCCAAGGGGGGCAAGGGGAAACGCTCCTGGAGGCAAATGAGATAGCTGCAGCAACTGAGAGGTCCAAAGTACCAGACAGCCCGCTCAATCTAGAAATAGATTCAAGGCAGAATAGTGGCGAAGGTTCAACAACGAATCATTCGCAATCATTAATAAAGCCACCAACTCAGAGTCAACAGCCAGCTCCACCACCATCCGTCGATTCAGGGAACAGTGAACCTCCAGGAACCGCCCACTTACCGGCTACGACTCCTCCCACACCCGAATCCAATTCCACAGATCGACCCTTGGAAATCAACTCTACAAAGATAAATTCTATCGAAAACAAACCCAAAAAGATTCTCCGATGGAACCCAAAAACTGGAACTATTGGATCACCCCCACCAAAGAAATCATTACCACCTATTGAATCGACTTGCAAAACGTCTACCCCAACCGCTGCGGGGCGACGCAAGTCCAGAATCGTGACCATCCGCTATGGCCACGGTTACCGCCTCTCCGTAGGAGTTGGTCTCAGAATAAATCAAATCTTAACCGGTTCGAAACCCGTTTCTCCTTTTCCTGAAAATCCAGCTACTATTCCTACCGATATTACTCCCGGCCCAGTCAATGGCCCCGATCCAGCTCCACCAAAGAAGCCAAAAGCAATTCATCCCTTATTCATGGGTAAAGCCGCTTCAAAGTCCTCAAATCTAAAAGACATCATTACCACACGATCCAAATCCACAGAGGTCACCAGTCCACAGAGATCTAAATTTGTGGGAAGGACTAAGTTACAATCACAGGAGGGGCTGCGACCTCTATGTACGCCATCTGAATTAGCCTTTTCCGGGTTTGGAAAATCTAATGGAATCCTCAAGTTTCCTGGCGCAGTCGAACCAGCTTGGCCCTGGAAGGGCATGGTCCATGTTCGTGGGGATGAAAGCCCCTTCAACCCTATGCCACCCAATTCCAGCGACATGTTACAGCTTCAATTACGACCTAAGAAGTCGAAATATCAAGCTGTTGAGGTTCTAGAACATGAGGATGTTATTGCGGTACTATCAAAGACTTTAAATATCAATGATGTCCTCGGGAACATTCGAAAACTCAATCCCGATGAGTTCCCCCCAAGTCCCGCATGCCTTCGGGTCCCGACCAGGCACTACGAAGGTGGAAGTGCTCTCCAGAGGCGGGTCCGAAAAGAACTCCGCGCAAGAATCCCCATTCCCAAACCGGCACAGGACAGTTCAAGCGAGGAAGAACTTCAGCAGAATGGCGCGACTCAGACGCAAACCCACCCAGCGTTAACCAAGATTTATAACTTAATCGCCACTTCGCTGTCTGCGTTCGACCAGGGACAATGCGAAACACAGACTTGGACACAAAAGTATTCCCCTAATTGTGCGCCGGAGGTCCTACAGAGTGGACGAGAAGCTTTGATCCTGAAAGACTGGTTGCAAACCTTAACTGTGAAATCTGTGGAAACGGGAGCTGGAGATAAATCCAGAAGTCGTGGTTCATCCGTTTCGAAGGTTGGACTGAAGCTTGACAATAAAAAGAGAAAAAGAAAGACCAAAAAGCTTGACGGTTTTGTGGTTTCAAGTGATGAGGAAGACGATGACATGGATGAGCTCACAGATGCCGAAGACGATGTCTCGAGTCTTGGTGGTTCCTCCTTACTTAAGAAAACGGTTATCAGAGCCGGCGACACAGCTCACAGGGGGAATAAAGAGCCCCCGAGATTGATAAATGCTGTCGTCGTTAGCGGGCCCCATGGCTGTGGAAAGTCTGCTTCTATTTATGCTGTGGCAAAAGAATTAGGGTTTGAGATTTTCGAGATCAATTCAGGTAGCCGGCGCAGTGGGAAGGATATTCTTGAAAAGGTTGGCGATATGACACGCAATCACCTCGTCCAACAGTCGCATAGCGAAGTTTCAGTTGACGATGAGAATGAGAATGAACAGGTCGACGAAGCCCTTGCCAGGGATCTAAAGACTGGCCGACAAGGAACAATGAATTCATTTTTTAAGCCGAAACAGCCCACCAATTCAAAAACAACAACCCCCAAGCGGACGCAACCCAGTGGGAAGACCAACGGCAAAAGGGAGGATGTCATTCCAAAGGCGCCAGCAAAGCAGCAAAAGCAGTCTTTAATTTTAATCGAGGAAGCGGATATTATCTTCGAAGAAGACAAGCAATTTTGGGCGACCATTTTGTCGCTAGTAGCTCAGTCGAAGCGGCCAATTATCATCACATGCAATGATGAATCTACCATACCGCTATCCTCTTTGTCATTGCACGCAATAATCCGTTTCAACCCTCCCCCTGTTGACCTTGCCGTGGACTACATGCTGTTGGTTGCTGCCTGTGAAGGCCATATTATTCAACGTAATGCCGTCACGACTCTGTACGAAAGTCGGAATCTAGATCTCCGTGCTTCATTGATGGAGTTGAATCTATGGTGTCAATTTGCTGTAGGCGACTGTAAGAGCGGACTGGACTGGTTCTTACCCCGCTGGCCCAAAGGGAACGACATCAATGAAGACGGAGAAACCATTCGTGTTGTTAGCGAAGGGACGTATGAGACTGGTATGGGGTGGCTGTCTCAAGATAACCTTGAAAGCCACGCACACTATCTCGATATTGAAGAGGAGATGCTCCATGAAGCCTGGGATGGGTGGCACCTAGACGCTGGCGACTGGCAGAAAACGATCCCTGTGGAGTCATGGGCAGCCAAAACCCAGGAAATCTCGAATGATAAAAGGGATGAGCGAGCTGCTCTAGAAATCTACGATGAATTCACAGATGCTATTAGTGCTGCAGATCTATGTTCTGGGAGTGCCTTTGCACCACACTATCAGGTACGAGCCGCCGCCGCGCTCTTTTCTCGGTATAGTGTTAACTTTTATAGATGCCCATCGATGCGACATTACCCACCTTATCAACTAAGTTACGAGAGGATTATGTTCTCGCTCATGACCTACTAGAGGCCTCGCCTCTAGTGGACTTCAAACCAGTTACCAAAGAGATCGCTCTGTGGATGAAATCGAGGGCCAGGAAATACATGCAGGTCGATCAGCATGTCCGTCATTCTTTAGAGGTTCCCGCCGAGCTGGATTCGCCAAGTGAAGGCCGTTTAATCCAGCTTATAGCAAAACAGGTTTGCAAACCCGAGTCGAGGATTTGCCGGCGTGACTTTAGCTTAGCATTCGACCCCATATCTGAGCCAGAAAAACCATCTCTTTCCAGTACAAGCTCTCTGGAAGCATCATCCTTTGATCGGACAATTACCATGATATCGACGGACTTAGCTCCATATGTCCGATCAATTGTATTGTACGACGCTCGTCTACAGCAAGATCGTGCACGGATGAGCAACCTACTAAGCGAGGGTGGGAGAAAAGGAAAACGGATGAGAACAACCCGAGCTGCCATATCCGCCCTCGAAGGCGGTGCGAGGAGCACAACTCGGAGGGATAGATACTTTGGTTCGAAGTTAAATCCTCACTTTGTTCTCAAAACTGGCGGGGAAAATTGGCCGGACGCTGCTTTGGCTGACGAAAAGCCCAAACGACGAGATGGAAGCCCAAGTAAAGGAAGCGGGGGGTGCCTTGGAAGTGAGCAAAGTAGCAACGAATATGATGAGCTAGGTCAGGAGGACGACATTAGTACAGATCAGAAATCGGGCCAAGGAGTTTAGGAAGCAAGAAGGGATCCAAGGAATTAACCTATTGTGTATTGTGGGCGAAAGGATTCATCAAGGCACCTGGCCATAGATTCGATGAGGAAGGCATTGTGGTAAATATAATGCGAAGCATTTACAGATGAGCATTGGCGTAGGTTCCTGGGAGCATTTACACGAGGCATTACAAGTCTTCATCGGAATGTACCTTTAGGACATAGACTAGATAACTTGCATAAATAGGATTGAGTCTAAATCATTGCGTTTTCAGCGCCATTGCCTACACAACTACTGAATTAATGTTAAAATTTCAGTGGGTAAGGGTAATGTAACTCTCCTCAGTGTGGTACTCCAATCAATGTGAGCGGGGTATCATCTATAAATCAATCCTCCCCTTACAGAAGTTGGCTGCCTCCCTCGTTATCTTAGGGCCCCGAAGGAAATAATGGAGTTTCAAAACAGGATTGGCTTGGATTTATACCCCTGGCGTTACCAGCTCGCGAGGGGGTGTCCAAGAGCAAGTGGGCCTACAAACGCCTACTCACACTTTTTTTTAACAACGAGTTCTTGCAAATTCAAAAGGTAACTAACTAGACGACCAAATATGGTCTTGTCAACACGTTGCTAACCTAATACAGTAGTCAGAACAGTGGCGAACTACCTAGGTATATGCCAGGAGTCGCAAGATGCCTATCAAGTGATACGAGCCGTTAATAAATATAAAGAACGGTAGGTCGAATGAGACAGGAGCAGGGAAGGGAATTTTGCTGATTTATCGGTCCATGTAGTACTACTACCATTCTGTTCGAGTATTGGAATTGCCACCTGCAGTATCTGTGACCTGATCAGCTTCTGTTTTTGAAGTAAGGTGTTGCTATATTTTGTAACTGGAAACAAGGACAATAGCCTTGAGTAAATTACCAACGTGATAAGACTGCGACTGCCAGATCTCACCTTATCCTTTCGCTTTTCTACTTCTTTCGCACATGATATGCCTCTACGCATCGGACATGTTCTTCGAGGAGGGAAACGGAAATATGAGCTGCTGGAACAGTTAAAAGATTCCAGCGTCCTCGATGCCCGGGTGTTATCCAACGCTTCTATCCAGCGAGAATAGTATGGCTTCCCCCATGTGCTACAGTGACCAAGTGCTCACTGTCACTTCAGGGCTGTGATGAAATGTGTTGCTACTACGGATTAACGACGAGGGAATTGCCTGGACGTGTGAATACCACAATTACGGGATCTCCCGAAATTGTGTCATGTCTATTTATTCGGGATTTGTACGAATCGTATGGCTAAATGAAGATCCACGCGACCCGCCGCATCTAATATTTGAATAAATGGACCTCGACTCGCGATCTGTGCTGGCCAACTGATTTCGAGGCGACCCAAGGTTACCCAAAACTGTGTCTAAAGCGATCCTGTCAGCTCTTGACCGTTTCAAGAAGCTCAGCGCTGTCTGTACAGGTAGCTGTGTCTGCCATTAATACTCCTAGTACTAGATGAGTAAACATTAATATAAACAATATCTGCGTCTCAGACATCGACGAGCCTTCCCCGATTGCTAAGTTGGGGGATCTAGGGAATTATAAGGCTTCCTCTTCCTCCATAACCATCAACAATTCTTACGCTCGTAGTGATTACAGAGGGTTTTATAAAACAACGTGGTCAAATCCTCTCATTCGGGCGGCCCAGGTATGGCAAGGCTTGGGGTATCAACATTCCTCCGATGTATGGCCACTTGGTGTTACGGTTTATTCTCGCACCTCCCTCTTCCGCGCGAACTAATAATTTAGAAGCTGGCACAACGGTTATCCCCGGAAGTCAACTTTAGTCCCAATGATAAGATAATCGGCGGGTTTATCGGAGCGTGATGTATCGCGAAAATCATCCGCGTTCGTGGTCCGCTAGGTCAGTTGATTGCCAACCATATAAAGAAGAGTTTGAACTTGCCGAACGATTAACGGTCACGATCAATCCTCATGATGGAAGACGCTCATTAAAGGAGGCACTTTGCGGGAGCAACTACGGCGGTTTCCAGATCCTCCGGTGCCTCCGCAAATACTGAATTTTGTCGAGCCTATACTTGTTTTCGACCATCGCAAGGAACCGACAGCTTCAGAGGCATTACGACATGCCTATTTGCAAACTTTTACATAAAGAAGAGGTTAGCTCTTGCCAAGCTTTTAAACGGTTGGAAATACTACAAAATGAGTGGACTGGAGGACTTCAATTTCCTTTTAAAGTGTGATCTAGCCAGGGTGGTATATCCCTCATCTTGCCAACTATTAAGAGCCTGGAACTTGGCTCGTGGCACCCCTCGAAAACCCCCCTAACCAAAATTTGCACTTGCAAAAATACCTCATAACCCTTATTAATTAGATCTTTAAGGGTAATATGATCTTGGCTCGCTACTCCTTTCTTTTCGTCTCGGCTACACAGGCAGTGAGGATATTCTGTTTATATAGAAAACGGCCAGGTTGCTTCAGCAAATAATGGGTTTGGTTTTCATTTGCATTTCCCGGATATACGTATATGTATATAGAATTAGGGAGATCTAGAGATAGGTAGAATATAAAATTACTCAGCTGCTAAATTTCCCACCGTCTCCCGCTAAAGGAATAAAACAATATCACAAGAGCTATACGATAAAGGTCAACACTACAAAGTACAGTACCAAAGACGTTTGACTAAGAAACTTGCTGCTTAATCATACACTGATCTATATAATAATTACTGTTTTGTAATATTACGTAGCTGAGAGGTGATTGTTCACGAGCAAAGCCCAAGCTGCTACCTCGCATCGGCATCGGCGGCTCTCCCTACTAGTCGACGTATTTCCCCTAACCCGGGTCCTGGAGCAGAGCGCGGCCCCCCGAACTTGGTCCCACCAACCACCACCCAGCACGCTACACCTTCCATCGCGTGCAAATATCTCCGCCGGCGCCCTTCCCTATGACGATCCTACCTATCAATTATATACTTTTCGATATGCGGGATTTATGCGCCCAGCTGGGGAATCCCCAGGATTTTAAGAAACCTTATATCTCCGCGGACCGGACCGGCAGGTTAACTTCCGGCAGATAAACAGACAGCCATACCGATATATCTCCGCGTCGTCTCGGAGTGAGGGCGGCTTCCATCGACAAGTGCAAAGCGAGACTGGGGAACTTTCGGAGAGCGGAAAGTGCGGGTGATGGAGTTTTACGGAAATTACGGCCAGGTCCATCTTGGTATACGGCCGCGTGATGCCGGCGCGACTGTGAACGGTCAGGAGGAAGGGCTCTTTTGCCAAAGGCGAGTGAGTGGCATGATTGCATCGGTTCGCTTGACAAATGGCGGAGGCCAAGTGGGAGGGGCGTTGCTGTAATACATAAGATATGAGGGATGGCCGGCCGTGGCAATGTTACAGATCTTGAACTGTTCTCCTCTTTGATAAATTGATCCACCAAACAGTAACCGATTTGCGGGGAAGGGCTACAGTTTACTGCTAATTCCAATCCTTGGCAAGTTGAAGGCTTGGGACCTGTTTAACATGAAGATGCAGAATCAGCCAGAATGTTTCCGTGGAAACGAAAACTATGTTGCTGATCCTGGGTTCAAATTCGAGGAGCTTTGGGGAGCTCCGGTAGACCGCGCTGTTGGAGATTCCTATCCAACGCGCGAAGATGAGCTGTTTCATGACAGGAGTCTATTGACTGACGTGAGTTTCCAGCATTCTTCATATAGGAAAAGGGGTCAATGCTAATAACGTGACGGTAAAGAACTCACCCACTTTCCGTCTCGATAACTCCTTCGACTGCTGGGAGTTGCCTCTTCCCGTAGCGCTGTGGACCACATTTCAACAACCCTCAGTGCCATCCACATCGCATATTCAACGCCAGGGTGAAGACAATGGTACCACTGGTAGCTGGTCGCCGCCGTGTGAGGAAAATGAAGGAGAAGGCGACTTGACTTTTGAGGCACCATCGGCTGCATTTGAGTACATGACGTCCGGAAAATCATTGCCTCCGCTCCAAGAGCTCAGCTGGTCCCCTACGTCCTCTCATTCAACTGCATCACCCCCTCAGACGCCTATCCAGTCGACCACAAAACAATACACGGCATATCCCCACCCCCCACCACAAAGCACAAAAATAACTAAAAGGGATAGACTAGAGGTAGGCTTAATATCTCTACTTTTTGTGCGATGGTCAAAGAGAGTTAACTAATAAGCCGAAATAGAAACGACGCGAGAAAAACCGCACTTCTCAAAGAAAATATCGGGAGCGAAAAGAAAAATACATCCATGATTTGGAACAGCAATGTAGGGACTTGCAGCGCAAGTACGACTTGTTGGTTGGGCTGCTTCCTGATGGCAGAAGGGATACCTTAGAACTAGAGGAATTGGGTGACAGGGAGGAGTGGAAATTACCAGAGGCTGATGAGTCTTAGTTGGCAAACTTGTTATTTGGAAAACCTCTGGGCTTGCATTGTGAAGGTGCAATGGTTGGTATACCAGGGGGTGTGGCAAGGAGTATAGTTGATGGATGGCGTTTCGGAAGAGGATCAGTGACATGTTGAGGGCGAATTTGGCGTTGCGAAACAAATGAACATTAATGGACCATCGATAACGGAGAGAAATACCATATTATTTATAATGAGAATGTTTTCTCAGAATTGCTTATGAAATAATGACTGTTCGTATATATGGAATATACGGCGAGTAGTGATTACATTCTCGCCAGTGGTTGTGCGTTAGTTTCTATAGCCGATCGATATCCATAGAAATTATTCCAACGTCTTCGACTTTGGCATGAAGCCTAGCTAATTGCCAGAGCATCTACCGTTGCTCAGTTGTGGATAGGGTAAATCCATGCCTTTATAGGAATTTTGGTAGCAAGGTATTGCTAGTAACCCAAGTTGAGATTGCACTCGTTAACGCGGAGCAATGACGTAGTCACTCGAATTGCGTCCGTTCCCACATAATTTAGGAAGCTCTTTGCTACAGGACAATACTCTGCAAGATCAACTTGATCTAGAGCTATGTGGTTGGGCCCATCACAACATTTAGCAACTTTTTCAGTACCCCTAGGAAACATGGACCCAGACAAAGTGGATAAGTGCATCTGTGAGTATACTATACTCGAGAGGTATAGACTCGGATATTCCTTGAAAAGACATGCAACGACCCTTTGGTGAAAACCATGACTGCGAGCTTGTGCGGTCTGTGACATAGTATAAACACATATATAGCACTCGATTTAAAGGTTCTGCGCTTCTTCTCTGTGCCGGTACTTAACTCCATTCACAACTTTGCGAATCCGCTCGAAACAGTAGCAGATATCGATTCTATCACCCTTTAATTTTAAGGATTAGTAGCATCGTTGATGATGGGGAAGAATAATAAGGTGGGAAGTAGCTCGAATGATATCTGCACGGCAATAGTGAACGGCTGTGTCAAGTGTATGAACACCATTTACAAAAGCTTCCGTTCATCGAATTACGCTTATTCGAAGGCAAAACGAACTTCACGATCCTCTCGGGAACTCCTTCAAAAAGACAAAACATCAATGACCACATCGCAACTAGCGAGGAAATTTTCCGACGGAACAGTGATGATATATAGTTTTAGGCCAGAAAGGAAGTCGTCTCACCGGGAGGTTCCCAATTACCAAATTGCTGATGATTCCGGAAATTGCCCGAGAAAAGGCTCGAAGTTAATAGGATAACAACGTATCACTGGATTCAAGCCCATAGGCTAGAACCTGCTCAGTCACCCTATTCCCGCAAATGTTTCAAGTTTAACTGCGGTCTTAAGTTGGATGACCACCTTCGAACTGGGTCGCTGCACGATAGAGCTCTGCGAATTTATAGCGAGGACGTAACTGGTCTCTCTCAGCAACGGCGCTCTCGAGCTTAGTGGATTGCCGCATATTAGCAGCTCTCTATGCCAAAGTAGAGAGTACGTCGCGTATAAGCAGAATGGACGTGCTCGGTCCCTCGGTCCCCAGGGCCACCCTAATTCGAAATATATTTCCTGGTACGTGGACCACTACCCCTTTATTGTGCAGAGTTGTCACTTTCCCCAAGTTTTATGTTTCTCAGATGCTTCCCAGTGGGATATCCGTACCCGCCATAGGGTAATTGGGCAATGGCTGTCGTTGATCCCTTTCTGACTGCTGTTTCCGCAAATTGAGAAGTCGAATTCGATTCATATAACACTCTGGCCCAAGCAGACATCGATTTAAAATCGGTTTCCAACGACCTGTACCATGTTGTTTTGCGTCAACGGGTTCGCTTCACCGGTGATATTCGTCTGGTTGACGACAGATATAGAGGCATTATGGGAGGAGGCCATCCGTGGTGGGTGTAATTCGATGACGTAGTTATTAAAATGAGTCTAGAGGAAATGTACACCGGTTCCTGTGAATTTAACTCCCATCATCGTGTGTTATATAGTAGGATAATTATACCAACCCATCTAGGATGCTTAAGGAGCCATCTGGTTTGTCGAAAGAAATCAAGTAGGGCGCTGTCGACAGCCAGCTGAAATTCCACGGTCGAAGGCCTGAGAGCTGTCGATGCTTCCGTTCTTCCCTGTCATCGCTGATTGCTGTATCCAAAATGCTGAAAACATGATTGCTGAAAAAGATATGTTTGTATCGCTAGGTGGAAAGGAAGGCCCAGTAAACCGGCGATACGGGCGTCGGTATGGTATCAATATGGCCAAGCCTAGGCACCCCAATGTTCCTAGGTCCAAGACGGGAAACCTCTTAGATTATTATGTCCTAGCAAGGAAATTGTGCTTACATGTTATGTAAGCGTGACCCTACTGCGAGAGGGCGAATGATGCTGCCGCGGTCTATTCCAGATCAAATTGCCCCTCCAATATCGACATAAGGTTTTGCTTTATAGTGTATGTAGTATTGCTTCATTGTTGCAAAATGATGACAGCGAGTGGGTTGGTTGAATGGGTTTGAGTAGCTAATTGCCCATGACACTGTGGTGGACTGAAATAGGAAATTCCTGACGGCCGTAATTTACAAACGCGTCTCAGCCCTCAGTACGTAGCACGAAGTACCGAATCAAGGGCGCTATAACTTTCAGGCCTTTCAATCGTCCGTGACATTCAGATTAAAGACGTTAAGTGGCCTGTCCACACCCCTAAGACAGTTATCGATTGCTGGAAGCACCCAAAAAATGATTTTAGTGATGGATGGCCTTCTCCCGCAATGAATCAATATTGTCCCATGTAACGTTGAAGCCAGGAGCTGTACAAGAATGTACCCCTCTCAGATATTTCTTAAAAGGGGAAGATTCGATACAACCAATAGCTTGCAGCCTCGATGCATGATCAAACGTATTTCCCCCGAATATCAGCGACTGGGAGACCCTCCTGCGGTCCTCAAAGCCAGCTTTTGCCTATCACTCCGCGTCGTACTATGGCCAATACCTACTAGCAAGAACGAGGGTAGTCCACGTCGGCGTCCCCTGTGAAAATCCGCCGCTAAGTCGGAGTCCGGATGTCATCCGTTGGTTGCAAATGAATACCTGTATTTCATTCTTGGTCAAGCTTATCTATGCCACCACACTAATTCGAGACTGGGAGTCATGAATCTTATGACGGCCAGGTGACCCTCTTCATGCTCATTGTTACTCTAACCCAGTTTTGGAGAGATGAGAGGCTTGGTCCATATTGATCCATCACCGTGCCGGGAGATTTACAAGAAACCTAGCCCCGGGGTTTCGACAATGTAGTATGGGCAGGAACTGCTGCAAAGTCCTTTGACGGTGGCGTGGGAGAGAAACGGCGGCCGAGTTATGGTCAAACACATCCCGCAGTTGCTGCCTGGGAATGGCATACTCTAGTGACGGTCGTTTGGAAATTTGGATGCCACGAACAACGTTTGGCCTATGATTTGATCCACGAAGCACTGGGCATACGGTGCAGTTATCGAATCATCTTCCATCTCCAACTCAGCTCCAGGGAGCTCGTACGACGAACGAAAGTCCTGTACGGTAAGCAGCGGCACATGCCGCAGGTTGGTTACCCCCTAAAACGTTAGGCCAGTGCCGTGGCTAGGACCACAGCCACCCCCTCTCCCTGATGTATGTCAAGGGAGGTTCGATTCGAAAGAAGGCAGACAGGTATCTACGTGATGTACGGAGTACAAAGTAAGGGGATAGGCTTCCACAATTGGGGCTGTCGTCGTGGGTGTCAGTGGGGAGCCACCAGGATCGACCGTCGGACGCGAGGACGCCACCAAACACCACAGATTTCACTTCCTATTCCAGTCCATTGCTCATGCCCATCCAGGAAAGATATTCGAACGAGCATGTCCGTCTAACCACGGTTGTGGCAGGCACAAACACTTCCAGCTTCAAGATGCTCCAACGCCTTATTGGTGCTTGATATCCTAGTATTTCAGTCGTTGGTTGCCAATTTCTTCCGGAAGGCCCCACATACTGTGAGGAGGAAAGCAAAAGAAGAAAAAAACCGTTAGCATGACAGCACTTTACTCAATCGGTAGAGCTTTGGATGAATCGTTCCCTCTCTTGATGTGCCCCTTCAATAAACTTAAGATGCCCATTAACCACAAAGTCCTTAAAGGGTATGCCTAGTTCAATATTTCGGCACATTGCCTGAGTAAGATACTCTCGTCGGTGCTTCATCCAAGGCGGTCAAGGCCACGGTACTCGAAGCCGGTGGTGTCATCATAAAAGCAGTGGCGTCGAGGATCCTAGCAGCCGCGATGGCCGACAAGGTTAAGCACTGTCGGGCAAACCCTGAGTAGCCATAGGCAAGGGCAACTTGGACAAGTTGGGGTGGGAGGCTGATTGGCGATATAAATCTCGCCAAAGGACAAGCAACCATAATGGACGCAACGGCCCATACCGGTTGAGGATGGTGGTAATTTTGGAGCTATTCCTTGAGCCAGTCGTGCTGATTAATGTGACGTGGGCTGGCAGGGGACCATCTAGTAGGGCATTAAAGGAGAATAGAGATGGTCGGGGATTGAAAAATAGGTGTGGTATGAAGTATATTTTGCTGATAAAATCCGGACTCCTATCACGAAGGCTTCTTCCTGGACGCCACTTCCGAAAGATCCAGTGGTTCGGCTTACATTGGCACAAGTTTGGCGAGTATTTTCCTGGCCAATCTCGGAATTCGGTTGTCATATTTTCTACAAAGGGATTGGTGCCTGGAAGGAAATAGAGGCAGCAAATCGTGCGGGAGACCTTGACGGATCATTAACCCCTATGTTTCTTGAAGGCCTCATGCACAGTGACACCACTCTCAACGTCTTCCTTCACGCGATCATCCGCCTCAAGAAGAGCGGGTAATATGTCGAGGACATTCGAGACTTTCTCCTTTGGAATGACAACAACGCCGTTCGTGGGGTCGCTGAAGACAAGGTCTCCAGGCTTAACAATGGTGCCATCAATGTCTAGTGACACTTGGAGAGCGTGAGGTTTGGCCTCCGCCCCTGCCCCAACCACTGAGGTTGCTTTCGCCCATATCTGGTAGTACAATGAGTTGACGCCCGGTGAATATATAGATTTGACGAAAAGAAAGGGCTAGTATATCATAACCGATAGGGTAGCGCAGCACATGGAAGTCTCTGCATGGAAGTGTAGAGAGTTTAAGCAAACACATTCAGCTCAGACGGAGACGGATGATCGACGGACCATGTCCTCCAATAATACGACGTATAGAAAAATGACGGACACAGGGCATTGGAGGAAAGGGAGGATGCATTATGTGCATGCTAGACTTACTGGCAACCCTGTTGACTGCAGTTCAGTCATATCTCTTACTCTTCCGTTTACAACGATGCCCTTGGCATTGAGAACCTTCATTCTCAACGCCATAATCCCACCCAGGACAGCGCATCTCTGACCGTCGGGTTGGCTTAGGACAACAATGGTCTCGGGCTCAGTCAAATCAACATAATGGCGGCCGACCGGAATATTTCCAGGAGGAAGTTGAGTAGTGTCTCGACCACTCTTTGAGGCAAAGACAATAGTGGAAGCTGGCGCTATAGTAACCTGGCCGTTTGTGGAGGCGCCGGAAGGTGCATACAGCTTCAGATCGGAAAGAAAGCCTGCATTGGGCACGTGCAGTTTCAGGAGGGCATCGGCGATGTCGCATGCCGTGTATTTCTTCAGAAGCTCAAGAGATTGGCGGGCAAGCGTTGCGGAGGAGACGGTGGCCATGGTCTAAGGGTGGTGTTGATGGTGATGGTGGTGGTGGTGGTAGCCGGCGATGCAATGGGATCAGAACAAGTTGCTGGGTCTAGCTCTGAGGCTGGACTCTGGACTCTGGATTCTGTTAAGAGACAGCTAGTTCGTTTAGGAGGGACACTAATGAGAATAGGGAATGGGGCCACAGAGAGACGGTGGTATTTTATTATTGGTAGGTAGGTGGTAGCAGGATAAGGTGTGCGTTGTTGTGTTTTCCCGCAACCTCGGTAAGAGAACGAGGTAGCAAAGATGATGCTGCTATTATGCTACTTTGTACGTCCCACCAGCATGGAGGCGGAGGTTCAAGTTAGGGGGAGAACTGGGAGGATGCAACGTAATAGTGCTATTGCCCCCCACTTGCTGCAATTAGGTGCCAATGTTGTTTGTACGCAGGCGCCTTCTTCAGTGCCTACGTACCTTTAGGTACTGAACATACTGTATGTAGGTATTCACGACGACATCTAGATACGTACCTTACCTTAGCTACCTAGGTACCTTTGCCTTAGGTAGTACTACGTTCTTGATACTCATTCGTACCTTGATATCTACTTGATTCAATACCTCACTACCCACCAGCCCTATCAAGGATCTTAAGTAAGGGCCACTTGGTAGTTCCGCGATGCCAACAGCTCAAGGAAGCGGCCCAAGCTGATTAAGCTGTTAAAAGTGGCTAGGAAGGTAGACAGAGTCTGACAGACCCCTATATTCCTGTTTCACTAACTCATCTCGACATCCGTGGTACAGAACAGTACTTCGCGGTCAAGGACGTGTTTCTACGCAAGATTTGCAAGCATTGCACTCTGTAGCTAGGTCAGCTCCATCACAGCACATAATGCTCCTGGAGACGGATGCAGAGATAACACTTGCCGGTAGCAGGATAGCCACTGATCCTTCCAACTGCAACTGCATCTGCATCTGCGTCTGCAGGCTATAGCGGAGGATGCCCCCTATATAGCCAGCAGAAGGAAATAGTGCGACGTGATAGACGGCCTCGTTGCTGCATGGAGATATCGGCAGCATGAGGGTATTCGCGGCTCGTACTTCGTACATGGCGGCGACTAGAATTGCATGGGCGTGGTCCCCATCTAAATCAGAGATAATTCATCCTGTTATTCGCACCAAGCTGGCTGGCTTGCACCTCGTCCTCCACCCCCACCTGTCCTCCCGTCTTACTCTGCTCCCATCCACAACCACGCATCTTGGGCGCATCAAGCCTCACTCCTCGACCAACTACACGTGCATTACGTGCATTCCTCCTATTCCTATTCCTCCTCCTCTCTCCTCTCTTCCTTGTCTCTCTTGCGTTTCCGACAACCACAACCACCACCACAACCCTTCCCACAAGCACGGCACGACCTGGCCCGACCCGGCCGCCCTCCCCGATCTACACTCTAACGCCATCCTGACCTGTAACTTGTAAGGCGTCCAGAGTCCAGGGGAGTGAGCTTTCCCGCGACCCCACCCGTCTGCATACTGCCATACTGGAGCTGGCGCCGCGGTTTCCTAGACAATCAGAGCAGCAACGTCCGAGCCAGAACCAGGTGCCGAGCTAGAGCCCAGAGGTAGAGCGGACACTATTCCCCAGGTTGATATCATATTATCATGGCTGTCAAGTAAGTCTTCTCTCGTCCTATTTCCCTTACGGCACAGCCTATCTAGGGTCGTCCAGCTATACACACATTTTTCTTTCTCCTCTGCACGAGCAAGAGCATATCATACTTTCAAACCTGATTTCATCATTCCACTTCGTCGAGTTATCATGTACCAGTTCCACCAAGAACAGCTTTCCTATTCGTTGCTGGCAGCGCAAGAGAAGAAGCTAAAAGCTCGCAAAAGCTGGGTTATGACAAGCCCGGGGTCCGAGAGCTTCATCAAACTACCAAATGAGGAGATCCTCTTCAGTTCGCCTCAACGAACGAGCCTCCAACTCTCTACCCCAAACACATATCCCGGGTCCCAACCGTACTCTGCCAAGAGCGATGGCGGAATCGTCTACATCACAAACCAACGAGTATGCCACCATCAGATCCTGAAGCAAAGACGACCTACTGATACTGCCCCTCCAAGATAGTCTATCTACCCACAACACCGACCGCCGAACTCCAATCCTTCTCCTCCCCAATCCTCAACCTACAAGATACCTTCGTCCGCGCACCCTTCTTCGGTGCCAATTACTGGACCGCAAACGTGAAGCCTGTCTCAGGAGGGGGCATTCCCCCCACGAATTCTGCTATTGAACTACGATTAACATTTCGTGAAGGCGGTGCATTCGACTTCCACAATACCTACGAGCAAATAAAAGAGCGGTTATACCAAGCATATATGGTGGCCCGAGAAAGTGGTCGGGCGGGAGACTCAAACATGGATTTCGGAAACGTCCATTTAGAACAATTGCCTGCGTACGAGGCGTGCAGCACGGTAGAGGATGGCGATGAGCTAGAAGCACCTCCTTATGAGTCACCGAGAGAGGTAGAGAATCAAGAGGATGAGCCGAGAATATTAAGTCCAGTTCCTATACGGCCGACGAGGGATACGACCATTGGGGTAGAAAAGTCCAGTAGCAATAGCTAGCGGTCCTAAATATAACGTAACTATATATGCTAATTTTCTTGCTTAAGACTTTTCGATCAGTCTATGAACCGAATAGGTAGAGTAAGTAGCTTGAAGTTGCACCACACTCCCTTGAATGCCTCGAAAAACGCGCAATTTGGTCCGCTGGCCTCAACATTGGAAACAATCGCTCCCAGGTTACTATACCACGTTCAAGACTTGCTAGCAACATATTCCCCTCTACTGGATAGGCTCCTCTTATATACCACAGCAGAGAGTTTATCCCTCAATGAGAGGAAGGGTGATGTAGACAGCTGCTTGGGGGCTTGAGCAACAACTTGAACCAGCTCCGCGTATCTGTAAAAACATCATACTAGCAGTTTGCCCCAATTCCATATTATTGCCACGTAAAGTAATGAATTCGATAATCTCATAGCAAACTTGGCTGGCCTGAATTCCTAAATTACCCAACGTTGAAAGGTGATCATGTGATACTTTCCACGTGATATTCCGAAGCCATTCTGCCCAGCCAATAAAAACACATCAATTCCAAGCTTGGTGCACCCGGGTTCAATTTTCGAGCCGGACGACCTTACCTCGACACGACCTCTATCCATCGATCAATCAATTCCCGCATAACCCTACCCGATCCGTTGCACGCTTGTGATTGCGAACAATATGGGTATCTTCGATACTTTCGCCGATCTAATAGCTGCGGCCGCGCCATGGAGTGAAGCCGAAGCCGAAGCCCCTCAGGATGCCGGTACCGACGAGCAGAATGATGAGGGGGGTGTGAAGGTATGTCGTGCGCCTTGTTTCCTTGCGTTTTTATTCAGAAGATATGGAAAGGGGGGTATTGGTGTACTGGGAGTGGTTGGAGGGGGAAGCTGAAAGTTGAGTGTGAATGGGCAGATTCCATGCACGAGGGTTGGATGTACGATGGTCTGATATCGAGTGAGAGGAAGCATAGTTGCTGTATAAAAGACCAAAGGCCTCGTTTTTGAGAGTTGTTTGAATTAAAGCTAATGATATTGCGTTATAGAGCGATAGCGAAGAGAAGGAGGAGGAAGCCGGGGCAGAAGAAGAGGAGGAGGAGGAGGAGGAGATGGTCGATCCTAAGGAGACATTCGAAGAGGGTGAGTTGATTTCATGTGTCTGAGACAGGATCTATTTAGTCTAGGAGATGTCTGCGATGTGGGAGTCCCCTTTGAGCTACGGAGCGCGGGTGGCATTTGAAAGCTGCTGGACAATCGGATCTCTCCTTGGACTGGAAAATCGATGGCCTTGGCCCTACTTATCTTGGACAGACGTTGTGACGTGGGCATCTAAACTAACTTCGTGCAGAATGCAGAGAATCCAAGGCTTGCGCTCCGGCCAAGCACCACTTCGACGATTGCGTCGACCGTGTTACCACCGGTGTCAACAAGCTCTCTCCCAATGAAGATTGCGTTGAAGAGTGTAGGTGTTGCTAAGCTTCCTCTAGACCGCTGCTGATATCCAATATAGTCTTCCACCTCACACACTGCGCGACCGAATGTGCCGCCCCAAAGCTCTGGAAGGTGCTCAAATGAGCGATTTATCCTCATAATAGACGGCATCGAGCCTCCGCTGTCCTCGAATGATTATAGATGACCCGGAAGATGTGTTAGTGGGAGAGATGTTCGCATGGGCGATGTGTTCCGATTTGTTTTTGTACTATCTTCCAGAGACATCCCCTTTTCGCCGCACAATGCATGTAGTATAAGAAAGAATATAGATGGTGTCCTCATTGATTCGTGCTGTCCCTGGAAACAGTCTTTAACTGACATCCTAGAGACGTGAATGATAGCCATATTAGTAGAGGTCATCTCTTGTGGCATCACCTATTATATAGACCATTCCAAAAAGATTAGCAGCTGGTAGTGAGCTTGTGGCTTGTCTCTGCCACGGGCCATTGCACCAAGTCGGTTCTTTAGGACCGAGGCAATGTGACCTCTTGAAATCCGGGGTAGCGACTCCAAAAGGCGTAGCGCCCGCCCCGCTTCTGGGGACAATTCCCCCTCGTTCTGCGATCGTATTATTACTTGCTATTTCAGCAGCAATCATCTTTATATCTCTATCCTATGAATGAGCGGTTGCGAATAATCTTATCATTTATGGTTTGAAATCGAGTAATGCGCGGACGTCGCCTATATCGGGGACGCAACCATGGCGACCCACGCGGTGCAAGCTGGTGAAGCGAGGTCTGAAGGGGACACCCCAGACGGTAGGCATGAAGCATCCAACACTACACGCGACACGTCCAACCCGACGGTAAAAGAGAAGAACCAGGCTCAACACAGCGCACCAACTGTGTCGCATGGAGAGACGTTACCCGGGTGGACGATTATGCGGCCTTTAAGGATGCGCGCGAGGAACAATAATCGGGCGAGACATACTGCAGATGGAAACTTAGGAGGGAATGAGGACGGCATCGTTGATGGCGACAAGAAGGGCAGCGATGACCTTAAGGTTACGGAGACGAACGACACTGGCGATGGTTCGCGCGGAGTTGGGGAAGTCGAGTCTGCTGGGGATTTGAGAAGTGATGATGAATTACTGGATGAAGATGAGCAAGAAGACGGCGCAACCCGTCAGCAACACCAACATCATGTTCGAGCTGGTGGAGGAGGTAGCCAGCACAGGGGTGAAAATGGATTAGATGGCACGGCAGATGTTGGTGTAGGCGAATTTAAGGTGTACAAGAGGAGGTGGTTTGGCTTGGTTCAATTAGTCTTGCTGAACATCATCGTCAGTTGGGATGTGAGCACCCCTTATCTACAATCAAGCTTAATTTCCATGCTAAACCCTCCCATTAGTGGTTAACATTCTCTGCAAGTTCAAATACCGCTGCCCAATACTACGAAGTATCAGAATCAGCGGTCAATTGGCTTAGCACGGCTTTCCTCTTTGCCTTCGTCGTCGCCGCGCCCCTTACCATCTATACTCTCCACCGAGGAGGACCAAAACACTCTATTGTCACTGCATCTGTTCTTCTACTCCTTGGAAATTGGATTCGGTATGGGTCTACTAAGGCAGGGACACATGGGAGCTTCGGGGGTGTTTTGTTTGGACAGATTTTGACTGGTTTAGCGCAACCATTTGTTCTTTCGG
Source organism: Venustampulla echinocandica (assembly GCF_003357145.1). Taxonomy (NCBI): domain Eukaryota; kingdom Fungi; phylum Ascomycota; class Leotiomycetes; order Helotiales; family Pleuroascaceae; genus Venustampulla; species Venustampulla echinocandica. The sequence continues at coordinate 3,854,685 of NW_022474206.1, read as the reverse complement.
CGCCGACCAGATATTCTGATCTTTGGTTCACAAATCGGGGGAGGGTTGCTGCTACGGCTGTCATGAGCCTGGCAAACCCATTTGGGGGCGCTCTAGCGCAACTCATCGGTCCGATGTGGGCAGTTTCGCCTGGAGATATACCAAATCTCGTGCTATATATTGCCATTATTGTACGCATGCTATACCCTTCAACTTGTACTTACGCTAACTACCGTATTAGTCCACTGTTGCCTCTGTCCCCTCATTGTTTCTCCCGGCGGCTCCCCCAACACCAAGTTCAGTATCAGGAACAACCCCTAAACAACCAGTCGCCGAATCCTTGAAATTTCTCTTCACGTCCCCGGAATTCTACATGATTTTAATTCCCTTCTGGCTCTACGTCGCCCTCTTCAACAGTCTCTCCTCTCTTATCAACCAAGTTTTAGAGCCATATGCCTTCTCCGAAACCGACGCCGGCATAGCAGGCGCACTCCTCATCGCTGTCGGCCTAGTCACTTCAGCGATCACCTCCCCAATAATCGACCGCACAAAATCATACCTCATAGGCATAAAAATCCAAGTCCCCATCATCGGCCTCGCCTATCTAGCCTATACCTGGGCACCCCAAACACGTAGCATCGCCGCAATATACACCATTCTCTCCGTCTTGGGCGCCGCTTCTTTCAGTCTCGTTCCTGTCGTCCTGGAATACCTGATCGAGATCACGCACCCTGTGTCACCAGGAGTTTCTAGTACGATATGTTGGACGGGCGGACAACTACTTGGTGGTATTTTCATACTTATTTCGGATGCGTTGCGTGATAGCGGTGTTAATGACGGGACAGCGGATGATGGAACTACGAGACCGCCAGGGAATATGTACCGCGCGTTGGTTTTCCAGACTGTTATGGCGCTGGTGGCCGTGCCTCTCCCGTTGATGTTAGGGTGTTTTGGCCGTGGTCATCGCGTTAGGATGAGGAGGATTGATGCGGATAAGGAAACAGATGGCATCGTGGACCAAAGTGTCTTGGTTTGATTTTTCTATTCCAGCTATAGACTCAGAAGAGACTTCCGTTTATACACCTGTCTGGCCAGGCCTTAAGAACCTATAATACCCTTGGGATAACAGTAATATAAAAAAACTCTATTGCGACCAAACGATCAAATACAAGGGCAATAGCCAAACGCATAAGCAAACCATTTGCTAGCTATCCTTTCTGGTAGCCCCCCTTAGGAGTCGGCCAGCCGGCATAACGTCGCTATTAACTCTAGCAGGTTATATATATCTAAATAAGGGAAACCCATTTAACGACAACCTAGCTCTTTAAGACACTCCCCACAAGTGTCACACGACAACTCATATCGAAGAGAAATATAACTAGGTCTAGCGACAGCCACGAAACGGCAGGGATTAGTTGGCTGTGGGCAACGAACTCTTTTTTGCCATTTTCCTCGTTCATTTTCCTACCATTTTGTCTTGTCTAGTTCTTTTAGCATTTTTTTAAAATAAAGCTTCCTCGCTTCGTATTTTGAAGTGGGAGTGAAGCGAAGACCGCGGTATTCCTTCGTAGTAAGTGTACCACTTAGCCGGCATAACCTCACTACTGACTTTGGCAGGCATATATGTTTTTGTTTAATAGTGATCGGGCATAACGAGGTCTTCCTAGAAAGTTCAGATATTAGATATCTTTCCCAAAAGGGTATCTACAAAACGAGCAGAGTTCAACTTTCAATTTACTCAATTCTACTAATCCTCCTTCGCTTCTCGATTCAGGAGAACTTGCTTAGCTCAGGACAACTTCCCTACATCCCCAACACCGAAAGATACTTACGCATAAATTTCCCAAGCCCTACGGACGACATTTGAGCACAGGAACACCCGCCGTCCACTTCACCCGTATATAGCTAATTCTCAAAGACACCTCACAAGAATCACTTGCAGCAATAGGCAGAGTAATAAAGTCCAAACACCATGATATTCAATTTATTTACTCCAGCCAAGCTATTGATCCGTCCCCAACAATCTCCATCGCAGCGATCATTAATCATGGTCATTCATGCCCTCGTGGGTAATTAAACATACGGCAAGAACGCGGAAGGTTCTTGTAGCCGAAGAAAAGGCGTCGAAGAAGTAGAGCAAGAAATGTAAAATAATCGTCCCAATTTGGCAGACACACGCACTTGCGTTCTCACTCTCAACTAGACCCTATGAAAAGTCCGTGGCATCATTAAACATAAATCCTCATCGCACCCTCGATCAGTGCTTTCTCATCCAAAAGAAAGCGGATACAAACTCCAATCCAGAACCGTGAACATAACACTCAAGGAGAGATTTAGCACAACACAATTCCTACAACCACCCACTGGCCACACCAACGGCACCATCCCTATTATTATTCTCCCCTCCCCCAAAACTTAATTTCATGTCAATCTTTGGCGGCTCAAACTCAGCAACCGGCTTCTTCGGACTCTTTCTAGTCGGACTCTTTTGAGTCTGCACACTAGGGCCACATCTGACGTCTTTAGTATCCCAACCATCCTCTGCAGCAGCGGAAACCCAACACCTTAGGCCAGCATGGACACAACCGTAGAACTTCTCCTTACAGAGGCGGAGAGTACAACCCATACATTTCTCCCAGCCAGAAATTCGCATTTGCTCGCGAAGCATGTTGCGCTCTGCTTGTGTGGGGAGGCACGCGATAATCCCGTTGACGAGTTCAAGGTGGGAGGCTAAGTAGTTGGTTGCATCCCATTCGACGCCGCCAACGTAGGGAGCTGCTGGGACGGGTGGTAGTTCTTGTGGGAAATGCTTAGACATGTATGCGCGATCGGGGTTGGAGGTGTCGAAGTTATTATTTGCATTGAATGAGGAAGTGGCATCATTTTGGTCATTATCGCTGGTTTTGGGTAGTGGGACGACATTTAGGTTGTGGAGGAAGATCCAGAAGACTTCCTTAGTGACATTTGTTACTTCTTTGCACCATACTCGATACGGGCGTTCACGTCGCATCTCGAGGACGAAACCAACAGGTCTTTGGGATTCGCTGGGTTCTTGGTCACGGAGATAACTTAAGAGCGTCTTTGATCTATGAGTTCGTTCCGACGGTGGTGCTGATTTGAGATAGGTAACTAGCAGAGAAGTGATGATGTTCCGGGTGGTGAATTCGCTGGGCCCTTTCTTCTCTTCATCGAAGAGCAGATGTAGAAGGGCCGGGAAGAGGGTAGTCTGGATATTCTCTAGATGTTGGAGTGCCAAAGCTGTGGTCGCAAGAGCCTTGACGCAAAGAAGTGCCTCGTGGAGTAAGGCATCTTCATGTTCCTCCCTACTCAACGTTAGCAATTAACCACCTAACTGCAAAGCATTACTGACCTCCACTCGACCTCCATGGTTCTGTGCAGCAACCCGACAATCTCTTCCATTCCACCTTGGCTAATGAATTCATCTGTCCAGGCAACGGTTTCATTACGGAGGAGCAGTCTGAGCTTATGTAAACGACCAACTTCTACCAATTCTGGCTTCTGGACCTTCCTAAGATAAGAAACGAAATCATCTGGCATCTGGCCCTTGGCCTTTGCAATCAATGTTTGTGCAACCGCCGCTCCAGTTATGGCTAGTGACTTGCTTCCTCCACTAATGCTCTCCGAAGATTTCGTTCGAGTATGTCGACTCATAATGGTATCTGACCTTGACTTCTTCGTTGGAGATGGGGGGTCCTTGCTGCTAGATCTCGATAGTGTAAACGTACGGCTCCTAGGTCTCTTCGGCTTGCTCTCAGCATCGCGGGTACCAGTGGCAGCGTCAGCACTTGAATCGCTACTGTTGGTTCCTGGTCTGCTATTCTTTGCAGCGGCTATCTCGGCCCAATCCTGCTTGACAAAATCCTTTTTCATAGACATTGCAAGGCTCCTCATCTTGCCACGCTGGTGCTCAGGAATATTGCGCCTATCCAACATGGCTTCGAACTCCCGGTCGACATTTTTGTCCTCGAGGATTGGTTCTACCTCTGCTTCTGGCACCTTTGGTCTGGAAGCACCGAATACCGACAGCACGCGTTGGCCTCTGTTCGCGGGCTTTTCGGGTTTAGCCTGCGCCGGCTTATTTCTTTCAAAGCTCGGTCGTTGTTCTCCAGAGATCTTTCGACTAATTTCTTCACTCCGCCTTGAACTACCTCCACTAACTCGTCTGCTAATATCTTGAATACTGAAACTGCTAGGAAGATATGTGCTTTTGGGTCGTTGGGAGCCATCATCTCGTCGAGCAAGCGAAGGTTGTGACCCGGGGCCGGCATAAAAATTTCGCTGTTTGCCAGGAGAATATTGTTGTGGCGTATACAGATCTATCTCATCTTCCAAGAATTTCCCGCCCGACGGCTGTTTCGCGAAACGCTCGCTGGAGAACTGGGCATAAATTGGTGGCCGGGAAAGTTCGGCAGGTGGTGGTATTATTGGGCTCCGGTTCTCCTTGTCTTTGATAGCACGAGCCTCGTCCTCCTCTGATCGCTTTCGTAAGCTCTTTGAGGACTTCGGACGTGATAGCAGACTAGCAAGATTGGTTGCGGATTTCGTCTTCTTGGGTTTCATAGGTTTACAATCTTTCGACTTGGATTGTTTATCCGTATCTTTCCCCGCCAGCGACTTTAAAGATATCGAGCTCAATGTCTTCTTGTGCAGTGACTTGAATGATCCATCTTGAGCTCTGTTCGCTTGCTTCCCCTCCTTGGACTTCCTGGGAGGTGGTGGAGGTTGACTTTGCTGATTCTGCTGAAGCTCTCCCAAAACCCTATGATGCGGGTGGTCTTGAGGGAGGAACGGCATATCTGGGTGATTGTTGTATGCTGGAGATGCAACGAAGACATCAGTCGGTGAGGTCGAGGATAGTGCGGCTCCTGCTGAAGGGGTTCGCTTGTGGATGAATGTCTTTAGTACAGATGATTTCCCTCGTTTGTGTTGATGTTGATAGGCATCTGGTAATGGATAGTGCGAATCCATGGTGAATAGTAATTGAAGAATAGAAGTTATGCTTCAATGCTGCAAATTATTGCTTCATGATAACATGGAAGTTGGATGTCCGTCAGCGGGTTGCCCGTGCCGATGTTGATGTTGTCGCGTTGCCATAGCAACCGCAACCCCTCCCCTTGCATTCTTCGCGTGCGGTCGCCAACCTCGAGTCTTGCATAGTACGTACCTAATAAAGTACCTAGGTATGCAGGGAAATTTAAGAGATGGCTAATTATGGATTGGAGATATGCAAGGCACGGGAGTATATTGGAAAACTGAAATGATTTAAGTGCTCATTTTCATGCCATCTCATATTTCATAGCGACATTAACGAATTCCTGAGCTTCGAGCCAGAGGTCCCAAAAACCGACGGGTGCACCTGCCCCCCCAACCCAACTATGCTCCTCTATATGTCATGCCAAAAAAAAAGACTAGGCAATACGAGTATACAGTTTCACAGCAGGTCTCTACCAACTAAAGACTCCTCTCTGTCTATCAAACCCCCCTCTTAACTGGCTTTCCGGCTTCACCACCTTCCCTTGTAGCACAGTAAACTTAACAATACCCTCGCAGTCCTCGGGTTTCACCCTGGCAATCCAAATACACTGCGCAGCGCCCATCATCTCCTCTTTCTCCTCTCCGCCCGACGGCGGGGGACACACATCTCCATCCAGCTTCCCGCGTTCTACACCATCTAACCCAAATGCATTTGCCTTTCGATAGACCATTACGTTGGCTGAGTACTTGTGTCCTCCGACATGAGAGATAAAGTATATACCCACACCACCGGGCCGCTCATCGTCAAGGTCGCGGAACAGACCGCAGGGGCGAAGATGGCGTTCTAATTCTTTTCGGAGGAGTGGTGCGCTTTGGCCACAGCGGGCGTCCCGGGTTTTCTGGGAACACAGGAGGATCAAGGCTCGGTGGGGAGATGGGCGGGATGTTAATTGTTCGACAGATGGGAGAGGGTCGGGGAGAGACGCGGGTATAGATATTGGGCCCAGCGGGGCGGTATTTGTGGGTGTTTTATTAATGAATTCAGAGATGAGTGTGTTTACCGAAGCAGGAGTGACGTTTTCGACTATGATGAAAGCGGGAAGGAGGAGGACGGTGGTGGGCTCAGAGTAATTTGATGAGTGGGAAGGTGTTGGCATATTGGACGCTGATAGCATCAGCCTCTAGCTGGTTATTAGCATTTGTGTACCCAGTGTGCTTGCTTGTGAGCATTTGCCAGGCATAATTACCCCATCGGTGGGCTTGACGTCAGCCTTCTTCTCAATTGCTTCCATAAGACTCCCCTTCTCGTCGGCCACATCCCTCACCCAATCTGTCTTCCCCGTCGCAACTAGAATATGCCTACTCCAGCCCTTGATATGGCCATAGAGCTTGTCATCCTCGTCTATGTTGAAGCCCCGGGGATATGAGATGCTACATGAGTCGCAGTCATGATCGCAATCCTCGCCATCTATCTTCGGATCTACCTTTGGGAACAATGCGTTTAAAGAAGCACCATCCGGCGGTGTCCCTGGGATGGGAGTGGAAGAACGGGAGACTACCTGGCGCGCGGTGTTGAGGAGGGATTTGAATGTTGGAGGCATCTTTTCTTCGAGGCGGCGAGGCGAGACGAGGCTGTGGGAAATAATTTCTTGGGAGCTCTGCTTGTTTTGTATGACGGATGTGGGGCTGGGCGGGTTCCGAGTTCCGGGATTTAACTCCGTACGGAATGCGCGTCGTCGGTGTATTAGCTAATAATCCGTAATCAGATCCGCACTTAGCGGCACTAGCGTCGTATTAACGCCGTTATCTGATCTGATCCTGGTTTCGCCCAATTGATTGCCTCAACGAGAGCGACACGCGGACACACGGTGCTAGGAGCTTAGTGTAGAGACCGTTGTTTGTATGGGATTATGAGGGTAATATACAGTAGGAAGGATATATGGAGATACGGAGCCCCGCATATGTTATCTTCCATCCCACCTAGCACGCCGATCACACATCATCCCGATCCAGCCAATAGCTATTCCGCTACTGTCGCTGAAGAATCCCAACCCTCGAAAGTGCAAAGGCAGGCAGCAGTTATCTTATACCGCACCGTCAGGGCATACGAAGTATTGTGTTGCCCATACGAGTACGAGATGCCGCCTTGCTGATGACGGCGCGTTCCTTGTCAAGCATTTGACTGTCAACGACGATTGCCAGAAATCACGTTAAACCTTGCCTTCGGTCTGGACGGGCCGTTCATTCCCGATCTGCCGTGTTAAGGACTGGCCTGACCAGCTTCGGATGTTTGTTTTCTTCCGCGATTACTTGCCGTTACCCTAGGCGTCTTGTCCAGTGCAATTGGGGCTTCACCATGCCTCCCAGGGTCAAGCTCTATGTTGGAGCCCCTGAGTCAAGCTCCCTCAACTGGGAAGACGAGACTGGTTTGCTTCACACGTTCAGCGAACCATTCGTTCGGTTTTCTCGACTTCAGCACAGCCCAGATATTAGCGCTGTCCCGATAACTCCCGATTTGCCTTCAACTTCGTCTCCGCACCCGGAATGGAGATCTCTCCCTCTCGAGCGCCAGCATCTAGCCACAGGGTTATCACAAGGCCATGGCTGGCAAGCAGAATCGCAAGGAGCCTCTTTCTTCGCTCTATCGGAAATCGACTCGTTCATGGAAGACCTGTCTCAGAAAGCATCACAGGGAAATTTCAATTCGAGCACCGAATCTGTGGAGCAAATCCTCTCCCAGTTTTACGAGGAATCTTATGCTAGGCATGAGGATATTGTCTCTTCCCAAATTGCCGCTGCCTCCGACTTTGGGACCTCATTTACAACTGATCATAACTCCTTCAACACCACAGAAGCATCGCTAGAATTGTCGACTTCTTATATGCGGCAGGATATTCCAGCTTCTGGCCCTTTGAGTAACTTGAAGGACCTTCCAAATGCCGCGTATCTTCACTCGATTCAGCCTCAAGTGATGACCGTCAATATCATTGTTGGTATTATCTCCCTTCCTCCACCCCGCCTCATCAGGACTAGACGAGGGACAAATGTTGAGCTCATAGAGGCTCTTGTTGGTGACGGCACCAAGTCAGGGTTCGGAATTAGTTTCTGGCTCCCATCCTCGCCATCAGCAGATGGTGGCTTGAGAAGCTCCGTTGAGGCATTAAGGCCTCAAGATGTTGTTCTTATGCGGAATGTGGCATTAAGCAGCTTCCGAGGGAGAGTATATGGACAAAGCTTAAGGAAGGGCTGGACAAAAGTACATCTTTTGTACAGAAATCGGGTAGACCATACAGATATTGGGGGGTGCTACCGCTCAGCTGATCTTAAACCTGGTGGCATCGAGCACCCGCAAATAGAAAAAACGAGGGCCGTGAGAGAATGGGTCCTGAGATTTGTTGGTGCCCCAATTAGTCAGGGGAAGGGTAAAGTGCGAGTCCTCGACCGCTCAGAGAGCTTGCCTCCCGATACCCAATGAACAGTATAACAAATAAGGATGTCGAACTCGTATTAACATTTTGATGGGCAGTGATGAGGAAAGGAACTGCAAATACTTAGTACCCAGCTATCCTCCCAGCATGCCACAGCTGGAGGCAATACGACGGTTGTTTGTTACCTGCCGCTATTAAGGTATGCTTGCTTTAGTTGTTTATCAGTCTCTTTGTTACTCGCCCTGCCTTTGGTTGAATGTTCAAGCCAACCCTAGCTAAATTCCTTTTTGCCAAGCTCTTGAGGTACTAGTCGCGCCATCAATTGGAGATGTGGACTTGTGCAAGGGATCAAACGCGCTTCTATCCGGTTTTCTGGGAAGGGAATGCTACACTTAGAATAATTCCTTATGTCAGGGGTTGTAGTGCATCAATTCCAAATTTATATCTCATAGCAATGCAGCTCCGTGAATAAAACATCGATTAATATTAGTAAAATAGGTTTTATCCCCAGCATTATCCATTTGCCCATAGCGGATCCATCCATACTAAACTGGGGATCAAATTCGAGTCATCCGCCCACTCCCGCCCAGCACTCTCCTTCTGTGCTTTTGGTCAGCATGGTATTTCGCCCTACAACATATTAAAGCCAAATAGCCTCCGCCCAACCCTCTTCGTCAACCAACCAGTGCCTGGCAAAAATTACCAACTTCTCAATATCATCGGTAAAAATTGCACACAGCGTTATCAACTCCTCCATATCCGGCCGCTGCTCAAAAGCTTCATCTAGTAAAAGAGATCTCTCATAAATACTTAGCCCAAACCCATCACCCGGAAGTCCGACATATGCACCAGGGAATATGTGGTGAGGTTCCACGAATCGGCGGGCAAGGCTGTAAATAACACGGCCCCAAATCTCTCTTCCTCCAGGGTGAAGAGTATGACTTCTCGGGGTCTGTCCGCTCCAATGAGTGTCTAGTCCCACCCTATCATGGTGTTGAAATGGACCTGGCTCATAATGAGCACCTGAGATGGTGTTAAGCCGACTTCTCAATCCATTAGGAATAGTCTCCGTGTCCCAACCCTCTCCTCTAGGTTCACCACTAGCATGATGGGGAGTGTTTTGACTACGACTAGTCAAACCACTCATTCCGGGGGGTTGCAGAGTAGACGGCTGAGTTGGTGGGTCGCTTCTTTCTTCAAGGATGCCCCTGATTGACAAGACCTGTGATGTGTCCAGCCGATGGACATAAGAGATTTCGCCGCGGCACGTGGGACACGCCAGTGTAAGGGGGCCATCGATTGATGCAGCTGTGTGGGTGGAAAGGAACCGAGGGCGGATGCAGGCATAGTCGAATCTATGGAGGCAATTGTACAGAACAGTGGGTGTGGTGAGGGGGTTGAGGCAGATAGCACATTCGTCAGCGATCTGGTCGGAGGGTGGGGAGGTGTATGAAGCGGATGGCGACTTGTTTTGTGCTTTAAGAGCAGCGGCAGATGATCGTTGTCCGCCATTAAGGCGCGAGCCGTACAGTCGTGGAATGCGAGACCTTGTTGAATAGGTTCGTGGGGATTAAGAGCCCGGTGCAGGGGCGCTTAAGGCGGTTGGAGAATGTGCGTCGACTCTTTCTCTATTGCCTAGGTTCATTTGGTATGGTCGTGGACCTCGGGTCATTCCACGTCTCAGCTCAGTCAGTCCGTCGTCGTCTGCATCATGAGCACTTGAATTATGGCCTCCTAGAGTACCAGTCGTACTTCTCTGGACTTTGTCGAACGCAGATCCATCTTTATGTTTGCGGGAAGGCAACATGTTGCAAATGACTTGATATTTCTTGCTCGGGAGGCTGAAGGAAAATATTATAGACTAAATAACGAGGTAGAGAAGGGGCGATGGGCGTGCATCTTGAATTATAAGTACTAGCATACTTGTGAATTGGAAGCAATCGGGTGAGCAAATACATGTGAATGTGCAGCAGATCAATATATGGTCAATCTAGCGTATGATTCAATAGAATAAGACCTTTCCACAGACATACACAGCACTTGCTTGAGAAATTGTCCACAACCCTTACATTTGGTATGTCGCCTATAGAGCAGACTTGAGCAGACTTGAGCAGACTTGGCCAAGATGTCAAACTCAAATTTAAGGACTTTTAATTCTGTTATCATTTCTACTTCTCTCTATCTCAGAAATAAACACCCCAGGGCAGTTCCCTTGAAGAAGCTCGCGTCCTTCTCCCACCCCTTAACTACAAAGCCCCTCCCAATCTCTACAACGCCCTCAATCTGCTCCTTCGTACCCCAACCCTGAACCGTGGAACCCCAGCATATCAAATGCGTTCCGACATGAATAGCCGTATTGAATGCTAGGTCCTCCTCCACCGGCCCGTAGCCTTGCATGAATGACTCGATGAGCCAAATGCCGGCGTCTATACCTTTGAAGTGCTTAAGCTCGAAGAGTTCCGCAAACATTTGGCCGAGGTCAAAGGCGACGGTGCTGAGGTGTGAGAGCTCCCAGTCGACCACCAAAACATTCAAGGGGGTTGAAGTGGAGGGGTACGATATGTTGGGAAGAAGGACACTGAGGAACAGAGGAGTGAATATTAGTCTTGCCTCTCAGAACTTTGATATAGACCATGTCAAGTTCTAATATAAGGAAAGAGAACTTACTTGCCACTCCAGAAATCACCATGGATTAATGCTCCATCTTCGTTATCCATCATATTTTGGACATCCTTTGCCACAGCCTGGAATACGTCCCGGCTTCCTTCTAATATGGCAGGAAAGTTATCAATAGTTGCGACTAAATTGCTATAATTAATTTGGTATTTGAGCCCTCTCATCACTGTGTTGCCTTTCATCGTCTCCCTCAGTTCAGCCTGCTCTGGAGCAGCAGCCCAGATGTGGAAGGTCTTGGTCCAGAGGCCGAGACTATGCCCAAGACGAGAACACTGGGCCTGAGCGAGTGGGTTTGTGAGGGCATATGTCTTCAGGTCCGCAGAAGAAGGGAGGTCGGAGTATAGCTGTGTGTTGGTTTCTTGGGAGAAATAATACATTTTGGGCGTCTGTACCGTGATGAGAGAATGGGTGACCGGTGGAAGTTCTTGTAAAGCTGTGAGGATGCTCTGCTCGAATTCCTGGATAACAGCATATGAGTACCAGTTCACGCGTAATGCAAGAATTCCCATGAAAATGAAAATGAGTTCCATACGCAGCGGGTAGAAGTAATTTTGAACGCGGGCGTTGAAGCAACATATCCCTCGGTGTGCTTTATAATAACGGTTTTGGAGCCATCCTGAAGTGCGTTCACGAGTACGCCTCGGTACACAAAGTTGGCGGTTCCTCCTGAAAGCTTGGTCAGAGATGAGCATGCATACGGGCCATCTTTAAGGCTCCCTTGCACTCGCTCCTGGATCTCATCGGGAGTTGCAGCCGACATATCTAGAGTATCGTGAGTGCTTTGTCTTGTCTCCGGGGAACAGGGACCCACTCTTGCTCAACAACCCAGTTATAGCCACACGTATTTTCCGTTCGATACTCAGACCTGAGGGCAATAATGAGCGAGCAATTGTGAACAAGCAACAACGGTGCGTATTATCGGGGCTTAAATACTCAATGCTTTCCCTGAATTAGGGAAACCTCGTCTTATGGCCGAATTTGGTGAAGATTGTCGATTTTGGACTTCAATTCATCCGACTCAAAATAAGTGAGTCATGCGGTGTACACGGTACGAGCCGCCAAGGCTGATAATTACACTGGCTTTGACCTCAACATGCAGAGTATAGCGCCCCAATCCTATTGTAACGGAAAATTCGCTTTTTATCAGGAAAATAAGCAGACCTGTTTTACTCACCACGTATATCTCTGTCTTCGATCCCTCAGGGAACATTCGAGAAAGAAAGAAACGGGTTTCGTTTATGGAATTACGTCAGTGAATAACCTGGCCCGCTTGAAATCTATCCCTACGCATGTCGAATTCACAATTTAAGCTGCCTGGTTTTCAGCTTTATTTTTAATTTCTGACGTTAAAGGCATGAGTGACTTTTCGCGACTGTCCGTCTACCTATTTGACATTATTATGCAAGTTGCTAAAGTGCCGACTGTAATCAGTTCTGCACGAATCCTCTAGCAGCAGGCTCAGAGCGTATATATTATATATTATTGGTTGAGGATCGTGGCATCTGTTTTTGGCATGGAAGAGTTTGAATGTTATCGGAAGTCTTTCCTATAAATATGGGCTTGATAGGGTTCTGATGAACGGCGCTTTAATAAGAAAGAATCATCCCATCATCCATTCAAAATCTATTCAACGTTCGAGAAAGACTAAAACCGAGTCATATATTTCCCCGTGCTATCCCTCAGTGCTACAGCTCTAGCAGGTAGACGCTGAGGGATGAGGAGTGCAGAGACCTGGAGCAGCGCCTGCTCCCCAATGGAAGGGAGTTACAGATAATACTTTGGGCAAGCGGCAGCTCGTCTAGATCGTTTTTGGGATCCGTCAATGCTTTTGACAAAGCTCCCAATATTCCCGATGTATGGCATGACAATAATTGGCCGATATCAATCTTTTGATTTGATAGCCACATTGTCTAAGCGTAGTATCATTGGGGTTTGTGCTTCCTAGAATCAACCAGAATCCACTCAAAAGCGCAAAATGCAACGAAATTAAATTAGTTCATAGCAATCAAACAGACCAAGCGGAGAGTTTCACATACCTGAGACATGGTTTTCGTGATATAACAAACAGTACTTATAAATCACAAAAGACCCAACTTGTTGATTGTTTCTTGCAATACTAAAATACACTTCTGTCAAGAAATCCCTTAGATCATGTACTAGCCGATGGTCATACTCCAAATGAAAAGCATTCTGCTACTTAAAACAAACGCAAATAGTTTTTTAATAGAGAGAAGGAAAAGGCTACAAATTCAAATAACACCCCATGCTTTATCAATAGGTAGCGCAACTCCATTGATGGCTTTGGCCATATCACTCGCGAGGAAAAGAATCGTATTTGCAACCTCATTTGGTGTGATGGTTGGGTTTTCGCTGTGCAGAGCATGAATGGGTCTAGCCACAATCAATTATTCTGCCTGTAATTGCTTGGCTAGTGTAGAAGAATAACTTACGCTTGGTGCCCGTATGAGTCTGCATCAAAATTTGCTGGGTCAAGTGAATCTTTTAGGTGGGTGTCGGTAATGGCTTAAGGGGTCGTCAGTTGATTCCCACGCTGTAATCATTAACTACTGCCGGTATGGAGACGTGCATACCTCCGGGGAGAACTGCATTGCAGCGGATCCCTTCTTCATGGAAACGCCAGGCTGTGTTCTTCGTTACACCCAGCTTGCAGTTGCCCGGTCAGTCAGTGTAGCTAATTGGAAATCAATTCCACACAGTTGGAACTCACCAAGCCATGTTTAGATGCAGTGTAAGCTACACCGGCAGCGGCGCCACTTACAGCTGCCTTTGAAGCCACATTTATAATTGATCCGTTGCCTTTGGCCTTCATCATTGGCAACACTGCACGGATCATTCTGGTAGGAACTGTGAGGTTGATCATCATCACTCGATCCCACTCTTTATCAGTATATACATCCGCTGCGGCAAAAGCATCCATGACGCCTGCCACATTCGCCAATACGTCGATTTTAGGCCTAGGATTTTGAATCAATAAGCACAAATCTAAACTTTAAAGCGGTGACCTCACCCGTATTTTCCAACGCATATTCTAACAACCTCGTTACACTCGTCTTCCTCCATCAGATCGCCTCTATGGAAATGAAAGGACTCTTGACACTCTTGGTTGACTTTGCTATAGTCGATATCGTGGACATCTACTCCGAGAACCTCATATTGGTGGCTAAGGAAGAGGTTTGTCGTCGCGAGACCTACGCCTGATGCACAGCCGGTGATGATAGCTACTTTGCCGTAGCCGGCCCCATCGACAGTCCGTGCTGGGACGCTGCCCGCGGAGTTATGATGTGAGAAAACCATTGTGGCCGATTGTAATTGTTTTCAAGAGGCTGACTTGGTTTGGCGTGGGAGGTTTCGTAGGTTCGGATGCAAGAAAACGGTGGCATGGGAAAAGGACGAAATTTCAACTTAACTTAAACTCGATGGCCCGAAAGATATACCGCGTATCTTGGCCGTTCCTTGTTGATCTCGTGCTCATATATAGAGTAGGTGTATTTATTTTGGGAGGTTGCCTCGGGTTCTCAAGAGTCGTACGATATTCAGCCCCTGCATTTATGTTTATCCCTCCAGGAGTAGATCGTGGCGGACCTCTAGATTTGCCCTCTAAAACAATCCATATCTCTCATTTCATCTTGTGTTCGGATGACCTTTTGACGGGGAATGTCATCGTTTCCTTAGGAAGATGGATGCATTTTACGGATGAAATGGCTTTGGAGAGGATGTCTAGCTTACTCGTAATGGTTACGAAGTGTTCCAAGCGCACCACTTGATTGATCAACTCACCCCCGTCTCACAACCCAATCCTCCTGCTTCGGCAACTAAACCTCTATAATACACTGTGCGCATAACTGAAGGCGAGTAGCTTAAAATTACAAATCCATATTGGAGGAGTACTTACTTGACCTATAAGATACAGCTTAACTGCCGAGATATATCCTAGCCAGTCATTACCTCGTTCCAGGATTCAACCTATATCGTATGATACGATTATTTCATTATAATAGGTTCGTCCCTGGAGTTTACACATACCAGAGAACAAACAATATGGACGGAAAGAATGTTGATCTAAAGGGCCTTGCTGAAAAGATGGTATTGGCTAACAAATACCTCGCTGACCTTAAAGGTGCCTCAACCGACTAGCAACGAAGCCAGTGGCACATATTCCACGCTGAGCCACCAGCCCTATAACGCCATGCTAAATAACAGAAATGGGAACTTTTGAAGCAAGAGAAATCTATGTCATAATTCCATTCCCGACCGTCCCCTTGTTCCATAACCGTCTACTCCGATCCGCCCTGGAACCTCATGCCCAGCACCCAGCTTCCTTCAAATTCGACCCCCCTGCGAACTCGAGTTCCTGCCTTCCTCCACACAGCAGCGCCTAGCCCAATATCCGCGACGAATAGCTGCCATTCCTTGTCCTGTCCAGTCCCGTCTTCATCAGCAACGCCTTCACCTAACGCCATGGCTTCCAGTAGGCCCTTTTTTGGCGCTCCCATGGTAACGACGTAATTTGTGTGAATATAAAGTTTCCGACCATCAATTATGCTAACCTTTCCGCTGGCCGGGTCAATACCGGTGGGAATATCGATTGCTAGAACGGAGCATGTGCTTCTATTTGCCCATTCAATTAACTCATAGGCCGTAGCTTGGTCGCCAGTTCTCAGTTCTTCGAAAGAGATTGTTAGTCCAAGCAGACCATCGATAATGAGTTCGAGGGGGACATGGAGAGTTTTTATATATTCCAGAAGCTCGACCTTGTTGAATACTTTGCCGCCGAAGCCACGAAAGACTTTTAGCTGGCGTCTCAAACCTACTAGAAGCTCTGATTCACGCTCCAGGCCGAGGACACAAATGACGACATTCAGCCCATGATTTCGAAGATGTCGACCAGAAGCGACAGCCCGTAGGCCGCTTTTGTTATTTCCGGCCAGAACCACAACTGTTGGTATATTGTTGCTCTTTCCTTGAGTCAATCTGCCGCCCCCAGCATTGACGGCTGAGAGCGCAACTTCAGCAATCCCACGGCCGGCATTCTCGGCCATCATATCTTCTGAAAGACCAAGTTCGGTATCAGCAATGTTTTCAAGATTAAGCATTTGCAGTGCTGAGATAGGCTCGCAACGCCGGTCAGATGGCACCAAGTAGAAAGAGGGCTTTCCAGAAGCGGCTGGTACCTGTTTGTGGCCATTAGCAAAACCATATAAAGTGCAATATGGGAGAGGGCAACTTACAGAAAGAGTGCGGGTAGGTGGGACCCCAATAATAGAGCTTGATTTTCGAGAGACAGGCCGCCGACTAAGACTCAACTTGCTCTCAGCCCTCTCGGTCTTTCTTGAGCGTCTACCACTTCCACTGCCCCTTTGACTAGCCCTGTCATCCAAGCCACTATCGCCAGCTTCGCTCTTCCAGGGATCATTTTTGGTTTTCGCCGCAGCACTTGGTGTCTCAAGAACGTTTTCCGTATAATGGAGGTTCTTCCCTCCAGCTGTCCCTGGCTTTGCCTTAGGTAGCCTATTATGGGAAACTAATCGGTCCTCGTCGGCAACACTATCCTCCGCTTGAATCTGATTGAAGACCGTATGCTTATCAAACTTTGCCAGACTTCCCGCAAAGTCAAAGTCGCCCATGTCCTGCACATCTGTAGCATCCTCCGTTGCCCAGCCATTTTCATCGGCCTTCCCATTGGCGCGGTGGTTCTTTCGTTTGAGCGTCGAGAAAGGTTGAAATGACGGGTTCGGTTCCAGTAACGGAGTTTGTCTCCAGCCCTTCGACCGTGTAGTATCCCTAACAGGGGTGACATCTGGCTCCTTCACTTCTTCTCTCCGTCCTTGGCCCCTTCTTCTACGACTCCTCTTGCCTGACTTAACGACTAACTGCTCCGGGATCTCCTCTTCCGTGGCAAGTTCCTGTAGAATTTGTGCTTCGATCCCAAGATTCGCCCCAACATCACCGAGATTGACATTCTGCATGGGGTCAACCAAACTTGCAGCAGGTGTAATGTCGTAAAGTGGTTCCTCATCCCTAGATCCAATCTTTCGTACCGTATCCGACCTTTCCATAGAACTCACGTGCCATTCTGAAGCAACGTTTGGCTGGCCGGTAGGTGTGGGCCTCTTCCCTACACTCAGTATAGCTGGATCCTCAAATGCTTTCGGTTTATGCAGCATATGCACCGGCGCAGCGGCGGGTGCAGGAACTAGGGGTATGTCATTCTCCTTCACGGCTTCGATTAACTCGACAATTTCGGCAGCATTGATAGTGAATTCAGGAAGGTATTTTCCGCTTGCAGGGGCAGTGACTACGGAAACAACAGTTAGCAGGTGTTTATGGGGCTGCTGAAGGATCGAAAGTCTTTGTTACCATTCCGCAGAGTCAAGCTCTTCCCCGGTTCAATGCTGCTCACCACACCTCTCAGTTGGGCGCCTGGGGGAGAACTGAGCGTCACCAGCATGGTGAGTCCAATGAATTGGTTCGACATGGTGAACTCCCTGCGGTACGCCGAAGTCTAGAGGGGGCTTCTTCCGCTGCACAATTGATCGCGAGGGCGTGTTGTGGTTGTGGTCGTGGTTGTGAAGGTCAGGAGTAGGACGAGACAAAGCGTGCAGTGCTTAAGCTTGCGAATGTGAACGAGGTAGCAGACGAATCACTGGTGAATAGGGAAGTGACGAGGGTGTTTAAGTTTGGAAGGAAGCCGCATTGTAACAAGGACTCTTTAATATAAATATAATAAAGGGCCTTAGATAGTGAACTTCTTCATTGCCGAATTTACGAGACCTTTGTACTACAAATTAATGGAGTAGAGCCTTACATTACCTAACTTAGTGACCAAAGTCTTGGACGCGACACATTTCACGTGCTTCTATCGCCCCACTTCACGTGATGTTATATGGTCGCCTTCCGGGAAAGAGGTTGATAGGTAAGAGAGTGTGTTTATAACTGGGTTCTTTGAAAGAAAATATGAAGGACGTTGTACGGTATAGGCGCGGTCGCATGGTGAGATAGTACAATGTCTAGCTAGATAGTTCTATCGACTAACATCATACAGCGACTAGGGAAACCCAACATATATAGTCAACCTAGTAATCATTAATGGTAATAGCGGCTGTTCTACCCCAGTTCTCCAGTTCCCCAGTGTCCCTTCATATACCCCAACTTTAAAACAAGGAGGGGAGTCCCCGATAACGCCCAGCAAATGCCCAGGTATACCTACGCCAGCAGATGTACGCAAAATCGTATACATCCTCTAGTTAGCCATATGCAGCCAAAAGCTCCTCTTCATCTACAAAGTCATATTCCGGCCGCTTGTCCCTCTTCACAGGTTGCTCCTTGGTCTCCACTGGCTTTGTAGAAACTTTAGGATGCTGCAACGCCTTATTGACGCTATACAAGCTGTCATAGAATTGAGCAACCCGAGGATGGGCCATGACCTTTGACTTGTCGAAATTATGCACTTCGAGGCCTTCTTGGCATGTCGCTCGACTGAGTGCAACATATGCCTGGCCCTTTTCAAAAACCCGCTTGAGATCAATCTTGACCCGTTCCAGAGTTTGGCCTTGAGCCTTGTGAATAGACAGCGCCCATGCGAGGATGAGAGGGAGCTGCGACCGTTGCGCTTGAACTTCGCCATTAGGAAGCTCTATTTTCCAGTCCTCTGGCATTACCAGCAAGTCCCTGCACGTGCCATCGGCGAGAGTAAACTGCACCAGGGGATATTCTCTACCGGTATTGGGATTCGAGTCTTTATTGCTCGAGAATTTGGCCGCAAGACTGAGCCGGTCATTTCGAAGCTCTTCCCCCAGGCCCTCGTTCACAACCTCCGGATTCCGATCCCAAATTTCGAATGTAGCCTCGTTCATAAAGGCAACAACTTTGCCAAGAGATCCGTTGACTAAACCATCGTCCATGTTTTTGATCAACATGACTTGGGCTCCCTTTTTCAATTCGAGAACCTTTGGGGCCATCATGTTCGACAATAGTTTGTCCCGAATGGTTTGGTCTGTAATAGCTCCGGTATCTATGGAATCGTATCTAAAGCTTTTGCCAACCAAATCTCTCATCCGGAAAGCATTAGAGTTCTCCACCTCGTTTCTTGTTGGGAAGCTGAACAATCATTAGCCTGAAAAAATTCACATAGAATCGTTCTTCGCTTACAGTTCAGTCGCATCCAGGTTATCCTCAAAGTTGGGCTTCCGACTCAATTTGCGGAAAGCTTGTACAGTTTCATCTGTAATTTTGCCTAGGCGCATCTCGTTTAGCATATTGGCAAACACTATCTAATGTTAGTGCATTCAACTCAATCCGAGCATGTAGAGGTTACCTGGATCTTTCTGACGGAAAACTTCGGTCAAACCAATCGTATGGTGAATTGCGGTAGACCAAGTACCAGCATCAAATGCGAATTTGATGGCTCGGGTTCTGTTGTCGAACTCTGGAACAGGGGGTAATTGAAAGAAGTCGCCTGTTATCACAAGCTGGATTCCTCCGAAGGGTCGACCATTGTTACGCATAGTCCGTGCGATTGCCTCCAGTTTATCAAATAGGTCTCCATCAACCATCGAAATCTCATCAATAATCAAGATTTTAGTCCTAATCCATCGATTTTTGGCTTTTGGGTTTCTCTTGATTTTTTTTACGAGAGCCGGGACATCCTCCTTACCAAGCCCGATGCCTCCAAAACTGTGCAAGGTAACACCTCCGACATTGCATGCTGCCAGACCAGTTGAGGCTGTAACAGCAACCCGATCCGGCTCCCGAACGTACTTCTTCCTAAGCTCAGCAATAATAGCTCTCATTAACACCGACTTTCCAGTTCCAGCCGAACCGGTAAAGAAAGCGCTCTTCTGCTGGTTGACAACCAGATCAAGCACTCTCCGCTGTTCCTCGCTTAGGGAAATAGGGGCCATAGCAGGTGTTGTCTTCCCACGATGATGGCTTGCCATGGCTTCTATTGCCCCTTCATCCATCTTTCTAGCAGCCTTTCGCTTATCCTTGAACTTCTTCTTCTCCTCCCTGACCGCACTCCCTGTATTATTCCACGGCATGCTCTTCTCCTTAGGGGTATGGGTTGCCTTGCCCAGTTTGGGACATTGACGGGAGCTGTGACCAGGCTTTTTGCAATTCTTGCATACCATAACTGGAGAGGAATGAGGCGAATCTAAGGTTGACATATCTTCTTCTTCTGCCCTTGCCGCGATTTCATCCGTTTCAGCTCGCTTTTGGACCCATGGCAACGTCCTCCGTTTCGACGGCCGGGGGTTGGGATCTACTTCAAAGGCACAATGGACTGGCTCTCGGGCTGCAGGTTCGTCACATTGTCTTTTGACGGCCGCACCAGGGGGTGTTACTTTATGCGAAGGCGGCGAAGATTCCCAAGTCACGGCACTGCTTGGGTGATTTTGAGATGGATAAGGGCCTGGTGAACCGCGCCGACCTCGAGGTAAAGAGGATGCCACTTCTAAGGGAGTTTCTAGATTTCGCGATGAGGGTCCAGGTGGAGCATTTATCGGCATAGAGGCGGGGATTTCGAAGTCCAAGTCGAGATCGATTTCGGCGTCATCATCAAAATCATTCTCGTCGAAATGAACGGCGGGTTGAGTCGGGGCAAAGGCTTTAGAGGGTCCAGCAGGTGCATTTTGTGAAAATACAACAGTAGACTGTGTATCCTGGAATGCATCTTGTTTGCTGAAAATTGAGCTCAAGCCAGTTGATGGTGCAACGGAGACCATGCTTTCAGACTTCTGCCTCAGCCCCTGCCGAATGTTTGGTGACCTCGGACGAAGAGGGTTTAAGGGCTTCGTGGGTTTTGGTAAACTCTTCAAAGTAGCGGCCATCGATTGTGCCACGGGACGAGGTTTGATGAACTGCTCTTGAATGTTGCCGTTTTGAACCGGGCTGCTAGAGAACATCTGCTTATCGAGGGGCGCCTTGGGGGCCGGTTGATAGTTCTGGGCTGCGCGGCCCAACATCACGTCTGCTATCGACGAATACTGGATTCGTGCATCTAGAGTTGTTAAACAAAAGGGGTTCAAGGTTTTGCGCCCTGTCCTCAGCACTAGCAATCCTCTAGAGGTCGAGGAGAAGGCTGGAAAACGGACCAAACCAGCCGTCATACAATCAACGGAGCTTGTGCTTGGGGATTGTGAACATGCCAGCGAACAAGGGTGAGGAGTCGGTTTCGATATCTGGGGAGGGAAATACACAAGTTAAAAGAAGTTCGGACGCGTTGCGAAGTCGCGACCGCCTAACGCGCCAGGACCACCGTGGACCTCGCTAAAGCTGGTTTTAGAATACATTGCACGTGACTTAAAAACAGAAGCTGCCTACATTGCCGTGCCTAATATAGTACACATAGTAGTTTATGCATCTAACAAGTGATGCAATATACGGCCTAGGTCTTTGCGATATGATGAAATAGTCAGAGTCGTTGGGCTGGCAGGGACACAGAGGTGTTTTATAAGCACGTGACAAGGTTCTGGTTACTAAACTCGAATACCCCTGCACAGCAACCGCAACTTCAGACTACTTGGAAATGTCCTGTCATAGATGTTAAAGATATTTCCAGTCCTGCTTACTGTTCACAGTGGCCCTTGTCAATCAAATAAGCATTTCATATACGATAGGAATTCGAGTATTTGAAACTTCCATACCATACAATGTGGGAAAGAAGGGAAAGTTACGCTACCTCCTACCTCAGGTAGGTATTATACAACGGTGCTAGTGAGTGCGTGAAAGTCTACGTTCAATATAGTTACAACCCAAGTCTATTCACCCTCATACCACACTCCACTCTCTCCTCCCAGTTGATTGAACTATGTTTGTCTATCCGCGAAATCTTTCTGAGCTATACATCTTCATAGCAAAGTATCTCAAGTCATCTTCGCAACTTCCCCCTTCGAGTCTCCTTCGCTCTTATGAGCAATTCATTTTCCCATTATGCTACATCGCAAAACTTTTCTGACCGGCACTAGGCCAAAGATCAGCGCGAGGAGAGGGAAAGCGAACAAAGTTGTCGTGTAGCTAAGTCCCAGTGGCGACTCCGCCCACAGTAGGCAACTGTCCCCTCAAGCCTAGATTTGGCCGCAATGTCAACCGAAAGAATCTCGAGTTTTCCTCGCATTTTAGGTCCCATTTTTCAGCCTTCATTTTGAAGGACTGCCCCTCTGCGAACCACTGCTCAAGCGATATCTCAACCCAGTCGTCCTGCAAGTTGAGCGGGCAAGCGAAGTAACGGTGCGAGTAGGCTGGCCCGTAGTCATAACGAGATGCGAGATGCATAGCATATGGTGTTCGAGGTGTGAGAGGACTGTTTCGAAGTGCGTCGGGTGTCAAGACTGGAGCTGGAGTTGCTGGCTGAGGAGGAGGGACGGTGATCGTTGACGGTAGTTTCGGGCTGCTCTCTGGAGCTTCATCGTTCAGGAGGTTCAACAGTTCCATGGACTGGTGAACTCGGGTTGCGAAGCTGATGAATGATCGGTATATTGCGTCGTGTACTGGCCGATTGGGGTCATTGAACGGCTTGGGTAGTTCAGGTGGGTAGAATGGTGCTGTTGACTGGCAGCAAAAGATCGGTTTAGTAGCCGCCATTTTCTAGACGATCCTTCTTGATAGCAGGATTGCTGGTAATAATGCGATTAATCGCTTGTCGTTTTATTCTCTGCTGTTGAATTCTGGTTTCTAAGGGTTGCGAGAATTGAATTGCAAAATGTGTCGCTGTGCCTAGAGAGGAGGGAGGTGGAATGTCAGTAAATTTCAAGAGGGAGTTTTAGTATACTCTAGGGGAGGATCGGTGATATATATCACGGGGTTTAACAGTGGGTGGATTCACTACGGAACCATTCACAAGCACAATTGTTTTTTGACTGGAGATAAGGACGCATCTGCCATGCGTGATTCACGCCGCCTTTCTGCCACGCTCAGGTAAGTCTGGAATAATCTTCTCTGAATGACCCTTCATGGTTTTTGTAGAACTGTCTTCAAAATAGATATTTCATATCCTTTGCAATAAGTGTTTTGGTCGCCTTAAAGCTACAATCGGGATATAACCTCCCAAACTATCGTGGTGCTGGTAGTTAGGATCAGTATATTCTACTATACTTTATAACAGAACCATAGACAGAATAGTATACCCATTATCTATTAAGCATATTGGGAGAGGTAGATCTGCATTTTCCTACGAAGGCATTTGTTATCTAGCGGTTCCAGAGTGTCTGCTTGGGGATCAATTTTGTGGATAGAGAGAGCTTGCGAGTTTGCAACAATCCACAACGCAGCTCTGCAACTACAATTTCATGCTCAGTCATCGGTATCAGGTTACATTGCGTTAGCCCAATGCAAGGGCCAAGACCTCCCAACCCACTAGATTCTACTTGAAGAATGTACTTCATGGTGAATAATGGTTCTCCTGTTGGCTCCCACCAGAGCATCTAGAGACCCTACCGAGCTGAGACATATTCCAGTGCTCATACTTGCACAAACCCGGCATGAAGTATTATGTCCATGAGGAGCACCTCAAATAAAGGGTTCCCTGAGCCATGATACACTCGTGCTTGTTTTGAACCCCGAGATATCTACTTTCATTATGGCCTGCTCTCAGCTCAAGTCAACTTTACTCTACGCGATATTATGTCACAGGGAGGACCGGGGTTAATAGCCATGGAAGGATGGCATTGTATTTAACTACTAGCTCATGAGTTGAATGGTCCTAATAGAGGCTAGTTCAGGTTAAAGGGGCTAAAGGATAGGGGATAGGGACTCAAATGGGTGTAAGCTATTGCGCATTCTTGGGCGAATTTGGTGCAATACAATTTTCGCTAGAAATATCAGGCACCTACAGCTATTGCTTAGATATATATATCTCCGATATCGAGCTTCTATACTATTTCTATATACTAATCTAGATAGTGTAGATATCTTAATTTCAGTTAGATGTTTATACGACTTGGATATCTCAAATTCTAGTGAGATATAACATGAATACCTTAATTCTAGTGAGATATTCGTGTAACTTGAATACCTCAATTTTAGTAAGATATTTACACGATATTAGACTTATATCTATGTAATAGCCGTTGGGCCTTACAATACTAGCGAAAAGTGTTTTACACCAAAGTCGCCCAAGAATGCATAGTAAGCGAAGGAACTGCCGTAGGCAGGAAGGGTGACCCCATATTAATCGGTTTTTGGAATGAGATATAATCATAAGCCCTGTAAGTTTAAAATACACTTGTTGTTTAGAGTCAGGCATGGGCATCGGTGGAATTAAGTAATTTCTAAATTGAACTACTGTTAAGGGGGCCCTCCAGCAAAGCGAAATATTTCGTCGTATTGAGTGAGACATGCGGATCAAGAAACGGAGTCAACGGGAAGCCCCCTATACTGAAATACGGGTCCTTGTCACGATATATGTTACCTATGCACTCGACGTTCACTGTACGGTTCCTCCCTAGCAGTGGCGAGATGAGAGATATGAGTATGTATGGAGGACCTCTTTTCCATTCTCAGAGCCTTTTCTCTCCACTCTAAGAACTATACCCATTTTGAACTCTCAGAGTTTCTTCATATCACAATCCACCGTCTCCCAAACTTTGTGGATTTCAACCCCGATTTTCACGTATATCCCCGGCAACAATGGCAACAGTGAATATGGCTCCTCTTGTATATATGATAAGATCAAGAAGGCGTTCGCCCGTCACGTAGTCCGGGAGATGCCGGGAAAATAAAAGGAGGCTAAATTCATCAAAGATATGACAACTTGTGGCGAATGCCGCCCAGCAAAGAGATCGATAACGATATGGTATATGGATGATCAAGAAATGGGGTGCAAACATTAGGGGAAAGGGATGGACTGGTCTCTAACGAACAATCTACGAATAATAATGTTTCGAAGACAAGCAAGGGAAGGGGTGGACGGGTGTCTCAAGAATGAATTAGAGAAACTGGTTGGAAAATTAGATATTTATGTATAACTAGTAGCAATTGATTGAGAGTATATAGTAGGTAGAACCCCTTTGGGCAGTGAACTCCATGCATCCACACGCACAAGTAAGCGGTAGGTAAACTCATCAGAATGGAATAAATTACTAGTAATAAACAAGGGAAGAATTATATTGTTAACGTCCGAGGGAAGTTAACAAGCATTGCTTTCTTACGGACATTGACCCACTCCATGTGTCGACATAGGAATCATAATTTAATTAAAGTGGTCAATTTATGGAGGTAAGTCCACGCCAGTGCGTCGAAGTAATTATTCATCCAAAGGTGTATAGACTTCCGTATCGATCCCTTGGGTATCCATGTGGTATATTTCCCCCAATAATTTCGCTGTATACTCCAACATCTACAACCCCAGGAAAACCAGGTACTCTACAAAGCTAAGCCAAATCCACGCATCAACATCCGTTCAAGAGACATTGGGGGATTGCATCACAACTGTGTAACAACATCTGCCCAGTGTCCCTCAACGCCTTCCTCCTTGACCGCCACTCCATTTCTAACCTCCAACGGTCGGCTGCCAAACTTACCGTCATTCAGTTCGTCTTTCTCCATTGGAGTCAATGGTGTCTTGGTCGCTTCTAGCTCTTCTAAGGTTTGGATGGGAAGAGGCAGTGAACATGCCATGTTGAATGATGGGGTTGCGGTAAGGGTTGGACGTGTGAGCTGGTCTGGCCGAAAAGAGGGTTGGAAATCAGGCGGAATTGGAAATCCCTGGTCGAGAACCGTTTCAACCTTGGAGCTATAAGTTAAACTTTCGTCGATACCTATGGAAGGGATGACAGTAGAAACCGTGTCTGAGACAGATAGGCCGGACAGAAGAGGAGGCGAAGCGGATGGAGTGTTTGGGGGTGCAGGAGGAGATGGGTCCGCGCTCTCTGTTGAAAAGATGCCAAGACCAAAGGGGGGGTCGGGATTTTGAGAGGCGGCAAAGTTCTGGGCCAGGAATACTCGTCTTCTGGTGTCGTCTTCGTAATGAGAACGCTAGTAAAAATGTTAGCCCCTAGTAGAAACTTGGGATCTTGCGAGATAGACCATGGAAGGGGATGACTTACTGGGGGAGGTGAAGGTCTCAAGCCAATACTCTTCACATATTTCACAAGTGTGACTGGCCGGACTTTGTCCAAATGGAAGCCGAAGCCTGTACTGGCGGTCAACGGGACATCGTTATCAGCAATGCCGTTGAGGCTGAGATATGCACGTTCACCCACTAGATGTTAACAGAGTCAGCATTTTCTCGTCTAGTAATGAACGGTTGCCCGAGGATGATATTGACATGCATTGGCAGGGCGTGAGAGAATATAAGAACAAGGTAAACCATGGGTCAGTTATCCTTACATGTGGGACGGCATTTGTGGCAGCACTTGAATTGGCATTCTCCGCCCTGGATAGGCAACCACGGTTTGTTTAAGTTCTTTGATGGCGGTTTCGAGGGGGATGGGAAGGTTGATCTTGCACTCTTGGAACTTGGTGGGGTGTAAAATCGAGCCTCTGGAGGGCTAGTGGCTGATTCAGCGGCCAAGTCCAAAACCTATAGTAAAGTTAGCAGCATATTCCTGCAGTAGTAAATAACAACAGTTGCTATGTCAAATCTGACAACGGAGTGGAAGTACATACTTGGGCCCTCTGATGTAATATTTGACTGATCTGTGACTTAGTATAAGTTTTTAGTTCCTCATCGCTAACTTCCTCTAGAAAGCTCAATTTTGATAGGCGTGCTGCAGGGCTTCTCGTTCGGGGCGCATTCGGCTTGTCAAAGGTATCGTAAAGGCCATCGATCTTGTCCTATATATACTTTCAGCTATGTGCTCCAAGGGCATTGATGTCAGCAACACGAACCACTGGATATCCCCGATCTATATCATCTTCAAGAACAAGTTCTCGGTCCTGGGTGCATCTGTACAGCCACCCAAACGGACCTTCTCGGAGGCATACCGCACAACGAAAGCTTGTTGTGTACAAACGCGTCATTGTGAGATGCGTGCATTGTCCATGCTTTGGAGCGCCTATGCGATATCGAGCTGGTGTATTCGCGCCTACCAACCCCCCACCAGTCCGTTTGCGTGGGGTCTGCGGAATGGACATCTCTAATTGGAGTATACAATGTAGTTAAACAGTGTTGGTAACGCGACGATAGCCAGTATCTGAATAGCTGAGCTGAAAGCGACTTCTCGATCGAATCGCAGTGTTGACTGAGCTTCCAGCTCTCCGCCCAAGGCATCCGAGTCCTAGAAGACGATGATAGCGGAAGGTTTTATATTGTTACAAGGTCAAGCCGAGACACACCGCCGTAAAGAAAAGTTATTCACCACTACATCGAGAGGCATCAACGAGAGCGGTCTGTTGAGCAAAACACCTGCTAACCTGAAAGCTCTATCTTGATAAGAATAACAGAATGGTAATAAAAAAAAAGATTGGATCGAACCTTACCAGCTGAATTTCTCATATAGAACGGAAAATGGGATGGTAGCTAGCATGCAGCAAACTTTTGGACTACTTGACCTGCTAAGGACAGTTTATTAAGCTCTATCCTATACGCAAAATCTTGTACCTCTAAGGGATTAAAACAGAATATCATTGGAAATCAGCTATTACAGTAGCCATACCATTATTCAAGTACTAGGCCATGGTTACCATGAGAAGAGTTGTACATGACATCCGAGCATCAAGCAGCCCAGGCTAAATGCATGCTATCTCCTCGCTAGGAAAGGAGAGGAAGCCGAGTTGAGCGCAAATGTTTTGCTCTTATCCCGGGAAATAGACATTAAACAGAGGTGGGCTTTATCATACTCATACTTATTCATATGAATATTCTCTCTCGGACATGTAGCAATGGGCTGCGTAACAGTCGGTAATGTCAATTCTTCTGGTTCATGCAGGCTGCAAGCCTCGAGATGCGAGGACAACAAACATAGCCAGGACTCAACGGGCGAGGGTGTGGATCTAAGAGACATACGAAGAGGGGGGTAGAATGAACTGTTGTATTCGTACGAATATAGGCCATCGGTAGCGAAAGACGGCAATACGGATCATATTGTAGTTCCTACCTATAGGTAAGTTTAGTTGTGGAGACCGAGGCTTTTGAGCCCCTTAAATAATAAAGCCCGAATTCAGCTTGGCGCCCCCCGCCCCCATTTCCCTGCGTGTTTGTTTGTCGCCGGTTGTCTTCGCTCCTCTCGGCTCTCCGCCTGTAGCTCTTCTCTTGTCCAAACATCAACATCAGCATCAACAACGTCGCATCTCAGCTCGTTACTTCGCCTCACTGTCAATTGCACCGCACGGCGAACATATCACAACGGCCCGACGTGCGAGCACGTATTGAAGATGTAAGCTACTCTGTCTTCCCGTTTGTTCGCGCATTGCATTGCATCGAATCACGCATCCCCCGGCCTCTTTGTCGCATCCTGGTCGCGAGTACCTCGGCCTCGTTCTCGTCCCCCGTAAACATTCGAAGTCCCCTTCAGCGATGTTTAGCCACTCTATCTTATACGCCCCTAATCACCTCTCAACACTGACACGGCTTCCGATCGTCCTGCTGATATCCGATCTAGACTAGATTCTCCTGCAAATCCCGTGGCACATCGCCCCTCACCTCACCATGTCGGTCAAATTTGAGAAAGATACGATCAAGGAGACCACCGAGCAGGTTGGGAACATCGCGAAAGGAGGCAAACATGATTTGGTGCACGATTTAGGGACGGCGATAACTGGAGGGAAGGCTAATGAGGGCACAAAGGGTTACCTGGCCGTACGTGATCAATCCAATCCAATCTAGGCATGGAGTGAAGGTCATATTGCTGATGGGATGGGCCTCCCGCCCGTATACAGGCATACATGAAGGAGCTTCAGACGAATCCTCTGCGGACCAAGATGCTGACTTCTGGCACCCTGTCTGGTCTGCAAGAAATCCTCGCATCCTGGATCGCAAAGGATCGCAATAAGAGCGGCAACTACTTCACAACCCGCGTTCCGAAGATGGCTGCGTATGGCGCTTTCATCAGCGCGCCGCTAGGCCATGTTCTGGTCAGCATCCTCCAGAAACTGTTCCATGGCCGCACGAGCTTGAAGGCCAAGATCCTCCAGATTCTTCTGAGCAACTTAGTGGTAAGTGTGCTATGCCCGATTGTACTGCATCGATTCTGATAGTACCCAGATTGCTCCTATCCAGAATACCGTGTACTTGATATCAATGGCCATCATCGCAGGCGCGAAGAGCATTCATCAAGTCCATGCAACCTGGAAAGCCGGCTTCATGCCTGTCATGAAGGTCAGCTGGATCACGTCGCCGTTGGCTCTGGCCTTCGCACAGAAGTTCCTACCCGAACACACCTGGGTGCCGTTCTTCAATATTATCGGCTTCTTCATTGGAACATACGTCAACTCAGTCACAAAGAAGAAGCGTCTCGCGGCCCTCCGCAAGAGATATCAAGATGAGAGAGGAGGCAGACCTGACGATTACTCCGGCGCACCGAAGTACTAAGTGAACACTCGAAAATCGAATAGATGGAGATTTTCCAGTGCGCCCATTGTTTGTGCGTCCTGAAATGCAGACGTCTGATTGAAGCAGAATCGCCGTTATACAGGTTTTCCCCGCAGTGCGATCATTCATAATATGCAGCTTTTTGCGAAACTATGTATGTAACGGGTTCATGCAGGCATTGCGTCGGCATGTTCGCCTCGAATATTTGTATAATCCCGCTATCGTTTGGTTCCCGGTTTGGTAGATGCATATAGGTATCTATTGGCGTTTGCCCCGCAAGTTGTACTTCCCATGCGATTTTCCAGTCCTTAAACGGTAAGCTTTTGTGCCCAATGTATATTCTACACGTTTGTTTTCCTATATGACAGACGGGAAGAGGATCATAATCTTGTCATATGCCAGCGGCATTTGTACAACCTGATGTAGTAACACATATGGCAAAACACATTACGGCAAAACACATATGGCAAAGTCAAGATGCCCTAATTCCGAAGTAGCTGACTCGATCGAGCACATGCTATATATCTCCTGTCTTTAATCTTCGTTTATCCCCATTTTCTAAGCACCTGTGCAATCAAGTGAGGGTATCATCTCCATTTCACTCTCAATTCTCAGATCAAAACCGGGTCTCTTTTCGCTAACGTATTATACGGCTCATGGACCTTTTCAACCTGCCGCTACGCTCTCGCGGCGGGTATGTTCCTCCTCCTAGCTCACACAGGAGACACGTCAACATAGGCATGGAGATCCCATTTCATGACCCGCTACGGCGGCGAAGAGGGATGCTAGAGTTTCCTGAACCATTTGTCGGAGGGTCACTCCCTCGACGCGATCGCCATCGAGTCATGGGCCCAAGGACTGACCCATCACCAGAGATGGGTGACCCGTGCCTTGGTCTCGCCGCAGAACGCAGAAAACCTTCACTCGCCACTCCGGCCTATGACGAATACTCGTTCTATTTTCCAGATCAAGGTCCCGACTGTCATACATCTAGGCCGAAATATCAGGGCCATGCTCCCTCTCTCCAAACACGTCTCCCTATTCCCCCTCAGCGTCATACATACCGACATGCCCACTTTGGACGAGGTTGTTCACCGCATCACCACTGTGGTTGCGGGGGCGGCAGCAACTACAGTAGCGAAGACAAATTCAGCTTCAAAACGAAGGATATCTGCGTACGGGGCAAAGCGTACAAGGTTCGGTCATCCTACCTTGCAGAAGCCCCGAAATTCGAAACAGACCTCATCAAGTATCTGGACAAGAAAATAGAAGAGGTTGTGCCACAGCGGGTAGTGAGGATGCTGGTCGACTTCATCAACTACGATGATTACAACCACGAAGGTGGTCTGCTGGACGAAGCGAAGCTCAACATTCTGGCGACAAATGTGGGCGCTAAAAGCGTTATTGACTTTAGCCTGGACTTTCTGAAACAAAATATCGATTGTGATGTTCAAGCAGAAGATTTGTGCGATATCGTTACTACGGTCATGATGAGCGACGGTGTTGGTGATGGCTTGAAAGAGTGGCTGAAAAAGTACTTAACCCCCGGTCAGCGCCTGGAGAGACTCTTTTACCATGAATCCTACGCAGAATTGATGTTAGATCACCCGGAGGTGGAGACCAAGCTGGAGATCTTGCTTGGAGTTAGGAGGAAGGAGGATGATGGGAAGTATAAGGCTATGTAGCGGAAATTCTATCCCTAGCTAGGCGCTAAGTTGGATGGATTGTGATTTTGGATGAAAAGATGGATGAGAGAACATACGTTTTTGCGTCGCAACCCCGATGCTACCGTGGTCAGTCATGGAGTTGGGCCTTAATTGGTTTCTTGTCGGCAGCATCAAGTTCCGCTTTATCTTGTGCTTTTCCCATTTCCCCATCAAAGATTTAGCTTAGCACTCTATGCTCGGTGATACGATGTATAGAAATCCAAATATGGATAGTTTGTTTTGTTTCCATGACTTTCTATCTTGGGTTGGACGAAATAACATATCATTTTCTTGCCGTCCCGTTCTAACCCTTAATTCTTTGCCTGTCCTATGAGCATTTACCATTCCCAGCCGATGCCGCTCTCTAAGTTGTACACCGCTGTTCAAACATATGTTACAGTTCTACTCTGTCACACAGGTCCATGGTCCGTGTCTTTCCCGTGTCACATACCCCACCATCTCCGGCTTGTCACGTCCAACAATCCCTCGCCCGTTGATATACATGGCAATCAATCATCCATAGCAAAAGTCCCTTCAGAAACTATAGCCGTTATCTTAAATGCCAGCACCCGTAACCCTCCAAGCCTCCCTCAACCCACCCAACCCAGCAATACTCCCAAAAACACCGACCCAGAAATCCCCCACTAGCCCCTTCTCTAAGCTCCAATGCAGAGTCAACGGCGCATAAGCCGCATTAACCACCATTTCCCTCCTCCATTTCCATATTAGTTTCTCCTGCTCTTCCGCATCCTTCCCCTTCTTACTCCATTCTCGGGCCAGTCTAATGAAATCAAGCCCAACGTGCGTCATCCAAAACCGCGAGCTCCATATCCAAGCCCAATTCTGCTTCTCTGTATTCCACCCTAGCACACCCTTTGAACTCAGGTACGCGCCGTTCTCCAGGAACTGGTATAAGATATTGACGAGGACCTGAGCGGCCTCGATACCTGTGCCAACCCTATCGCTGCTTTCATCATCCTTTTCCATAGGGCTCCCTTTATTCCTCTCCTTGTGTATCCGGAGCAAAACACTCTTTCCCCAACCCCACAGCCCAACCAACCCCCACAACCTCACAAATATCCTAAAATCCGATATCAACCCGTTGAGCGCCTTCAGTCTCTTCCCCGCAACTAACAACCGCGAGCCTGGAATCTTTAACTCCGACGCATTGATAATTACTGTCGTGTTCGCCGGCAAGGCGAAGGCTTTCTCGATTATTGAGCGTGCTCGCGTGTGCAGTTGGCGCTGAGAGATTGAGGTTGCGACAGTGGAGGTGAGGAGGGATGTGTAGCCCAGGGTGCAGAGAAGTCTGTCAGTTCCTGAGGGGCTGGAAAGGAGGGCTGACAGGTGGTTTATAACTCGGTCGGTTTTGGAGAGGTAGAGAGGTGCCCAGGCGACGAGGTTTTGGATAGAGGGTGTGTGATTGGAGACTGAGGGTGGTAGTGGGGTTACATCTGAGGGTTTTGGAGGGGAGGTTGCGCCAGATGGCGGGGTTTCGGGTGGTGGAAGGTCGTTGACTTTGGACATTGTAATGGTTACTAGTTTACAGGAAGAGAATCAGATGCTTTGGGCATGGTGGAGGGAAGTTGAAGTAGATATTGTCGTCGGGTTCCCTGTCAAATAATCTTGAATTGGGCTGGACAACGCGGAACGCGATATGCGACCCGGGCCGAGGTACAGCACAAATCATGTGGCCCGACCAAGGATCGTCGGCCTTCCGCATGGGCGGGATAAACCCATCTAAAGCTTCTAATTGTTCCAAGAACGCTACGTCTCAAGACCTCGAGAATAATAATAGTCAAATTCGTCGCAAGATTCAATCAAGGGTAGCGACTTGTTTTATATGTTGAATTTTAGTCTCATTACAGTCTGTCCAAACTACACACACATATCCACCCATCCCAACACCACCACATCATAACGACAAGCATGACTTAGAATTTGAGATGGGTATGAACTGGGTAGTCGCTATAGTAGATTCGTGACTCGTTACGACAAGCGAAAGAGAAACGGCTACAATCAAATGCAGAAGACATCCAAAGTCGACCGACGACAGCCTAGGAAAACAACTTTTGGTCGATGTGAAATCACCCTTCCAAAGACTTAACGAATACAGAAAAAGCGGAGAGTGGAAATCAACGTTCATATGCAATTTTACGCGAACGGCCTAGCCGGTAGATGAGAGGCCGTAGCATGGAAAACCAAATGCAGAAACCGAAAAATTAGCTGCCCAATTGATATCCCCAATCCCTCCACGAAACACGCCCAAAGTTTACCAAAGTGAATATCGTTGAAATAAAGGCGTCGAGAAGTCATGGCAATCATCCTTGGTAACCGCCAAAGCCGTTTCCAAAGTTTTGAGCTGGGGGAGCACTCCACTGAGCAGCCGGAGCTGGCTGAGCGCCACGACCATAGCCGCCAGCACTTGCAGATCCTCCGTATGGCATTTGCTGATTAGGATATTGACCTGGGGAATGGGCAGGTGGTCCACCATACCCGCCTTGCTGGCCAGGGAACTGGCCTGGAGACTGCTGGTTGGTCATCGGTCCGGCTGACTGGGGTCCTGGTTGTTGAGGCATTCCACCATATTGAGGGAAATAGGCTGACGGAGTTCCTGGATATGCGCCAGGGGTTGGTCCAGCCTGAGGGCTATAACCTTGCTGAGTTGCATCAAAGCCAGTCTGGGGCGGTGCTTTGTCCTTACCCCACTAAAAGACGATTAGAACGTGACGGGATGGAGAATTTGAGCCTAACTTACACTACACTTGAGGGGACGGCCATTGACATTGTAGCCGCTCAATTGGCAGATAGCCATTGCAGCATTCTCGTGGGTATCCATCTTGACAAAGGCAAATCCGCGATCGGCCTGGAATCGAGTCTCGACAACGTAACCAAAGTTCTGGAAAAGAGGAATGAGATCATTCTGAGTTGTGTACGGAGTGAGATTGCCAACGTAGCATGTGGTCTGCCAAGCTGGAGTCTGTTGGACGATCATATCGTAGCTCTGAACGCCATGAGTTGGGAAGTGATGATGTCCAAATGGCGTGGTTGGAGTCATGCCCATAGCAGACATAGCTTGTTGCTGTGAAATAGATGGCTGGCCCTTCTGGTTGGCCCAGTTGCAGCGAATAGCACGAGAGCCAAGCCATTCACCATCCATCGAACTCAAAGCCTTCTCTGCATCCTGACGCTCGCGGAAAGCAACAAATCCATATCCCCTTGAGCGCCCAGTCTTCATGTCCCACATGACGCGAGCCTCAGAGACAGAGCCGAACGCTGAGAATGCCTGGAGGAGGACTTCGTCGTTGACTTCGTTTGACAGATCGCCAACGAAGATGTGGAAGTGGTTGGAGGTATCTTCCTTGTTTGAGGTGTTGGATTGGTAAGCCCAGTTAACACGGATCTCCTACGTGGAACGTTAGTATTCATAGATGGCACATCCAGTCATGGTACTTGCCGCTTGATGAACTCGACGTCCGTTGAGAGTCTGCATGGCGCGTTCTGCTGCTCCAGGGTCGTCATATTCAATGAAGCCGTAGTTAAATCCCTTAGACTGAAACTAGACCGCGATTAGCGAGCCGCAACTTTCAACGAGTGAATAATAGGTAGAAGAACAAAGCTGAATAGTTGTGAAACCCTTGTTGATAGGAGAATTCAACAAACTTTACTAGAATTCTCAAGGATTTGACAGAGTTAAAGGGTGATACTGACGGCACCTACATTCTTGTCAGGAATGATTTTGACATTTTGGACATGACCAGTCGTCTCGAAGATTTGTCTAAGGACATCCTCCGTGACTCTAGGATCAAGACCTCCTACATACAACGCCCTCTTATTCGGCTCAGGGGCGGCACGGCGTACAAACCCGCCTGCACTATCTGGTGACATAACACCTCCGTTCTCTCCCATGGGGGATGTAATAGCCGTTGGAATCGGATTTGTGTTTTGTGGGATTATGACAGGTGGTAGCGGTGGGGGGGGCATGTGCGAGGGGTTGGTTTGGCCATTATGACCGTTCTCGTAGCCCGGCGCTCCAGCGGTGGCCTGTGGAGGTGGCGGTAGCTGTGCGCCTGAAGGGGGAGGTCCATTATCCGCCATCTTAAGATAAATCGAGATAGATTGAGATAGATCGAAATTCGCGGAAACTGGCGATTAGGAAGCGCGAAAAAGCGACGCGCGGGTTGTGATGTCAATGGCGAATGCGAGCGCGGCGGAGTTTTCAAAATGGTTGATGAAGACCAGAAAAGTTCGAGCTGACGAATGAGAACAACTAAAGCAGAGCTTTGGTGTGTTGCGCTGGACCTTGCTAAGCCTTGCGACCTTGTGCGACTCGAGTGATAAGGAGCGCGCTCTTATACTCGAAGGACTGCGAAATGGACCGATGAAAGCTCAACGGCGACAAGTGAGAAAAATCGCTTGTACGGAAGAGGAGCAGCAGCAGTACGAGCAGAGGCGATGACTGGGAGATGATGCAACAGAGGGCTGTCGCAGGAAGATGAAGACGAGTGGTATAGGTATAGGTATAGGCAGAGCAGAAGATTGAGGTGGGGAGCTCTGCGATAATCGAGAATGACTTGGAAAGTAAGAAGGCGGAGAGACGACGATGACGATGACGCTTAAACGGATGGAAGGGAAGAAAAGGACCACAAAAAGGACGACAGGAAGAGAGAGAGGAGAAAGGCCACTCCAAATTCCAGACGCCCGATGATGGATAAGAGACGGATGTGATGGTGGATGATTCTTTGATCAGGAGGAAGAGAGGCGGATGGGAAATGGGGCTCGAGAAGTTTATTACATAAAGCGCGACGAGCGAGTAGGGTTGCAGGCGCGGTTTTGCGCTTGGCCTGAGGCGGTTAGGGCGCCGGGATGGGGGGGTTCTCTAATCTCTCGCCATGCAAATCGCAGTTGAAATAATAATAATAGGGGAGGACGTAGCAGAAGAACACACAGGATCACATCAATGATCAACACTAGCTCTACTCCGCATGGCTATTACCTGTATTTTGCTGATTAGATAGTCCAGAGCGCTTCGCTGCCCAGCTGAATGGAACGTCAACCCACCCCTCGGTCAGAAGCACGAAATACAGGTTGCGCCACGAGCTGGGAGACCGTGGGTGGCCGTGCTGCGGCTTTCAGCAAACGGAAGACTTTCCTCCAAAACCAGATAGGCGTGCAGCAGGCTCCGGAGGCACAGGTCTCCATACCAGAGACCAATTCCGCCCAATGGATTGCGAATTATGTGACGAGACCCGCAGCTTTGTTGCCGCATGCATGGAGGGTGTACTCTGTAGGGCAGGCATCTGAAATCACCTCCTCCATGGGCACGAAATGCTATTGGCACGGCAGCCCTTCGCTGCAACCCCGGGTGGGCAAATATCATTAGGAGAATACGCACTAGCAAAGCATACGGAATAGCGAGAGATACCTTCGAGGGTTCTACAAGAGCCAATTCGTCTTGTGCAAAGCCTTTTGTCAAGCCTCGGATGCCTCTTAACTGCAGAGCCCGGGGTATCTTCAGGTCGCTCTGCCAAAATTGTAAATTCCTATACTTCGCCTAGGGCGTCCAGCACTAGGACCTAGTATTGGGTTTGGTAGAATTTAAGCAATCAATTGTTTATATAGGTAATTATATAATGAGAACACAGGCGCGGATTATCTTCCCTTCCCCCTACGACTCCCGAACATCTAAGTAAAGCTGGATACTTGACAGTACTCCGTACTGAATCCTAAGATGTTGAAGTAGCATCTTTGGAAGTAGCTTAGTGTCCTGAGCCTTGAGGTATCAAATAGGCTTTACGGAGTAGGCTTCAGTAGGGGTTCATAATGTCTTGGCGCCATGGGAAGGATTCAAGAGTATCCCAACTTCAGGGGCAACATGCTATAAATGGCCAATTGAGTTTATAAACTGATTGGGCTATTTGAATTGGCTCCTGTAGTTTATCGAAGGTTTTGCCTTCTACGTAGCACTCTGCACGTAGGCGTTGGCCAGGTACAGTACCACCAGTAAGTAGTACTTTGTATTGACTGAGCCACTAGGCCATGATCGCCCGGTGCACGGACTTCAACAACCTCAATCTGTCAGCCTTTAAGCTCTGCACTCCACACTCCAGCATCAGCCTCTCTATTCATATACTCTGTACACCTCCAGCGTAATGCGAGACGCCCCATGGCTTGTGGCATATAAAACTGCAACCAAAATTTGATATCAAACAGACTATACTCTTCCTAAAATATATATTCACAATGGCACAACCGCCTCGCACAAAGCATCCCCTTGATATCCTCCAGGGCATGATCAATGGCATAGTATATACCCCGCTCGCCGTTTTGCTTGAATGGGCAGCTAACTGGCTGGCAGCTCATAGAAACAGGAAGGGCCCTAAAAACGTCCACCAAGGATGGTAGAAGAGCGCTTTCCAGTAACAATCCTCGCCTTCAATCGACAATCCCCCCCGCGGTGGAGACCTTCCAGCAAGCACTCGACGAGCTTGAATGCGATATTGTAAGGGCGAACTGTTATGATTTTGTTTGACATCTGCTAACCGAGGGTTAGCTTCGTGCGAAATCCGTCTTGTCGCGAGATCTAGAAGAAGCACGACTGAAGCGGATCGCGTTGGAAACTCCCGCAAATATCCCCGAAGAAGCTCCTCAAAATAACGGCATAGCGACTGAGAGCACTGAACCTGAGACCCAACCTGTCGAGGTCAATGATTCGCTTCAAGCTACAGAACCCGAGCCTTCGCCGATCAAGGAAGAGCGGCAACCGAGAAGCCCAGAAAAGCAGCAACTACCAGACATTACTCAAGAACCTATGCCGGATGAGCCGAAAGACGCGCCCGCAATTGCGTCGGGTACCCCCAAGGGGTTGCAAATCCCTTCGCCCCCTGCTTCCTACAATGAAGCCAACACAACTACAAACCCGATCGGTCTTGGAATAAACACAGAAGCGAAACCTGATGATTCTGACCCCACGACTAATGGACCTCAAGATCCCTCAATCGATTCGTTGTTTGACATTCCAGATAACGATGACACCAACATAGACCTCAACTTCGATAGCATGGATTTCTCCTTTAATACAAATACCAACACGCAGACCCAAGATCAACCTCAGACGCAAAATGATGACTTTGATCTCTCGGCATTCGGAAACACCTCCCCAGACTTCAACTTACCGAGCCTCAATCCGCCAAAGGATGCCAATTCTGAAAATATTGAAAAGGCCGCTGAAAATAAACCAGTAGAGGACCTCCTCAACCTAGGAGCTAATGTCGGAGGTGGTGATAGTATGGACTTGGATCTAAATCTTGACATGGTTGGAGCAGAGGATAGTGCTTTCGATGACATGTTCTTCGATAATGAGGGTGGAATGAGCGCCGGCGGTGAAATGGAGCACGACACCTATGACAGTGCATTCTTCGGCTTGAGTTGATTGGTGGCGATTTAGCGATAAACTGAGGCTCTCATATATCAAACGAGCTCATTGCTTAACATCACGCCGTCCTAGAGTCACATATTAGACGGAGAAGACGGAGAAGAATAAGGCTAAAAGGCCAAAAGACTTTTACCTTATTTGCTAGTTTACATCCACATCATATTTATAAACTCCACATCTATCAAGCGTCTCAGGGTTGAATTGTGAATAGCTGCTGCTAAGCTAGTTTGTCCTCAATACTATTTCCCTCATTCTTGTTAATATTTCACTTAGCACGACTATATTGCAACTCTTTCATATTTCAAACCACTATCCATTGTCTCAGAAGGGATCAGCTCGAGTCTCTTCCATACATACTGACCTTTTGCTGCTTCTAGGACAATCACTCTCCACGTATATATATGCACCGACCATACGTCGCAAGTTCTCAACATTGCGTTTTTGTTACTCCCCAAACCATCTCTGCATGCAGCGAGCACAGTACACCAACAACCCAAGGCCCTTCCAAAATGTCAAGATTTCCATTCTGGGGCTCCTTAAAAGAAGTCCACCAGCGCCCAGCGCCCTTCAAACATGTCAGCCTCTCCATCCAGGGGCTGTGACGAAAGTCCAGCAACAACCTAACACCGTTTCGTTATGTCAGCTCTTCCATGCTTAGGGACCATTCTTTCGCTATTACATGTCTCTCTGCTTCTTTCTTGTACGTGAGTGAAGCTGACACGTATACCGGTTGTTGACTAAATCGGGCAAATACACCAAGCACCGAAGCAAATAATACCTTGAGGGCTTTCTAATGAGGTTTTATTATTTAAGAAACCGTGTACGCTGATTTGCATTTCATCTTTTTATAGTCTGTAGTATACGCATAAGCCCTCGGATTACCTTCCTAAATACCTTTTCTTTGCGGATTCTTCTCTACGTAGGTCGCAGGGATTGAAACTCAATTCAGTGGGACTATGAAGCTCTGCGAATGGTCGGGGAATTTTGGCAATCCTTTTGGGGGACTGATTAAGGATACAAGTTCACACATATACGTGATGCTTGTCTAAGGCTCCCTCCCACCAAGTTGTGAGGGAATGCATGAAAAATATTTGCATAGCCTGGGGAGGGAGGAATTAAACTCAAGTAGCATGCATAGTAGGAGACACATCAGCAACTACTAACACGTCAGGAAAGATTATTCTGCAAATATAATATGGTTGGCTTTATTTGAGAGCAAACGTATGTACTATACGTAGTACAACAAGGAATAACAACACCCCATCCCAGCCGAAAATTATACAATACTATTGGTATATCATCATTATCGTGATTCATCGCCGCCTTGTTGGCATTATTCATCGCATAAGGGTTTCCGTTTCATTCTTGGCCCATGTCAGTCCTAATCCATCAGTCCTGCTTGGTATAAAAGCAACCATGACTTCTAGAAGCTCGGCGGTGACATCTTCTCCCGCTAGTGGTATCGTGA
Organism: Venustampulla echinocandica; assembly: GCF_003357145.1. Classification (NCBI taxonomy): domain Eukaryota; kingdom Fungi; phylum Ascomycota; class Leotiomycetes; order Helotiales; family Pleuroascaceae; genus Venustampulla; species Venustampulla echinocandica. Next base: position 3,814,511 of record NW_022474206.1, on the reverse strand, counting down.
AATTCATATTGCGCCGCGCCGCCGCCGGTATTTTGGTCGTTTCAATCATTTCTCATTATCGTCACCGGCCTTGGTTAGCCCTTAGAATCTCAAACTCCTTCCTCTTCGCTAATAGACTCTTCACTGCCCCTAACAATTTGTCCAGTGCATCCTCGCTAAGTGCACAGAACTTGTAACTCTTTTCTTCCGTGATCACCTGCAAACAGTGCCGCTTTGTCTTGCTCAAAGGGTCGATCTCTACCACGTTGATAACGGCGGAGAATGGTATTAGGAGGACAGGCGAATATTCAGAATCGTCTTTGTACAAGGCAATGTTGCGTGGTCGGATGACGGCCCAGACGTCTTTCCATTGACGGACTCCACCTTTACTCTTCAGGTAGAGTATGTAGCCTTGCCACACTATGCGCTCGGGATCCATTTCCATGTTGAAGCCACTCATTTGACTCGCATTTCGAGGGCCGAGCATAGTTTGGGAGCCTGGAGTTTTGACAGCCAGGGTTTCTTCTGGTATTGAGAGAGCTGAGGCTCCTGGAGCTCGAACCACCTCAGCATCAGACATATCTGAATGCGACGCGACTTCGTTTCCAGAATATTCAATAGTATGAGACATCCTTCGATTCGGGGCGAGACGAGAGATGTTATTCCTCGACACCTTGGCCACAGGATCGGTGGGCTCCGGGGAGCTTGACCCAAGCCGTTCATCATGGAGTCGTCTTTGCTCGTTATTAGCGTTCATAACTCGCCCAAACCCGTTATATGAACCAGTAATATTGCCTCCCGGGCTTGCGAGTAGCAGCTCCTCCTCCTCCTCCTCAATCCGCGCTTCCTGTCGAATGAGTGAAACCCACTCGTCGAGATCGCTTCTCGTAACTGCTTCCAAGTGGTAGTTTCGAGACGGCGAAAAGAGGCCAAACACATTTTGTCGCTTTTGCTTGCGGTCCTTCAACAAGGCAACGGCGGTGAGGTCGGAGAGGTGGATCTTATGCCTTAATTTGGCTTCGTTCTGGTCTTTGTATATGGAGAGGGAGTTGGGGCGTAGGACAAGAAATATCGGTTTCCACGTCTATGAGATTTCATTAGCAGGGAGGATTTTGGGGGTTTCGCAAGTGGTGATGTATCACGCACCTTGGTTTTTCGAGTCCGCTTCTGGACGTATCCGCTCTTAATCACACGGTCGAACTCAAAGCTGCCATTTTCGTTGACTGGCGAAAAGGCATCGTGCCCAAGGAAAGAGTTGCGCACTCGGCTGGCGGAGGTAGAGATCGGCGGTGCGACGGTAGAAGTGGGAGGAGGTATTTGTAGAGCTGTTGTTCGTGTTGGGATCTGTCGAGGCTGGCTTGCTTCTTGCACTGGCGCGTGCTGCGCTTCGGCCATGGTGGTGTTTGAAATCAAAAAGGAAGCCGTGATTGTGATGGTGGTCTGCAGAGGTGGGAATGGATAGAGCAGCAGTGTACTTCGTAATTGTTATTATATATCCGGCTGGGTTGGGTGGTTGGCAGTGGCTGGGCGGGGGAAAGAGGCCTCGTGAGTGTCGACAAAATGTGTCTCTGATGTGGTGCTTGCTGTCGCTGTCGCTGTCACCATCACACTGACGACCGTCGTGACCGTGAAGCAGTGAGTATAGTTACCTTCGTGAAGAGTTGAGTTCCGGGCCTCAGCAACAGGAAGCTGGCGCCGTGGATGAAGCTCCTTCTGCCGTCGACATCACCCCTTTGTGTGCAGTGTGCAGTGTACAGTGTACCTAGGGATTTTCGCGACACCGTGCAGGGTCGAGTCGGCTGGATCGCACTGCAATTTTATATCAGAAGGGATGGCGGGGGGAGCTGGGAAGGGAAGATTGCGATCAAGGCTCAAGCTCTGGTCTGGCATCAAATATTATTATTATTCATGGGCGAACAGGTTCTGAGCTTCAGAGCTTCAGAGCTTCAGAGTTTCAGAGTCTCGGCCAGGGAGATGTCGGGGCCAGAAGCGCTGTCAACCAATGCTCCGGGCCAGGTCACTTGGCGGTGGTGCAACGGACGCTTCAGGTTGCCCCCGGCGGTTCCAAGAGCTCCGGCGTCTCTTCATGCACTGGGTCTTGGGACAGGATAACCAACTAAACAGAGAGATTATTTCCTAGAGATAGTTCTATTTTTATATATATATATTTTTGAGAACATGACAAAGAGTGTGTGCTGCTTAGGGATGGTGGTCTTTTATTATTATCAGTATTAACCAATAACAGCAGCATAGGTACCCTTACCTTAGTATTCCCCCCAAAGTGCACCTAGATGTCACGTGTCGTCACTATGGGTCTGGCCAAGCTGGGGTGTGACGCATTTATCGCCATCGCCAAAAAATAAACAATCGTCCATTCATCAGCCAAGCGTCTGTTGGTGAATTTACCATATAACGCTCCACCCCCCCATCCCACACAGCAGTTTTGCTCTTGCCAACCGGTATCCTGCTCGGATAAGCATGAAGCATCAATCTGAAAATGCCTGTCGTCAATCCAGAGAAACTGGTCGCTTTGCAGCGGAATCCAGACGGAATCCGAAATGTGCGTTATCTTCTTATCCGTGGTGGGGTAATTTTGTATCTTTTTGCTGACAGCAACTCCCCGTGTAGATTTGCATTTTAGCCCACGTTGTAAGTCCTCCCTCCTCCCCATACAATATCAAGCATGAATGGGAAAATAGAAAATAGAAAGATATGCTGACGGGTGCATTAGGATCATGGAAAAACCTCACTCACCGACGCCCTTATCGCGACGAATGGCATCATTTCTCCCAAATTGGCTGGCAAGATCAGGTATCTCGATTCCCGACCAGATGAACAAATTAGGGGCATCACCATGGAATCCTCTGCGATATCTTTATACTTCTCGATGTTGCGTCGGTCGGCGCCAGATGCTACCCCCGAGCAGAAGGAATATCTAGTCAACCTGATAGACTCCCCGGGACATATCGACTTCAGCAGCGAAGTCTCGACCGCATCCCGTCTATGTGATGGGGCTGTAGTCCTAGTGGATGCTGTTGAAGGCGTATGCAGCCAGACTGTGACGGTGCTTCGACAGACATGGGTCGAGCACATGAAGCCATTGCTTGTCATTAACAAAATGGATAGACTAATTACAGAATTAAAGATGACCCCTGGAGAAGCCTATATCCATCTTGATAAATTACTGGGACAAGTCAATGCCGTCCTGGGGAGCTTCTTCCAAGGTGAGAGAATGGAGGAGGACCTTAATTGGCGCGAGAGAGTCGATGAGAGGATCGCTGCCGCCGCTGTTAAAGGAGCGGAGAAGGCAGGCAAGGATAACCCGAATGATGCCAATGGAAACTCCGTCGACACCGAAAATCTCGCTGAGAATCAAGAATTTCAAGAGAAAGATGATGAAGATCTCTACTTTGCTCCTGAGCGGAACAACGTCATATTTAGCAGTGCCATTGACGGTTGGGCATTCACCGTACGACAATTTGCAAGTTTGTATGAGAAAAAGCTAGGTATAAAACGTACTGCTATGGAGAAAGTTCTGTGGGGAGACTTCTACTTAGATCCGAAGACGAAGAAAGTCTTGGCACAAAAGCATCTGAAAGGGCGAAACCTCAAACCGATGTTCGTGCAGCTAGTACTGGAGCAAATTTGGGCTGTATATCAAGCTACTACTGGTGGTGACAATGGGAAGGGGTGCGTGCTTTCCATTACCCCCAGCCTTTTGTCGATACATTCAGTGAATTCTAAAGATTATCATGTTCTGACTTGCTGTTAGTGATCCTGTTATGACTGAAAAAATCACGAAATCCCTAAACATAACACTGCCACCATATGTTGTACGCTCCCGAGATCCCCGCGTCATTCTCACAACGGTCTTTTCCGCATGGTTGCCTATTTCCACGGCGCTCCTGGTCTCTGTGATCGAATCCCTACCCTCGCCTCCTGTTGCACAGGAAGCTAGACTCCCGGCTTTGATCGATGCCTCGCCCGGTGCCTCCTACGTTGACGCTCAGGTCAGAGAGGCGATGGTCAAGTCAAAGACCTCCGCAGCTGACCCAGTTGTTGCGTATGTCAGCAAAATGGTCTCAATACCGGAAAGTGAGCTACCTCAGAATAGGCGCAGAGGCGGTGGTCTGAGTCCTGAAGAAGCCATAGAACTCGGTCGCAAGAAAAGAGAGGAGATTGCGCGAGCACGAGCTTTAGAAAATAGCACCGCCGAAGATTCCATCAACGTCGTCTCTGACGCACTCGAAGCAGCTGGGCTCCAGGAAGCAACCCCCGACGAGGTGAAAGGTGACCCTGAGCATCTAATCGGGTTTGCAAGAATCTACTCTGGAACATTATCTGTTGGTGATGAAATATATGTCATCCCACCAAAGTTCTCTCCGGCGCATCCGCATAACAGCCCTGAACCACAAAAGGTCACAGTCAAGGCATTGTACCTACTAATGGGCCGTGGGCTCGAGCCACTTACTTCGGTGCCTGCTGGCGTGGTCTTTGGAATTGCTGGTTTGGAAGGTCACATACTAAAATCTGGGACCCTCTGTAGTCAGCTGGAAGGCAGTGTCAACCTGGCTGGAGTCAGCATGGCATCTCAACCTATTGTGCGGGTCGCGCTTGAACCGGTCAGCCCCGCAGATCTCGATAAGATGATCTCTGGCCTCAAATTATTAGTCCAGAGTGACCCTTGCGCCGAGTATGAGCTATTCTCAAGTGGGGAGCATGTTCTACTGACTGCAGGTGAGTTGCATCTCGAGCGATGCTTGACAGATCTTCGGGAGCGGTTTGCCAAGTGCGAGATTCAGGCTGGTGAACCAATTGTGCCATACAGGGAAACAATAGTTAGGGCGGAGGAGATGAAGCCCCCTGCCAATAAGGAACTTGGTAGAGGTACTGTCATCGCAGTAACTACATCTAAGCAAGTTACAATCCGATTGACTGTTCGGCCCCTACCCTCTGAAGTCATTGAGTTTCTGGTCAAGAATTCTAGCGCGATCAAAAGGTTATATTCTGAACTCCACACGGTAGTGAAGAAGCAATCCGAGGGCAGCCAAGAGCAATCCGAGCAAGAAGATATCGACGAGGACGGTGTGGTCGATTCTTCGAGGCTCATGTCACTTGCAGACTTTAAAACGAAGCTTCAAGCCGCGTTCCAGGCTGCCAAAGGTCAACGAGATATTTGGGCCAATTCTGTGGAGCAAATCGCAGCATTTGGGCCCCGGAGAACAGGTCCGAATATTTTATTCGATGCCACCAATTCGAGCATCTGTGGCAAATTGTAAGTTCCTAACGTTGCCTTCTTGTATTCCCGCTAACTATACTAGTCTTCGCGATAGCTCTGCAGAAGAAACACAGCAAACCATCGGTGAAACTTTACAAGCACGAGACTTCTCCGATAAAATCAGCTATGCGTTTCAATTAGCCACAGCAAAAGGGCCGCTCTGCGACGAGCCCGTTCAAGGAATAGCGGTCTTCCTCGAAGAAGTAACCGTTAGCGCTTCATCCGACGATGGATCCTCAGCACGAGATACGCTTGGCCGGCTGACGGGCGAGGTAATTAAAACCGTACAACAGGCCATTAAGCAAGGCTTCTTAGATTGGAGTCCGCGGTTGCTCCTCGCCATATATTCTTGCGAGATTCAAGCAAGCAGTAAGTCACCTCCGTATTTCCTCACGCATTCAAGTCCTAACAGAATCACAGCCGAAGTCCTAGGTCGTGTTTACGACGTTCTAACCCGCCGTCGTGGACGCATCCTCTCGGAATCCCTCAAAGAAGGCACGCCATTCTTTACCATCCTCTCACTCCTCCCCGTCGCCGAATCCTTTGGCTTCAGCGACGAGATTCGCAAGCGCACCTCGGGTGCCGCGTCCCCCCAACTCATCTTCCAAGGATATGAAATCCTGGATGAAGATCCGTTCTGGGTACCTTTTACTGAGGATGATCTGGAAGATTTAGGTGAATTGGCGGATAAGGAGAACGTTGCGAAGAGATATATGGATGGCGTGAGGAGTAGGAAGGGGTTGATGGTTACTGGGAAGAAGTTAGTTAAGGATGCTGAAAAGCAGAAGACCCTCAAGAGGTGAGCGGTTAGTGTTGTTTAGACGTATATGTTAGAGCATTATGTGGCAGTGGGGCGATTGGATAGATGGTTGTATGGGAATTGGTCCATAAATAGGTATATTGGACTTAGACAAAGATCCCCAAGTTATCCCTAGAACTCGGTAGAGAAAACTGTTCGTCGAGCCTCCTCGGAGATAAATTGGAATGTTCTAAATATAGCTGACGATAAAATTAATATTAAAGGAGACATTTGTGGCATATCCTTAACCCATTGCCCTAAGCGGACCGATGATAAATATATTCGAGTAATACGTCGGAAAATAGAAGTAGTCACGAAGTTTGTCAGAAAATGTAAACACCAAACATAGGAGCTGCATTACACGGTACAGATATGATACACGGACATATACCCTCTCTCTCCCTCTCTTATACAATAGATCATCTCCACAGCTGTCTATACTTAGCGCTAGAGTGCCGTGCCTCCCAGCCTCTCGCCTTCTGCTTCGGTTTAAGGGCCTCGACCCTCTTCCTCTTGAACTCAATATCCGCGCCCTCAATGCCGGCTCTCTGCATGACCCCTGCAGTCCCTTCATCCCATGTGCTGCGGAATATGCTCATCCCGATCGGGTCCAGCTTATACTTGTCTTTGAAGCTTCGTAGTCGGAACCCATCGCGTTGCACAGCCTCCTTCAGCTGCGCAGCATCTAGAGTCTCGCCGGGCTGTTGTTGCAGGACGAAGACGGAGTAGCGGTGATATGGCGACCCCTTTTGCGCGAACGGCGGCATCCAAGGTAGTGCAATCGACTCTTTAGGGAGTTGCGAAATGGGTATTGAGGTGATGGTGGGAGAGAGCGGAATGTTGGTCGCAAGGAAATGGCAGCGGGATGTGAAGTTATCCTCCTCGGAAACTGGAACATCCGAATCAATAACCACGATACTGACAAGTCGCTCGCCCTTGTCAAAGACCTGTACTTTCAATCGGAGAGGGACCTCGCTGACTCGAGAATCGACATATTCTCCATGCTGCACACTACGTTGCTTGAATGCTAGGCGTACATCGGCGGTAGGTTCGAAATGGGGAAGCACGTCGGGGACAATGTTGAACTGGTCTATGCGCTGAGCGATGAGGAGCTGTTGGTATTTCCGCCATTGTTTCTCAGCCATGTAGCGGTAGATGGGTTTGTTCATATCGCCTGAAATCATGATTAGCATTTAAATCAGTTGTAGTAGACACATTCTTTGTAAATACCTTCGCCGTCCTCAAAGCGCTTCTTGATTAGCGGATCATTAATATCCGCCTGGATCTTCAGATACTCAAGATGGCTTCTCATGCTAACCAGCCGTCTCTGCTTCTGCACCTCTCCACCCTTAACGTTTGAAGCATCTTGAGCTTCTAGATTCGATATCCGTAATCTCTCGGTTTGAATCTGCTTCAGCTTCTCCTCCCTATCTGTTCGGAAAATCTTGAGAGCCTCCTGAAAGCATTGGTAAGGAAGTTGCTCGAATGGGAGATTTCCGGAAGATTTCAGGGCTGCACGACGACGTCTTGACCCAATTGGCATCACACCACTCTTCATCAATGCCTTTTCGCCCTTTCTGGATGTGACTGTAGCTGGGTCGTAAACGATGGGCTCGGTTTCAGGCACTGTAGCAACCTCCCCGTCCCGCCGGGACGTGGTTGTAAACTGTCGAATTGATCTTGCTGAAAAACATGGTGGTTGAGAGGTCTGCATACATCGCGCCAACGGCCTTGCGGCCTTGTGACAAACAGCCATTCTGAATCGTTGGCGCTGTCGCTGATGTTGGTGTTCCGTTCCTGAAGTTTCGCGATGTCGAAGCTTGGGGAAATTTTGACGGAAGATGCCGAGAACTTTTCTTAGACGCTAGACCTGTTCCTCCTGACATTGCAACAACAACAACAGATTCGTTCATACGAATCAATAGCAACACCAACCATGGCACTGAAAGGTCTCCAGGGCCTTCCGAAGGCTTTGGGCACTTTACGAGCGTTTGCTAGCTCGAAAGACCCGCTAACAGTGCGAATCTGTCTCCAAGCCTTGCATAGCTCCCACTGACCTGCTTCCAGCAATGTCTTGCGCCAGGACTCTCGAGGTCAATGGCAACAGAGACTTCGTTGCCATCAAATGAGACCCAAGACTACAGTCATTCCATTCTCAGAAATACCACAACTCCAGTGGCTGAGTTCACACGTACGCTCTACTCCTGTACTTTCCGCCTGAGATGGTATTAACCACTTCTAGCTCCCACCGTCCCTACAACCATTTACAAATTTCCCACCATGGAACCCCTCCGCTTCGAATCCTACTCCAGCAAATATTTGTACCTACCCCTTCGCCGAGATATTCTCCATCGCGCCGTAATCTTCGAAGGCGACGCTACACGGCAAGGAACAGCCAGCACTAAAACCCGATACGAGGTACACGGCTCACACAGAAAAGTACGGCCGCAGAAAGGAATGGGTAAGGCACGTCTTGGGACGAGACAATCACCCGTGATTAGAGGAGGTGGGAAATCCTTTGGTCCTCACCCAAGAGACTTTTCCACGGAGCTGCCAAGGAAGGTCTATGACCTGGCTTGGAGAACGGCGCTGAGCTGGCGGTATAGGAAAGGAGGGTTGATTATATGCGAGGATGGCATGGATATCGATTATTTGAAGGCGCGATATGCGAAGCGGATTTTCGATCACAATCATTGGGGGAATGCATATGGCCGTTCTCTTGTGGTCACGAATTCATACAGGAAGAACCTTTTTGGGGCTATGCAAGACCTTGGTTCTGAGGGCAGGGTGCAAGTGGTAGATGATGTGGATGTTAAGGACTTGCTGGAGCAGGGAAGGATCATTATCGAGAAGAGCGCGTTAGATGAGATTCTGCGGCAACATCAGAGTGACTTGGTTGCCAAAGTCAGGACGGGTGTATAGGTGTCGTGCCTAGCTGGTATTAAAGGCAGGGGCTGGGTTGTACAAAATGTAACAATTACTGATCATGTTTCCTAGTTGGTTATTGCTTCACTGTGCCCTATTAGATTGCTGGAACGTCAAGAGCGAAGTCTCAACCTTTACACATCACCGCGGGCCTGTTTGAAGTCACCAGTTATCTAATCTGTCGGCATATAGACTGATGTTCAATCTAAGCACCGTATAGGTTGGTAGGTACCTAAGGTATGTCTAATGCACTTCTTGTACTCGTAATACCTCGATGGACACTTATAGTACCGATAAATCCAGTCACCTCCTGAACGGCAGCTCTACCATGCCATCCTATCTCATGTCGATTTTTCTTGTCGACCTCTATTACTATTCCATAGCTTCTAGATCTATTAAAGTAAGTCCATAACGGCAGCACACATACTTGGATCCATCAGTATGGAGTCAATATCCCTGCTTGGTATCATCGCACCGTCCTGCTGAAGACCCCCAAAGTAGGCGCTTATCGCGGTGTATGTTTCTCGAACCTACACTTCAATGACTGATTATTGCCTATAGGTTGCAATCATCTTCGCGTATAATGGACGTTCCAAGATTGCATACTGTACGGCCCGCCCCGTAAGGAAAGGAAAGGAACTATGCCACATGCAATGTTGGTGCTGCTTTAGGGCCTTACAAAAAACCCTACTGTTTTACGACACGTTGCGTAAGGTATATAACTATGGTATTGTAACAATTATCGCGAGATAGGGCATCACCCTATGATTTCTACGATTGATATGAATAGCATGGCTCTATTCTTCAGGTATGCGCGCTTTCCATAGCTGTTAGTCTTTATACCCCGGATTTGGAACTTGACCGCCTGCCTAAGCATCACAAAAAACCCTTGAAATACCATTTGTTTCTTTCCGGGGTTCCGGTGTCCTTGCGTTCGTTCTAAATCCAACCCTGTGTGGGCTTGGCCGCTAAAAGCGAAAGTGCAGCATCTTCCTTTGCATTTCCCATTGCATATTCTTAGGCATTAGAAGCATGAATGCGATTGCGTTTCTCTGCTTCTTTGCCTTTCGCGCCAGCTTCCAAAATCTGCTCATATTTGCTGTTATCGACCTTCATGCCCTTTATCCCTTCATCGTATGCAGTCATTCTTGTATGGCCGATCGACGAGTGGATGTTCCCGTTCATCCTGGCATGGGTAAAGGTCATGGGCACTGCTATACTTCTCGGAGTCCGCAGACCCTATATTCGTTGTCTGGAATCATGTACATAATGACGGTCGAAAATCTAGTATTGCCCGATTCTTCCGATGGTGCCCAACGTCGCCAAAACAACACAAACTTCTGCATTTAGCAATACCTGCGATTCTAGGATCCGTTGCCTAACCGTATCCAACATCATATTCGCCGTCAAAATTTGAGAGATCCCTTTGCAACACTCTCCCAAGAATAAGCACTGCGATTGTGGCTTGCTGGTCTTTCTCTCTCCAAGGCCTGGCGACTACATAGGCAAAGATCAGTGGTTATCTCCGGGGGAATCTTTGGTTGAGTTATCGTGGGCAATCTTTCTCCATCTCTTGTAGCATGGAGCTATATGCAGCCGCCGCCGATGGTGGACGATGGCCGATGCAAGAGTGGTACTCTCCATCTAGGGCGTGAAACGGTTGGTATCGATGACTTTATAGGTCAACCTAGCATGACACCAGAAATTACCTAGGCAGGTGATGGAGTATTCTAACAATACCTCGAGGATGTTTCTAGCACTGCTCCAAATATGGTGAGAGGGGAGCTCGAAGGATGGGCGAAGCTGTGGCCTATGGCGCTGACCCGTTCTAAGCAACAGAAGCCTAATAAAATTAATAAATTAGTGCTGTTCAAGATACCTCCAGGGGCGTCAATTTGGTGTCGATAGCTAAAGATATCATGGCCAAGGTATAGGGTCAAAGTATAAGCTAACGTACCTCAAAGTTGGGGAAATAATGATCCGCGTGGAGTGTTTTTGAAAAGGACTTCATTGTTATATGGTACTAGATTTGGTAGACAAACGGCAATGGCCGTATGTGTCGTTTTCGTACTCGCTGGCCATTAGTCGAGGAGGCTGAGAGGCATCATTCCGCTCTAGTGTTGAGTTGCCTCATTGCAAGTGCGCCAGGGTCGAAGTTGGTGTCTCGCATGGTGGACAAGGACAAATACTATTCCATGAGATGATAACTGCCTATGTTGCTGAAATTTGTTTTGTAGAGAAGCGTCTATATTTTGAAGATCCTGAGGCATTTGAATCGCTCCTGCCTTCCCCAATATATCTACATCCATCCACTAGTGTGGTTGAAACCCACCCAGAAAGTCTAATTTGCTTGATCTCCCTCAACAAAGTCGCGCATACAGATGGGCGAATGGACTATAGTTATTGGGGGTTTACTACGTTTAATATCTTTTTCTATTGCTAATAGGTGGTGGTGGTGGGGTTTTCAAGTTGTAAGCCATGTCAAATGGTAAGGTTCAATTTATGCTCCCCTCAACCTCGACATATCAGGGGTTATTGCTCTGGGTCCGTGGTCCATGGTGGGGTATGACTTCTGACGATCCCCAAAGGAGCACAGGTGGCTGATGATGCCTCCTCCTCCGCCCCCTTCGAGGGGATACCGCTTGAGGCGCTAGGGGCAATGTCCGTGGTACTCACGAGCACCCTAGAAGCAAGAGCGAACCATCCCTGTCATCGTCCGTTCGGAGAACTGATTTATTATATATGGCCGTGTGTATCCAAATGTTAATGGGAATATATTACATGTTTACAAAATTTCAACTTCCATATCATCTTATATCAAATCCAGACAACCCTCAGAAAGGCTGTGCTCGAGGTCTACGCCATCTACCTTGGGCTTTTGATTCCCACACGTCATTAGGGTCGCAAACCTCAATGCCTCTCGGGCAGTTTAGAGTTTCTGTCCACCAGGGTAGGACTCTGCTATCGCAGCAAAAGCAGGCCGCATCCAGGCCCAATCTGGATTAGAGTTTAACGATCCTAAGGTACTCCTTCTCCGCATCTTTCCCCATCGAGTACCTATGCGGGATCAACAGGGCCCTGAAGTGTCTATATCCACAGCAGTTCCATGACAGTAGCTCTGGAAGCTGTACTAGTAAGCTCGGTTCCTGGGGGTTGAGCCAGGCACAACAGTTGGCAGTGGGGATCAACGGGTATGAAAAGTATACTACCAGTCACTGCCCAACCTGGAGTCAGTCACAGTCAAAAGGTAGGTACTGTGTAACGCACCACAAAACAGAAAGGTCTATTTACTTCTCAGTTACCATTATCAAATTCATAGCGAGGACTGGGCATGTATCAAGTGATTTATAACATCCATTCTTCTGGTCAACTTTTGGAAGCGGAATATCAGGTCGGCGACCCTGGTCTGGCCTTAGGGACGTTGCGGCATCCACGGAGTAGAGAAGGACGGTACTTCAACAGCCACCCAAAACAGCCACTGTTGAAGTTAGCCGTCCATGCATTAGTGCCCCAACCCCCTCAACTATGGCTATATCTAGTCTGGTTGACTCACGATAGTTTCGACGTCATAAATCAACCGAACTTCTTCATTTTATGGATGCCCCCAAGGTCTCGTTTGCCTTCCAAATTCGAATATCAGCGTTCTTTAACTTGTCGAGGCAAGAATTATTTCCCATTTCGGCATTTCGAAGGAGCCTCTCCACCCCAATTCCAGCTCTGTGATGATGTCTAACCTTGTAACTGAAGGAGAATAGTCCAAATTAAGTTGGCCTTGCTTTGAGGGTCTCTTGCTGCCATCCAAATAGCATGTAGACCATATCCAGTCTTTCAACAGCGCATGGGGGTATACCCCACAAAGGGTGTGCGGATCCTCTCTTAGCTCAATTAGTAGCGCTAATATCCCAAGTTAAATCCGGCCATATGCTCTCGAATATCATATCAAGGGCTCAACTAGTTGTGTAGTCCAACTGGAAACGGCAAGTCTGACCATTGTAGACCGAGCAGCACCTGTTGATGTAGTTCGTCTTATCCAATTGCTCACTATTCCCACGGCTCTGCTCTAGATCGAAGAATCCTTTGGTACTTTCAAGGACCCTTCTCGTCCACGATTTGAGTTTATTACTCACACACTACTTTTGAGGACCCTTTGAGGTGTACCTATTCCCGTGTACAAATCCCCGTCCAGTAATTTCTCTCTCTCCATCTATTTTTATCCCTCTACAACCAATTCCCCCCTGCTATCAAATCAGGAGTTTTATCATATTCAAGTCACTAAAACCATACCACAAACAATATCTCTCCATCCTCCAGTTGAGTTACGAGCTCTCATCAGCCAACCATATCTATCACACCCTTGCCTCAGTTGCAGCTTTTCAGTTGCCAATAATTAACCTGGTAATACATCAACCCACTGTTTACCTCACTCGTCGAATATGGCTTTCACCAAGGCTGAGCAGAAAGTAAACAATACTGCTGCTGCCAGAAGGCACAGGGAGAAGAGGAAGCTTGAGCAAGAACAAAACTCCAAACTGGTAGCGAGACTTCAGCAGAAGGTGGCTGAGCAAGAGGCCACGATCAAAAGTCTCAACGACTACATCCTGAACCTGAGAACCGCCATCGTGGAACATGGCTTTAGCTGCAATATCCAAACTTCCAATTATATGCAACTAAAGGCGTGCGCATCAAACTCCCCTTCTAACGATGCTCCAAGTCCAAATCCAAATCCAAATCCAACTCAGTATCCAACACCGCCTCGTCAACGAACGCTTACACCGCCTAGTAAAGCAGCACCAGTTGATAATCTGAATCAACAGCGAACAACTATTAGTTTTGGCTCCACAAACAACGTTTATCCGGTGGCATCGGTCACAAATACCGTGGATTCAACCTTCAATGGGCCCTTGGTGGACAACACCGGGGATGGATCTCTTCTATTCGATGACTGGAGGGGCAGTCCAATCCAACAGCCAACATCCGCGGGTTTTGGCTTCATAAACAACGCACATTTGGCACCAGTCACGAATACAATGGATATAAACTGGGGGGCACCTTTGGATGACAGCACCGGGGATGGAACTTTTCCAGACCGGGACTTGATGGGTTTCGACTTCGAGTGTTACGAGAACTTATAGGTCACCAAAGTGGTGTCGATATTTGGTTCATTTTTCAATTTGGTGTTACTTTGTGGAAATAAGGACTATTGGGGCTTGGGCGCTATGGTTGAGGACAAATTGAGATTTAACGCTGCTGGGAGGGGTGGAGTTGGGAATGGGCATGGGCAAGGGGATTCGGGAATATGGAATATGGGATGGTAGACTGTCTTTGCATTTCGGTATGCTGGTTTACGGAAAACAAGTGCCCGGCGTGGCAATGGTGTTCCACTGAGGATATGCACTCAACCTTCATGAGTCGTTAGTTTTGAATTCAATACAAGTTTTGTTTTCCAACTCCAGTTGCATTGATTTAAAATTCTTGTGATAGTGCTACTGATGATACCTAATAACGCAGAGCTGCCCCTATTACTTACACATCGCTGGTACTTATTCACCGTAAGTATGAGTTAGCTAAACCCGTGGTCATATTTTGGTGTGGAAAAGCAGGGTTATGACGCATTATATATAGGAACAAACCGGTGTTTTTCGAGAATAACACCGCGATATCCTTTATATCTGAACCCGAAATGGGTTATTCGAGTCGCGCTGGCGGTATTTGGTCTATACGCTCCGGCCATAAGCCTGCTAGGCCCTACCTATCTATAGGATCAACGATATAATAGTATTAAGTCTGAATAGGAAAAGCCTATAGAGGAAGATAATTTATATTGTACAGATTGGGTCAGTGCTGAGTAAGTAGTTAGATGTTATATAATCTAATAGATCCTAATGAAGGTAGGTAACTGGTGTCGCGAATACCTCAATTTCGGTCAAATGTGGAGGATGTGGCTGGAAGTAATTCCTATATAAAATCCAGTAGCGGAGGACGAAGGCTACCACGGATCTGCGCATGACCTCACTTTGCGACGGCTGAATATTGATTGGAATGTCCCACGAATTTTGACACTCTCTGGGAATTATGGCCTCCACAGTGTTAAACTGACAGTGGTTTCCATGTGCAGAGGGTGGATGGGTATGTTGGCTGGCTAGGGTGTGCATCTGGCTGGGGGCGTGTTGCACTCAGTGCATAGTGGTCTGTTTGGTTTATAAGTAGAAATAGGCAAGTTCCGTATTATAGAGAACACTACATCCATAATGGTGTAACGGTTTAGCATTTCGGCTTTTCATCTTCCAAAGAAGTTGCCGGAGATCGGGGTTCGATTCCCCGTTATGGAAAATCTGCTAGTTCTATATTTTTTTCGATATTTCTTCTTTTTTTGATCCTTCTGTTGATATGATCGTAATAATAGTAGATGGTTCAAGCAGAAAGATCTTGCTTCTTTTTTGTGCAGATCTTTCCTTGTGGACCCCGTAGCGAGGACCATAAGCGAGCAGACCCCGTATTTCTATTGCTCTAACCAAATGTCTTTTTGGGAAACCAGAACGTCTATAAAATGGTATGGTCGTGGTTAAACCTGGGAAGAAAAGTATCCACGTCTACGTGCTACGTACATTAACATTATACATTGATATATATCCGCGTTCTCTAAATTGCTTTTTTGTCAACGAGTTTGATTGGCGGCTCATCATGGAGCAAAGCTACCTGTCAGTGTACTTGATAGGGAGCTATGCTAGTGAAGGCTATAGGAAAGAAGTGCATTGAAATGAGAAATCCTCGGTCCATTTGAAATTAATGACTACATGCCAGTGGTATTTGTTGCATATTCAATGAGAAGACAATGTGGGGCAGGGACGACGAGGGGGACCTTTCACGCACGTGACAACGCGAGCGCGTCAACTTTCAATTCTCGCGTCTCCAACTCCAACACCTAACAACATCATCATCCACCCCCGCCAATACAACATACTTACAAAGCCCTTTCCAACTAATCCACGAACAACTCCCACAAGTACTCCTCATCCCCATCTCTCAAACGTAATAAAACAATGTCGGAACTTATCTCCACCCCGCGCATTCTAACTCCCCACCTCGACTCCTTCACATCCCGCACAGTCCGCCTTATCGGGAAAGTCGTCCAGCTCCGCGGCGACCAAGCGACCATCGACTGTAGCGGCAATGTAACAGCCCTACTGAACCGCGATGCGCACTTGACAGTTGGGCATGCGGTGGAAATCGTGGGGAAGGTGAATAACGATTTGACGGTTAAGGTGCTGAGCGCTACGGATTTAGGGAGGGAGGGAGGTATTGGTAAGTTATATCTTTACTTGTATTTTGGTTCTCGTCGTGGAAGATAAAGGAAGGAACGCTCTCTGAATTGATGCTAATGTTTACATTTGGTATGCATAGATTTCGAGGCCGTGAATGCGGTTGTCGACGCGACACATCGGTATAAGGAGATCTTTTATTCCACTGATTGATGGGTCTGTCGAGTTTTGCGTGGTGATACTAGTTTGATGGTAGGGATATATGGAAGACGAGGCATAATCGAATTGGTCAATATGGTGGCTCAAGGAAGCTGAGGTCAAACGATATGATTATACGATGTTTATTATGGCTACGGCAACATGTAAAGGCTGTTGCTTTAGTCGCGGTTACTTTAGCCACATTGAATGGTGCAAAATTAGGCGGTCCGCGATACAGACGTTGATCACGATTCACGAATAGAGACGTTTACAAATTTGCGAATTGATCTTGTAATAATGCTGTATATCCTTGTTTCTTCCATCTCGCATGTTGGCCACCATCGGCTCGTCGCTATACGGAACCTATTGCCTTTCTTCATTCGCAAATGCTTATCCAGACTCCTCACTTTCATGCACCATGTCTCCCAATGCATTAAACCAAACGCCACGCTATAATGTACGATACAATTAAACAAATTCCCGCGGGGTTTATGATATTATGCTTTCCCAATTCCCGTGGTATTCTCCCCTCGCTTTTGAGGAGAGTCTTCCGGCTCGGGTTTAATCGCCACTTCTCCATCCACACCATTCGACTTGTGTTGACCGCCAATGCGACCGAATTGATTCCAATCAATGTTTTGCATAGCCGTCGGATCTTCGTAGAGGTGGAACATTCTTGGTGGAGAGCTTGGCATCGGAACATCTGTAGAAAAGAAATCCTCTATGTTGAAATTCATGTCACCATCATTAACATTTATGTTCGGTAATTCTGATGGGTGCCCGAAATCGAGTTCCAGGGCATCCCGCGTGGGTGACTGGTTATTAGCTTCGGACATAAGCTGATTCATTGTCGCAGTGAAAGGTGATTCGAAAATAGAGTCATGGTTTCTAGGTGATCGTCGAGGCGTTTTTGTTGGCGTCTGCTGCCCAAACGACAACAGTTGTCCCGGTGATTTTGCAGATCGGATAGATCTCGATACGCTTCGTGTGATCGGTCTGTGGCTCGGGGTCGGTCGGGTTGGTGTCTTAAAAGGATTCGGTATGGGTGATTTCTGGGTAGGCGTTCTAGGTCGCTCCATCTCTTGATCAAAAAGCTTTAAAAGTTCCGCATCCATATCCCCAGCCTCAATTGCTGGAGGGCAGTTCTCTTTGTCGGTTGCCTCGACCGCCCCTCCCTTCGATGGACGAAAGTCGGTTGCAACATGCTCAACATTGATCATCACCTCCCCCAATATTTTGGGTGATCCATCCTTTCTCGGCGAGGGGAACAGTAATCTTCGGGTGGAACCTAAATCCTCTTCGACATCAATTGGGCTTTGTCGTGTGCCATCAACTGGACTTGTTCGTGTTCCCGCCCATCTTGCTGGGCTAGATTGAATAGCTCTCTTTAAAGCTGTCGAAGCAGCACCGGACGTTATCGCTTTTAGACGCTTTGTAGGCTGGGAGCTGGTTGATCGCCTTCTCTCGTCTTGTTCTTGACGTTGTTTGTCAGAAAGTTGCCGCATTTGACCCGTGGTATCGGTAGGAGAGACACCCTCTAGGGGCCCTGTGGTACCTCGCTGTAGTTGATGTACTTCTTGTGTTGGGAAGTAACCTTCTGAAGGTGGGAAATATGCATCTGAAGGAGGGAAGTTCGCTTCGGATGTAGGCACCATGAGGTTTGCGCTTTGTGCATTCTTAGCCTTTGACGGACGCTGTGCCCTTCCACCATTGCCCCCTCCATCCATTCCCTTCCTCGTAGCTGGTGCGTAGCTTTCCCATTTCTCCTTTGGCCGTTGAATTTTGTATTTTGTCATCCAAATACCGCAAGCTGCATTTGTTAGCAGGGAGCATACTAGCTGGTTGGGATACTTACGGTTGCAAAGGAGGAACTCTTTATATTCCTCCTTCTTTTCCCCTGGGGATAAAGATTTTTTGATCAACTGATAAGATGTGGGCATTCCTGCGCTATCACGGGCTAGGATATTGATGCATGTGACCCTGCCTGGCAAGTCAGAGTACTCGTGATATCCTGGCGCTCCTTGATGATCTTGGGACCAAGCTTTACGCCATGTTGGAGTTTCGATCGCGCCACAATTACTACAAAAAGGTGGCATCTGCCCATTTGCAATGGCCAATTCCAACTTCTGTCTAATTGATGCCTTCTTTTCAAGACAAGCGCGACTGTATTCCGAACTATTATCCGGCATTGGTTGACATGGTTGCATTCCCCGCATGTGGGGGTGGGGAAAGACTTCCTCGGTGCCTGGACGGACATCCGACCAAGTTTGAGATCGCTGAAGGCTTGATGGTGGCATGGCCGGCTCACTGGCGGGGACTTCTGGAAAGGTGAGTGCTCCCATCGAGGCAGTGCGGGCCATCATCCTTGACCCATATCTGGTTGGAGGTGCTGGGGCTGGAGCGGATTGGGTGGTGTGAATGGGGGTGACTTGCCCTGCAGAAGCTTGTGCTTTATGCTCTCGAGACTCTGATGGCTCCGGGGCAGGTGACTGTGCTTGAGAGCCGGTAGCAGCAATGGATTGCGGCATCGGAAGGTGCTGCAATGTCGGTTCTGACTGAGGTAAAGCCTGAGGTAGCGAGAGTTGACTAGGTGTGGCTCTGCTATCTCTTCGCAAGGGTGGAAGAGTTTGTTGTCCATCTTCAGACATCACACTACCTGCGCGAGACCTGTGACGAGATAGGGTGCGTTTGGAGGGTGCTGGCTTCGGTTTGTGAACAGGAATTTTTGTGGGCAAGAGCTCCATCGGACCTGGAGTCTCCTCTTCAATTCTGAATCCCGAATCAAAGAAAGGTGCGGTTTGAGGAGCTGGATGTCGATTAAATTCTGGATTTACTTCAATTCGATCATTATCGCCAACATGCGGGCCATCATCATTGCCTTCCCCAAAGAGGTCTTCAAGGGAGGCGCTCATAAATCCGGAGTCCGTTCGTGGCATCTGAGGCAACACAGGACTTGAAGGACATGGTGGGCTTGATCGGATTGGTGAAGGAGGCCGAGTCCTCATAACCGGTGGAGATGAATTAATACCTGGGGGTGTATCCACTGGGCTATCATTTCGTTCTGGAGAGTTGTTTGCCGACTCGATGGAAAACCTGGGCTGGTCCTCAGGCTTTTGCAATGGAGGATACGGAGAAATATGTCGCTGTGGGGCATCAGCCTGACCCGTAAAGAAATCGGCCCGGAAATTGCTCTGTGAAGATGTTCGAGGGCGAGTGAGATATTGGTTTGACATATTCGGAACAGGAGTTGGTGCTCTTGGCATATCTTGGAGGTGGCTGCCCCCAGTGGGCATAGGGCTCATTGCAATTGGACGGAAGAGGCGCAAGGAGCCGGCAGTACTAGCAGCAACTCGCAACGAATCCGTTGCAGAACCAATTGTTGATTTGCTGCTCCAGTCAGCCTTAGTAATTTTGGCTCTTTTCTTGCTCGGTGGGCCATCATCTCCATCTGTCCCCTCTTCATATCCAGAAGTATTTCCACCTTGTGCAGTAGCATTCTTAGGAGGGCGGCCCTTTCTTGGTCTCTTAACAGCTGCTCTTGAAGGTGGGGGGGAGGCTTTCTTGGGGTTTTCGGTGGTGGTTGTTGTCTCAGCTGGCGACCCACGACAAATATTTTCGTTGGTGTTACCTTGATTAGGCGGCTTTGGTAGTGACTGTTCCTGCACACTGGGGCTGAGGAGCTGATTAACAAGTTCCATACTCGTGCCGTCCCTCTGAGTAGGCTGTATGCTGGGGGTCGGGGTAGCTTTATTCGCTAACTGTGCGAAATTCGGGTTCGACTGGAGGAAGGCTGTCCACTCGTTGGGATCAAGTCCGGCGGGTATAACCCTGCTCAATTCTCTATACTTCTCCATGGCATTGATATATTCGCTCTGTAATACCGTAGGGACAGGTACAAGACGTAGCTTAACCTCCAGAGTCTCCTTCACGCCGTTTGCAAAAAGGCCTAGGATGTTTTTGCAAACGCGCCCAGTAATGAGCTTATTCGATTGATGGGCGGGAGAATCCGGTGTTGAAGAAGCTGCTCCAAGTGCCCATGAAAGCATTCCTTGACCCACGAGAGGATTATCGTATTCGGAGAAGTCATACGCGTAGACGGTATAATCCTGGCCAAGTCTGGCAACAAGTTCGGGGCTGCACTGAACTATGGCTTGTATGCATGTTTTCAGCTCTATTACTCCTATAGAAGTAGTCTCATCCATCGCGACGGTTTGTATTTGGAGGACGTGAGGCCATCGCGCTAGGCAATTGGTTTTGTTTTGGTCGTCGAAGGTGTAAAGGACTTTAACTAAAAATTAATGAACATCAGTATTCTGTAGCCAATTGCGATCTCCTGGCAGCACATACGCCTCATTGGCCTGACAGACACCCCATCATCAGTGCTACTAGTATTTGTGCCCATCGCGGAGACTTGAGACTCTGGGTTTGACCAAGGAGTGGGACCTTGGATCAAGGCTGCTGGCGACGACATCGCGAGCCTCTTCCGGGCTGGAAGGCCAAAATAAATGCTCTGGAGAGATGGTGAAGCTCCCCAAAGACTATATTATAGATTATAGAGTCATTGGGGGTTTATCGGGGCGTGGGCTTGTTGGGTAATTCGGCGAGAGGGCGAGACTGTACGTGTAATTGTGGTGGCCGGTACTTCGTACCTTGTTCGCGTGGCTCGCGAAGTATCAACGTGCACGTACTAAGTAGCGGTAGCACGCGTAGCTCGGTCGGGAATGGTCGCAAAACAGCCTTCAAACAGGATATTTCAATGGATTTTTGGAGTAGAGGCAACTGAATAAATGATAGGAAGTGAATAGACTTCTTTCAAAATAATTATAGTGAACGCGTTGATTGTTCCTTGAGCGATATGTGGTGATAGTACCTTGATGTTGACCGAGTTTCGTCTCGTCCAATAGTCGCGAAGGACGCGGAGGGCGGCTAGCGGGGTTGTTTAGCGCAAGGCTTAAATTTCACTGCTGCCTCAGGCGCAAATCAAATACAATAAGGCCGCCACGTTTTTATATTCGCGTAAGAGGTGCGAACCGCCAGCCGTAGCAACGCCTTGAATGGTGAGATCGAAAGGCAGCACTCCAACATGATGGGTTTTCTTGTCATTTTAGCGGGGGCGATACGGCTTTTATACTCTGCGCCAGAGCGGTTCGTTTTTGATATCACACTAGCCTAACATCTATGACTCAGCCCCCCCGATTAGGCTGATACGTGATATGTATGTCAGGTAGCCACACAACCTCCTTAGAAATCACATGATGAATACTCCTTTCCAGGTTTGTACCATCAATACCTTCTACCTTACTTACATTGCGACCGGTAATATCACGACCCGATAGTCTGCACAGTCGCCACACAAATGCCATATCATACAACTCCCCAACATCAACATCCTCCTGTTGTCTTCATACCTGTACATTGTCATTTTAGGTTGCTTTCCAGAAAGCCTTTCCGTTTTGGGTCTCTGTTCTTCTCTGCAGCACATCCGACACTACTTCCTTAACACCTTGCTTTCCTCGCTTTTCCCTCACAAAATAATCGATAACTTCTTTCACACTCTTGCCTCCCCTTTTCACAACGGCCTCGACGTGGCTCTCACTAGGAAGGCCAAAATGATGAGGATACTCCTTATAGTCCCCATCACTCAGCAATTGCAGCCGTTGCTGGCCCTCGACTTCAAAAAATGAATCGACGAGCTTAGGATCCTTTCCGACTTCTTCGAGGGTACTAGGGGTCCACTGTGGTTTTCCGTCCTTCCGGATAAGCAACGCACTCACACCCTCGGTGAAATCAGGATGACGCATGAATTTGGCAGCAATTTGGTGTTCTCGCTGGAATGTTTCCGCAATAGACCAGGTTTTGCCGAGCTTCATTTGTTTGACAGTCACGTAAACACTTGTGGGCGACCGCTGCTTTAGTGTTTGTTGGGTTTTGGCTGCCCATTCAGCCACCTTAGGTTCGTGACGACGAGTGGCTAGTTCAACTTCTTTGAAGATTTCTTCGACGCTGTTTTTCCCAAATGCTTGGTCGATGGCGTTCCGTACTTTGCCACTGAGGATCATTGGCTCATCATGGGGTAATCCGGTAGCAAATTCTTCGATAGTTGAATCAATAAGCTGTAGCCGCTCACTGGGTGATTGGTAGTCCTTGAATCTAAGTTCAGCTAGACGGCGTTCAAGTGCGGGCAGAGAAGTCGAATGGATGTAATGTGTTGCGACGCCAGCATAATATACATTGACGCCCTTCAATTTATCGCTCGTGAGGGCAAGGTACGTGCCAACCGCTCCAGGCATCCGAGGCAAGAAGAATGAGGCACCGACATCCGGGAAGAAGCCTATCGTCGTTTCGGGCATGGCGAAAACAGTTCTTTCCGTAGCTATCCTGAACGGGGCATGTGCACTCAACCCAACACCACCACCCATCGTCACGCCATCCATGAATGCCACATAAGGCTTACGGTATGTCGCAATAAGATGGTCGAGCTTGTATTCGAGGGCGAAATACTCTGCTGATCTGTTTTGGCCCTCCTCTCCCTGTGTGTTGTCCTTGGCAAGGTGTGTGACATCTCCGCCAGCACAAAATGCCTTGTCTCCAGAACCCTTGATGACCACCACATTCGCCATATCCGACTTCGCCCACTCTTGTAATCTGGGCACAATCTTCCGAATCATAGATCCATTGAGGGAGTGAAGCTTCTTCGGTCGGTTGAGCTCAATTGTCCGCAGGCCAAATAAATTATTGAAGATGACATCCTCTGGTTCATCTCCAGGTAGCTCTTTGATGACTTCTGGTGCCTGTTTCTGCGATTCGGAAGCTGTAGACATCTGCCATCTCTTTAGATTAATAACCCGTTATTTATTGCAGGCTACATACCTTTGCATTACCCGCAAAAGCAGGGGCGGTAACCTTTGCTCTCAACGGCATTGCAGAAGTATTGCGGACTACCGTCCCAACCCTCGCAGAAAAGGATCTGACGAACATCAAGAAAAAGAAGGAATCTAAAGAAACATGAAACCACTGTAATAAAGACTGAATGCGGAGTAAGACCTCTAGCCCGGCAGAGGAGACACGATAACCTCGGGTTTATTTTCTCGGTCAGAGTTCGGGTCGTGTACTACCTGCTCTACCCACAGCGAAAATAAGCTTTTGACGCTAAACTGCTTTGGGAGCTATCGCGATTTTGATCTCGACGACCATCTTTATCTGCGAGCGAGGCAGAGCGAAAAGTCGGCTGCTGTATTTACACCCAACAACGACATCATGGCAGACGCAAAGATCACGTATGTTTATTTCTGGAGGTCCCCTCTTCTAGTGCTCGGGATGCTAATGAATGTCACAGAGAGCTGCTCAATAAGCCTCGCAACGAGCTTACGTGCGTCACCAATTTCCCATTCCCATCCACCTGGGTTCTTCCCATCCGAAGGTACTAATAGTCTCCTGATAGCGAATATGAGATCGCGCAACTCGAGGAACATGAATTCACATCGGGGCCTCTCTCTATCCTCCAAACCGCCGTTAGATCACACACCCAAGTCCTGATTTCCTGCCGAAACAACCGCAAGCTGCTCGCTCGCGTCAAGGCCTTCGATAGGCACTGTAACATGGTGCTGGAGAACGTGAAGGAGATGTGGACAGAGACGCCAAGGAATAGTGCGGGAAAGAAGGGGAGAGCAGTGAACAAGGATCGGTTTATTAGCAAGATGTGAGTTTGGCGTTTCTTACTTTAATACCCCTCCCTATGTGGCGGTAATGAGGGATGGGTTGGCATATATTAGGCCTGGTACTGACTTTCCAATCAGGTTCTTGAGAGGAGATTCCGTGATCCTAGTGCTCTTGAGTTGAGGTTATATCATACGGGTTGCTGGAGGGGTGGTCGGGATCATAAAGGGTCGGCTCATAGTGATTCTTTGGGAATGAATACATTGGCGTTGAAAAGTCGATGAATATACCAATTCGTCGTTTCCAGATGAGATCAAGGGGATATATGGCGTCCAGACTCAAGCGCCGGTGATATGGGACTCCAAAATTGAACTCATTGTACTAGGACTTATCTTTTCTGATCACTGTGAGAATGTGAGTACTTCGCCTTGAGATTCGTAACTCACTTCATGGTCAGATTAACCATATGCAATTCTTTGTCAAGGTAAGCCTTTTAAAGTTGAAGAGGGTTCTTTATTTCCATTATTAAACCCCGTATCTCTGGGCAATTTATATAATTATTCTATTTCGCTCCTAAAAGAATCAGCTAATATCAGGTTGCATTCTGTTGTTTCCTGATATCCCAGCCAATTCCGAAAGCTCGAGGAAGAAAATAACGATCATGACAGTCTACCATATCACCTCCAACCGAAAAGAGTTTGTCAATTCAAAGGATCACCCCTTAGGTAACCGCTCCTTCCCGCTCAATAAAACAGATCACCAATGGCGCGATCCATCACCATCTCCGCCCAACCCGAAGCCACTGGCCAGTTGAACGCGGCCATAACCTCTGGCTCCACCCCCAAGGTAGAGACCATGGGAATGGTCCAGCGCTTAATGGCCGGCTCCCACTTCTCGTACCACGGTATCCCCCCATACCGCTGTTCCTCGCACAAGTCCGCGTCTACAGGCCATCTGAGTCGGTGGTTATCGAACCTCCACCAGTTCTCTTGGAGGAACTGGTACACCTCCACTGCGTCAGCATCTGTGCATCTCCATCTTTGACTGTGTTGCCGAAGTACTGGAAACCAAGTTACCTCCGCCCAAGCTATGGAGAGGTTAGCATCTGGTCATATCACTCAGCCAAAAAAAGAAAGTAGTATATGTAGAGATGAATCTCTCATAATACATGGAACTTCCCAAGTGGTAAGGAATCTCTCAGAATGAGTGGAGTATTCTAAGTAGGATAAGAGTATTACCCCTCATGGTTGACTTACCTGGTAGCGGATCCGCCAAGCCAGTATATAGAGCTGTATACTCTTCCACCCCCTTAAAGACCAGCCTGCTCATACCGCACAGGCCAGCCCCTCGATCTCGTTTACTTCGATGGCTCCGACTTTGTCGTTTATTGCTATATTGCCATTCATCCCATACAAGTTCTGTGTCAACCATAAGACGACGAACTTTAGCCAGTTCTTCCTGGTCGCAGTTGGTGCGAAAGTATATGTGGTTGTCCTCGTCGATCAAGCGGCGTCCGAGCAAGAGAGTGTCGGTCTCGAAGTTGAACGGGACCATCGGTGGGTTATAATTCACCGAAAAACTCAACGGATGAGTCTTGTGCGCCTCCCTTCGAGATTCTCTGCAGATATATAGATTGGTAATCTGTTTTCCAAAGGCAATAAAGTCGTTATTGTCCTCGACGACTTCGACGAGGCGTGGTCCAGGCATGTTGAGTGACCAAATATGACGGCGGACTGTGATGGGTAGCCTTGCGAATGGATGGAATGTCCTCGGGATGTCGATTTCGACGATCGTGCCTGAGCTCGAGTTCGAGGATAGTGACATGGCAGTGCTGTCAGTAATAGACATGGTTGCCAGCTGTAGCTGTAGTGGTGGTGTTATGATGGAAGATTCTTCTGGTGTTGTGATTGAAGGCTCGTCTGGTGTTATGATGGAAGGCTCTTCTGATGTTGTGTAAAGTTGTGGAAGCTCGATCTTTTTCCGAAGTGCGATCTGCCAAGTTGGCTCGGTGTCTTTTTGACAGTCATTATTATCACACCGCACTGCGCGGTGAAGATCTTCCTGTTCTCTCGAGGGAGATCTGACAGCATCTGGTGATGGGAAGCGTTCTGCTGTTGCAGCAGCAGATACTAGTTCTGGTTTATGATCCTATTCATCATCCTCCTCGTCTTCCTCGAGGATTACAGAGCACCGGAGGGGCTTGTGTGCCTGTAGTATATGGCGAGACATGCTGTATTCAATAGCTGTCCCGAGGATCTTGGATAATGAAAGCAGCTGATCGATCATATAATAAATCAAAGCAAGAGGAGCGAAGGTGTAGATTGGTTTGTGAAGCGTTGTTAAGGAAAAAAAGACAATGTGAAGCAACACAAGAGAACACAACGTGATAGAACGCAACGCAAACCAACTCAAGGTATAGGATGGGAATCACATGTTACAACTAAAATGTTCAAGGTAATTCATTATTCAGTACACATAGGTGGTGTCAAGTCAAACCATCGCTGAGCCGCAGACTAATCTCATTCCACATCCTCACTCAGGCGTCTCCTTGACCCCTGCAAACCCAAGGAAAAATTCACTAAGTCCCCAAGCCCCAGGGTCGGGTACTTGCTCAAAGCCTGATCCGCCGATATAGACGGCTCTGCCTAGACTGGCCTGCATGCCCTTTGTCCCCGCCGCCCCTTTCCTTGAGGCCAAGGCTGCCTGCTTCACATCGCCCGTCGAATTGAGAGTATCAACGAACGGGTACAAGGCATCGATCAGAGTCCGATCTCCCGGCTGTGCCGGAGTGTACTTGGACAGAGCCTCTGATGCATATTTGAGTGCTGCAGCCCATACCTTTGCGGTTGCCTCACCAGCAGCTTGCTCCTGCAGTGATGTGATCAAGGCGTTGAGATATATAGCGTATATGGCTCCTGAAGTTCCATCCATAGAGCTCTCCACGACTCGAGCGACCTTGCTCACATCCACTGCTGCGTCACCGGAGAAGTTAAGTTCCTTCAAGATAGCTAATTTCGTTAGCGATATTGTAATTGTGTGGCGAGGCATGGGACTTACCTTCAGCTCCTCTCTTCAGACAGATACCACAGTCGCCATCGCCGACAACTGTATCATATTTTGTAACATCAGGCTCTGAAAGAATCAATCTCTCCAGACCAGCGGTCAAGGACGCCCTTGCAGCCTCAGGGTTTAGCTTTAATCCACTTGTCTTGGCCCTTTCTATTTTCGAGCTTAAAGTATCTCGTACTTGGCTTGACTTGGCTTCCCAAGTCTCTTTTCTGATCGGGGCGGCCCATCCAGTAGCTTCGCAAGGATCGTCCAGTAACTGAATCATGCTGGGGCCACCGATATTTGTGTTGACGGTGTTGAGGATGGATATGCTGAATCCAAGGCCATTGAGACTAGTCATATAGGTCCCAGCCAATACCCTAGCCGGCTTGATTTTGTAGGTTTTCTCCAATTGCTCAATTACCTCCGTGGTGATCCCACCGAGCTCCAGAACACTTATACCGCCGAGGTTGTTGATTAAAACGACGACCTCATTTGAATTGACGTTCAAATATGCGCGGTCCTCGTCCTTCCAGTCCAACAGCTGCTGAAGCATTCTGCTTACCAGTTCGGGAAGAGCGACCACAGCCCGTCCGCTTCCGGGCTCGTTGTGAATGCCCATGCCAATTTCGACTTCCTCGGTGGCCAGACGCTCATCAGCGATCGCATCAACCGGGGCGGGAGCTCGGCCTGGTACATGGACATGGTCTAAACTGGCACCAACACTGACAATATTGTCGGCGGTCAGCTTTGCCACGTTGTAGACATCTTGGAGGCTTGCTCCTCTTGCTGCTAAGGCACCAGAGATCTTGTGAACCAGAACAGTTCCTGCAATTCCTCGTCTGCCGACTTTCCCAGACTTTATTCGGCCAACCCCCACATCGTCTCCAACAACCAGCATCTCAACGTTGAAGCCTTCCGATTTGGCCTTTTCCACCGCCATGCCGAAGTTAAGCACGTCGCCAGTGTAGTTCATGACCGTGACTAGTATGCCCTTCTCAGCGTCGACTCGGGCAGTGATAGCTTGGCGGATTTGCTCCGAGCTTGGGGAGGCGAATATTGTTCCAGCTACAGCGGCCGAGAGCAATCCATCTCCAACAAAGGCTCCAAAGCTAGGCTCATGGCCACTGCCTCCTCCGGACACAATAGCAACCTGCTTTGCGGCATCGGTTGGACGGCGGTAGATAACCTTGTGCTCGGCATCGAGGGCGACGGCGGGATTGGTGATGGTCAAGGCCTTTAGGGCCGAATTTACCAGATGGGTAGGATCATTGATGAAGTGTTTCGGAGACGACATCTTGAGGGATGGTAGTTAAGTCAGGAAAGGGGTAAGGAAGTCGAGCAAAAGGGCTCTGGTCTGAGAGGGGTAGCAAGACCCTTATATCGCAAGGCCTGGGCCATGGTGCAACAGTGGGAGTGGGAGTGGGAGAGCGAGTGGCGGGGAACTGGACAGTTATTGATGGTTGATCCATTGATGTAAGATGCGGGGCCCTTCGCGGGGCTTCGAAAGGGGAGCTGTGCAGGGCGTTTTAGGCGTTCAGCGTTCAGCGTTCAGCGTTAGGCATCAGGCATCAGGCATGTGAGAGGCGAGAGGCGAGGGGGGAGTCTGGGGGAGAAGATCAACATCCGCATCCGCATCCGCACCCGCACCCGCATCTCTGTCCCCCCCTTACTCCTTACTTTGGAAGGTCTTCCGATGCTGCGGGAGCCGTTCGGTTGCCACGATGGAGTTAGATGGAATGGTCACCCCACACCCAACACCCGAGTTCGGGTACTTGGTTAGGTCGTAGGTATGCATGCGAATGCGAATTTACATCACAAATAGTAGCCACAAATGAGTAGCCTCATGCTATTATTATTGTTATTATATTACTCGTACATACCTATATAATTAATGTTAGCTTGTCGTGAAGTGTTCCTCTTTTTAGTTAAGTTAAAATTCCCCTTGAAACTACGTTACCTTCAATCTTTAGCGTGTAGTCGTAGTGTGTACGCCTTCTGCAAGAACTACTCTGTAAGAACTAAGAACTAACTATTATTGTCTGTTATCCCTCGGCAATACGCCGCTTATACGGCGGGAATAGAAATCTCATTCGATTAATAAGGTTGTATATCGATGGTGGCAGAAAAAGAGGCGGTGAGAGCGATATAGAGCTTTATTACTTCGGTATCATCTTGCCCAGCACTTGCACTTGTACATGTACGCTAACAGGATAACCAACCATCCCTGCAATGATAAGTAATAATAATTTGTGACGACGACCCTTCCGTCGAATTAACCCAACTTCATCAAAACCCTCTGCAATGGCCGAAGGAACAGTAACGACCCTCGCCGTGCCAGGCCAGCTACTGGGCGCTACGAGCGAGTATCTGCCAGGGCCAGGCACACACATTCACAACTCGAGCGTCTATGCCTCGATCCTGGGGCCGGTTACCACCACTACGCCTCCAAAACCAGCGGGGCCTCAAAAACGATTGACGAAGATCACCCCGGCAGCTCCAGCAGCCCTGCCTACCATTTCTATCGAGAGGAAGATATCTGCGGGCAATCCAAAGGATCCACGGGGCAGAACAAAGACGGAGGTCTTGCCGGAAGTGGGTAGTGCCGTGCTTTGCAGAGTGTCGAGAATAACTCCCAGACAAGCCAATGTCTCAATTCTAGTCGTGGGGGAAACAGTGTTGGATGGCGAGTGGCAGGGCTTGATACGGGTGCAGGATGTCAGGGCGACGGAGAAGGATAAGGTCAAGATATTCGAGAGCTTCAGACCCGGAGACATTGTGCGCGCGACTGTGGTATGTGATCTAAATTGCAGAAATCAATACGAAAAACCTTGAGGCTAACTGAGAACTACAGATCTCTCTGGGCGATCAATCGAATTACTACCTCTCCACCGCAAGCAACAACCTGGGTGTCATCATGGCTACAAGTGAAGCTGGGAACACCATGTATCCCGTCAGCTGGAAGGAATACCGGGACCCTGAGACAGGTGCCAGCGAGGCTCGAAAGGTTGCGAAGCCATTCTAGGAGGATCTCTAGTGTCTTGAAAGATGTGTCGATATATTGGCATAGCGGCCGGAGTCTGGAGCCATTCGAAAAAAATACCCGCACATGATATAAAATTCGAATTTTGATTTCCAATCTGCCGGGGCTGGGTTACATATTCACAATAGAATGTACGTCCGGTATTGCCATTACGTTGGCCCTTGCTCTGGCAACATAGACAAATTTGGGGGACGGGTCTCTGAGAAGCACATCGGACGCATTGAGAAATATCGGTTCCCAGTTGGGGAGTGTCGACCCTTTCGCGGGATACTCTTGTCTTCGACAGGTGGTGATGACTAGATAGTTGCTGTGCTCTGGGATGGCAAGTCATCGAATTAGTCCTCGATGGCTGTTGTCTCCCAAATTTTATATTGGCCCAGCGGCGGAAGATATCTTACGAGATGAAAACATTCTCTGGGGCCCTAGTGTATCAACATCCTAGTATGGAAATTTATCTATGAAGCTTGCTACTCCTTAAAGCTCCCAAAAAGAGCTATTCTCTGATTTATTGCTTTTCCGGCTCCAAAATGCACTGGCGTAATTTCCATCCTTCCATATCTTGCCTTTACTTCTCAACTCTTACCTTCAAATGATGCAGTTTTTGATATGCAACGGCTACATTACCACGACATATCACTCGTCCTGTATATGTATACCCGCAAATTGGATATAGGCTATCATCCTTGATTTCTACCGCGGAAACTCAGCTGTAAGAGCGTTCAGCTCAGACCGATAAATAGCATTGTTCCATAAAGTCAAGCAACCGCCTTTGCAATAGCATTCTACCCTTCTTATCCCTCTAGCTACCCCTCCCCTAACCGCCACCATGGAAGCCATAGACCCGCCAACTGAACGAACATTCTCAGATTCCCTAGGCTTTACTTAAACCCCTCCAGTAACGGTCATATGCTCCTCGGAAGCGGGAGGCTCATCCATCATTTCAGTTTTTAGTTGCGCATTCAATTCTTTTTCCTAAACCGCCAACAAGTATGTCAGTAAGCTCATTGCCCTTCACTTCACCATTCCCGCCTCCCAGGGACGAAACGCCTACCTCAAGAACCGCCCTCGCACTTTCCAACGCCCGAACCGCAAGTCCCCACCACTCAGTCTGCTCCTTCAAGCTATTGATCAACTCTTCTTTCTCCTCCTTCAACCTATTGATCATCTCCTCCTCCTCCCGCGCTAGTTGGATAGCCCATGAGATGAGGATAATGCAATTGGTGACCGCGAACAGAACTACGGGACATGTCAGCAAAGTAAGGATAGCATAACCCCAGAAAGGATACTACGTGCTTCGATTTCCTATGATCCCCGAAGGACACCTCATCAACTTCTCATACCCCACCCATCGAAAGACCTCGCGATTGAGGTATGTTAAAGCCCAGGATATAGGCAGGCCGATGAAGACATCCCATATAACTGTGCAATCCGAAAACGCGTGCTACGGTTAGCCTCTCCCCCGTCTTTAAAGAAGTATCTTGAGCAAAGAAAATGCCGTGTAATTAGGAAACGGGTAAACACGAAGGGGAAAATGGACGTGGGGAAAGTGAATAGTATGTACTTAGCACCAAACCCGGATTCCTCAGATCGAAAGGCTTTTTTTTGTTCTCACGTAATAGGAGAAAGGACGGTGATGGCAGTGGAGGTAACTCGCCAAGGTCTTTCATGGCTGCTGATTTATTATCGCAAGTCCTTGCTTCTATGATACGAGTTGCGGTTAAAGTCGCATAAACAGGGTCCCAACCGAATGGCCTGAGGGGGTGTTGTATCTGTGGTCGTATTTAGCGTAACGTCGTATGGCATGTAGAGCTGAAGTTGACCCCTTCAAGACGGAGCCTGGGAACTGGGAGGGGGTACAAATGATGATGAGAACCCGAGAAAATACGATGGCAGGTCATCAATATAGCAGGTGATAAGAAATACTGCGTGAGGCCTTGTGTAGCGGTTCTACTCCTAGTGTGACCCAAGGTACCTTTCCGGAAGTCATTCACCGCCCAGGCGAAATCGTCAAGGTTCAACTAATTTGATCCCATGTATCCATCACTTAGGGCTACGTACGGTGTTGATGATAGCACATTTAACAGAGTTAGGGCTTCATTAATTCTAATAAACGCTGTTTGAACTAACATGACACCTCCTATTCGACGGATTCTAAGGCATATTTAATAGTGGTTAGTCATTCTCGTCGTTTTGTGATCATACCCTGCATCATACAAGAACCTCTGACTATTGTCCAAGCAAAAGGCCTATCCTGATAGACATAAAATTTGGCTTATACTCAGAACCAGGCGTGGAGCAGATTCCACAACCGCCATGGTCTTTGCTATCTGCATACTATTATTCTTCTCCGGGAACAACGCCATTGATATCATGAATGGCAGTCCCACTACTCTCGTATCGACTTAGCTGAGATGGGCTTCTTACACCCTCCACCCCAAGTAGACCTCTGTTCGTTATATCCGCCATTGCGGGATTCTCGCTTTGATAGTCCATATTCGGCCCGCATACGTTTTCATTATCATGCGATAACCGCGGGGTCCTCATCCCTCGACTAAAGTTGCTCTTAGAGCGAACGGATACCTTCGAGAAAATTTCGACTTGCTTTTCAGCAGTTTCAGCTCTGCTCTTCCAAATCTGTATCTCCCATTTAGCCTCTCGAAGCTGGGTACTCAGGGTTCTAATATCTAGAGTGCTCTTTGTATCTAAATCCTGTTTCAACCTTCGCATATCAGCCTCCATCTTCCCGATATGGAGGTGGAGAGCCCTGATTTGCGAATGCAGCAGCGAGTTGCTACGTGGTGATCGTGGGCTTGACTCTTGGTTGCGATATTGTGTCTTGTTAGAGGCATCTATAAAGTGACGAGGATGTTGCATAAAGTTGGCGGGAGCTTTATTTGGGGCATTGGAAGGCGGCCGATGAAATTTCATACGTTCAATCACTTGAGGCGGCTGAGTGGCCGACATGACTTTCCTTTCGACATTTCCACCACCTGACGGACGATCAACGTGCGCGCTACCCTGGTGCTTTGCCATTGAACCCGTACAAAGCTCAAGATGTTCCGAAGAAACAGAGTATGGGCTGACGCTACCCACTGCAAAAGCTGCAGGGAAGTTGTTTATCTCTCTAGAAAGCTTTCGATGTCGTTGAGGTGGCTTAGACTTTCCCAAAGGCTGCTGTATAGAGGTCCGCTGCGGAGTCCAAGGACTCTCTTGTCTCGAACCCCGATGCACGCCAGCCTTCCAGTTGTGTTCTGCTAGCAAAATATTGCGATTTGGCCGTGGAGTTAGGTCCAAAGTTCCCGACTTTTCGGATTTTGTAGGCGACGTTGGACTTGCATGGTATGGGGCGACGAGACCAAGTCTCCTTGGTGATTCAAAACCGGACGATGAATCGATAGACAAAGATTCTGCCCCCGCACGCCCTTTTGAAGTGGATGGTGGCCTATCAAATTTTGCGGCAAGGGCTTTGACACTGCCTTGAGAACTGCCGCGACCTACAAGATCCTTCCGATCATCGTGACTAGTTGACGGCGTTTTGGTTGTCGATAATATGCTATTGAGCTTCTGGTTATAATTCTCATGGACAACTTTTACCGGGCTATACTTATTCATAGGAAGTAAAGGGGGGTCCTTTCCCTGTATCGTGAAGGCATTTAGTTCAGGTAGACAAGAAGCGGTTGCAGAATTGGCCTGGGTTGATGTATTGGATGCTGGACCGCCGTCGGCCCCATTTTCCTGGGCATGTCTAAGGGAACTGTGGATCTTGGTCTCTTGATCATGTGTCTCCCCCGCCTCTACGTTATTATCAGCCTTGTTTAATGGTTCATTGGGCATGAACTGTGCAAGTACAGCCAACGAAGCTAAATCTTCATTATGAGAGATAGCTGATAGATGATCTTTAGTAGGGCTCTTAAACGACCCCCAGATATACTCAGGTGTCAAATCTGGAAACATGGGATCCGAGAGTCGCCTTGGAAGAGTGACCTGCAGTTCTGGCAGATGGGTTGGCTCGCGTTGCACAGCCGGATTGGATATTTCGATGCCGGGTTGTTCTGAAGTATAAAACGGCCAAGTTTCACCTTTCAAGCCGAATGGAGGGATTTGTTGGGATGTCGCAACTTGTTTAATCGGTGACAAATCCACGACATCAGTGGTGAAGTTTTCCTCTTGGAAACTCTTCTTTTTGTCCGATGGATGTTGCTTTCGCAGCTTGATACGCTTTCCAGGTATTTCCGAAGACTGCCCGCTTGGATCATCATGACGGCTGCCGGTGGTAGCCCGGATCGTGGTAGACTTCCGTTTTCCCGGAGACGTGGAAACCACCAGCTCCTTGTTGTCATCATTTTGAGGACTCTGTGGCAGTTTTCCCCTGGAAGAAGTGGCATCCGAGTCTTGACAATGAGGATATTCGCTCCGTAAAATTTCCCCGAACGTTCGAGGGGTTGTTTGATTCTCAAGAGTCATGTGGCTGTGGGAGCCATTCTCGTCTGATGCTTCTATATGATACTCCATTTTTATCGGAGCAACATCGATATTTGACATGTTACTGACGACACATTCTTCCTCTGGAGGAGTAGTGGGGCTCCCTTCTTGCTTATAATTTGTATCCGGTCCGCCGAGTGGTCCTGGAGTGTGGACCGGGGCGTCGAAAGGCGGAGATGATGAGCAGGGAGGCTTATTGTTACCATCTTCGTGTGACCTTTTTGGAACATTGATCCTTTTTCCTATCTTAAACGTGCTTCTGGGGGTCTTCAACAAATCCGGATCAATTAGTTCCTCGACAGTTGGGGAGAGTGCGCTAATCGACTTCGATTTTGCGAGGATATGGCTAGAATTTGATCGAGTTCGTGATCGCTGCTTTTTAACCATCAAATCATCGTTCTGTTGCGATTCTGAGATCCCTCTAGGATTATCTTTACTGAAGTCACCGATCCCTATTCAATAATCTAAATTAGCTACTAGAAATTATAAACCAAGAGAGATAACGCCTACATCGAGTTGGAGTTGGAGACCCGCTTCTTTCAATGTTCCTTAGCGGAAGCTTAACACCGTCCCAGCTCGGCGGTTTTCGTAGAGCAAATGTCTCTGATATCGAAGTCCGTGGGAATGGGAGATCTGAATCATGGGATTCAAAGACTTGAGGGCCACCGATAACTTTGAGCGAAGTCAACGTTTTCATGTGGCGGGTGACATCACTCCAATGAGTGATAAGCATCTCTGTGATGCCATTAGCAATCTTGATTTTATCCACCTGCGTATTGAATGAGACGCCCTGCTCTGTGCTTTGCACCTGCTTTAGCCTTTGCTTTTTGGATTTCGGCGGGCTAATTGGAAGCAGAACTAGTCCTGCCCGTGATTTTGCCAAGTGTATATTCCAATCATCAAGCAATTCTCCAACGAGTAGCGGACCAAATACGATCCCTAGGGCTGCGTAGCCCATGAGATCAGATGTAGGGAGCGGGCTTCCTCCGTCCCTGGACGAAATTTCGGCTGTCCGGCCAACCATGCAAAGAAGGCCGAATACTGCACAGATGAGCTCCCGTCGGTACTGGGATCTCAAAGTAGATATGGCTAGGGCGATGAGCCTTGCTAAGGCTTTCCGCTGTTTAGTCCCTGTCAATTCAGTATCCCATTGCAGCTGGCTTTGAATGGAAACGAAGGCATCAAAGAGTAGCAGAGAACCCAATATTCCGCCGGGTAAACCGGAAAGTAACTTTTTGAACGTTGACGCAACATCGTGTACGTCGCATCTAATGTGGCCAGGGAGGGTCGGGCATCTAACCGTACCGGAGATTACCTCTGGGTTTTCGTCGACGGGGCAATAATGATCGTATAACGCTTCAACTACGTGATGCGAGCCAGGAACTCTGAATACTCCGCTGGTAACGGGCGCTTAATGTGTATCAGTACAGGTAACGAGTGAGGTGCGGAAACGCCCTACCGTGCTGAATAAGATATTGTGCCGTCGCACGAAAGCATGTCGGGATGGCCAAATTCCCAGTAGCGTATTCTGCAGGTAAATATAAGGGACTCAACCCACAAAGTCGGACTAATTCCGGGAGACTCTTGTTCTTCAGTTTATCCTTTCGAAGTTTCAGCCGTAGAGATATATCGCTAATGCTACGCCTATGCTTCAGGTGTTTCTCCGGTTTAGCGCTTTGCGTTGCCGGTATTCTCTTGAGAATCTTCCTCAAAAACCAACTTCCAGGTTTGCCATTAATAGTGGTCGAACGATCCTGTAATATCTAGTCAGCATTTTGTCGGCGTAATAGAAGGACTTTTGCCTACACTATCTTCATAGTCATCCGCAACGATAACGCGGACTCCGTGCTAAAACAAGAAATCAGCAATGAATAGTGACGCAGCTCCGGGTCCTTCAAACCTTCGCTGCGAGTCGGTTATATTCCTGAACAAAGGCTGATCGGTCCTCGAATTCTTCACGGTCAGAGAGAATGTCTTGACTTGAACAGGTCCAGGTAGTGCTGCTGCGCATCACCCGCCGAGGTTTGCTTGCTTCGTCCGATTCCGTACGTCTACCCTGCATTTTCAACGGCTCGAGAGTTTGGTCTCCAATGGGAGGGCTTGTAGATGATGCCTGTCGTTGTGAAATATGAGATCTCATGAGAAGGCCTTGCGCAATATTTATATTGTCGGATATGCCGCCCAGCGCATCTAACGGGTGGGGATTTGATATGGTTCCCGATGATGAACGGGAAATAAGACCATGATTGAAGAATGGCATATTGACGCGTCTTTTTGTTTCAATAATAAGTAGTTGTGATTGTTTTGATTCCTTTTGACGCCTACCACTTGAAGGACAGATCAAAATTCTAGCTTTGGAGGGCACGACCGCACCTACTAAATCTTAGACTCTAGGAATTATAATGCGCACTTGCTTTGTTTCGCTCGAAGTTCTATTTGTGGTAGGAGGGTCTTGCCCGTTATTCCTTTTATTACCGGGAAGGTGCCCTTGACGCCTTCCTTCACGCTAACTCAGATTTAAGTTTGACAGGGAATGCATGGAGAATGGTATTATTGAAGAAACCGCAAAGGAAATCTATATGGACTCCGCCTCCTAGTATGTGCGAGGCTCACCGGACGCCAGTTCGCTATGCAACGCCTTCCCAATCGTAAGCTTTCATGATAAATCCAACAGATGTACTTATCCATCCTCCGCTCCGTGTAGAAGAACATATTTCAGAATATCGGAAAGCGATATAACACCTTTCAGACGGTTCTCTTCGTCAATAATAACCAGTCGATGAACTCGAGATTTTCGGATCGTATCGAAAATCGAATCTAGTCTATCCTCCTCGCTACAGGTGTAGATCCCGGGGAAATCTTCAGCTCGCTTTCCCAAGGCATCCCCTACATTCGTAGTAAGATCGTCGTAAACCCCGCCTTTAATGATGGTGATCACGTCAACGGCCTCGAAAACGTTCAAGACACGGTTGTCTTCGTCAACGATGGGCACACTTGAGATATTGTACTTGACCATTAAATGGATGACGTCGATGACTCTGGTATCCACGTTTGCCGTCTGCAAGTTCCCGTAAGTGCCGAGGTTGATTTCCGAGACACTTTTCTTCAACATCTCGGTCTCGACCACGTTGACGGCTATGAACTTCAGGATTCTATACTGTGTGATGACGCTAACCACCATCTCTCGCCCGGTCTCATCATCGATGTCAACGAGCGGTATTCTTCGAGCTCGGGTTTTTAACATTTGGGTGCAGGCTTCATAAAGAGGTCGTGTCGGGTTGACTGATAACGTTTCTAGCGGTAGAACACCGATCGCCTTCTCGATATCTATCAAACATTCAGCCTAATCTTCCAGTGGTGTTTATGGGATTCGGCCCTACCTCTTAAGCTGCTCAGCCGGAATTGGTCTATCTGATTCAGGGCGTCCGGGTTCTGCCAGTAGTATTGCACAACGTTGATATAGTCCGAAGTTGTGAGGAGGCCCGCGAAGGATGATGTGTGAGAATCCCAGAGCGGGGCGGAGACGATTCCTGCGGGGTTTACTCATTAGCACTCTATGCCATTCAAACGGGAACATATATCTACCATTCTGCAGTAATATGTTCAAGCTCTTCTTCACGAGCAGATCAGTGTTGAGTATGATGAGTCGGAAGGAGAGCGGGAGGACGTCGTAGCTTGTCCGAATCTTGAGGAAGTCCCGGATCGCCTTCTACAGGATCCAAGTATGTCAGCCTCGCGGATTCAATAAGGAAGCCAAAACATCTATCGCTCGTCTCCGGCGTCCACGAGCGGATAGCAACATCGTTATAAATCGAACTGGGGCCCCACTTACCAACCCGCTCTGCTGGTCCTTGTCCACGGTGCTCAACGGTTTGTCCTGCATTGCGCGGTTCTGGGCTGGGGAAAGGAAGGTGGAAGGTTGGGCAATCTGGGACGACTCGTGACCATGTCTAGCGATGCTCGTTGGCGTTGCGATGTTCTTGACGGGATTGGGTGCGGGTGGCCGTGAGCCCTCAGCCGTATCAGACATGGGTGATTGAATATGGGGGGGAGATGGACATTGAAGAGGGAGAAGACTCGGGGGAGTGATATCTGGGGGGTGATTGCCCTTGCCCTTCGCAGACTTCGCGGGTAGATCGTGCGGAAGGTGATTTGGAAGTACAATGACCAGAATGGAGAGAAAATGGATATCCCTAGGGCGAGCTTCCTGGCGGTTGATGGGGCTGGAGAAGATCGGCGGGGGACCTTTCGACGTCGCGTTTGGCGATTCACGTGACGTGTTGCTGTGGGGAAGGGCGATTATCAAGCAGCTCGCCCAATCATTCTACTACGTTTGATGTTTACTAATATGCTGCTTTGGGCGATTTTATGTGCACATAGTAAGAAGTACTTCGTAGCCACGACTGATCTCCTCCTTGGTTCTCTTTGGAACTTTAACTTAATTTGGAACTTTGAAAATCTAATAATGTTATTGGTATAGACTGCATAATCTCTGGTCTCTCCTTTTATATGAGGATGCTACTCGGCGCGGAGAACCACCGAAACACTCCTTGCATTCCTCTTGATCTCGAGGTAGGACACGAGTAGGAGATGAGTAGCCTGGATAGGATAGCTGATAACAGCGAGACTCAACTGATACTTGCCCGTCATATAACTCGGTCCCCGGTAGTTCACGCATAGATGGACAGGTAGGTACCTAGCTACTGATGTACTTAGGTACTACTGAAGGCTCCGAGTAAACGCTGCACCGACGTGCAATGGTCCGCCTATATATCTTGACCTCCCTCCCATGTATTCAGCCTCCTTGAACGAAGTATTTCTTACTCTGGATTAGACTCAGACTCAGGCTTAGACTCAGACTCAGACTCAAGACACTGTGTCGAAGTGCAAGTCGTCTGACATCCCGTCAAGTGCAAATGTCTCGTCTAATTAAGGGAAATAGTCGAGCAAGGCCTGCCTTGGCGTCCGCCGCGCGCCGACGTACGAAGTCGCATCTCCAAGCTAATCCAGGACAAGCTTCAACTCGTGAGCTCTGCAGCTGTCCAACTCCATGACGCCCCGAGCAACGCGGTGCACCTACACAACGCCGACGTAGGTTGCCTCATCGACCTCTCGCTCCGTCTGTTACTCTCTGGGTGGCCGCGCTGTCTCCTCCTGTATCACCGCCAGCCTTGACCATACAAGTACCCAACTGCCGCCTCGCCCGCTCACCACCTGTGTTCCGCCTGCCGTGCCGACTTGCTTGCTTGGTTCAACCTTCGGCTCGCATTCCACCAACAACAACACAGTTAACCTCACGAATACAATAAAAACACCTGGTCCTGCAGGACCAACCTCTAGAGATGGGTGCCTGCAGCTCGTCGTGCTGTGGAGGTATGCATAGACTGTTTGTCCTGGGTTCATTTTCGGGGTGCTGACCATCATTCCATTGACAGGCAGGTCTCGCGATGGACTGTATGAACCAGTCTTGGCCGAAAGCGAAAGAGAGGCCGTTGCAGACCTACTTCAATATCTGGAGAATGTAAGAATGCCTCACCTGGTCAAGGTATCTCTATCTACATCTACATCCACTAATACCTCTCCAGCGTGGCGAGACCGACTTCTTCTCTGGCGAACCCTTACGAGCTTTAAGCACCCTAGTCTTTTCCGATAATGTCGACCTGCAGCGCAGCGCAAGTTTGACATTCGCCGAGATTACAGAACGAGGTACGTCTATAGTGCGATGGCGGAAGAGCCGCGATCTGGATGCCCTCCACGCGCGACGATGCTGTCCTGTTGCGTACGGAGAGATGGAACTTATACCACGCTCGCGGCTGTCACTTTGGATGATTATCATTGGGCAACATACTAAACGGTATTACAGATGTCCGCGAAGTCGGCCGAGATACGCTTGAGCCAATTCTATTTTTGTTACAAAGCGCGGATATCGAGGTTCAGCGGGCAGCTAGCGCGGCGTTGGGAAACCTTGCTGTTAATAGTAAGTACCTCAAGTAGAATCTTGAAACCACTTGGTGTGCAGTTTCTGACTTTGTCAGCCGAAAATAAAGTGGCTATTGTTCTCCTGGGGGGTCTTACCCCCCTTATCCGCCAAATGATGTCGCCCAATGTTGAAGTACAATGCAATGCGGTTGGTTGCATCACAAACCTGGCAACGCACGAGGACAACAAAGCCAAAATAGCCAGATCGGGAGCGCTGGGCCCTCTTACACGCCTGGCAAAATCGAAGGACATGCGGGTACAAAGAAATGCAACTGGAGCTCTTTTAAATATGACACATTCTGGTAAGCCCTTGTAGGCAATGGTTAAGTTGTCAATCTAACTTATGGCTTGTAGATGAAAACCGGCAACAGCTTGTGAATGCCGGCGCAATCCCGGTCCTCGTACAACTTCTGTCTTCCTCGGATGTCGATGTCCAATACTATTGCACGACTGCTTTGAGCAACATCGCCGTCGATGCCAGCAACAGGAAGAAGCTCGCTCAAAGCGAAACCAGGCTCATCCAGTCCTTAGTTAACCTCATGGACTCGTCATCTCCAAAGGTTCAGTGCCAGGCGGCGTTGGCTCTACGTAACCTTGCCTCCGACGAGAAGTACCAGCTTGAGATCGTCCGCGCACGTGGATTAGCCCCTTTGCTCCGACTTCTACAGTCCTCATACCTACCTCTTATTCTATCTGCCGTCGCTTGTATACGTAATATCTCTATCCATCCCCTGAACGAATCGCCTATTATCGACGCCGGCTTTTTAAAGCCCTTGGTGGACCTGCTAGGATCAACAGATAACGAAGAGATACAATGTCACGCTATCTCGACGCTCCGGAATTTAGCTGCCAGTTCCGATCGCAACAAAGCCTTGGTCTTGGAGGCCGGTGCTGTCCAGAAATGTAAACAGCTAGTCCTCGACGTTCCATTGAGCGTGCAGTCGGAAATGACGGCAGCCATTGCAGTTTTGGCTCTGAGTGACGACCTCAAGACTCATCTATTGAACTTGGGTGTTTTTGATGTACTCATTCCCCTAACCGACTCTCAAAGCATCGAAGTGCAAGGTAATAGTGCTGCGGCTCTTGGGAATTTGTCTTCAAAAGGTGAGGCGGTATCCGAAACCTTCCCCTTTCCTCCTACTAACAGTTTCCAGTCGGCGACTACTCCATATTCATCCAAGACTGGACAGAGCCTAATGGAGGCATCCATGGATACCTCAAGCGTTTCCTTGCAAGCGGAGATGCGACGTTTCAACATATCGCAATCTGGACCCTTCTTCAATTATTGGAATCCGAGGATAAGAAATTGATTAGCCTCATTGGGAAGTCAGAGGAGATTGTTCAAATGATCAAAACGATTGCCGACACACAAATCGAGTCCGATGATGAGGGCGAAGAGGATGGTGAAGGAGAGGTCGTTCAGCTTGCTCAACGATCCCTGCAGCTCTTAGGGCAAGGTAGCAAGACCTCACATATTGAAGGTTGAACGACGTGCGTCTCGAATAGAACTTTGCTTTGTTTTGCATTCTGCGGTGTCGGAAGGCGTGGTGTTAGGCGTATGTACCTGGGAGGTCATCTTTTAGCAGCGCGCATTGGTGGAGTGAGGATACTCAGGACTTATCCCCTGCGGCCAGACACAGTGGAAGACTTCCCCTGTCGTTATCAACAAGTCTGCATACATATCTTTTCAGACGTCTCCTTGGACCTGTTACAATTCATATTCATATTTTGTTATTCACTTATTGTTTTATGTACTTAGAGAAGGGGTTTATGATATCCACTAGTAAAACCAGATTCAAGGCTAATGATACATTCTATTCATTAAGAGCAATTTTAGGTGGCAAGCATAGCAGGCGACACAATCTAATGCTCGTCGATAGGGGTCAAAATATTCTCAGTCCACTGCCGCTCGCTCCAAGGTAAAACTTTTGCGATAACTTTACCCTTAATCAGCGCCATAGGCAAGGGCCCAAAATGCCTAGAATCCTTCGACCAAAGTAAATTATCTCCAACAACCCAGCAATGTCCCTTTGGAACCTAGCAAAACATAAGCTTCTTATGCACCCCAACTACATACATACCATCATGCAAAACTCACCTGTAGCATCTTGTCACTCATACTTTCCCTTGGGGAACCCATCATCACATAATCCCCCTCCATGCCCAGCACTCTCTTGATCACCTTGGCTCCCGGCTCATCCACGGAATCGAACGTGACTACATCCCCAACTTTTATACCCCTTCCACGGCGGTAGTACCGGGAAACCAAAACACTATCCCCGTAGGCGCTGAATGTGGGAAGCATTGAGGGGCCTAGCGTTATCGCGGTTGCGAAGCCATATTGCACGAACAAGTGGGCGGCGAGGATAGCTTTAAATGTACCGATAAAGAGGCGAAAGGATTGGCGGGCGCGCTGGGTTTGCAGTAGGTGGATTGGCATGGCATTACCGTTCGTAGCCTGTATTCAAAGGGATTTCGGGATACAGTATTTGATGAGTGGTCGTTA
The DNA here is from genome assembly GCF_003357145.1 of Venustampulla echinocandica. Classification (NCBI taxonomy): domain Eukaryota; kingdom Fungi; phylum Ascomycota; class Leotiomycetes; order Helotiales; family Pleuroascaceae; genus Venustampulla; species Venustampulla echinocandica. The sequence goes on along the minus strand of NW_022474206.1, from coordinate 3,771,359 downwards.
TAAGGCAATGTATTGTTTGATGGTTGCCGATTTGAGATCACGAGGTTTCAAGTCAGGTGTTTCCAATTCGGAGACCCAATTGGGCCAACTCCCAACGCCTCGTTCAGATTTAACATCATAAGCACTATGCTTCTTCCTTCTATTCCTACACCTATAGCAAACAAGCAACAACACAACAACCCAAAGTCAGCATCCTCAAGATGCAAAGCTCAAAATGTATCTTCAGCACGGCTGCAGCTCTGCAGCGCACTTTCATCACGCCCTTTGAGCAACGACAGCTCCAATTTGTATTCCAATCCTCCCGCGCAAGCTCCCTGTGCAGACAAGCTCCTCGGCTCCTTTCCCCTCTCGCTCGACAGCAACAAAAACGATATTACTATGTGGCCGGCACCAACCCAGTCAAATCGAGGCTCCCTCAGAACGATGAAATTAAAGCTTTCTCCGTACATTTGGTAAATGAGGATGGCACGTTAGGAGAACTACACCGAACACGATTTTTACTCGACAGGCTGGTCAAAGGAGAAGCCCTGATAATGGTTGCGGAAGCGGAAGCCGGCCGCCCTCCCGTCTGCAAAATCATAAATCGCAAAGAGCAGGCCGCTGCAGACCGCGAGAAAAAGAAAAAAGCGCAAGCGACGAAAGACCCAAGTTCAACGGTTAAGAACATCGAGCTGAACTGGGCTATTGAATCTAACGATCTGGGACACCGGATGGACAGGCTCAAGGAGTTTTTGGGGAAGGGATACAAGGTTGATTTACTGCTGCAGAAGAAGAGGAAGGGAAGGCCTACGACTATGGAGGAGGCACAGGAATTGGTGAATACGGTTAAGCAGACGGTGGAGGATGCTGGGGGGAGGGAGTATAAGGAGATGACGGGCGATTTGTTGCGGCAGGTTATGCTGTTTACTGTGGGAAAGGTACAGAAATAGATGGGAGAGTTTAGGTAATACAGGTGATGTTCTGTTTTCACGCCGAAAATGAGATTCTGGCTTGTTTTAAGATATCTATCAATAGAGACATCCCAAGTGGCAAGCGATCATGCATACTCTCAACTGATATAGAACATTATGTATTTCAGCATTTCTATTTTCTGTCTCTACATCTCTAAACTTATATTCCTGACCTTCGTAGCCGGGGGACTCTCTACAAGAAGCCAAAGTCGGTTATCATCAGGCTTAGTTATACTGTGATATAAGAGTGATTCTTCCCCTTGAGTTAGCACAAGGTGGCAGGCTAGTGTTAAGAGAGAAGGGGGTTTATGCCATGCTCAGTGGGTACATATTTATCTGGAGAATACTTCTTATGAAATAGACAATTTGCCAGCTAGGTGTGCAAAAGTTGCCGGTTCTTCTGGAGTGCTGCGATTGCCTCCATAGTTCACAATTGCAAGTTTGCAGTTCGTGAATTAGGCTAGGATGCAAAGTTTGGCAGTTGGGAATAAGTGCAGTCAGACTTGGAAGGATAAATCGGCTATGAAGCATCGTGCATATTTAATTGCTCCTATTTATTCCATTACTCAACATCGTACATGCCAGCATTTGCCTGACTGATCAATTACTTCCGCGTTGATTTAGCTATACCCGCTTCATACCACTCAAGCCGTCTCATTCGCGTCTGTATCGAGGAGATTATGTGTCGAGAATTTCCTCGAAGGCACCTTCCTTTCGAATAGGATATCCAGTTCCTCGAAAGTACGTCCTCTACTCTCAGGAATTCTGAACCAGCACCATACAAGACAGAAAAAGCTCACAGGGCCAAAGAGAAACCCAGCCTTTCCGCGCCAATTCGCTTGATCAGCATTAAGCATGTATGGGATGGCCACGGTGAAAATAATGGATGCACCGGCTTGTACAGCAGTGGCAATGGCGACTGTCTTTCCACGAAGTCTTGTTGCTGATATTTCGGAGATGATGACGAAGCAAATTGGCCCGACGGTCATCTGGTACACGAAGGTCCAGACGTCCATGAGCGAAGCTTGTGTCCAAACGACCGCAGTATTACTCCGACCGAAATCGAGGAAGGCGATAATGAATAAGAGCGTCGTCATTAGGGCCATGCCTGAATTATATATTGTCCGTCGGCCGAGCTTTTCCTATCAGCAAAAGTCTTTCAAAAGAGTGATATACGTACATAAGACATCAGAGGCCAGGAAAGGCACGTTCCGACGAAACCTAAGGCTGTATTACCGACTCCCACTATTTGCTGTTAATATTCATCTCACTCAAATTCCAATGGGTAGCGACTGACTGTTAAATGCATCTGCCGACTTGAGGCCGGCCTGCTCGAAAAAGTAATTGGCATAGCCGATGAGTGGATTGCCTCCGATAACTTGGATAAGGTACACCATGACTGAGATTTCAGTTCTCTTCAGATTGACACCCCTAAAACAATCAAGATACGTGGTTGTAGCTTCGAGCTCTTTTTCGAGGAGATCCGTCTCTTCAATCATAAGCAAAACCGAATCGATGTCTGGGCGATGTTTGGCGGAGGAGAGCTTCATCAGTGATTTTTTGGCATCCTCCTTTCGTTGCTGTCGAACCAGCCAGTATGGGCTTTCGGGGGCAAATGGCAAGCCTGCGAGCAAAATGATAGGCCATAACCATTGAACCGCAAATGGACCCCTATAAGCCCATTCATCCAATCTGCTCTCGAGGCCTGCCGCGCAGCCCTGGGCGATGAATTGTCCGATGACGAAAGCCAGGTTTACAGACGCTGTAAGGACACCTCGGAGTGCCAAAGGGCAGACTTCGGAGGCATAGACCGGGCCGATGACGACGTAAAATCCATAGGCCAACCCTCCAAGCATCTCTCCGGCGCATAGCATTCCAATACTTGTCGAGAAGAACTGCACGAAGACGAAGATGCTCGACCAGACACAGCACACGGCTAGAGTTTTTTTGCGTCCGAAACGCTCAAGCGGCCAGCCAGACGCAAGAGCCCCGAGGATTTGTCCGATGGGATTCCCCATGCCCAATGCAGTCTGCCACTCAGCCGGGATGATATATTCGCCTTCGTACTCATACCCAAATCGCCGTTGAAATGCGGGTAGGGCATAGAACGACGTGATGAGCTGCGCATCAAAACCCGCCATGATAACTGAAATACAGAAAAAGAGCGCCCAGAAAATTGCTGTTGGGTATTGCTTCACAGCTGTCCAGAATCCAAGGTTATGCTCCGCACTGGTGATGTCCCGAGTCGCGTCAATCTCAAGAAGGTTGCCTTTCTTGACATCATGCGACACCTGGTGAGTGTTGGTATCGTTGCCGTCAGCCATCTTGATATCCCCGTCCGTATCCTGCTTTGTCTCCGTCGCCATCTTTAGATTGCCCTCTGGTGTAGTGTGACGAGAGTTAAAAGGTGATGAGGAGGATGCGAGGGGGAAACGACGGTATTTTAAGCCCAACTATAAGTGACTTCTTATCTACGAAGTCACGATATGAAGGCTAACTAACATGATCGCCATTGGCCTATCTGGTTCGGTGGATAGTTGCGGGCATCCCCAGTTTGATTGATACCTAGGTAGGCAGTAACCTTGGGTTTGAACCTTGCGTGCAGCGTACTCCGCACCATGATGAGGCCCAATAACGAAGTGTCATATTCCCCGCAATGTCTAATTAGCTGGCGCTGATAGGCTTCTGCTTGTAGCCAGCAACGTTACATGGGTAGGAAATCAAAGCTCGTACTCCATAAAAGGAGTTAGGGTGGCACAAACAGAATCCAGTGATAGATGGCGTACAGCAGAGATTCGGTAAAGCTCGGCTTTTGATATTGCATTTATGACCTCGGACGGCATCCGGGGGAGATCCCACTTTTGTCAGTGCCGTTATCAGAAAGCAATGCTTATTATTTGCTCGGAAACGTACGAATATAATCCGAGGCGTAGCCATAGTGTAACGTCGTCCCACTAAAAGTATCCCGCTAGGCATGGAGTACACACGGAATACGTACATACCTAGACACATGTAACCATCCACGTGTCGCTTCTCCTACCTGGACTCCTAGGATACAGTACCGTTACCAAATATCAAGAAACCCCAGCACTCTGCTTTATCAAACAATCAAGCGCCGTAGTCCTAAGATTTGCCCCGCCTTCTATCATTTGCGAACCTAGTGGTGGCCTGCAGGAGCTGGGGTAGGTCATCGGGCACTGGAAGTCTACGGAATCGAAACAACATTTCTTGCTTCTCGTTCTGAACAAATTTCTCTACTCAACCCATTCTCTATTTCCGAGATATTTCGTTTTGAGAATCGAGCCCAAGACTTTCTAGCTAAGCTATACAGGTTCCATCACCTCCACATCCACGGCCAGCTACTTGTCCCTAATAGCCCACCAATATGGCAGCATCACAACCCCTCTTCTCGCCGGACCTGATATCTCCAGCCGTATCCAGCTCCCTCCCATCGCCATACAAAGTCCGCCCCTTGGAGCGAGGCGACTATGGGAAGGGCTTCTTAGACTGCTTGCGGGTCTTAACTCACATTGGAGATATCTCGGAAAAGCAATTTATTGAGCGGTATGAGTTCATGGCTACGCAGGGCAAAGGAACTTATTACTTTGTGGTTATTGATGATGGGACTCGGATTGTGGGAACCGGAGCATTAATCGTAGAGAAGAAATTGTAAGTCCTCTGGCATGAAGCCCTGTGGAAATGCATTGCTAAACCTCATCACTCAAGCATCCATGACTTCGGGACTATCGGTCACATCGAAGAAATTTCCGTCTTGAAAGATCAGCAAGGCAAGAGTTTAGGGAAGAAAGTGATCGAAACCCTCAACGACGTGGCCGTTAATGTCGGTTGCTACAAGACAATTCTGAATTGTAGCGAGGAGAATGAGAAATTTTACGCAAAGTGCGGGTACTCGAGGGGATCGCTCGAGATGACGAATTATTTTGAGGTAGAGAAAAGCTCTTATTATCGCGGTTAGATTTACGACTTCAAGATCTTGGGAAGGTGTTTTGGGAAACTAGAGGGACGGAAAAGATGAGGAAGCATAGACTAAAGGATCATCAGTTGAGATGTCAGTGGATATGCGCCTGGATTTAGCCACCAGTGTCGGGGCACAAGACTTGGGATTTATTTGATAATACAACTTGGGGAATTGGCTGCATTCTCAATTTATTCAAGGACGAATCGTGCATAGCAACAGCTGAAAATAGGTCGAGCTTGTGATATTATGTGACTCGTAATGCTTCGTAGTGTAGAAGTGCCCTTGAAACAAGCAAATGACGAGAAGCCAATTCCCGCCTAGAAAAGCCTCTTCAGCACCTTTTGCTTGGACTTGTGGCTTGGGCCTGCGAAGCTATCCCTGCTGACCTGCTCAAACCAACCACACAGCGCCAAAACTAGATATTATACACCTAGCCCATCAAGATAACGTCCAATGAAGTAGAGTGCCAAGCCAACTAAGCCGTCGGAAATGAACACAAACAGACCATGTGCTTATCCCGAAGCTGTGGCACGCCTATGCAGATGCCCCCTTCTTGGAACTCTACACGATGACACTATCCGCGGGCTGCTATTTGTATTGTGGGACCTGAGCATCCCCTCATTCTAGGCCAAGGCTTTCAAAGCCCGAAGTCTCAATCTCATACCACATTCCATTCTCTATCATACGTTACGAAAATGGGTAGATAGAGGAGCTGTTAACTACGTACAAGCCATCGATCAGCGTCGCATACGGTGAACACGTTACTATCTTGCTAGACGCCAAAATAACACTAGTAGAGGTAGTCGGCAATCGGCCAAAAAGCTGGCTTTTTCTAGGAATAACATTCTGCTGGTAACCTATTGCTAATCCTAATTTGCCTGGGCAAACCGCCCTGGCAAAGCCTCGGCTAAAAAGGGGGAGACCGCCCACTGGTTTCTGAAGGTTATATAGCCCAATAATAAGCCTTTTTGCAATTACAACACAACAGGCGGCCACTGGGCTTGGTGGATCGGGACAAATTGTGTTAGGCCGAGAAGGAGAAGAAAAAATGGGCAACAACAACGACATAACGACATAACAACAAGAGATAGGCACTCGACCGGGCGGAACTCTTTTTGCTTCTGCTATATCTGGATTCCTGACAAGTTTCCATATTAGCTATTTCCTCTTTTCCTTCGTTTTTCTGTTTCTAATCATTTTGAGACGCGTTGATAACATTTTACATTTCTTTTGCGCGTCGGTGAGGGGTTGTTTTGTCGGATCTCCAGCCAAAACCTCATGACCGCGGCACCGCCAATGAGACAATCGCCAGTGTTTGCAGCCCAATTCATAATAATTACAGCCTCGAGCATCACCTTATTTGCAGGCGTATAAGTAATCCCCCCAAATGCAGCCCCAAAGCTGAGAGCATTTACCAATTGCTCTTGAGACCCTACTATCTTTGAGGTCATCTAGAAACCCGCTTGGATCTTATAGTGTCTGTGTGCGGCTACCCGTATCTGATACGGTATGAGGGGTTTCGAGGCGAGCCATAAAGGGCGCGTGAAAGTAGATGCTTAGGGGAGGTATAGAGTATATAAGGATGAGATACGAAGGCTCTGGTCAAAGGCTGGCAGAGCAACAGTTACTGCCGTAACATTAGGGCATCTCTAGGCGCTGTAGGTCTCAGCTTTAGGGGCTGAAGCCTAAAGCCCACGCTGTAGCCGAATATCCTCCAGGCTCTTCAGGCTCCTCCCGTTGCTAGGTGACGGGTTCATAGCCCTTAGCATTGGCTCCCCCTGCTTAGCGTATATCAGGGCTTTTGACCAGAGCCTTTGTATTGGGAAGATGTAGTAGCAACTTGGTGGTGTTGTATTGTATTGGAGGAGATGAAGGTGAACTGAGTTGTCATCGGAGCAACCCCTGGGCCTCGCCGACCCCTCCAGCCCCCGCTAAATTTTTATCGTCCGAAGCTTAATTCCTCAGCCTAACTCGCCTAACTCCGACCGAGAGAGGAACAAGCGCAAACAGTCATGTTCATACAATACTACTCCCGTCACCACATCACCTCAAAAGAACACCAGAACAATGGCATCCCCTTCATCCGCGACTGTAGAGCCCGCCGGGCCAAATCCTAGTACCAAGCCTACCCAACCGGAATCTGCTGCGCCACGACTCTCGGGTGCCGAATTAAAAAAACAAAAGCAAGCTGAGAAGGCTGCGCGGAGGGCGCAAACAATCCAAGAGAAGCAGGCTGGGGTTCCGCCAGCAGCCCAAAAAGTCAAAAGTGACACTACGACAGGCGCAAAGACCCAGCAGAAAAGGCCCAGCTCAGCTGCAGCTCCAAGAGACCTTCCAGTCAGATCGCAACGGCCGGCGGCAGCAGCTACTCCCGAGGCACCTAAGAAAGAAGACAAGACGGTGGAGCTATTTAGGCATTTATATAAACCGCGAGTGACGAGCATTGCGGGCGCGGGGAAGGATGTTCATCCTGCAGTTCTGGCACTGGGATTACAGATGAGCAGTTACACCATCTGCGGGAGCTGTGCAAGGCTTGTTGCGACATTGCAGGCGTTTAAGAAAGTTCGTTCCCCTGGGGGATTTTTGCCTTTGTCTGTTAAAGGGTTGCTGCTAATGTTTGTATAAGGTTATCGAGTCATATGCAACCCCACCAGGAAATACCCTCACTAGACATCTCACATCTCACGTCCTCTCCCCTCAGATCGAATATCTCGCCGCTTGCCGACCACTATCTATATCTATGGGAAACGCAATTCGTTGGCTTAAGCTCGAGATTTCAAAAGTCGATATAGACGTTCCTGATGCGGAGGCTAAAAAGGGTCTTTGTGACGCTATCGATGTCTTTATCCGCGAGCGAGTCACATTTGCCGACCAGGTCATTGCCTCCAGTGCTGTTGAAAAAATAAAAGACGGCGACGTTATCCTCACATATGCAAAGAGCAGTGTCATCCAGAGGACGCTAATGACAGCACACCAGGAGGGTAGGAAATTCCGAGTTATAGTAGTCGACTCCAGGCCATTACATGAAGGAAAACATCTAGCTGCAGCTTTGGTGGGCATAGGTATAGAAGTCAAATACTGTCTCATTAATGGGCTAAGTCACAATATCCAAGATGCGACAAAGGTCTTACTGGGGGCTCATGCTATGATGAGCAATGGAAGGCTATTTTCAAGAATTGGGACGGCTCTCGTTGCGATGGAAGCAAATGAGGCAGACAAACCTGTGCTCGTCCTCTGCGAAACGATAAAGTTCACAGAGAGAGTGGCTCTTGACTCTATCGTCCATAATGAGATTGCGCCTGCAGACGAGCTGGTCATTCCCGGGGGGCCGTTAGAGAAATGGGGTGATGTGAAGAAGTTGCAGTTGTGTAATCTGATGTACGATGTCACACCGGCAGAGTATATCCAGATGATTGTTACAGAGTCTGGAAATGTACCGCCTACATCGGTGCCGGTTTTACACAGATTAGGCAACGAGAGCCAAGGTTGAAATGGTGAGGGCAGGGGAAATCACCATCTGGCTATAATTAAGCCTCATTCGCACAATCATATCGGGCCATGGGGCTTAGGGTGGCTCATCCGTATAATGGGTTGATCGATAATGATGTAAGGGCCCATAGCTACATTACAGCCTAGCAAGGCTACAGCATCAGCGGGTGTAAGTTATTATAACGATCCGGACCACCCGAAACACCCAGAACAATTGAATCCGAATGTCTTTATTTGTCTTCCGCAAGCCGTTGTTTAATTGTTAACCGTAGAAATGCCATCTTATTGTAGCACATCCTCCTCAGCCCAGTTCTGTACAATGGCTCAATTTTCCAGCCCTCCTTCCCCTTTCCACCCACTCATCAGGACTCCTGCACTTTCTCAAGACCCTCCCTTTCCGCCCTCCTCGCCCTCTTCTCTAACAATTGCTGCTTCCTCGCCTGCAAAATCGTCTGCTGTCTCTGATCCACGCCCAAAAGCCAATAACCGAAACTAGCGCCGAGACCGCCATACAGAGGGTATCCCCATAGTGAGCCACGGTTAAAGAAGGGACGCATTTCCAGGCCCAATTGCCAGGCGCGAACTGCGAGGCCTATTAAGAGAGAGTGGGATTAGTGGGGGGCAATGTAAGAGGGAGGATCGGAGCGCATACCGAAGCCTGTCCAGAAGACAACTTTGTGAACCATTGTGGGGGTTGAAAGCGCCTGATTTAGGGAGTTTCCAGGAGGAGAAGGCCTTCAATCCAATGTGCTTGGTTGAATGCTGCGATGGGGCGGGAGTTTATGGTGTGGTTCGCCAGCAATGGCAATAATTTGTAACTTCTCACCTCAATATCTCAACTTGACGTTGGAGCTCAAGGTTCAGCGATCGACGCTAGCTCAATCGCACGTGATCTCGTGGCGCGGCGTGAATCTAGCAAATCGCGAACTTATACTCTTAATCCCTATCGAGAGCCTACAACTTGTACTTATAGCTTGGGCGCATACAATCCCTTCCCACTATCAACATTGAAGTGCCCTTTCTAATTCCCTCTCGGCCAGGGCCAACACACCAGCCCATGCTGTAATACAACCCAGCTCTGTGGCCTCCCAAAAATGGCACCCTCGAAGGAAGCCGTTTTTGATCCTACGACAGGCAGGAAAAAGCTGAAGACTTCCGATCTGCCACTCACTTCTGCGACGCGCGGAGCAATCGAGGGGCTAAGTCATAGGTTTAAAAAGAAAGGCGGCTATGACTCCTTGCGGAAGCAAGTGTGGGAGGACTTGGAACGAAGTGTACGCATCCCTCCTTGAGCTCCTTGCCTCAACATTTACCCTCTCCTGACATTGAATGTACACGAGGCTAATGGTAGTGATGAATGCGCAGGACTTCGAGGCCGGAATTAAAGATGAGATCCTCAAAGTTGCGGAAGCCGAGATTGATAAAAACCCGGAACAGCTTCTCAAATTAGATAAAGGCAAAGCGACGTTACTTATTGAGGGCGCCGTGGATCGTGCGGGTGTTTATCAGGAGGCGGAAAAGAGGATTGATGCGCTTATCGATGCACATCTCGCCGCCATCGTGAGTGGGGTCAGAGGGCTCAGGGCCGAAGATATTGGCCAGGAAGCTGCAGCCGAGGAAGAGTTGAGGGGTAGCAAGACAGAGGAGCAGTATGCCGAAGAAGCGGCAATGAGACGAGCCGAGAGAGAAAAGAAGAGGCAGGAGGCGAGAGAGATGGAGAGAGAGGCCGCGGATGAGAAAAAGAAGATTGAGCGGGCAAAGCGGAAGGAGGAGGAGAAGAAGATTGAAGCTGAGCAGGAGAAACGACGGGTAGAGAGAGAAGCAAGGAGGAAGGCTGAACGGGAAAGAGAGGAGGAGAAGGAGAGAGAATTGCGTGCACATGAGCGGGAGAAGGAGAGGGAGAGGGATGCAGCTAGGGATCGCGATCGTCACCGTGAGAGAGATCGCGAGAGAGACTACGACCGAGAGCGAGACGAACGGCACAGAAGGCACGATGATGACTCTGCCCGCCGGCCCTCAGCCAGAAATGACAAGGAACCAACCAAAATCCCAAAGGCCGAGCTTTCCAAAGAGGATATCGAACGCCTCGAGCAGGAGGCTCTCAATGATCTTCTGAAGGAAGGCAAGCGCGTTGCACAGCGATCAAGACATCAATTAGAGCTCGACATCGACGAGACTCTAGCGCCACCCCCTCGAAAAGCCATGCCAGCTTCAGCCATCAAGCCCATCTCCAAAGACTCCAAATCTACAGAAGTTAAGAAAATACCAACAGGGCCAAAAGCAGCTAAGGTCGATGCAGACGGGTTTAAGACGCCCCTTCCGAAAATGGCTGAAGAAGAGAAACTCGATAGTCGCGAGAGGCGGAGTCGTCAGAAGAGCCATAGCCGTGATAGAGCCTCAACTCGGCGGCCAAGTCGAAGCAGAAGTCGTCGCCGTGACAGCAGAGACCGAGAATCTGTACGTTCCTCAAGACGAGATAGTCGGGAACGCGATAGAGACTCAGGCCGTACCCGGCGTGACAGTCGAGACAGGGACAGGCGACGGCACGATAGCAGAGATAGGGACCATCGACGTGAAGACAGTAGAGACCGGCGCCGGAGAGATAGCAGGGATCGCTCCCGGTCTCGTGATCGTGATAGGAGACGAAGCTATCGATCGCGAAGTCGAAGTCGAGACCGTCGCGATAGAGACAGGGATCGCATTCGTGCATCCAGTCCTAGAATCAGCAGAGAGGAACAAGAAGCTATCAAGCTGCAGGGTATCAAAGAGCGTGAACTGGAGGCCAAGGAATGGTTGGCCGCTAGGAATGAAGCACAAGAAAAGGGCCTCCCGCTCCCAGTGTGGGGTGAGTGGAAGAGAGAACGGGATAGGCAAACTGCCAACGCCAACCCGAGCCTACCTGCAGCTCATGGCAAGGATGAACCAAGCTCTTCTCGCCGGCGGGATTCGAAGGATCGCGAGCGGGATAGGGTCGGCAGATCTTCACGAGCCGATCGAAGCAGATCACGTCCCCCTACTGCCAGGAGAGAAAGGTCTACTAGTCCGGTCAATATCGATCGCTATGTGCCCGGCGCTGCCAGGCGCAGTAGCACAGCCCGTCGAGACAGGAGTAGGAGTCGGGATCGAGATCGTGACCGCGACCGTGATAGGGATAGGGGCCATGATGGGGATCGAGATAGGGATAGACACCCGAAAGACGGCGACCTGAAGACTAGAAAAAGGTCTCGGTCCCGGGATAGGAGTCGTAGAAGAGATAGGAGCAGAGACCGGGATCGAGACCGTAAGGCTAGGAGTAGGAGCCGTAGCGTGTATAGCAGACGCGATAGGGACAGTCGGAGAGATAGAAGTAGAAGTCGGGAGAGGGAGAGGGACAGGGACAGAGATAGAGACAGGCGGCGAGATAGAAGTCGAAGCCATGGTAGAGATAGGGAGAGGGAGAAGGATAAAGATAGGGAAAGGGGAAGAGACCGTGACTATGACAGGAAGCGGAGTCGAAGTAGGGGAAGTAGGAGGGAGTCGAAACGCGGCGATTAGTGTATAGAAGGCTACATAAAGGTGTAGCTGCTAATATTATATCAAAGATTGTCATCTGTTCCATGAAGCCAGTTTCTTACTAGATAGTTCGACGCTAAGCGGAATGAGTTATATACATGTCATGCGATTACTGGGTATCAAGACAGCACACTGTGCGAGGTAACTGTTTGTACATTGTACTTATAAATTAGCTGTAACGGCTAAGCCATAGCCCAATAAGAAGGGAGGCTATATTGGAAGATATTATATTCGACTAGTATACCTGTTTCATTCAAGAAATATTCCAAATAGAAAGGATGCCCCTAACTAAATCCCGGCTCATAATAATTACTTTGTCAATGTTTGTAGTTACACCTGATAGTTTCCAGAGAGATAATGTTTTGGTAACAGTCGGAGTCTGAGGCGCAAAGTAAAGTTCTTGGGAGGTCAGGAGACCTCTGATAGTAGGTATTAACTCTAGTTTGTATGATAAAATCCAAATCAAACCATCTTCATAGGTTTAATTTTAGATATCTCGTTTAGAAATATATTCATACCGTTGGGGTCGATAAAGCCGCAAACGGAAAGACAATTAAATAAGCACTATTTCCAAGCTTGATAGCACGAAAAATCCAAAATAATAAACCACCCAAGAGGAAAAGGCTACTATATAAATCCAAGAAATATTCGACTATTATTTCTCAGACGAATCGCCAGTTAAAATCTCTTCCGACTGAGCGACAACAACCTTACTCGGCTTACCCTCTCCCCGCTCAATTCGGGACTCCGCTTGTGGGGAAGCTCTGTGTCGACGGTATATAAATTTTGGCTTGAGTTTGGCCCGCAGCTGAGTTAGACCTGAAGTACCACTCGTTTTAGGCACAACGTTTTTTAGTCTCTGGGTGATGGGCGAAGAAGGTTGTTTGGGACCCTTGTTTTGGGAGGCACGAGGACCAGGTCCAAATAGATCTAGCAACTTGTTGATATATATGGCTATGAGGACTAAGGGAATAGTAAGCGCTGCAGAGGTGCCAACTATAGCCAGGTTAGCCGTTTTGACTAGTATATACGCAAGAGTTTCACGAACATATTCTTGAAAATATCCAATCCGATGTATACAACAGGTTTCCATCTGCGTGCGGGAATGACTTGATGTTTAGTGCGAAGAAAGATGATAGGAAGGACATTGGTAACTAAAGCGCAGTGACTTGGTGAGCATTTCGAAAAGCATAATTGCAGAGGCTTCTTACAAATATAATCGTAACAATCGTGAAGACGAGGATCGTCCTTCCCTGTTTTGTGGTCTCTATCGACTGCTTAAACGTTTGCTCAGTTTGTATCCGCGCTTGAGCAGCTTCCATGATGTTCGCATTCTTCTGCTTAAGATCCAGGAGATGATTAAGCTGCGTAGATCAGCTTAGGTTCTCCGTTGTAGACAAAGTATTGGGGGAACTCACCGAATTATACGCGGTGCCAGCATCCATCTGCAATTTCCGGATTTTCTCAATTCGCAATTTGATATCACTGCGTTCTCGGTAGTAGTTGAGTACAGGGTCTTTCTCGATTTTCTGTTCTGCCACTGTATCTGGTTGGGAAATCAAGGTGGATAACCTCTGCAACAAATCTTCCTGGTCTTCGAGAATACTGTGAAGAATGTTGAGTTCATCGCGAATATCCTTGATCTCCTCAAGTAGCTTGATATCTTTCTGGAGGTCCAACCCATGGGAATGGGAACTAGTATCGTCCATCTCGTGGGGGTCCTCATGTTTGCTAATCTCTCGTTTGAAGACCTCGAAGCACCTAACCTCTTCATCTGTCTACAGATTACGTGATAAAAGTCAGACACAATAAGTAGAGGAAAATAAAGTGAGAACAAGCTCACGGTTTATCTTACCACAATACTAATAGAGCCCGAGAACATATGAAGGAACGATTCAGGTCCGTCGGGAAGACTTGCGTGACAGTCTTCTATGAAGCCGGCACACAAGCTCGTTATAACTGTAGCAAGATGATAAATCGATGAAATTTCTGGGCGCGTATCTTCGTGTATGTGCAGGCGAATTTTATCAACCAGCTCACGCCGGCTGCTCTCCTTGGTTTCTCCGCCACAACTTTTTGGGAAGCAAGTGACCACGGTCTCTGGAGGATAGCAGTCAGTAATGGAACCGCGTTCGAAGAAGAAACCTACTATCATCTATGACCCAGAGCCATAGTTGGTCCACCATTCCCATCTGGAAATTAGAATCATCATCTGGCGTTTTGCTGTTGCTCCCATGGTTGTGCTCCGCTTCTTCTTCCCACTTCCGAGTTTGATATCGACGTACGACCTGATCCGCATCACGCCGACTGGTATCGGCAAGTGACGAGTAATAGTACTGGTCGATCGATCGAGACGTGTGAATACCTTTTTCCTCTCCAGGCCGAAGGTACTGTTGGTACAATCCGTTGGTTTTCGAATCATTTTGACGGTTCTTCATACCTTGCTTGACGATGTCAATAGAGTCCTGAAGCCTCTCACGCCACTCCAGAACTTCGGAAGGAGTATTTTCCATCCTCAGCTCTTTGAGACACTTCTCAATTGACTTTAGATTTTCTTTCGATTCTAGACTCGTGTTGTCGTTAGTGTTGATACTAGCGATCGCCTCTCGAAGCCTCTGGAGTTCGTCGCATGTACAAGAGCCCAACTTTAGCCTCTTGGAGTCACAGAGCGTCTTCTCTAGTAGATTATTACCCTGCATAATCGCGTTCGTAAGGAGGGCCAATCTGGCTGGTCGAACAAAGTCCTCCAAAACTGCATTCTCTTGTGGATTCTTGCTCTTGGGTGATATACGATGGACCTCCTCCGCCAGTCGGATCGCTTGTCGTAACTTTCGGTGGGCCTTTACAGTCCGAAACGTGAGATATGGCAACTAAATAACATTAAAAATGCTGTAGTGTCTTAATTCATATCGGCCAGGAGCTGCTTACGCATAGGGCCATTCTACAGCCTTCTAAATGGACCGTTGCGGGCTCACACATGGACTCCCCCTGGCCTGATCTTGGAACCTCCTTATTTGGCTGGTCATTTGTGTGGTGCTGCTTGGGTTCCGGCTGTTCAGCGCGCCGCTCGAGATTTTTCGTTTCCTTGTCGTTTTTCGTGACACTGTTATCTTTGATTGTAGTCAGTTGCACCCGATCCTCCACGTCCTGCAGGTTACCTCTCACTTCTTTACCCCCGCGTTCTTTGGTAGCATCTGACATGTACAGATTCGTAGGGCCTCCGTACTGTCCCCTTGGTTGAACAGGGCCAGCGACTATACCTTTGGAAGTGTTGGCCACAGCGCCCGTCTTATTGGTTTTAGGCTCTGGAGGGTTCTCGGGTTTCTGTGACCCTTTTGGTTTTTTAATTTTGCCCAGTTCTTCTTTCTTCGCTTGATTTTGAAGCGTGGTGATGTTTGCTCCGCCTCCGGTGTGAAAATCCTTGTTCTCAAACTATATCCTCTTGTCAGTGATTTCACGCTTATTATAGTTCAGTTTCCAAGCCCTTACAGTGAGAGCTGGATACATAAATCGGCATTGAGTTTTTCCAAGATGCTCACGGCGGTTCTGTTCCACAAAGTGCCTCAGTCTTGTATATTCGCCGGCGGATTGCTTGGATTCATATGAAATTCTTCTCATGAGGTCCTGTACGATAATGAGCGCAGTTCAGATGAAAGCAATGTTGACTATTCATACCTCTACCCATATCCACTACTCGAGGCTTTTGTTAGAGTACGCTACTGGACGAGTTGGCAGGGATAATTTAACTTACATTGTTGGCAGGGATATGAATCCATCGGAAACGCTGCTGGAGCTTGATATTCCAATTATCTCTTGCTTGGGACATGATCTTCTCTGGACCTTCTTTATAAATAATATCATATACAGCACTTTTTCTCTCGAGTGTGTAGAAACGACCATCCGAAGGGTAAAAGTCAATGATATTTGCATGGACCCTTTTGCAGACCTCTTGAAGGCCACCAGGTCCCAAATGCGGCTCAACTAACTGGATAGGTTTCCGAGGAAGCCTTAGCGGCGTTTCCAATAGGCTGACGATTGTTCGGACGAGATGGAAACCATCCTTCAAACGTCTAGCCATATTCACAGCGGTCAAAACGCCTTCCCCTTCGTCCCCTATAGTAGCCTCAGGATTAGCCCCGTTCATCAGCATATATCTCACCACCTCCACTGCCCTTGGATCATTATAGTTGACAGCCCAATGAAGCGGAGTCCATGACTTCGTTAGCGAAAGGGTGCGCGTGTCGATAAATCCGATGCCGCTGAAACCCATCATTTTTCGTAGTAATTGCTGGACAACCTGCTCGTGCCCGTTCCGGGCCGCTGCCAGAACAGATTTGGGGCCAGCATCGTCAGAGAGTATCATTTTAGGATCAGTCTTTTCGTATTCATGCAGCAACATCTCAATGATATTTTCTTGACCACCAACAGCGGCCCAATAAAGTGTATCTCTAAGCGCAGCGTGGGTTCTTAGTTTCCGGACCAGCGTTATGTGGCCATTACGAGCAGCCCAATACAAGGTCTTCTTGGTGGATTCCTCCAGGTTGAACTCAATGTCCAAGAGCAGGGCACCTATTGCCTCGACCTGTTTCGGATTTGGTCTTTCCATCTTCGGCCACTTTTGTCCGCTTTCCATCTCTTCCAGAGAAATATCAGCCTCATTGTTCACCAGAAGCTGCACTATGGTCTTGTTGCCTGCATCGGTTGCGATTGCAAGTGCAGTCTCTCCGTTGAGGTTTTTCTCCGCGATGATATTGCGAACCCCCTCTGATAAATGCTTCAGCAGCAATGCAATCGGGCCTTCACCTTTCTTGTCGCTGGCTAGATGTAAGGCAGTATTGCCGTCGGAATTCTTTGCCGTCAAGAGAGCGGCTTTCCTGTTCAAGAGTAGCTCCATTGTCTTAGTGTGTCCGTACTTGGATGCATGGTGCAAGGCTGTCCACTGTGCAGCATCTCGTGTATTGATGTTGGCGCCGTTTCGTAACAAAACCGCTACAACATCTTCGCTTCCATTCACCGACGCAATGTGTAATGCGGTTTCGCCAGCTTTTGACTTCGATTCGATGCCAACTCCAGTTTTAGTGGGCACAATCTTCGTCTCTGGTTGTTTGTCCTCTATAGTTAAACGTGGGCCCGATTGCTGATCGACATCAACTGGAGCGCCATCCTTAAGTACTAGCTCAGTGAAGGCGACGCTTCCTGAAATGGAAGACCAATGCAATGCTGTGTACCCGTCATTATCTGCTGCTGCAGGATCAGCTTTTTCCAAAAGCAGCAAATGCCCAACTGGTTCGTGGCCTCCCCGAGCAGCCCAGAGAAAGGGTGTCATGCCAACTTCATTAGCTGTTCCAACATCTGCACCTTTTTTAAGCAAACTTTCTGCAAGTTGGAGGTTTCCATGGAACGCCGCGTGGCTCAATTCCGAATCTCCTTCTGCATCGACTGCTCCAAGTCTGGCCCCATTGTCCAACAGAATCTCAGCAATGTCCGCTTCATTACATATGGCAGCCTGTAAGAGCGCCGTGGCCCCATTCGGAGTCTTCACATTGACATCTGCGTTACTTCTCAGCAATAGGTTCACAGTCGTTTTGTTTCCTTCAGTGACGGCTCTCCAAAGAGGGGTCTCTCCATCATCGTCTCTGATCTCGATACCGGGGTTTTCCCACAAAATGCGCTTTACAGCCTTATCGCAATTCCATAACACCGCGCGGTATAGTGGTGTAATTCCACCTCGCCCTTTAAAATTAACATTGGCGCCTTTGTTCAATAAGAGGTCCAAAAATCTTTCATCTGGCATCGTGGCAGCTCTCCAAAGAGGGGTCTCTCCATCCTCGCCCGTAGCTTCGAGATCTGGTATTTCATGTTGATTCATCAAGAACTCCACGATTTGATACTGCCCGAACAATACTGCTTTATATAAAGGAGTCATTCCATAACTATCCTTGGTATTGATGTCGGCGCCTCGAGCAAGACAAAGTTCAACTTCATTAAGGGCGCCCTCTCCGGCCGCTTCAACCAAGCGCGTATTAAAATAATTGCCAGTAAACTCGGGCATATTGATATAAGGGCTCGGGCAGATATTAATGATTCGGAATATTAACGGGCGGCGCCCATGGAAACTCGAACAGTTCCACCAGAAAGCGGAGATTGCTTCCGAGATGGGATGTTTTCGAGTCTCTGGGTGATTGGCCTCCCAGCTCAGGACAAGACAACACTGAGTCCAAACTGCAAAGGCCTTTCCCCCGCGACTTGGTATGCAAAATGTGGCTTATTCCGGTCAGGCGGTGGTAAATGATGATGAGAAGCGGACATTGTCAGAGAGCGTTGTCGTGATCTATCGTAGATGCCATGCATGGATGAGGCTGCAATGGTATTTGGGGTGTACTCTGGAGGGAGTAAGACAGCATTGAGGTGGCAGCCGATCAACCCACCTTGGTACTTCGCACTCATACTCTCCCCCCCCTAATTACTTGTAATCGTGGGCCCCCTGTCCTCCTATACAAAATAGCCTTACGACCAGGGGGCCCACTGCGAGAATACTTCGCACTCATAGTGTAATCCTCGAAACTTCAGCCCAAAGTTCCAAACAGACCCTGCGCCGGCGCACTTGTGCTCCCACACCTCTCGTAAGCGGACATTACGAAGAACTCCCTCAGCATGGTCACTGAACCATGGTGGCGCACAGCCGTGGGGTCCTGGGAAGGGCAGCAGGGACGCATATAAATAAATGATCCTCTCTGAAGGTGTCCATACTGCGGATTTTGGACTGCTCGGAGACCACCACATCTAAGCAAGCTTCTTTTGGCGACGTCCTATGAAAGATCGCTAAGCACCACCACGTGTCTCGGCTCTGCTATGGCACTAAAACTAAGCTTTATCTAGGTACGTAAACTGCGTAGCAGCGAATCACGGACACTTGGTTTGTCGCTCGAGAATAGCTTCTCTTTCACGCTCTAAAGCTATCAAGGTAGCATGGCTCGCATGGGTGGATCGGATTTAAGTAAAGCCGAAACTCAGGGGCTAAATTGGACGACCTCCAGCTAACCACCAGCAGCCAACGGCTTCCAATCACCAACGTCCTTGTATACAGTAGCAATGACTAGCGAAATAATACGATACATAGGTACCTAGTAGCCTGTGCTGCTTAAGCTGGGCTTAGTTGCGAACCTTCCAAAACAAGAAAACCAACCCGTCAAATCCTCACCATGTCAGATACGTCCGACGAAACCGAAATCCCAGATGAGCTTGAACGCTTCGTCAAAAACCTCGAAAGGGAAGAATCTGAAGGACACTGGGGATTCACAGTTTACACCACATATCCAATCCCCTCCACCGCCACCTCTACTTTAGAAGCGTCTACCGATGAAGCATTCGACAAGAGCGTTTGCGAGCGATTCCAGTCATACATCGCCGCCTACCTACGCTTTGAGGCCGAGAAGCCATACGGAGTAAAGATCCCACTCCACATCGAATACATCCGACTCCCCTCCGCAAGCCTCTACGACGCGCGAACACATTTCCGAGCTAAATACGGCTGGCCTGTGAAATACCAGGAAGGTAAGGAGGAGAGGACCCACGAGCATCATGATATGCGACATAGATATTTTGTTGTAATTAACGAGGAGACGATCAAGACATTGTTCGATGCTCCCGAAGCTATTGCAAAGATTCGGAGAGGCTTAGACTATAGGGAGGTAACCGAGAAAGAGGATGAAATTGTTATAACAGTTGTGCAGGTGGATTATAATGAGGCGTGTGAGGGGATAATATTTGCGACAGCATCAAGGCAACCGACGAAAGGTAGTTCCGATTGTACTACATTTTATAGTTATATTAAGACGACACCGAGGTGGCTAAAGGAGATTTGGCTTGAGATTATAGATATGGATGTTCAGTTCCTCTTTAAACACAAGGACCACGTGTATAAAGGGGGGTGGTAAAGGATAAGGTAGAATCCAACTCAACTGATCCTCCTGGCTCTAAGGTTATCGTAAAATCAACATCGGTACTTGGTAATATCTTTAATCACCTTGAAAATGGACGTAGCAACCGCCATTATCCGTGGAGATGGTAAAATATCATTTTCTTTACAATTCTTCCCACTCACATTGCTGTCTTATTACTACCAATTCTTCTACAAGCTTTGGACTTGGGAGTTAACACACATTTGTTAGGAAGCAAATATTTTGTCGAGTCGAGTTACCCGAGTAGATATAATAGATATAAAATCTACACTAGAATTTTAGATATAATATTCTATCTTGTGTCTACGTGCATTACTAAAATTCCTACACTCTAGATAATAACAATTTGTGTATGACAAGACGGCTCTTAGTAGCTAGGAATAGGGTTGAAAACGTTTTGTCATTTGTGGAATTAACTGATCGGCGACAACAGGCATAGTCCTGGGGAATATATAGAGAAGCTAACACCCAGCTTAAGCTAAAATGTTTGAAAAAACACTTGTGATAAAGAGTGCGAGAAATTTAGCATAATACTAGTGCACTGGCTGCGCCGTCAAACTTTGGGTCGCCTCTCTTTCACGAAGTACCTTCACACCCTCAATATCAACGTATCCGGTCTCAAATCCAAGTTTGTAGACGACAGCACCGGGACCAATTTCCATCGTATACCTCCTGAATTGCTTCTTGTTCGAGCGCGCCACAAAAGGGTTCGCTCGGAAACCGAAGAAGTCCTTGTACTCCACCCACCAACACAGATGGCCGCAGACTAGGGTCGGTGCTTTGAATCGTATGTCCGGGGTCAAGGTCGGCGAGCGGCATGAGGCCTTTTGTTCGTTCTCAGTGAGAAAGTCATATCCAAGGCGCCTGAAGCCTGCTACGAAGGCATCCTCAGCAATCTGCGCCTCAACCGTCCGTACTCTTTGCTTCTCGATTCGCCTAGCCACACCTTGTGGCGTGTTTTCGACTGGCAACAGACGTAGAGCAGCGGCAAGTAGCGCAGAGACGATTGCTTCATCTAGAGTTGTTTTGGTATGCCTGACAATGAAATCAACTGTAGGTTGCTGGGAACGATGACGAACAGCGAAGGCAAAGACGGGTGTAATAACCGAGCGATCGAGGCCAAGGTATTCGACTAGAATTTCTTTAATAGAGAGAGCATTCGAACTAATCCGGGAGCCGGTGCCACTGTTATGTATACAATGATGTTGATCAAGTTGTCTTTCCGTGTCGAAATCGGCAACATAAGGACACCGAGGACACGCGTTGTGGCGGGAATTATCAATCAGCTGGTGGGTTCTACCCTCCCCTTCTAAAGACTGGGTCAGCTGGCTACTGGACTCTAGTATATAGGATTATTAGGAAGACTTGTATATATACCTTCGCAGAAAACTTCCTTGGGCACAGCCTCCTTTCCATCGCCCACTTTCAGCTTGGCCCTGATGGGTTTTGTCGTAACTCGAGTCGGCTTTCTGATGCGTCCCGACTTTCTGTCAACGCGATACTGTCTGGCCACCGGAGCACTCTCTGATGAAGTACTATTTGGCATAGTAGTATCGCTTCCAAGCCCACTAGGCGACAAGAGCGTGGGGAAAGTAGCCTCCGCTGCTGACTTTGATTCAAATAAACCCGCTGCTAGAAGATCTCCTAAAATCCTGCAGGTTTTCCTCGTATCCACTGATACGGCGGATTGCTCATAGTAGAGGTGATCTTTGTGCTTCTCCACTACCTTGCGTATCTTACTCCGTTTCCTTAGCTTTGCAAGTTTATCTTTGAAAATGTCGCGATAGGCAAGATATACTATCCTCTTATCAAGGTCTGTATCTGACATAGTGCATCCGATGACCTAATGAGAGCACCAGGACGAAGATTATGATTTCGGACGAGGGCAATGTAGAGCAAATCTAGATTGGGAATCTGCAGGGTTCTGTCCTAGATGCTGGATCGCATCAAAACATAGGAGCGCGTTACCTGTTGGACGCGTTTCGTTCGGGGATTTAGCCGATTCAGAGGGTGGAAGTAGATCGAAATTACAAGGAGTGAATCGTACGCTGTAACTTGCAAGGCGGTAGATATACAGAGAAAGCTGGTGGTTTTTCGTGACTATATCACCTAGATTGCCCACCACTACACCAGACCGCCAAGTGCAGACGACCCTACCAACTGCAAATGTACGTACGTAGATGACTAATTATATCTGGCAGGCACTCTCAGCGCCCAGGCTGTATACTAGGTCTGCCTACTCCAAATGCAGCAATTCAGAATGAGAATTTAAGTCTGTTCATCGTCATGTTTCTGGAATTGAGCGAAGACTTCCTACCTGGAAAGTGAAGCCTAGGTACCTATACCTTTATATATTATATGGCGTCTCTATTCCTTTTTTGTCAACCTCCTTTCCATTGCCAATGCACTAGACGTGTTACCCCGAACGGGTCGGCCCGTAAATCCCTCACGAACCAACTCAGCATGGATGACGGCCTAGTTAGTTTTTGTAAAGCCGGCAACTACCCAGAAGTGATAATTCCAGTGCCCACTTGCGTTGTAAAAAGTTCCGGTACCTTTGAGATCAGCGCAACATATGAAGAGGTATATTCTCCTAAACAAAATTGGTTGGCGATGTGTGCATATTTCGCTCGCTTCTAATATTCGAAGCTGCCTGTGAGAGAATCTTTCGGACGTCTGAGTGTTTTCGAGCCCTAGTTTGGATACATAAACCATATGAAAGCGAAAGAAGTTGCCGTAGCGAGGAGCATTATATAGACGCCCATTGCTAAAACCCCGAGGCGAGTAGACTTCGGAGAGATAATT
Source organism: Venustampulla echinocandica (assembly GCF_003357145.1). Lineage (NCBI taxonomy): Eukaryota > Fungi > Ascomycota > Leotiomycetes > Helotiales > Pleuroascaceae > Venustampulla > Venustampulla echinocandica. The sequence goes on along the minus strand of NW_022474206.1, from coordinate 3,748,623 downwards.
GTTTGGGTTGGGAGAACTAGGAATAGTGTACATGGAATAAATGAATGAACATAGAAAGACGAAGATGTAACGATAAAACAATATTTGATAGAGATGGCTCGAACAAGCACCCTATACCCCATAGTCGATTTCCAAGGCTCAGGCATGCGAGGTAGCATCTTGGGATTATGTCCCGTAGCCATGAATGAGCAAGAAGCACCACCAATAACAAATACCAGGAAAATTAAACTAACATTAACGTAAAAGCAGATAATAATTCGAACTCCTAGGTGATCGTAGAATGATTTGACCATGGAAGATAGAGACAAAAGTTGACAATGGATTAGGGTCGATGCCGCCTTTAAGTGTTTAGAATGACCACTTGCTGCATGGTGATTCTCTGTACTCACATCGTATTTGGCTTCTGGTTGATATTTCGCATGGCTTTTGTTTCTTTGTCGGCGGCGTCCACGGTCTACCAAGATAAGTGAGAATATGCAAACCTGGTAGTATTTAGCAAAATTTATATCTGAAAGCCAATCTGAATCCGGACAAGTGGAAGGGCTGAATGTATGGGTACGTACTGGTTCGGCTGCCTCGCGAATGCATACGGCTATTGTAGCACAAGAGCCTGGGAATTCTGGGAAACGAGAAATGGGCAGACAACTATTGAAATCAAGAGCTCTTTTCGCTTTCATTTCATCTGACAGAGTTTGGAATTATGAGAAGTTGAGATCACGTACAATATGATGTCGTGCGCTCCTCGCTCAAGCCCCTTTAATGCCGTCGCCTGTGTGTAGGTACGGTACATGTGTTGCGGCCAGTAATACCTAGAACCATATATACATGAGTAGATATGATACATGCTGAATTGAGCTACACCCTGAGTTGGGGCCAATCCAATTCTGCTTTGAACGCTGGCTTACACGGTATGATGCTGTGGGCCATCCCGAGACGCCGTGGTTTAGTAATAATACAATGCCAGACCATTCTTCCGATGGCAGCACTATCAAAAGTGCGGAGAAACTCCTGCCATTCCGTGCCCCGAAACGCCACGCTATGCAAAGGAGATCCTAATCCCATTCCACCCATAAAGTGCATTATCACTTATCCCTCGTGTCGCTGTTAAACCATCAGCAAGCTCCCTGTCGAGCCTGGTAAAACGCCCTCATTCTGTTTCTTCCCACCGGTTTGCTGAATATATGGTGGGACGATAATCGGCTGAGGCAGATCATAATCGTCCTTGTCACCCTCATGAATTTCCTCGTCTTTAAAGTCAGAGACGCTGGTTGCAGTTGTGGCACTTCCTTCGCGGTCTATGGTATTTTGATCCGAAATTGAAGAGAAATCGGTGTCGTCAACTTCCGGGATTGGTGTGTTGATCGCGAGAGCTATATCTTCCGGATTCGATTGTTCTAACACGCGTAAGGGCTCAGGTGGAACAGGTTCGGCTGGGACAGTGGATTGGAGCTGCACAGAAGGGGCGGATTGAAGAGGAGCTGTCTTGGCTGATAGTGGGGTTGCTGGTTCGATGCAATCGTAAAATAACATAAACACACCCCCTTGACCCAAGACATTATCCTCGCTGACCTTCATTACGTCGTCATCGCTCAAACGCCACCACTGCCCTTTCTTTTCTGGATCCCGAGAATCAGTAGCTGGGGGATGCTTCCTGTAACATATGTAATGCCCATTTTCATGGCGCCCGTAGTGAGTCACGACAGCCCTGAGTTCATATATCGGACCCTTTATTCTTGATGGTCGACTACTGCTGGCAATCATAGGTTTCTCGGGATTGAGCAGCCATTCTTCCATTCCAGCCTCATCCCCGCTGCCCAGGCTCCCGAGAGACCAGGAGCCAAGATCGAGGAACTTCGGAAATCGGACTTCAGAATGGTTTTTTCGTAACTCGCCAGTCTGTTCATCAAACAAACTGCGATTAAAGTGTGCCACAAGGGATCTAGGAGGGCGTGCTATGACCGCTTGACGGGTTTTGGTTGCAGAGACTCGACTTTTGGGAGGGATTTTGCACTTATGAAGAAGAGTCTTGTCGTCATAATTATCTTCCTCTAAGGCGGAGTTGACGGCTTCTAGTCTCTCGGTGCTTTGGCGATGTATATGGTTGCCATCTGGTGAGTCCTTGGTGCGGTCTAGGATCGTAGAAAGTAATCTTTGAGACTTCAACAGCGTACATTTCCCACATTCGACGCCTTCGATGTTCTCCAGCTTCGTGTACTCGTCTAGACATTCGGTTATATCTTGGCCCCATGACTTACCTAGAGGCACAGTTAAACAATTAAAAGGGATCATGGAAAATCCCTCAGAATAGCCGCATTTCGTGCACCCAACTCGTTGAGCAATTAACCCTTCTAGTGGATTCCGATATATCGACAAAGGCTGCTGCGACTGGGTTGAGGATCCGGTTCCCTCAACTCCAAATCCCTGAGACCTCCGCACTAACTTTGCAGCCTTGCCAACCTCCTTATCAATCTCATCCAGGACCTTCGAAAAGTACTCCTGAGCATCCTGCTGCTGCCAACTACTCATATTCTTCAGGGCTGCAGGAGTCCATATTTTTCTTCCGTTATTCTGCGGGTCGTTTAGCGTGGCAATGAGCTCCTTCAGCGCTTCCGCCATCTTCATCTCTGGCTTCTCCTTTCCCTTAACAATCCGTACGTCAATACTGGGATTGGTAAGATAACGTGAGAGAGAATCCAGTGACGCCAGCCCCTGGAGCACACTGTTTTGATAACATGAATTATCCCAGTTTCCCAGTCCCGCAGGCCGGCCGTCAGCTCCAGAAGATGTCACGCTAATACCTGGCAAAGAGGATAATCGCCTCCTTGACGCTTGCGCCACTGACCCTATAATCCCACCCGGTTTGTCCAGCCCCAATATGCGCCGCATGGCCTCGCTTTTTGCGGCATGAGTCCGGGGTATGTGCCTTGATGTGGGATTCGGAATTCGGAGCGGGTTCGTGTAGGTTTCGATGGCATCAAGGAGTCGTGAGGGTGTGAGATAAACAACGTAGTTCCAGACTAGCTCAGGGAGAGGTAGAAGATCGTAATCGAGGATGTGAAGAATATGGTAGATGACGGGGATGAGGCAGAGTATGAGCGGGAGTATAAAGCCGATCTGAGTGAAGGATGGATATGTAGTTCCACGATAGTCTTGATGGTATTCAGCGTCGATGCCCAGGTCACCGTCGAAAAGGTCCTGCATTCGCTGCTTGTAACGATTCATGGTAACCCATATGGGCACGGTTCACGGTTCTTTGCGTGGTTCAACAGATTCCACCGGTACGAAAGAACAAGCGTTAACGGTATGATTATGTAGCACATGCGCTGCAAGAATCCTACGTCGAAGCTTTGGGTTCATCCAGGTTGAAGCTTGGCGAAGTGGTGGGGCGAGGGTGCGTTTGATTTGCTCAGCAGACCGATGGCGATCGAGAAGACCCCTGCGATCCTAGGTTCAACGACAAAGTTGTAGATGCAGCAATTTGGGATTCTAAGAATCCTATTTCTGGATATAATACTTTAAGTCGCTCTTCAATCAATTAAGACCTCTAGAAGTCGCGTGTCTTCCAAAGGCGCTGGAAGGGAATGAAGAAGCTGCCTTGAAATGCATCATCCTAAGGTCGGACAAGGGAGCCGTTCTGGTTGCCCGGCTCCAGTTACAACCCTCATGTAGGTGCCTACCTACCTAAGGTATATAGCTATATCTCTGCTGGCACGTGGCTAACTAGGAGTATAGCCTTTAGTCCAATCCCGTGTCAACGCCAGTGCAATGCGGCACTAAAAAGTATTCAAAGTAGATCTCGCCATCGTAGGCTCTCAGACCACTTTAGCACTACACTCTTTTCGACACAATTTGTCAATTGCTCTCCGTGCTATGAGAGAAGATGGCTCTGGTATGCCATAGCTCAATCTATTGTTATCTATTTTGCTGATTCGACAGTTGAGGACATTCCGGAGGCAGATCTCTACAGATACTCTAGGCATCGCTGGGTGTCCGCTTATAGCAACCCCTTACTGGTCATGTGTGCTGACCAGTCAATTACAATGAAGCACGTAATCTATCTCAGAAATATCTCAAGTTCAACCTACAGGAACTTGTACGCATCGCAGTTGAAGCAACCGCTAAAGGGGGGGCCATCGATGTATGCTATTTCAAATTTAGCATAACGTAATATTTCGTACATGTGCTAACCAAATTTCTAGGTACGAATGTACTCAAATGTAAGGAAGGCATGAATAATAGAGCGTATCTGCTCAAAATGGATAATGATTTAGTGGTATTTGCGACGCTACCCAATTTAGGTGCTGGGCCAGCCTTCTATCATAAGTTACTAATCGGAAAGCGTCCTAAAGAACTCGGCTGCGAGGTGCTTAGCGATTATTATTTTGGGCAAGGCGCTGCACGTACGTGATCGCGCTCTTTGATATATCCAGGACTGCGATTACCGTCGTCCATTATCCGTTAATTAATTATCACAACATGTCAAAACGAAATCATTTACCCTAGCCATGTCCGTCACGGGCCAGCCGCTCAGCCCCTGCCTACCCAACGTCGCTGTCTTCTCGTATACAGATGTCACCATAGAATCTCTTCAACCTAAAGTCATTGGGCTCGGCACTACATGCTACGTGACGACCACGGACAATAGAACTGTCCTAAAGGGGTACCAGGTCTGGTTTGACGACAACCTCGTCTTTGACTACGGCGTTACGTGCGAGGAGCGCCTGGCTCGGGAAGCCACAGTATATGAGCACCTCGGCAAACATTCTCGAATCCTGACTTGCTTCGGACTCGAAGAGGAGCACCATGGTGTCCACTCGCTCCGTCCAGAGATGGCTCCCTTAGGGTGCATCCGCGCGTATATACAGAAGCACGCTGAAAACACACCTCCTATCCAACACCGCCTACAGATGGCCCTCGATGTAGCTACGGGCTTAAGCTATGTGTATTTACGAGGTGAAATGCCTTGCGACCTGTCCTGTACAAATCTCTTCGTCTTCGACAAACTACGTATTAAGCTTGGCGATTTTGTGGGGGCCCTCCTTGAAGGATTCGACTTTGAATGGGACCAGACGCACGAGTCTCGTTACCACTTACCTTCACGAGGGCGGGAGTACGACGACGTGCCGCTTATGAAGAGGGAGCTCTTCGCCTTGGGATCGGCGATATATGAAATCACAGTGTGGAAAAGATCATTTTCGGAACTGAATGATGACGACGACGACGACGAAGTAGATAACAACTATGCTAAGGAGAAGTTTCTACCACTTGACGGCAATGTTGCTAGAGACATAATTTGGAATTGTTGGGCTGAAGCTTATGCAACTGCGCAGGAAGTCGCCCATGATTTGAAGAGCTGCGGGTCGTCTTGAGGTGCTTAGTAGGATATGGTTTCTCTAGGTCTGTTTATCTGGGAGTAGCGGCAACAGAGAATTCTGCCTGATGCGACGCAATCCCCAGTAGAGCCCGAGTACCGCAACGGCTGCTTTCATGTCCAGTTAGCATTATGGAGGATGGCCATGAGTGGAGATGGAGAGCCTCACCATTCCGAATCAAGCAGGGCAAAGGGGACAATCTTTCGGGGAGTTGCTGCTGCCGAAAACTATGCTTGTGTCAAGCTCGAGATCTGGGCAAGCTAGGTCGAGCTTCTTGTCGCACGTGGTGGTGATCTTGCGGCAGGTCGTGACCTGTTTGTTCTCCGTCATTTTACACTCCCTGTATTTAAACGTGGCATTGACGTACTTGCGCATTGTTGAAGTGAAGGTCTGATTCTCACAAGTTTTGAAAGCCCTGAAAATGACTAGGAAGGGTGAGTGTTGTGGTTGGGGTTTGCGTTGGGGAATGTTTGTGGAGAACTGACCACTGCTACGAAGGAGATAATCGGTTGACTTATACTACCGCTGTCACATAAATTAGAGATGCCAAGGTGTGGTGCGACTCTCCCACCAGCATCATCTGGGCAATTATTTACCTTGGAAACCAAATCAATGATACAGTTTTTGCTAATCACAGGAGACGATGCCGTCAAACTTCGTGCAAGCAAATACAGGGCTAGGGAACTGCCCAGCTAGAATCCTTGCTCAGCGAGAATGACCGATTTTATGCATTGCCTCTTGTATGAGACACTGCCTACCTACCTACTTATGTACCTAAAGTAGGTAGAATCAAGCCATTCACGATGAATTAGAGAGAAAGTGAGTTGTAGCAAAGCTGCTCAAGGCCATATGAATGCTTGGCGATGGGGACAAACCTGTACATGTGACAAACGCCCGAAGTTTTGCCGGGCAGCCCAAAATTTCTAAGGAACCCCACACTAAAGTGCACAGAGAATCTGGTACTTCGTAGCAACTTGCAACATTTCGAACCTCAACCCATCTTTGAAATGGCAAAAACGGCACCGAACAAGAAGGCAGCTCGTGAGTAGAATACCCAGCCATCTTAGACGACTCAAATTCTAATGTACAACAGCGGTCTCCATCCATTCCCGCGCTGCGAAACGTGCCTCGTCTCCGGGAATCGACTTGGACAAATCTCTGAAAGATGTCAAACCTCCTACCGATTCCAAAAACCAACGTCCTTCAGTCCTCGCAGTCCATCAAGGCGCAGGTGTAACCAAAAAATCTAAACATGGGCGGAAATCAGTAATGAGTGCAAGAGCACGGCGGAGACATGAGAAGGGATTGGATCGTGCGGAATCGGTCATGGATAAGACGGAGATGAAAGTCGAGAAGAGCAAGGGGAGAGCGAGGACGGTGCAGGAGAGGAGTAAGGCCTGGGAAGAGTTAAACAAAAAGATTCTTGCGAAGAATGCTGCAGAGGAGGCGGCGAGGATTGAGAAGGAAAATATGACTGATGAAGACGAGGTTGAAAGCATGGAGGATGTTGATGTCCAGGGTGGAGCCGAACAGAAAGATTTACCTATGGAAGCTGTGGCACAACAGACTCCTCTCCCCGACGTGGGAGATGACGACGATGAGATTTTATAAGTCTTAGGGATTGTTCGTTATGTTTGCTGGCTTGGCGTTTTGGGTGAATAAACTACTGGAGACTGGGCAAACAGATAGCATTGCAGGGCGTTTCGCAGAGAAAATTATCGAGATCTGTAGTTGTTGTTCACCCCAAGACTCTGAAACGTTATGACTGATTCATGATATGGTTTGAGCTCTATTACATGAGTGCGAGGATTTGTATGTGGGAAAAGAAAGTTAATCTTTGGTTTAGAGGATACCTACGAAGCCAAGGTGAATATGAAAGGTTTAACAATAATAATCAAGACTATATCGACTGCCCTCATCCTTTTATGCCGATGTGGCTTTTGTAGTATTGTTGACTTATTTCCTATTTAAGGCGAATCTTTCACTCAAAGATCCCCTCGCTTATGTAATCACCTACCTCATTCTAGCGTTCTGGTGGCTTGGTTAGCCTATCAGCTCCTCGATTGCGCTAGTAGCAGGTACGTACTATTTGGCTGGGACAACCTCAGCCTTGCCGACCAGAAAACCTCGCCGGTTCGCGCTCCAGACATTCCAGATTCCAATCCCATACCACTCAGCCAACTCTTCCGCATACATCCCCCAAGATGCCTCCCAAACGCATGACCGCGAATCCTATTAAAGCTCCCAGATATCGCCCTGGGAAACCCCTCGCCGAAGAACCCTCCTCCGACTCAGAAGCCAGTTCCGAAGAAGACGCCGAATCCCCAGCCCCTCAAAGCAAACCAATTCCCGCGCCGCCAAAAGTATCCACAGCCGCAGGCATCACAAGCAATCTAAGCAAAGTCGATCTCAATGAGCGACGGAAACAAGCCATCGCGAGGGAGGCTTCGCGATTAGAAGAGGAAAAGGCTCTGAAGGCAAAAGAGGAAGAGGGATTCGTGACGGAGTCCGAAGAGGAAGAGGAATCTGGATCGGAAGATGGGAGCGAGGATGAACAGGATGAAAGTAGCGAGGAGGAGGAGGCGCCGAGGAGGGTGATGATGCGACCTACGTTCATTAAGAAAGATAAACGGAGCCAACTTGCCGGTAATGGTGGCATAGGAGCTGGCTCCAAAGATACGAAGACCGAGGAGGAATTAGCTGCAGCTGAAGAAGCAAGGCGGATAGCCGCAGCGAATGAAATAGTCGAGGAGCAAATTCGAAAAGACCTTGCAGCTAAAGAGGCGGGCAAACGGAATTGGGATGATGAAGAAGATGAGGGCGATGACGTTGATGATACCGATGATATCGATCCTGACGCCGAGTACGCGGCATGGAAGTTACGAGAACTCAAACGCATCAAGCGGGAACGGGAAGCTATTGAAGAGCGCGAGAAGGAGATCGAGGAGATCGAGCGCCGGAAGAACCTCACCGAGGAAGAGCGGAAAGAGGAAGATGATGCGTATCTAGCGAAGCAGAAGGAGGAGAGCGAGGGCAAGGGAAAGATGGCATATATGCAGAAATATTACCACAAAGGGGCCTTCTTCCAGGATGATCTGAAGGCCGAGGGGCTAGATCAGAGGGATATTATGGGCTCGAGGTTTTTGGATGATGTTCAGAATCGGGAGTTGTTGCCGCAGGCGCTGCAGATGAGGGATATGACTAAGTTGGGTAAGAAGGGCGCAACGAAGTATAAGGATCTGAAGAGCGAGGATACAGGCCGATGGGGTGTGTTTGATGACCGCCGGAAAGGCGGAGGTGGATTTGGTGCTGATGAGAGGTTTATGCCCGACAGAGATAGGGGAGGACCTGGAGCTAGTGGTTCGAATAGCGTGCCTGTTGGTGACCGGAAAAAGGTTGTTGGTGCCCCCGAGGGACCCAGAGCTTTACGGGAAGGCGGTGACAGCAGAGATGGAGACCATTATCGCCCTAGAGGGGGTAAAGCAGACAGTGCACGCTCACGATCACGGTCACGGTCAAGGTCTAGATCACCAAGTCGGCAGAGGCATAACGATGAAAGGAGCCGGAGGAAAAGATGTACATCCAGGGATCTGGATCGTTATGAGGGCGACAAGCGTCGAAGAATAGACTCTAGATAGCTAAGCAGCAGCTAGTTATCAATATGTAATATAAGCATAAACCCACACTTGATACCCTGTGGCCCGATTTAAGACCACTAAACGCCAAAGGCATCTCAACATAGCATTATCATGACTACTCATCTACTCATATCCTCAAAATATCCACACGCGCCCTCTCAAACAGCCGGTGCCCTACCATCTGAGGCGAATCTCGCTCCTCGTCCGTTAAAGAAGGTGGATATACTGTTAACTTAGCATAAGTGCCCGCACCTCTTCGCTTAGACAAATATCCAGGATTAATGGCAACAACACTCTCGACAACCTATTCGCATAGAGATAGCACATATTAGCAATCTAATAATATTCTAGTAGGAAATAAACCTGGGTGGAATACAAGGGATAAAGATATTCATACCTTGGCAAAAGGAGGCAAAGCACTAGGCACGATCAACACATCGGGCCTAACATTAACCATCTCTCCCAACTTTAAGTAACTCGTATCCAACATAGCACCTACAGGTCTACTATCCCCTGCCCCTGTTTTCGGAAGGCTCCCTCTATCAACAGGCGGGAATAGTGGGAAGAAATTCCGCTGCTCAATTAAATATTTCGGCAATCGGGCAAGGAGAGAGCTCTCTTTTAACCTGCCACCTACGACTTCGGATTGGCGGAGTTCGGTTAGAATATCTTGGGAGGAGATGCCGATGGCTATTTCATTTAGGGAGAGCGTCATAGGGTTCCCAATTATTTTAACGGATTTAGGAAGGCCGAGTTCTTTGCGCGGGGTTGGCTCCTGAGGCCAGGATACGTGTTTGCTTATTACATCTTTAACGGACGGGACGAGGAGAATAGTGATGTTTGGGTTAGATGATACCAGGGTTACCAGGGCGGAGGATATCAGGTATTTGAAGACGGTCGTCATGGTTATCGTATCGGGTTCGGCGAGGGCCTCGTCGGGGAGATCAAAGTCTCCGGTTGCGATGAGAGGATGATCGATATCGATGAAGGGGCCGACAAGAACAAGGGCATCAGCGTATGAATCCGCGGCTTGGCTGCAAAGTGCGTGGAACGGCTCAAAGTCGAGGTTATCATCTGCTGTGTATGGGCCTGCGGCAACGAGGATGTTTAATGGAGAGGGATCGGTGTCCGATTCCATGGCATTGAGGTCTCCTCGGAGTCTCTGGGTGTGTTCGCGAAGTCTCGCTGTTGCTGATGCCGCACCGCCCAACAAAGGCATTTCTAACACCTCAGTCACGGTGAAATATTCCCCAGAAGCATTGATGCCTTTTAGTGCAACGATCTGGCCCGGAAAGAATTGAAATCCGGGGAGGGAGTGCACTTTCAGGGGTATTCTCCGGCCAGCACCCATTCGTCGTGAAGTTTCTAATACCAGAGACGAGACATTAAGCTTTCCTTCCGAGGAATCGCAGGCTATTCGTCCAACCGCCACTATCTCATTTGTATTCTGACTGGCAGCACTTCCAAACGCGGAGTCCTCGAGGCTGTGGTGACCCTGAACAAGCGCCATAAATTCATCTATCCGATCATCCAGAACTTCCGAGGCCTCAGAAGATTTCATGGCCATTGGTTTGTATGCCAGCTTTTTGAAATCTGAATTGGCAACGACTTTTAGACGAGGTTCGGAGTAAGGAGCGATTGGTGGTTCTGAGACTTGCAAGTGGTCATTGAGAACCTCGACTGCTTGCCCGGCGTTTGGGCGGTCATTGAACACGATTCTACGCCTAGTCAGTTGGATATATTTGGAAGGGAATTTTATCAAGACATACGTTGCGCCGTTTTGTTCCCCTGGCTTAAATGGTGTTTTAAAATCAGGAGGACTGCTTGCTGGTTCGGCTTTGACTCTCGATATAGAGGGCGTTTCCAGTCTTCGTTTGCTGGTTGACCCGTTGGCTCTATTCGTGGCTCTAACCCTCGGTGTATTTGGAACCACGCCATCCAATCTAACCAATGTTTAGCACTCTGTGATACTGCTTATCCGGTTTACCTACATTCCAAATACATCCCCATTACTTATCACATTTCGCGGTGTAGCACCTCCACGTTTATTCGTCTGCACATGCGCTTTACTCCTGTTCTCGCGTTCCAATCCATCCTGGATATCTTGTTTGAGGTTCCTCGCAGTTTCAATGTTCAATTTCATATCGTCGGAGCCCATCTTCATGCTATATGACTCCCATTTGTACCAGAGCTCCTCCACGTCGATTGAATGTAGCCTCATAATGGATTGCATTTCGGAGAGCACGTCCGCCTCTAACGAGCGGCCCGCCGCAGAGCTAAAGCGCATCTGAAGCTCTTGGGTGTCAACGTCAGCCATGATGAACGTTTAGGTTGGGAGATATCCTGTGTGTCGTTGTCGGCTTGTATATTTCTGTGGTGGGCTGGTGTTGGGGAAACGCGTCTCGCGTAAAGAGCTTTTGGAAGTCGCGTCAACATCGGGCTTCTTATCAGCCCAAAGCTCCGAGGTAATTGTGCAACGATATATGCAAGAGTCCAACATTTAAAACCCGCATGCCGTCCTTAGTCTTCGATATCTTTGTAGGGTTTTAATTTACAATTTATTTTATATAAACATTAACACCCCTGCACAGAAGCAACCAAAAATTTACGCTGAAGAGGAGGTTACTCTAAGGCAAGATCACCACACTGTTGAAAGATAGGGTAGGTATTTGGTACCTACCTACCTACCGTATCACGATCATTACTCACACCGCTGGTCACATATCTTAATTTAATTGATTCAATTCAGCTCAATTCCGTTTAATGTCAAGGTCGATCCCAGCCTCCCAACCATCTCCAAAAACACCATTTTCAGTGCATCCAATGTGCAATGCTAATGGCTGGGCGTTAAATAAGTACAAACTCTGAAGTGTCAACTAAACAAAGGAGATGCACAGAACGTGCGCGTGCCCTTTGGGTGCAGTACATAGAACAAATTTTAGTGACCTGGCGAAAGATCTGGTATCTGAGTATGATACAACAAGAGCTTAACATGAGCATTCTTGTATCATAATCGCCGAATGGGACTTGTCAATCCCGGTGAAAGACTGCGAGAATATATGAACAAGAAAAAATGGAGCGCGAATAGATCGCGGTCCTCAATAGGGGCAAGGAAAAGGAGGTGAGTGTGGGGGAGTGAAGTGGCATGGCTATCCGTGTGCTGACCATGTCCGGTGAGCTTCTTGAAGAGCTGTTATGTGCGTTAGCAACTGGGATGTAAAGAGCAGAGCCGAGACATACCCTGAAATATCCGTCCCTGACCAGCCCGATCTTCACACGCAACCTGTAATCCCCCTCCTTCGAAGAAATCAAGTACAACACTGTTTGGAAGCTCCTGCATCTCGACATCCGGGATCACAGGCGGCCTGAACTCGCTGAGATGGAATCTTCGAGTGGCGCCGCCAGTTTGATTCTTTGCGTTCCCGCTAGTTGTTAGCGGCGCCAGAAGGAGAGATCCACGAGGGTCGAGTAGCATCGAGCGTCTCTTCCAGAGTAGACTATCAGGAAATTGGACATTAACATCTCCAATATTAATATTAGGTGTGGGGGGCGTTGAAGGATGAGGTGACATAGAAGTCGGGAAACCGTTATTCGGCGGCTCAGATTCTTCGCGGACGGTGGGAGACACTGCGTGAGATATGGCCTTACGACCCGATGAAAGAGAAGATGACATTCTTCGAAGCATTCGACTAGCTCGGTTGGACTTCTTGTCGCTTTTTTCCTCGCCAATCGAGGACGCATAGTCAGATGTTAGAGGTGCTGGGGAAACTATGTTCTGGTCGTGACTAGAAGAAGATAAACGGCTGCTAATAGACATGGATCTTTGATGTATGGGGGATGCGTGGGTAGATGGTGGGCGGGATGGAGACTTGACGGAGGGTGGCCGAGAAGGGGTCCTAAGATTTGTTGATGAGGCTGATGGGTCAAAATTTATCGACCGGCGACGCTCAGCGAACGAGGAACGGGTATCATTGATCAGGTCTTTTACTACCGTGATAGATGATCTTCGACCTTTCGGGGTGGTGTTTGTTGCCTCGGACGACGTTGACAGCCTCTTTTCTTTCGAAAGACGCCTCTCTTGGATGGTTTCCTTTGCAGGCTTGACAACTGCTTTCTGGTGGTTAATTACCAACGGAGATTGTTTGAGATCTAAAGGAGCATATTCAAAGGGGTCTTTGCCGACTTCTGGCTGTGTTTGGAAAGGTTGTGCTGGGTCTCTAATTATCCTTGCAGTGACAGAGATAGACTCAGGCCGTGATCGAGATGGCCGATCGAAGGGAACCGGACTGGGTTCAAATGCGCTAACACGGTTTTTGATAGAGCTAGATCTGTCACGGACCTTCACAGTTTCTGGTGAAGATTCGCGAGATATAGAGGGTGATGGTGTGTTCTTGGTTAACGAATTTGTTCTCTCAGCAATAGACGAAGATTTCGAAGGTCTACGGATACTGCTCTTCCTAACCGAGAAGAACGATGTGGCTCCTGCAGCAGGAGAAGCCGCAGTTGGAGCAGCGGTAGCTCCTGGGGCCGTGCTGGAGAGCTTCTCCAACGCCTTGATTCTTTGCGAAATCCCAGAACCCAGATTGACTTTCTTGGCGATGGGCTTTGCAGCCTCCTGGTTGATCCGGTTTAAATAAGCAGAAGATGCAGAAGCGGACCGTACCGTCTCATGCTTAGCGGGAGGTGTGAGTAACTGAGACTCCGGTTCTTCTTTTCGTAAAGGATTGGAGGCTGCGCGGGAAAGTCTGTGCCGCCATGTGTCCGCTTTCTTAACAGTAGGTGATAAAGGCGTCATCGGAGTCTTTGAAACCGAAACGGGTTTTGCCTCTTCAACCACTGCCGACTGTAACTCGTCCATAAGATCTTCATCGGAAGAGAAATTAGCATCAGAATTGCGGTTACTTCTATCAGTCAACTCAAGATCTGTCCGAATAGGCTCGATAAGCCCCCGTCGATTTTGGCGTTTATTTGTTATCTGGTCTGCGTTCGCTTGGTCGTCTTCCGCGGTTGGCTCCCTTACGTCAACGGAGATGGTGCTTACAATTGGCGATTTTTGAGGAGTATGGAAAGTTGACAAGAGAGTTGGTTGTGGGGTTGGCTGTGTTGGTATGCTTGGAGTTCCCTCATCGGATTGGAGGTTTTGCATGCTGAACTTCGATCTAGGGATTTTCAATTCCTTGGGTTCGGGTTTTGCGGGAGACTTCGTTGGGGCGACAGGTACTGGAATAGCCGTGGTTTCTGATTCCTGAACAGTAACTGGGATTTCCTCTGTTGGGATTTCCTCTGTGGTGGAAACTTCGACCGGAGCTTCTGCAACCTGGGGGTTTTCCGCAACCTGGGCTTCTGCAACCTGGGGGATTTCTGCAACCTGGGCTTCTGCAACCTGAGGCACTGGAACATGGAAGGTCGCGAGAGGGTGATCAGTTGCAGTTGCTATCGGTTCATCATCCTTCTTATAAGGCTCCTCTAGTGCTAATTCCGATGGTTCCGAGGAGGACTTTGATGTACTATCTTGCGTAGGTGTTGTCTGGCTTTCAGGCTCGTACGTGGTTTGTGGTAGTTGAAAGTCGGACTCAACATCCCCTATTTCTACGCCCTTCTCGTGCAATGACACAGGCTCTTGATTGTCCACATTATTAGAAATATTGTCGTCCAACTCTGGTTCCGCCACCTGAGGCGGTGGCTTGGAGTTGTCCGCGTCCTGCACGGTTTGGTCTGTGGATTCGGAAATTGACGAAGCCTTCGTTGATTCGGCATGCTCTGAAGGCCCGACAGGTGATGCTGGATATGAATCTGATCTCGTTGCGTCGGACTCGTCAGTTTTCAGGGTCGAGCTATGGCCAAATGAGATCCCGGAATCATCCCCCCTCAACATGTCATCCAGTACAGTTAAGCTGTCATTAACGTCCTTTGGCGTTCTAGATAGTCTATTCGGTTCAGCTCTTGGAGCGTCGAGATTGGTACTGGGACTTGGTGAGAGCGGTTCCACTGGATGTGGTGCGCTCATTTGCTTCTTGCGGAGCTCCAAAGCCTTCATAAGTCGTGCCTTTTCAGGAGTAATGGAAGATGTTTTGGCGGCATTCAGGTTAGTTCCTATTAGAGGCCTAATTGAAGCAGTAGGACTAGGTGGCGGTCGACCGCCGCTAGTATGAGGCCGTGAGGGAGCGGTTGCGAATGATGGTAACATGGAATCTGGTACTGGCGGGGGCGAAATAGTCATGCTAGGGGGTTCCACATTGTATTGGGACTGCGGTCTCCCAGTTCCTTTCCTGGATCCCTTTGAGAAAATTTTCAACCCAACAGGAAGTGTAGAGACTGGACGATAATGGGAAGTTGCTCCGGAAGTATGCGGCCTCCCGCTCACATCGAGTGAAGGCCTTGGTCCCAACTTTACTTTTGGCCTGCCCATTGAACTATGACTATTATAGGTGTAGAGGTTGGGTCTTGTCGACTGGGATGATTTTCGAGGTTCTGGTTCGTCGGTATGTTTTGTTGGGGAGCGTGACCGAGCCCTAGAATCGTGAGGCTCTCGAGGGGGAGGTGGTGATGTTTCGAGCTCAGCGATTTTGGCCGAAAAGGAAGTGGAAGTCGGGAGTGAATTCGTAGGAGGCTCTGGTGGAGAGGAGATCTGCACTCCGGAAACTGAAGGGGCTTTTGCAGTCACTGGGCGCTCTTCTAGAACAGTTGACTGTCTCTTTCGAGTGTCTTCCTCCTCATCTTCAGCAATTTCCATTAGCCGCCGGCCCCTCAGAGAGCTCGTTGACGAAGATGTAGACCCAGAGGCGGTATGTAACGAACATGCTGCAGAGAGTGAGGTATCTCGAAGTTCTTTAGAATTGGATATGGGAAACACGGTATCGTGAGGAGAAAATCGCTCCGTAACAGCGTTGAAGTGAACGGTAACGCGTGCTAGGGCAAATCTTAGCTTGTGTCCTATAGGAGTTTTGGATTGGGTAAATATGCTCACCCTGAACCAATCTCGAACAATCTTCAGGAATGTACTTGATAAGCACATTTCTCCTCCTATAGCGTAGGAATCCGAATAGAGGCGACGGCTCTTCGTAAGTCGCTATGGTATTCCGAATCTCCACGATGCCCCCATTTCCACGTCCTAGAAGACCCACCTCATCTCGCAAGATATATTTGAGAAGAAACCTGCAAAGATTCAGTAAGCCTGTGGTCCAGAATCCTTCGCGGTGGGCAACAGAAAAGTCCCGGGGGGGTCTCACCATCCTCCTGGCTCGGCCACAGCGGCATCGTGCGCTTCCTTGAGCTTCACATCATCCAAGCCATTCAGCGACATGGCCTTGCGATTCTACTCGACCGCACACAGTTAGATCGTGGTGTTTTGGTACCTCGAATCGTTGGTGATATTTCGGAGTTCGCTTTCAGGGGTAAGCTTGTGCCGGAACATTGATCCTCCAAAGCAGCTTATCTGCTGCCGACGGACTCAGGGCATTAAAGCTCCCATAAACCTGGCGGTGGGCGAGGTTTATGCTATTAGTATTGGTGTTGCAATTGCAATGCGATTGCAATGCAATAGCAGAGACTGTTGAGGGGACTGTGTCTGCTGTCAAGGTTTCCAGATCGGCCAAAAAGATGCTTCCTGTTCCTGCCCTGGACCCCTGCGGTGCCACTTTGGAGCTTAGCGCGCGCGTTGAGAGGCGTGATTGACTATTGCTTCTTCCGCCAGTGTTCCCTTTAAGGCTTAAGCTGTTGTGGCCGTTCGACGACGAGTTGTTCGTGAGTACGTGTGCGGACGATTGTTGTCAACGTTCAGCTTCGAAGCCTTCGTTCGGGATGCAGAGTACCGCATGAAACTCTTTGCCCGCACTCTTCTCCAGGTTGGCGATGGATCCGCTTTGACCGTCTGTTCTCGCCGTGCGGTTTGGACGCACAGAGCTCCCCGCTCCGATTCAACTGGACAATAGAGCCAATAGAACATGACGTTTGAGAATATATCCGCTGCGTTGGATTGGGAAGGATGGGCGACACCGCCACGTTATTGAAGAGTTCCTCTGATGATCCCTCGAGGCAGCATCACGGTCTGGATTCTATCATATTCGCAGGGGCTGGGCCCGATATTGGCACTACTGTAAATGATCCAACACAAGCACAGACTACTGTCTCCCGCCGAGGCCATTCACGGCATCTCGACACTCTTTTCCTCATTGCAGCCAATAAAACAAACCAATCGTCTTTGCGGCCGAAATATAGGTCTATCTGAGTCTAGTCTATATGGGTTGTGGCTGTAGTGCAACATAACACAATGGGAGTTCCATCTAACAAGCTAAAATATAGAATAATAAGCAAAATGATGGCGCCTCTGTCTAGCACTACCCAAGCCACCATAATACTTTCTGACTGCAAATGCTCTCCCAAAACATACCTATCACAGCCATAACCAATCAAGTAACACAGAGGTGCGTTTATAAATTCACCTTCGATACACGATTATAATCGCCTTCGCTTCGATCTTTCCATTGACTCCATGGTGGTTCACGGGGCTTCAATCGTGCTTTTACACCTGTGAAGTGGCAGTCACCGGCAACATCTGATATGAAGGTCCCGATAACTCGGTGCCTTTCTT
Source organism: Venustampulla echinocandica (assembly GCF_003357145.1). Classification (NCBI taxonomy): domain Eukaryota; kingdom Fungi; phylum Ascomycota; class Leotiomycetes; order Helotiales; family Pleuroascaceae; genus Venustampulla; species Venustampulla echinocandica. The sequence continues at coordinate 3,731,023 of NW_022474206.1, read as the reverse complement.
GCTAGATGTTTGTGCTGAGCTGCCTAGTTTGAGTACATTTAGGTTTCTCCTTCGCTAGTTTCTGCAGCACACCACCTATATCTCCACGTTGGCTGCCGAGCTGTTGGCTTGCCTTTGGCCCCTAAATAAAACGTTTTTTCGGCGTAAGTTTCCTCGGCCAGTTCATCTTCCGGGAATGATGGAACCATGGACATCTGGATATCTCCATCGGCATCCATTTCATACAATTTCCGCATGTTGGAAGTGTCTGCAGCTGTCGGTCGTCCTTGCGCCACTATGGACTTTGCTTTCGATTTGATAGTCGGAGCCTTAAGTTCAGAACGCTGCTTGGAGGACGAAGGTCCCACTAGTTTGAGGTCTTTTGCTTCTTCTGCTTCACAGGTAACTCTTCATTAGTAGTATTTTATTTCCGCGTCTTTGGAGTAAGTTCCCGCTAGCCGTTGGTAGCTTCAATAGAATTGCTTCCCATTCAATTTTCCTCAGCTAGTCCCGTACAGCATCCCTCGTCCGTCCTATAATTATCCACCGATCTGGATTTGGTTTTCTCCTTCCTGCCCATGGGGCATCGGACGATACTGTCCCTGGACCCATACTCTCCACTTGAGCAGCAACTGCAAGCCGTTCATTAACCCCCACTTTGGGTGCTATGATATACCAATCGGCAGGCCGTTCTATGCTACCTTTGGGAATTTCTTCTGGAAGGGACCTCAAGAGATTTAATTTGGTTTTCTGTTCAGCGCTCTTCAGGGAGCTCCAAATGTATCCGGGAGAGCCTTGTTCCTCGCCTTGAACTCTTTATTTAACTCCATTTCGACTGCTTTAATCTCCCGCAACATTTCCTTTTTCGACCCAAATTCAAAGCTGTAGGCCGTTTATAGCCCAGGATTGGTTCAATCCACTGAATGCGCATTGTGCCTTCCAGTAGCGCGCCGGCTGCTTCTGAATTTCCTTTGGTTTGCTGCTAACTTTGGTAGATCTCAGAGGGACGGGTTTCTCGGGCTTCGGATCGTAATACCAGTCGTCTTTGCGTAAATAAGTCGTCCCGCAACAAGATAAATTGAATGGGCTTATGGATATGTTCGAGTGGAGGAACGACAATGGGTATATTAGCCCCGCCATTGAGCGAGAGCTATGTATTACTAATATCAATTCATCTAATTCATTTTCAAAGGGGACTTCCTCGACTTACGCCACTTAGAAAAATTATAGTTTGCTGTATTTCCTCCAATTTCTATGCGTGCCTAGGCAAACCATCAATCTTTAAGGTACCCATTCCGGAGGCAGGTAGTAGTTGTGACAACCTCGGGATACATCCGAAGAGCATGTTACTCGAGTTAGGATAGCGCGTCGCGACTGACATGGGTTAGTCTCTAGCGTTGCCGAGACCAAAAAAGTTGACGAAGCCAAGTTCGAAGGTGCTCCAGCCTGCATCTCCATACCAAACTCTTGCCCTCAACCGTCGCCCAGCTCTATCCTACGATACATACCTCGCAGTCGCAATACATACTATACACCTTGCGGGATTTACAAGATGGTTGAATTAGTCGAAGTTGAGGACGAGTCCTTCGAGACAAAGCAGGCTGGCCCTCAGGAGAACGAGGACGACTACTACACTGACACTGGTTCGTGCATCGTGCGATCAATACCTTCTTACTACAGCTAACATCCTTTGTAGATTCGGAGATATCTACGGATGATGAAGATGATATTCCCGATGAAGAAACGCTCGCAGATCGTCTGGCTGCGCTCCGCGACATAATCCCCCCGACCACCCGATCATACATTTCTCAGAAGGTTGATACAACCACAAGCTGGATTAAGTCGGGTATTTTCCTGAGTGGCAAGACGCTCTGGATTGTTAGCACGAGTGCGCTTCTATTAGGCGTGCCTTGGGCGTTGGCGTTTGCGGAGGAACAACAAGTGGTTGAGATGGAGAACGAGATGAAGATGAGAGAGCAAGGCACTCGTGAGGTAAGCATTATCATTTAATTGACGACCGTTTTTATCTAACACAGGCTGACTCAATGGAACTAGATTCTCACCCCTGATCAATCAACAGCAGCACAAGTGAGCGCCCAATTGAATGCGCAAGCAAAGCCAGCGCTATAATGATCAAATAATGGCTGTTTATTGCGAGCATGGGGATATGGAATAAGAAATAAAAGGGGGCATGCTAGCATTGTATATCTATGAGTGTTGGGTTGGGAAGGTTGCTCTACAGGCATTCGGGTTACAAAGCCTGTGTTGTAATTATAGTCATCTCATCTCGGGAAAAGGTTTCTACAAGTACGCTATTCGTAAACTTCCCTACTCCGTGTAGGCGTGATTGAGATGGAATGCTTTCGATCAGCACCCCCGCGCATTGGTATGAAAATGGGTTTGGTTTTGCTGTCTCACCACCGCCAGTTTCTAGCGAACCAGTCAAACTGTACACAACTGTTTCCAATGCCGGTCCGTAATGTAAGGCTTCAACTTCTTTGCGTCATGAGAGGCCGCGAGCAAACACCAACTCATTCCTCACATATCGCAATAACACGTTCGTGACATGCATTTCGCCCAGTCTAACGATGCCCATCTCACTCTCTCGCCATGGGTCTATGCTACCCATAGCGAAGATGCGGGCGAATGATAGAGATCGATCGCGAACCCGTATTGATACGTACCCCCTAGCTAATAGCTCACGAAAAAAGGAGAGGAGGTAAGTGCTGCACCAGTATACACTGAGATTCGAATAAGTTTTGCAATATTAATACGTTAGTAGATGGCCTCTCGTTCTGAGGTTTTGGAAAGGCTCCATTCATGGCAGTAGGTAGCCCATCGAGAACCGTATACACCCAGTAATCTAACCATACCTCTCAGCTATCATATTTCCTGTTTCCGTACACGCTCTCCTGGCCGCATTTATCGTCTATGTCAACCAGCGTACCAATAATGACTTTAACCTCCCGAGCAGCATCGTGAGCCCCTCTCCCTCCGGAGTTGCACAGTATCACGTGCCTGACAATAATTTATAGATACCTTCTCTGTCGATTGTGGTCGGTTTGATGCTCGTGTTTCGCAATCAAACAGCGTATTCGCGGTTTTGGGGTGGCCGCTGTGAACTGAATATAGTTACGACAGCAATCCGATGCCTTTCCCGAGAGCTCTTGGTCCTGGTACCGGCCCCCCAAGCGTCTGGGCTCCATACAGTATTATCCAGCGACAGCATGCTTCCTCGGAATATCAGAGCGCAAATGATCTCGCGCGAGCGAGATGCGAGTCCATCTGTTGAACGGGAACCGGAGCTATCGAAGGCTGATGAAGCTAGGACGATTGAGACGGTCAAGATTTTGATTGCGATGCTTTACACTATCAAGAACCATTTGAGGGCAGAATGGGGAGTAGCTCTTAGCCCTGGGACCAGCCTCACGGAAGATGGACAAGATGCCACGACGGAGGAATATAAAGATTTGCTACCCACCGGATTGAAAGGGTACGAGCATCGGGGACTCGGTTTAACTCTCGAGTTGGCAACTTTTATTGAGAAGTTCATTAGCGAAGGCGTAAAGAAGTGAGTTCCAATCAGAATAGCCTACAGCTAAGCACTGTAATATTAATATTTTTGATTTAGGGGATGGTTCCATAATGCCGCCTCCTCAAGAATGCTCTCACAACTAGATGATTTGATTAAAGCATATGGAAATATGGAGGTCATTCGCCTGGTGCCGATACCCGTCGCTCATCTGCAAGTCCTCTCCGCTGTTCTCTGACACAAACTCTAATTGTTGAGGCAGCATACATCATAAGCAAACGTTGGCCTTATTTTGCGGGATCCTCCCTTTCGCCCTGGCTTCTGAATTGGACTGGTGGGCTGTACCACTGGTGGCATTCGTTGCGTTTACATTGTAAGTCTCCAGTCTGAGTGCTACTGATTAATATACAATTACTGACGATCCACCAAGATACGGAATAGAAGGCATTGCCCAAACATACGAGGATCCATTCGGTGTAGCCAAAATTAATATAGACCTGGACGGATTCGTTGCAGATGCACGAAAAGAAGTGGAGGTTCTACTCACTGCCTGGCAGACCCAAGGAGCCGGCAACGGAGGCATGTTCCGCCCTCGCATTGGAGAGTCGCCAAAGTCGGATAACAGCAGCATGCACTACACCGACTTGGTTAACGAAAATGGGCAGAATTTGGCACGAAGCCAAGTCAGGGTTGTGGTTAATGACGACGACAGTGGCAGGTTGCGAACGAGGATGGCGAGCGTCGTTAGCCCAGGGACAGTAGTAGAGGGTAGCGAATACTTTAGCGCTTAGCATATAGAGTTAGAATTTAGAATTTATTCTGTATACAAACTAGGAAATTTTCACAGGCCGTAGGATCGATTTCCCTTTAGGACTAGTAGTCCTAATCGAAATAGACCCGAACAACCTCGAACCAACGGGCCCATGCGGACGTTCATCTCTGCCTACCTAAGATACCTGTAGGTAAAGTTCCGGTGGCAGAACTAAAAGTGGTGAGACGTCGAAACGCAACGAACCTGGACGCCGCCTAGCATAGGTAAGGTACCTAGGTACCTGATAAAGATGGCAGAATGAGAATCAAAAAGTGGTGAGTCTTGAGGCTTGAGTACAGTAAGGTATTGATGGGGCAGGTCACATGCTGTCGCGTAAAGACTTGTGAGTTTCGCCTCGCATCGCATCGCGAAATCGCGCTCCCACATCATCCCAAGTGCGTCCGATCTGGAAATACACCACCAACAAAGGATCTACTGGACTGGCATATCATTACTGGTAAGTGTCGCACATTCTAGCTCCTTTATACCCTTACTGCGACGGCCATTTCTCCACTATACTGCACCCTCCACTTTCTGTTTTAAAATCTCAAGGCAGCCCCACCCTCCCCCCATACGCTACCCAAAACTCAAAGCGTCATTGCATTCCCATCTACCTACGCATCTGCTGATTAAAACGCTACATAGTCGATGATATGGCTTCCAATCCGAAGCGCACAGATCGACGGAAGAGGCAAACGCGCCTTACTTTCGACCCAGTCGATCCGCCTGCCAACTCCTCCCCCTCCCAACTTACTCCTGCCAAAGTTCGATATGAACATCCAGATAAATCACGAACCGCAATCCGACCTCCAGGTTTATTTACGACTCGTACCACCCGCTCTGGTGAAAAGCGCCAGCCGATCCAAGTCGACACAACAAGCTATCGGGACCCGCCCACAATCTCTTCCAGTCAAGCAGCGCCAACTCCGCGCCAAACGATTGTCCAATTATCGGACGAAGATAGTGACGTGGTGACACCTCTGAAGCGCCGCAGACGACCAGTTTCAGAAGAAGAAGAGGTCGATGACGAGGATGATTCTGATATCAGTCCACATCCTGCGAAACGGCTGCGGAAGTTTTTAGAAGAGCGTGACGACGACAGTGATAGTGATTTGCCATCTTCGAGTGGGCTTACATTCAGGAATAGGAGGACAGCAACTCCCGGAAGTTCCGATGCAAATGACCGCTACACCCGACAGAATAAGACCAAGAGACACAGAACAGAGAAGGAGAAACAGCTTGAAAAACTGAGGCGCAAGCGTGCAGGCGAGAAGGACCCTGAGCTGACTCCTTCGGAGTCTGAATCCGGTGAAAGTGATTCAAACCTCGTGGAGGCACTTTCGGAGTTCGAGGATGAAGAAATGGAGGAGGAAACAGTAGAAAAGCCCAGAACCAGCCCCAAACCTCCTCAACCGGACAAGGATGGTAGTGACGAAGACGATTTCATTATTGAGGACGATGAAGAGAATCTTGGTGTACCTCACCACGCTATTCCCCTCGAATTCACATATGCCAACAATAAACCCGAAAAGGAACATTTCAAAGATGTAGTGGAATGGCTCGTTCACAAGAAGCTCAACCCAGCCTTTCCTAGCCGGGACCCAGTCTACGTGAGAGCTTTTGAAAAGCTTAACCAAAAGCCCGCCATTTTACGAAGCAGCAAATATGGATCCTCACAGTGGACGGCGGATTTCAATGCCGCCCTAGACGCTCGCCCCGTCTTCGAGGAGAGACGATTGGGACCTGGTGAGGGCTTAGCACTACGGGGGGAAATCAGATGCGAAGCATGCAATCGCGGGAGCCACCCAACGAGTTACGCTATCCAGTTTAAGGGAAAGGCTTATGATAACCATACCTTGGAGGAGCTTCAACAGGAAAACGACAGTGATGATGAGTCAGAGTGTAACGATAAGTCGGGGTCGGAGTCCGACAGGAGCAGAAGTGTAGATGGTACTGGCCGTCATCTTCCAAGTGAGGAAACAGAATGGCTCGCTGGACGGTATGTACTCTGCCGACTTTTGGTCACTGGAATTAAAGTGTACTCTTCCACTAACCTGTCTGTGCTTCCAGATTCTGCAGAGACAAGGCCAGAAAAGCACATCTCCTTGCACATTGGAAGTATCACCTCTACGAATGGGTCCTAGGCACGTTGGAGGCTGAAGGGGAACTTGATGCCGAGCACTTGGTGAAGCGCGAAAGAATGAGGTCGTGGGAAAAGAAGAACTACGCGAATAGTGTAGTGGATCGGTGGGACGAAAATGGCCAGCTCCGAGGCTTGTATGAAGATTATAAAAACCAGATCAGTGAGCTGGAAGAGGCCAGAGAACATGGTGGCTGGGGTAAAGGCGATTAATGAGGCTGGGAAATAAAGGGTTGCAATTAGCGGGAGTTTGGAGTCGGTATGAAGATCAGTTGCTAGTATGCTACGCGGTCATGTCATGCCTTACGATTCAAGAAGATACCCCAGACCGAAATCCGGATTCTGCGCGACTTGATTACCGATGTATTAAAATGGAGATCCCATTAATATATTCTGAACGGGTGTTCTAACTCGCCCTTTCCGGGTGCTGATATAATAGTTCGGGGATCGTGCTAAATATACACAAACAGAAATCAGTCAATTCGACGGGAAGGATTATGCCATGTCCGAGAATAGAGCTATGCCCAGGCCATTCTTCCTCTTCGGGCTCGTCCCAACTTGCCCCGTCTTCTACACCATGCAGCCGAAAGCTTCCTCCCAGCAGGTTTCCACCATCGTAAGCTCCGACACCTTGGCAATCCCAGGGCAAATCGTCGAAACGACCGAGATCCTAGATAAATACCAAAATGTACCAACGAAATGATCCGGAACGTGAGTAAAGAGTGCGGTTATTATTGCTATTGGTACTTTTCATTCTACACTGGGAGAATGTCATGATGCGTTGCAATAATGGATATATAAAATAGGGATCGACAATTCGAGTCTTCGTGGTAATTTGTAGGGGAGTCTAGGCCCCGAATCGATGTCGGGTGGCAGTGCGGCCCCCCCCCACGGGCGACGGTGTTTTAGAAGTCATTCGATTCCGACAGCTTCTAGCCAGACGCGGCCACTCCAGGGCTGAATGATGAAGGGTGCAAAACATAACAATCTCTGGGCACTTCTCTGTGCATGGGGACTGTGCGCCTTCATTTTGGTCAATCAAGAGGCTCGGGTTTGCAGAGCAGGCCGGAGCCGCGGGATATCGACACGCCTCGTTTGCCCAGCCTACAGGGCCGTTTGGAAGTCGTAAGAAGGGTCATCTCCCAAGACTTTCGAGCTCTTGGTATAAGCAGTAGTCCAGTGAGCATCTATTGATAAGGGCAGCCAAGAGAAAAGGAGTTGCTTGTTGTTGCAATCCAAGACATTCGTGAACCAAGCCCCTCGTGGGTATATTGCGCCTCCTGAATCTTCGGTTCACTATTGATTCACGGGCTACTTATCTTCATCAGTATCTCTCGCTGTTTTGTGTCTTACCAGCTTTACTTCTTTCTTCTTTTCGTTTCTTCTGCACCCCAACTATCAGTGTCTCTTTCCTTACACTAATCGCAAAGTCCTGTACTATAGTATTTTATTTTATCCTATTGTCAGCTGAGCTGCAAGCGGTAATCATGAAGTCTTCAACGTCCTACCTAGTCCTTTTTGTCAATCTTTTTGTCCAATCTGCCACAGCATCATGTGGTCATGGAACAAGTTTGCATAAACGAACAGTTACCACCAATGGTCTTGTCAAGAGGGTTGAAGTTGGGAAATTTGGATATATTGGCACCCAAGGACCGTATGTCACCCAAGTCTTATCACCACCTCGGACTCGTCATCTTGGACATTCATATCAAGGATCTATTGCTGACTAGAACTCAGAGCAAACTGGCAAAATCTCGCACCGGAGAACGTTCAGTGTGCAAACGGCAGCAATCAATCTCCGATCAATATTACACCTGAGAGCAGTACGTTGGTAGAGCCTGGTTCGCTCACCATCAATATTCCAGCAGTTGAAGCAGCCGAGTTTGAGAATCTTGGGACGACGATTGAGGTTTTGATGGAGGGGAAGAACGCCAGTTCTGTTATCGGTGGCAAGAGGTAATTCCTGTCTCCCTCAAATCCCGGCCTAGCACAATATGGTTGAGTGAAGCAAAGATATGCTGATGCTAACATGTTATGGATGAACAGTTTCAGCTTGAAGCAATTCCATTTCCACTCACCTAGTGAGCATACTATCGCTGGGGAACACTTCCCTCTGGAAATGCACATGGTTCATGAAGCCGAAGGTACGAATATTTGCCCCATCTCCGTCCTATACCATCACATCACGATCCCCCTTTTCATCTACGCGTCGCTAACTCACCTACCACAGACAAGTCCATAGCCGTGTTAACTGTCCTCTTCCAACTCTGTGAGGCCAACGGCGGCAACCCGGTCATAAATGCCCTCCTCCCTTCCATTGAAGCCATCAGAGCCCCCGGCTCTGTCACCGAAACCGGTCCCATCGACTTCGCCCCTCTCATAACAGCATTGAATGCTCAACCCATGCGCATGTATCAAGGCTCCTTGACTACGCCACCTTGCACCGAAGGTCCCAGCTTCGTCATCACGACACAAACCTTGCCACTGGATATCAAGGCGTACAACATGTTTAAGAGTGTTGTGGGATTCAACTCAAGGTTTCTGCAGACGTCGATAGGTGAACCAAACGTGTTGGCTGCTAAGTAAGATATAAACGGTTTGAAGGAGTGGGTTTCGTTTGCAGCCTGGAGTTGATGGACGGATCTTAGACACCTGGAAAAGTAATAGCGAAATTTGGAAATAATTTGCCAAGCTCATTAGCTAGTATTGTGATAGTGATAAAAGAGAAGTGAACAATGTTGTTCTTACTGTACTTCGTAGCACTCAGTGTGAAAACAAGGGAAGCTTACTCCGTGGGATTTGGCCGCAATCTGACATCGCACCCAAACCTCGGCTGTGGTCTTGAGGCGTGGACAATGCTTACGAAGTACACCTTCTAGAATGGTTGTCTAGCGCTTACTAACATTCCATTCCTTGATAATATGATCATCTTACCTCCCTACCTACCTAGATAGGTAGCTAGGTACATTGCAGCAGACTGACTAGCCCACTTCTCATGCTTGATATTGCACGTTAGCCAGTCCATTGTTCGCATCTGCGATTTTGAGGGACAAGTGGAGTAAGTATCTAAGGGTATGCTATGCCACCACTATTAGGGCAGTAGCCATAGCGATACAGCACTCAATAAAAGCATCCTTCTTAAGGAGTATACAATACTTCCCAGAAAGGACAATTCGCTACTATACGGCAGGCAGACTTCCGACGCTCTCCGCAATGATCTCGAACTAGGATTTTGGTCACAATTGGTCACACTCCGGGCGTCCACTTGGTGCACGAAAGCTCCTTCGGAGCCTTGGATGACGTGGCTGGGTGAGATTTGGCAGATATGACATAATACCATTGGTGGGCGAAGTTCCGACAGTATTAGAAGTCGTAATAATAACGGTCTGTTAGAACTTTTGACTTGAAGATGGGGAGTTTGAGGGGGCCGACCCACGTGAAATAAGTAATAACTGGTAATGACCGAGCAACTGACTATTGCGCCTCATCCGTCCTAGTGAAGGAATCGTCGCAATCAGACCCGTAAGCAGTAACTTCACCGGCCAGTGTGATCACCTGAAAGGCTGAGCTAGGAGACTACGCCCCAACGCGGACTGTTTATTGCTGTTCTCCGAAGCTTCCCCGCAGAAGAATCCCACGCTGGGCTCCTTTCTCTCGGCCTACCAGACCCTACACTCCCTTACCCAGCTCTTAACACGCCAACCGAGCCATACACCGTTCCGATAGCCGCCTGGCCCGACGCCAATATGCCCTCGGTGGGTTTATCGTTATTGGACATGCAACATGGCGGCTCCATCCTCTTGGTTTAGCTTGATTTTCTCCACTACTCCACCTTTTCAATGTACGGGGAAAGGACGAGGCAGTCGCGGCTGGAGCTGGAATGGAGAGCAGAAAATATTACCGGCCAAGTCAAGTAGCTGAGCTCTCCCAAAATGTCACCGTCATCCAGCTTGCTCTCGTTGTTTTCTATATCCGCTCCTCAAGATGAAGACCTCTGATATCCTCCTTCACTTGAGTGCTGCTTTCGGCGCCTCTGCCGCATCCATTGGGGGTTTACAAATCCACGAGAGGGCTTCAAGCTGGAAAGTTGGCCAAACGGTGCAAACGAGCAGCGGTCCAGTTTCCGGCCATGCTGCCACTAATAGTAAAAACAACTCGGGGGTCTCAGAATATCTAGGTATTCCTTTTGCACAACCTCCAGTTGGGGACCTGCGGTTTGCTGCTCCGGTCAAGTATGCGGGCAATTCCAGTATCAATGGCACATCCTTCGTAGGTTACCATGCAACCCCGTCCTTTGATAGAAGCTAATATGGCATTGGCAGGGCCCATCGTGTCCAGTGAGGAAGTCCAATTCCAGCTCAATCCCCTCCGCAGATGTTCTTGAGGCTGCAAACCTTACCGTGGCTGGCCTCGCCATGAACACCATCTTCAGCGATTTGACACCCAATTACAGCGAAGATTGCTTATATGTAAACGTATGGACGAAGCCACAGACAGGAGACACGAAGAAGGCAGTTCTGGTTTGGATATATGGAGGCGGCTTTAGCAGTGGGAGCACGTCGTACGAAGGATATAACGGAGCAAGCATTGTGGAGCAGGAAGATGTTGTGGTGGTCTCTCTGAAGTAAGTGGCCTATGTTACTTTTGTTATTCATGCAGATGTACTAACAATTAGCAGCTATCGCTTGAGTATTCTGGGCTTCCCGGGGAATCCCACTAGCACAAATAACCTCGCTCTTTTGGATCAAAGGCTTGCGATAGAATGGGTTAGGGATAACATTGAGAATTTTGGAGGTGACAAGTCGCGAATTACACTCTTCGGCCAGTCAGCTGGAGGCGCTTCTGTCGATTACTATTCTTATGCATGGAATTCGGATCCAATTGCTGCTGGATTCATCCCGGAGTCTGGCACGGTCTTCAGTTGGGGTCTACCAAACGCAAAGTCCGTGAGTGCTGTGGCTTGGTTCAACGTTACGACAAAGCTAGGATGTGGCAATGCCTCGTCTGACGCCGCATCAGTCCTTTCTTGTATGCGTTCAAAGGATTATGCTTCGATCTTGAGCGCAATACCTTCCGCAACTGGCACCACCGCAATCTTAGGCTTCTTCGGGCCCACGGTCGATGACACGGTCGTATTCTCCAACTATACAGACCGAACCCCAGCAAAGGTTCCTGTCCTTGTTGGCAGCAACAACTATGAAAGCGGCTACTTTAGGACACAATTTGCTCTGGCTGGCATAACCTACCCAGATGTGTTTTGGGATATTTTCAACCTCCAGGAATTTACCTGTCCGACAGGTCTCCGCGCCAACGCCAGCGTATCTTCTGGAAATCCAACCTGGCGCTATCGCTACTTTGGTGTTTTCCCCAACACTGCAATATCGTCCGAGGCCGGTGCATACCATTCTGCCGAGCTCCCTATTCTTTTCGATACTGCACCCACAATTCCAGCCAATACGCCCGAAGAGGTGTCGATTGGACAATACATGCGTGGTGCCTGGGCTGCTTTTGCGAAGGACCCGGCAGAAGGATTAACAAAGTATGGCTGGCCGTCCTATAACGCTTCGGGGGATACTTTGATCAGACTGGCATATGACAATGTTACCGGCACAAATGCTGTTAACCCGTCCCTGTATGATGCCAATTGCAAATACGTTAACGTATCAAATACGGATCCAAATGCATACACTGGACTAGCGACAGCTATTCCTACAGCCACTGCCACGAATATCCCCACAGCCTCAGGGACGAATGCACCAGCGGCTAGTACATCAAAGAGTGCAGGAAGCAGAGTCTCATGTTCGTTTGCTATGGCGATAGGATTCGTTGCAATGTGGCTTCTGTGATTTTGGGGCTTGATGACATAGCTACAACGGGGTTGCAGCCACTAATACTGAATTATGAATAAATATATATATACAATTTCATCATCAAAATCAAATTTGCTCTGAACCAGTAGAAACCATCTCTGACCCAAACATAATTCCCTGCTGACGCCCCCAAACAATGTGCATTGAGAAATTCATATCACGTGATATCAATAACCGCCGGAACCATCCCGAAATCGCTTAGCGCTTATCCTGTTCCAATCGGTTTGATGTTAAGTCAAGGTACGGAGATCCTCTCAGGGAGCGTCTCATCTCATCATCTACTCCTTCTTTGCCATATTTGGCCTGAAAATCCAACCAGGGCGGAGCGCATCTTACCTCCAGGCTGTATTAATACTTTTTCAATGTAAATGGGTAACTACCGCCGCCAAAATTCATGAACAGCTGAGTGAGACGCGGAAAGTGCAGCGTCAGCATCCTTACTTAGTATCACGTGTTAGAACGCCGCAACGACAAGCTCTTGGGGGGCAGCAAACTGGGGCCAGGGCCTTAGGTCCACATTAGAAGAAAGTTCGAAGCCTTGGGAAGGCTGGTCGGGCGAAGAAGCAAGCAATGGCGACTAGCAATGGAGGGGGACGAGCGAAGGAAGGCAAAGGACCAGGCAATGCTGGAATGCCCATCAGGAGAGAGGACACGATAACGCCAAATCCGCCTGGCATACTACGCGATCCAGCGGTAACAAGAGCGAGGAAGTTCAACACGGACATTCCAGAGATCCTTCCTCACGAAAGGGTGTTTCCTATTCAGATTGGAAGTGAGTTGTTCAGGTTAAGTGGGGCAAGTATTAGCTCTGATGGTATGTACCCTGTTTCCTTTCCTTGGGAAGACGATCCTTAGAGCGGTTTTCCGTGAATGAAGACTGAGAAACCTAGAGCACCCTCATACTTTTCCCAATTTTTTCAGTGTCAGCTGAAACAAGCCGAGGAGAATGGCGATGATTCGAATGCCATACGGACGCTGTATATCGATCGGGATCCGGTGACATTTCAAGACATCTCGTTACATTTACAAGGCTATCATATCAAGCCCACGGACGGGAGCCATTTTGTGAAGTTATTTGCCGATGCGCAGTTTTATAGCTGTAAGAAATATTCTATTCTCGGTCTACGGTACGTGCTAACAATCGGAAGTACCACGATTGGTATCTCAGCTCTACGAAGAGAGTATCTTTATATCGATTGGACATCGAGATTTCCAGATTCCGCGAGATATATTTTCAGACCCAGGCAACAGCCCCAATTACTTCTCCTTGGGCTTCGCTGTATTCTTTAGTACGCCAGCCGAAGTATTTCCCGGCCTCCACCGCGATGGTCTTCTTCGACCCCCCTCCATCCTACCACCTTCAATACCCAATCGCTCCGCCGACGTCTTTGCCCAGCTAGTGCAACTTCTACGCGGCTATCCATTACACATCAAAAATGAAGACCATCGCGCAGAACTACTCCGTGATTGCAGATATTTCCATCTCAAGGGCCTCGAGCAAAAGCTCATCCGCCACTCCATCTCATTCAACCTCTCACGCAAGAAAGAAGAAATTACTCTACGACTAGAAGACGTCCGGCAATCAGGCATTTCAGTCGTTGGGGATCAGTCTCAAGCAGCCCCGCCTCCTCCGGCAAACTCCGTGTACGACATGCAGCATAATCCACAGATGGGTTTAGTCGGGTACGTAAATTATGCTCGACCATTCGTGGACACCAAACCATACGAGTTGGTTCTAGAGATAGGCGGCGAATGCACAAGGTTGCATTTCAAGTCAGGTTTTGATTCAGGCTGGCCAGCGATCCGCGCGGAGTTCTTCGGTGATTGTAAGACGAGAATAAGTAGACTCTTTGAGGTTATCGCTACGAAGTTGAATTTACCTACCAACCAACCGTTGGGTCTGCTCATGAAGAAAGGAGGCGCGAGTTCGCAGCCTGCGAGCCCTGGGAATACTCCGCTTAATGAGGGGGACTTGGTGCGTGTGGTGATTGATGACGATTCATATATAAGGTTGGATGGGAGGGAATGGTCGGGCCGCGAGAAGGAGAAGGAGGAGGATAGTAGCGTCGCCAGCCTAAATCTTGATGATGAGAATCCTAGGAAGAGGAGGAGGACTGAGGATGGTGGCGTTATTAGGAGGTTTGCGGATGAGAATCAGTCGTGGATTGTGAGGTCGGGACAGTGGAGACTGAGGATCAAGAATACCGCTAGGGGCGGGAAGGCGAGTGTGGAATGTGTGCTTGTTGCTGTGATGTTGGATGCGTTTTCGGGGGAGTTGGGGAGAAATGCTCAGAGGCAGTTCCTTGGTGCATGACCTGGTGGTTTTACTCGCCATTAACGTATTTAGTGCTTAGATAACTGTATTTAACTGTGTCAACATTTGACAGTTGTTAGACTTTCCAATAGTCAACTTACATGAATATTAGACCCCTTCCCTCTGCCCTGATATCGCCAGTGCCTTTACCGGAGTTTTCCCGTTTACTCTGGTCAACGTCAACGGCTCACGGACGTCATTCATCCACACACCAGAACTCTACTTCCTATCTATTATTATCAGTACTCATCTTCGCAATTTATCTCACTGCGGCACATTAAGACTACTATGCCATAGACGGAAATGCACATCTCTCTCGAAATGTCTAAAACGGGGGTTTGAGAAGAGATGCAGTCGAAATCAGGGCCACCACCCCCATTTTTTCCCTCCACCTCATCCACCACCAAGCGTAAGATCAGCACATTTGAAAGATCAATCAGTCCTCCGGCTTTAAAAAGGAAAAGGCCTGTATCCCGTGACGGTATCAGTGCTACCTCTTCTACCTCTGCTTCTGCTCTTACTCCTCGCTTTTCGGAAGTTTCCCATGCATCCTCACGGGAGGTTGTTGAGAAAAGCGGCGATGATGAAAAAAGACGAGAAGAAGTAGGCATGAGAGATAAGAGCACAGAGATTAACATATTGTCCTGGAATGTAAATGGACTTACACATCTCCTCCATAAATCAATGCGGACAATCACATCTTTTTTCAGCACTACTTTTTCGAGGAAGAAAAGGGATGGAGAATTATATGACTCCGAGGATGAGAGGATGGAACAAGAGGAGGGACGACGTGGAAATGGAATACCGCCCATGAGAGGGTTTTTAAAGAGGCACCATTGGCCGCATATTGTGTGTCCCCAGGAGGTTAAGATTGCTCCTAGTGAAAAGGAGAGAATGGAAAAGGCCCTGGAGAAGGCTGCTAATTTTGAGGAGGATGGGAGGGGGAATGAGACCGTTGGTCCAAAGTATTATGTGATTTTGTCATTGCCTAGGGATCAGTATAATGCAAAGGGGTTCGGAGGACGAGTGCATGGTGTTTGCTCGTTGGTACGAAAGGATCTGGAATGTTGCGGCGGCATCCCCGAGAAAGCTATGGAAGCAAAGAAGAGGGTAACTACGAAAGGTGTAGAATGGGACCTCGAAGGTCGCGTCCTCATTACTGAGATCATAAACCAAGATTCCACAGGTGACAGTGAAAGGAGAAGGGAAAGCCTAGTAGGATGCTGGAAACTGGAAGTAATCAACGGATACTGGCCCAACGGGACCACCAACCCCTATCGGTCCCCAACCACGGGTGAAATATCCGGCACCCGCCGTGATTTCAAAAGGAGTTTCTACAAACGGATGCTAACCCAAGTCCAGACCTATCAAAAGGATGGCTGGCACGTCTTTCTCATCGGCGACATGAATATCGCTCCTCAGCGTATCGATGGGTTTCCCAATCTTCGCTTGGGCGTTGAACATGTGCGGAATCGGGAAGACTTTAACAGAAAATTCCTCTCGGGTGATAACCCCAACGGGATGGGAGGTGTAGATACTTTCCGCTGGATTAGGGGCCAGCTGAAGAAGTATAGCTACCATGGGGAGAGAGCTGATCAATGGGGAATGAGTTGTGATAGAGTTGATTTAGGGATTGTGAGTCGTGGAGTTGTGGAGCGCGACGCGTTGGTTAATGCTGATATATTGGAGACTGTTGAGGAGAGAGGTGGAAGTGACCACGTGCCTATTGGGGTTGTTATTGATGTTGAGAAGTTGGCGAGGGTATCTAGGTTAGGAGAGGCTGTGTCTGACCTCCAGATAGGTAAAGTTTGAGGCAGATGTTGATGGCTTGTGGATAAGCGGATGTATAGTTCCTCTGCTATGCTTACGAAGAGACGAGAATGAGCGGAATTCGACGGGGGCATAAGTTGATAGCTGGTATGCTGTTGTTCTGTTCCATGGTATGTATCGTGACTAAAGAAGTGTAGCAATACGAGGCATATACAGTGGTATAAAGACTTCACTAGCCTTGTCCATGCTACAACCAAGAAGCAACTGCTCTACAAATGAAAATATAAGACTATACAATGCTAGCATAGAAGCCCGGGTCATTTAGAGTTTCGATGCTACTCTCACGGTGGGTTGCACCTTCCCCCCCCCATAACCGAACCCGTACTATATAACAGCCTTTAAGCCTTATACAAGAAAATAAAAACGCCCTGAGCCCCTGTGGTTCAGTGGTCTGCTTGGTGGAGAGCCGTGCGCTTACCTTCAACCCTAAGCACAGTTGAGCTGGACGTAGTGAAAGCGAAATCCATCATCTGTTACTGGGTGTTTCGGGGAGAGTTGCGAACTTCAACGATGAACTGGGTAGTGCGTAAGCAGCGTGCAGGGACCCTTGGAGTGTCCGGCCGGTGGCCTTCTTTTTTTTTAAATAATTCTTTTTAATCTATTTACTTTTTTGTTGTTGTTGTTTTGTAGAGCGTGTTGTTGTCGTCGCCTCTTGTAAGCGAAAAGGGGGCGGTGAATGTAATTTGTAGGTAGTGGCCGAATATTGGTGCGAGGCAGGAGCTGCTCGGTTGCTGATTTGGTAACTGGGTTCAATAACGGAAGAAGTTTGATAGGAGATGAGGTATTCTATTTTTGATACTATCTAGGTATGGATGGGGAATTGGAACGAACGTTTGGGTTTAGTAAAATCATCGCAAGGCAAAATACAACCTAGGGAGAATTTGGCAGATAAAAGTTATACAAAAGTAGGTAGCCCTCGTTCGTTGCTACTATATCCTACTTAAGCCTGGGTTCTAAGTACACCTTACCATTCTAGTTATTTTACCTTGGTGTCGTATACTTCGCACGGCCTTCGATAAGAAAGCCAAAAGATATTTTGGGAGTTCTAGAGGGACGACGAGAGATATTGGAAGGAACTGACGGTAGGAACGCTGGTACTCATGAGGGACGACCAAACTATACCTACCTTCGGCCTAAAATATGTTTGGGCATAGGTTGACTAGTAGGCGTTTCCTTTCACATTAAAGTATGTACCTAACAGTGAGCGGTATATCAATTCTCATGATCTGTATTGAGCTTTTTGATTTTTCGGTAACATCACCGATCTATTTTACATTACACAACATACGGTAATCTACTCTATCTCTCCATGCTGAACTCCGGTATAAACCCTCATATCCCTAACAAAATGCCATGAGTGAAATAGTGTGCCAGTATTGTGCTTCTGGCCTTAAGCTGTAGGTGTCATCAGGTCATTCATTGCTATGCAATCTCAACATTCATATTACTGCGCTGGAGGTGCAGGACCGCCACCAGGTCTACCACCTGGAGTCAAGTCCCTTTGTCGTCCTTGGCCCTGCTGTCCGCCTGTTGGAGCTTGTCTACCGGACGGCGAGCTTGAAAGTGGGTGTAGTTGCATTCCTTGACCTTCCGGCTGCGACTGTTGAGTGGGAGGATAAGTTAGGTATGTGGGGCGGTTAATTTGTTGCTGTCGGACATATTCCGAACTATCATACCCCCGCGAGTATAATGGTCCCGTTGAATTGGTTTGATGGAGTCCCAACTCCGCCTCCTCGTCCACGACACCTCGTCCGCCATAACCTGACCTTGTTGGACTAGCAGCCGTCACGCCGAGGGCTGGTTGACCTTGAACTTCTGCAGGAGGGATGGTGTCGCCGGCCTTTCGGCGCCCACGGGAAGATTTGCGGTGCGCCAGACCTCCGTCGAGCCCTCCCACTTCACCGGTGCGATCCCGCTCCTCGCTGGTTCGGGGAAGATGGACAGTCGGATCACCCCTTCCACTGGACCAGCCAGCATCAAGGTGCGCCGCATCAGCGACTGGGTTGCGAGAGTTGATGGCCTCAGCTGCCTTTGCCTCTCCAACTAAGGCATCATCACTGTCGGTCTTGGGAGGGACGGGAATGAATCGTGCCTCATTCTTGTCCTTTTTTGATTTTTCTCTTGCTTGAGCTGCCCAATCGTCGTTGATCGCTACGCTGTAAGACGGATTACTTGGGCCTCCAAGGGCGTCGCCGCCGCCTCCTGGGCCATTGATAGGTATTTTGCGAAGAGCGAGGACGAGCGCGCACATGAATTTCGAGCGCCGAGCAGCACGGATCGTTTCGTTATGCCAGTTTGATTTGTGACGGATCTCGATCTGTAGTTGCAATTTATCCATGTTTCCAACTCCTGTAGCCTCAAGTAGCAGATCAGGTTGGAAGTCACGGGCGTTATCTGGATGTGTCACAAAAGCCTCCATTTCGCTGCGTAGAAGGGCGAGGTCCTCAAGCGATGTATCAAAGGAGATGGCCATGTCAAGTTGCTCCTTCATTGCGTTGGAACGAGTGATATTCTCGATCCACAGATTGTTGAGGACAATGTTGGGAACTTGCACCATCTTCATGTTGTCAATGCGTTTGAACAATGTATACAGGAGAGATATTTGTTCGACAACCAGGTATTCCTTTTCCGGTCCGGTGATGTCAACACGGTCGCCAACATCGAAGGGGTGTTTGACAAAAAGGAAGATACAGCTTCCAAGGAACTCCTGGGTAGTGGCAGCGAAGACGAACGAAAGGGAAAGAATAGCTGTCCCGGCTGTGGCAAGCGTTGTGACGAAATTAGTGTTTTGAAATGCGACTACATGTTGTTAGTAAACCTTGAGAGATTGAGGGGAGGTAGGCCATACCGAATATGAATATCGTGATAACTAGGAGGACGGTAACCAGGATCTGGTCAAGAACACCAATGGCCTGTCCAATATCTCGCATGCTCGTAGCAATGGCCTTTCGTTCCCTTCCGATCTCCACGACTTTCAAAATCATCTCTTCGAGACTGATATCACCGTTCCCATCACTATCGATACAGGCAAAGACCTCCTCTGCCTCATCGGCCCGAGATGGCCCAAGGACCTCCCGGATATCGTCCAAGGATAAAGATTCCTTGCCCTCGACGACAAACGACATCCATAATCGTTTTGCCAAGGCTTCAGACGACCTAGTTTTCTCCAGAGCTTCGATCACGATGGAATGGGCGGAAGTGGGATTGAAGACCTGCTTGCCAGTGATCTCAGATGCAATGTTTCCAAAAACAGAAGTGACCTTATCTCCAATGCGTCCAATATCTCCGATTAACTTCAGTGGGGTAGCAGCGCCCGAGGGACCAATTGATTTGCCAAGAAGGGACTCGATTGTGGCATTGATAACATAATCCTCCTCTGCGAATTCGGGGCAATACATAGGGAACAAGGTCCTCGATGCGTCGTAAAGAAGGCCTAGAAGATGGATGGTGTGCTTCGATTCCTTGATTCTCGCGTCGAATGAACGGCGGTGGTAATGTATACTGATGATCTGAATTATCATCTTCTCGGCGAGTAAGAGAATGGTTGCAAACAGGGCGGGGAGCAACAGATTGGTCATCACCAGAATCCAGCGCGGGTTATCCTCAGGGTTTCGATTATTGATACGGTTTCCAGTTAGGGCAGTGAATGTAACCAACGATGTTATTGCCCAACCCACCAAGCTAAGCGGCATCTCGACGGCTCTCAAGACTTGGGCGTATTTTCGAGTTCCTGAGCTCACAACCCCACAAAGGAATATGAACAACCAGGGAACTGCCTTGGACAACAATTTTGTAACCCAAAGTGATAACCAGACAATCTCTATCCAGAGGAAGAATAGATATACCCTTACGCCAGTTGTGGTGAGCTTGGCATTGGGTTTCTGTACGGCGTAATAGATAATGGGTGCCGCAAGCACGAGTGCCACCGGGAGCACGTACACGAAGTAGCGAGTGACGATGGAGAATTCAATGATTTTCTTGTAGAATCTGCCCATGCTGTTCACTGAAGTTTCCTCGCCATCAGTAACCGCCCTCGTCGGTCTCTGGCCGGGGCGCCTGCCCTTCATCCCGCTCCTGAAATAATCGTTCTTCTCGTCATCCTTCGATGAGGGCGAACTCTCAAGGTCGTGCGATGAGTTTAAGCCATCGCCTTGCTTGCGGGCGCCGGTAGAGGCATTCGAGCGAACGGTGGTCAGAGGAATATCGGTTTCGTAGGGCATGTTGGTTTCATTCGTATTAGAGAGGGGTTGGAAACCGCGGCGAGAAAAGTCTGTTGGTGAACGAGGTGAACGAGGGGACCGCAGAGACATTTGATCAGCGAGCGGAGGGGGGGAGTGAAAGTTGCAAGCCTTCGGAGGCTGCTTCGAAGATCTGGAGGAGGTGGTTTGCTAGCAGCGGGAGGTTTTGATTCCGACTGCAAAGTTGGAGTGCAGCTGGGAGGCGTGGTGGAGACGTGGTGGAGACGCTGCCAGAGAAAGGAAAGAAGGGACAGAAAGTAAGTCAATCAATTGACTCTTTTGGCTAGTGAATGGAGCGGAGGTGAATGAATGGTAGTAATGTCGAGGATTCGCCAGGGGAAACAATGGACCGCGTCAAGCGTTCTGCGGGGAGGGCAATAATAATTGAGCACACGAAGCACACAGGACAAGCAAGACAAGCAGAGGAAGGGCGGAGCGAGTGAAAGGGATAGAAAAAGGGAAAGAATGTCGATGATGACCGAACTGTGGAGTTGGCGTTGGCGTTGGTAGTCTTCGACGATCGAAGGAGTACGAACCCTCGAAGTCCTGTACGTACTACTCAGTACTAAACTACTACTACTACTACACTGGGTCCGGATAGCAGCAATTTATTCTTTCTCCCTGCCAGGAGCTAGGAATAGCATCCCGGTAGGTGGCGGAATACCGAGCAGTGGCTGGGCATCCCGGCACACAATATGCTGTTGGGTGCAACTTGGTGCAACTTCGGTGGTGGAAATTGTGGGATACGGGCTTGTTATGATCGCCTGTCATTGCCTCCGTATCCTGCTGTATATTGTCCTTATCCACCATCGGCTCGCCACATATCGGCTCCCATTGGGTCAGCAGCGCTAAGCAGGTCAGCCCAGCTGTTTCAGCGTCCCACAGGGGATTCACGCCCCTGAAGGATCTGAGACGGCGTAGAATAGCCCCCGGTGTCAGATCCTCCTGTTGGACCCCCAGAGCCCAGGCTCCAGAGCTTCATTTATTTTCAAGGTGGAGAAGAAAAAGGGGAGGACTTTAATTACTTACTACGGAGTATTGTAGTTGCAGTTCCAAGCTTTACACGGAGTAATATACGAAGTACCATCTTTTAGATCATTTCCCACAGCCTTCTCTTGGTTAGCTGTACGAGTCCGGCGCTCGAAGTACTGTACATATTATTATTAGTTACCTGGTGTACTTCGTCTGCGCTATGAGATGCTGAGTACCTTATTCGTCCTGACTCAAGTCCGCTATGATTCGATCCTTTCACGCTCCTTTTACCATTTTCAGTAGCTAGGCAACTCTCTATCTTCTGTTAAGTTACTAGTATGTACTTTCTATCTGGTAGTTTATTAATGACGGGGCCAGATCACATGATGTATCACGTGTCACGCTGCTCCTCGTCACACAATGCGCTCCGCTCGGCTCAAGCGGCCTCCGCCCCTTATCATATTTCCTACTCACTCCGCACGAAAGGGTGGATGCACACTGCATACTGTAAATGTACATGATGAGCGATAATCACGAAGACCAACCCAATATGAAAATCGACCCCGCTCGCGCTGCTTCCTTGGCCGCATCGCTGCAGTCCGTTTCCCAGCGGGTTGTGAAAGCTGCAAATGGCCGGAATGTAAAGTATCCTTCCTCCCCTCCGCTTCAAGTTGCCATAGACTGATGTGTGAATAGGTGAGAACAGTGGCCGTCTCGAAGCTGAAGCCCGCGGCCGACATTCTGGCTCTTTATCAGGAAGCCAAACAGGAGCACTTTGGAGAGAACTATGCTCAAGAGTTGATGGAGAAGGCAGAGATGCTGCCAAAAGATATCAAGTGGCATTTTATTGGTGGACTGCAAAGTAGTAAGTGTGTATCTTCATGTGTGGTGATCTACTTGCGTATTTCCCTTCCGGTGGTAGGTAAGGCGGGGTTACCGGGCCTTGCCATGGGCGTCCTGCAAGTGCAGCTTTGAGTTGCAGGAGGCATCGTGCGGGGATATTGAGGGAAGCATAATGCCTTGCTACAGTATGATTTCTTATGAAGTGTCTACTGTATCCACCAGGCGGATCACTCTGGCCGTATTGTGTGGCACGTGACCCGTATTCTCCTCTTTCCAGGTTTGGAGAGCGACGGCGTTCATATCTTCTCATTCACGGCTCCTATCTTTTGATCTACAAATCGGTATTCATCAAGTTTCAGACTATGGTTTTGTTTTGTCACGCTTAAGGCTCGTTAAGAGACCTTACTCCTAGGAAGCGTTGTTCTTTGAGAATGATTCGCTCCTATGGGAAATCAGAGCCCGCTCTACTATCATCTCATCTGCCACAGTTCACTTTTGTATTATATTCATTATATCTTCAGTCGCTGATACACTTCTAATTTAATACGGGGATCCTTATCCGTTGTCCTACTTTCAGCTAGCTAATCCATATCCATAGATAAATGCAAGCCCCTTACAACAGCCATCTCGAACCTCTGGTGCGTCTCCTCAGTTGACTCGGAGAAGAAAGCCACTCAACTTTCCCTTGGCCGCTCCACTCATACCTCCCTCGCTCCCTTGAACATCCACATCCAAGTCAACACATCTGGCGAGGCCGCCAAATCCGGCGCCACCCCAGGCTCTGAAACCACCACACTCGCAAAACATGTCCTAAGCACTTGTCCACACTTAAACCTCCTCGGACTGATGACCATTGGTGCTATCGCGCGAAGCAAGGAGATGAAAGCCGGGGAGGAGAACGAAGACTTCAGGATACTGAAGGAGGAGCGCGATCGATTGGAAACAGAGCTTAAGGAGGAACTGGGAGGCAGGAAACTAGAGTTAAGTATGGGTATGAGTGAGGATTTTGAGGGCGCGATTATGATGGGCAGTGATGAGGTCCGCGTCGGAAGTACCATATTTGGGGAGCGGCCTAAAAAAGAAGAGTTCACTGTTAAGTAAGGGGTAGGGAGAGTGCTGGGTGTCATAGACAACCTACTCGCATCTTATCCTGCTATCATCTCGGCAAATTCAGGCTCCAAGGTCTGAAATATATTGTGTTATCGAGATATAGTGCTCCTGGAGCTAGCCATGGCGGAGCATGTTGTGGCAACGGCTTTGGCCAACGTTGTGCCAACCATGGTTAGACCATGGTCGTCCTCAAATTATGCCGCGTTTACTGAAGATCACGGGGAGCCACAATTCCCATTAATTCTGTACAATTACCGTTCTGCCGGGGAAATTCACATACAGGGCATAGGTCAACTGCCATTCCTCAGTATAGAGAAGGGAGGTTGGAGCAAGCCCCTAGTAAGGAGTGAACAATGGGGTGACTGGCTGAGCGAAGCGGTCACAAAATCAACTGCACTTGTCTCTACTGATTAACTTTTTGCGCGCCAAACTCTCAGTCACAAATATCGATGCTCTGGGACAACTTACAGGCAGTCTGCATGGTCTGCACTCCGTGCCATTCTTCAGCCGCAGGCACCGACACCATATGCACTTTCGTCACATGCAAGCTATAGCCGCCTCCCCAACGAGGCTGAAACAATTGGAGCTCCTGCTCAGCTAGGCCCGCCGCTGTAACCCCATCTTCTCTGCAATTATATGCTCAACTATTAATAACTGCATGGCGTCAAATGGATTATGCCGCACCAGGCGTAGCCAGGCGACGGACTACGCCCTTAAGTCTGGCCAGGGCCGCCAGGCTCTCTGAACGAGCTGGAACCAGAGCACATGGCTAAGGGACCATTGAGACATATCGTAACTTTTCATTTTTAATGTTGGAAAAGGCTTGAGAGACGCACATCCAAGTACAATCCCCAATCATCACAAACAACAACTCCGCCATAATGGATCCTGCCAGTATTTCGGGCCTGGCGATGGCTGGCCTGACCCTTCCAGCTCAAGTCTTTACTAGCGGCGCTATCACGTATACAACAATTTCCCAAGTGCGGACTATGGGTAATTCCCTTGGCAAACATTACTGGCGCTTTAAGATCCAAGAAAACCGTTTCATCTTTTGGGGGATGTCCCACAAAGCCTGTAGCCCGGGTGGTCTTGATCCTAATCATATGCCGAAGCTTATATTTGAGTCGGTGGTCAACACTCTCATTCAGATCAATGGGCTGTTAGGAGATCGAGACAAGCTCTGTGAGAGATATGGATTGCAGGAAGTGGGCGAGGTGCGACATATTGAGTTATCGGTCATCAAAAGAGAATCAATGAGGCAACAAAATATGGTCAAACGGCTTCAGAAGAGCAGTTCGCTCCTCCGAAAAGTCCAATGGGCAGTCAAGGACCAGAGCAGATTCTCAGACCTGGTTCAGGAATTGACCGAATTTAACAACACTCTCTACGAAATGCTCCCTGTGCTGGGAGGCGCGGTTCTTGAGGGCCCCATTATAGCCCAAACACTTGCGGACGAGCTCGTCAATACAGGCAGCTTGAGGGCCGCTGATGGCCTTCTACAGACGACGGATATTGGGTTGTCAGACCTAAGGCAAACATATATAGCGATGAGCTCGGCTTTGAGACGTGACAGCGCAGAGGCATTTACATTATCCGGCCAACCTACTCCACCCTCTCCGCATCTACTCCTTGATGTTCAGTATCTAGAATTTCCAGATCGGATATCGATTCCAAACCCAGCTCCGGATCTTCGTTCATGGGCACGACCACGGCAGAACAACCCCTTCTCTAGCGCGGATTTTATGGTGGTTGAGTGGCTCCGCTATGACTTACGACGCAACAGAGCAGAAGACGTGGACTTGAGAGCAATTCTACAAGCTCGAATTGAAGCATTGGCGCAAATGCTAAAAGAAAAACCCAGATCCGATTCTTTTCGAGTTCTCAATTGCGTAGGCTACGTTGAAGACAATACCGACAGCAGGTTTGGCCTTACATTTCGCTTTCCCAATATTTCGAGCGGACAGCAAGTCTCAGTGCCGCGGTCGCTCTACGAGACTATAACCAAATACCCCTATAATACGCCTTATCTCGGTGACCGTTTTCGTCTTGCCTATCTCTTGGCTGAATCTGTCCATGCTTTCCTCGCAACTGGGTGGCTGCACAAAAGCATATGTTCCTATAACATCCTCCTTTTCCCTGGCAACTCACAAGTATCTCAAGGCAATTGCCAACACCCGGTCTCCCTGGATAATCCTTATTTTACCGGCTTCGCTTTGTCGCGTCCTGACGACCCCAATGTTGACTCTTCCCGTAGTGCTGCTGGAGCTAAAATGGCAATATATCGACATCCGCAAGTGCAAGGTTTTGGAGGCAAGGAGATTGTGACTTACCGTGCTATACACGATATTTATAGCCTGGGCACTATGCTTTTAGAGATTGCAACCTGGCGTACTATGTCCAGATATTACCCCAGCAGCCCCCCGCCAGGGTATGATTTCAAGGCATTTCTTCTGGAGAAGGTAGTACCAGGCATCGGCGTGTCAATGGGTGAGCGATATATGACGGCGGTCAGGAAATGTCTCGATGGAAGTTTCGAGAAACTCGATGGATTTAGTCAAGACGAGTACGACTCCGCAGACTATAAGGAAAATCTGCGCCAGGGCTTTTTCTGGGAGGTCGTGAGTATTCTGCGAGACTGCCGTGCCTAAAACCCAGTATCATAGGAATTGGAATAAGGCTCTACAATCCTGCCTAGAAGTGAGCGATTTCGACGTTTAGACATGCAAACCCCATGTTTAACAAAGCCTTCTGAGCTCTAGATGTCGCCCGATATTTTGCTTTTTATGGCCAGAACCCACATTGATACCCATAATAGCCAAATGGCGTCGCTTTTGGCGCTGCTGCAATGCAATGTGGCTGGGCAGCCAACGAATCCCATTACTGGGCTGCCAGCCTTGCCTCCAAATGCAATAAAGCAGCGCATAGTTGAAGAAGTCGTCTCCGAGTTCCTGCATATGGAATTCAGATATCTTATGTGCTTCATGCTCGAAATTATACGCTCGAAATTATGAGCTCAAAATTCTTTACTGCTAAAAGCTAGGATGGGCGAACGTATACTGTACCCAGGAATTCTTGGTGTCTACGAACCCGACTATTCAACTCTTGCAGCCTCACAGCGCATTTTGCAAAGTAACAATGGCGACAGCCGCCTTCAGCCGCTACAGAGTATCTCGGAGGTCACATCGTGTCCTACCTTTCCGCCCCTCTTAAGAATTCTGTGCATATTTCTTCGGCATACAACCAACAATAACAACCAACAGAATTTCAAAGCATTTCTCACCAATGTGGCCGCTCTTCACGACGTTGCATTTTCTCCGAAATGTCCCATTTTAGGTATGGGCCACCACTTTGCCGTTTGGGCTAGCCCATTCGATGAATCCGACCTGGGCTTCACTGCTATCGATGGACGGTCTATTAATACCGAGGTCTATTGTCTCAAGACTCCAAATTTTGCTTCTGGAGGGAAGGTGGACGCCATAGGCGCGTTCTGCAGGGAATATTATGAGACCACGCTCCAGGAATTGAGGGTCTTGCTGCACCCTCATCTAAGAGATTGTGAGTATATCATTAGTCTTTTTGGATTAGATTTCCAGCAAGACTACGATGACCACACATTGGCATGGCCAGTATTGCTGGTGGAGTACGCCGAGTACGGTACGCTAGATACTCTTCAGGAAGATATATGCCTGGGAACGGAGTTGTCGAGAGTCTTGCTACTTGATGTTGCTCGTGGGATCCAGGCGCTCCATGGGTGCAACATCGTTCATGGAGATGTCAAATCGGAAAACGTGCTCATCTGCCGACACCAGCATCGGAAATATGTTGCACGGCTTGCTGATTTTGGTCTTTCCGTGATTAACCCTGATATCACAAGGAATGACCACCGACTCCCTGGCGGCACTTTCCTCTGGAGCGCACCAGAAGTTGACCAAGCTCTGTCCGTCCAAGGTCTGAAGCAAACAGACGTTTATTCTTTTGGCCTTACTGCGTGGCGCGTGTTCAGCAACAATCCAAACCCGTTTTCTTTGATCTCAATAGCAACCCTTGGATTACGAAGCCCCGGTACACTCAGTGAGATAGTAACTCGGGCGAAATCGCACGAAGATTTCACACAAATTGTCTTGCAACTCATGACGAAACACCAGGATAACCCGCCATACTTTCCTTCCATAGTCGAAGGCACCCTTTGCAATGACCCAGCAAGCCGTGACCTGGGCCGGGTGATATTTATATTAGCTCAGGGCCAGGAGAATATAATACCCACGTGAGTATATATACCAGAATGTCTAGCGAGGTCTGCGGAACGATCGAAGCCCGCTGATGATGATTATCTAAATAGTAATGATGATGATCAAGCGTATTGGGCTTCGGAAGAGCCATTAATAACTATGGAAGAGGTAAATCTTGTTTCATCTTATAAGCCTAATTGTGCCCGTTTGCGGGGGATGCCTCATCCCCTTATTTTATATTTTCTAGCATTCCCCACCTCGAATTAATTATTGCTGTCGCCTTAGTCGTTTGGTACCTCGGATTTTCTTAGCTAACACCCACTTATATTTTATACACTGACATGAGACCCGTAGTTAGGTTCGTCATACCCGGAAGAATTTGTTCCTTTTGTATTCAAGCCTTCAATCCTTTTATCCCTTGTCAATAGCTTGGAAGCCGTTCTACATTCAGCCTACTCAACATTAGAGCTGGCTCGCTACACCGGGTGGCTTCTCTTTCAATTTACATCTGGCCCCCAGTTCCAGGCAGTAACGAAACGTGCTGAGGATTGCTGTGCGATATTGATCCGGCTATGCCAGTTAGACTCTGCCTATGCCAAAGGGACCGTGGTCCGCTTTCATGAACTGCATGGCTTAGAAGTTGACGGTTTAGATCCAGAGTGGCTTGAAGCTGCGGCATCAAATGGATCATACTATGCTGCGGAGAGTCTCCGTTTACTATATCCAGAAAAACACAAGTGGCTAATGCAATCCCATTTGATCTTCGAGGCTACACCATCTCCGCCCGATGAGAAGATGTACCGCCTTATCGACTGTTTCCGTGCAGGAGACTATGAGGGCAGTAGAGTGATGCTCAAAAATGGCGTGACGGCGCATCCTCCAGAAATCGGAACGGTTTCTGCGCTCCATTGGCTGGTCTCTTTTGAAGACCCAAAGCATATCGACGACCTTTTGGAACTCCTTTTAGAAAACGGCGCCGTATTAGAGGCATTCGAGGGGGAAATGGATGACTTCATATTTGGAAGGGCTGTCGGGACCCCGTTGCACTGGGCTGTCTGGCATCGCAATATCTACCTGGTTCGCGCATTAACAAGGGCAATTGATGAGCCAGACCAGGAGAATGTCAACCGAGCCATAATAATTGCAGCTGCCATGCATTTCCCTGATGCCTTGGAAGCTCTCAAAGACTGGATCGTCAGCCTGAAAGATTCTACACCCTCGGCGTATAATTGGCAAGGTGCTTTGGAAAGTGCGACAAATAGCACCATATACCAATTACCGCGGCGGTTTCGACATGGCGATAAAAAGCTTCCTGAAGCTCTTGAGCGCACTATGGATATCATATTAAGTATCCAAAAGCCTGCACCAATCGAAGTCCAGGCTATGTTCTCAACAGCGAGGCGCTATAATCAACCGGCACTGTTAAGGTATCTGTTCAATCGCTTAGATATTGGGAATCGAAATGGGTTCTTCAAAGAAAGTGGTAGCGACATTGTACTCGAATCACTCGTAATGGGTTTCAGGGAAGTTTTTGAAATGTACATTGAAAAAGGCCTGGTCACACCCCAGACCGAGCATTGGACTGATAAGTTCACAACACTTCAAATTTGCTGCATTACGCGACAGAGGGACCCAGAGTTTGCCAAACGGCTTCTTGAAATTGGCTGCCATGTTGATGGGGTGGGCTCGACTGAAGCGTCGTCATGGACGCCATTCATGATAGCTGTCTCCCTGGGACTATACGATATTGCCATTATGCTTCTCGAACACGGAGCCGACAAAGATTATATAAGCGGGCGTTTGGGGGGCAACACAGCAACAATGAACTTGATGCGGAGCTGGCCAGATATTCCAATCTCTCGCCTTAGATTCCTCCTCGAAGAGGTTCCCCGCCTTGGATTCGGGCATGTGACATTCTGGGGCTGGCCAGGGGCTGGAGGTAATATCCTCTATGCACTCTCTTGTAACCACTGGGCTTCTTATGCTACTGGAAGTCGCCTGGAGGAAACAGCTAAGTACATATTGAGTCAGATGGCGGACAAGAGCTGTTTAAATAAAATCGATAAGTTGGGCGCGACAGCTTTGCGGATGGCATGTGCAAACGGCAACTTGGAGATCTGCCGAGCCCTAATTGATGCTGGCCAGGATGTTAATCTGGCACTTGGATTCTCTCCATTGAGGAACGCAATAGAGTGGAGCGAGAAATGCAAAAAGCGCGAGAAACGAGCATTTGCAAACCATAATGGCCCTGGCCGGGAGGGGAGATTGGCACAAACACTGCGCGTTCGATCCGAGAAGACAATTGAGCTCCTAATTGCGAATGGGGCTGTAGATCGAGGGGTCCATGAGTCTATAAGGAATACCATGGACTACATGGCCAACGGCCAGTGGCAGAAGCCAAGCTTTGAGGTAATCATCATCCCGGTGGATTCATTTCTCCCTCAGAAATATATGACTGACATTATTCAAACCAATATCTAGACGGCTCTAGAAATGTTCTCCGGGTTTATCGATTCATCAAGTATGGTGAAACCTGGCAGCACACCATTAAATCCAACCTCACGAAAACACTTCAAGGCAGGCCAGGGAAAAGAGACAACTGCTCAAAGGCTCCTCCGCAATTTAGGGGCTAAGATGGACAATGCTAATGGAAAATCTGAACCTAGGGTGGCTCTACGTTATCAACCGCATGATTGTTTTCCTTGGCGCAGCGACTGTTGTACTTCCTCGAGCCGCTCTGGTTCGGGAAACCTCGAGATGAGCTCTATGACAAGCCATTCGCCTGGTCAATCACAATGGCACAAACCTGCCTCAGGACCATCCTTTCCAGGAGCATCGATTGGCCTTACATCCCCTCCCGCTGCCCTACCCACATTTGCAAATCCAAATCTCCCTCAACATGGGCCTCTCCATCCCCAGGCATCTCCACATTCAGGATTGTCTGGACAAAGTCCCGTCTCATTCAACACCACACTACCCCAACACCCCCCTTTAAGTATAAGGCCGCAATCCTACTCCACTGCCTCTCAAACACTCCTATCAAACATTGAAAACAGACAGCACATATACAATCCTCCGCGAAAGGTCGATGATGTCCTCCAAACCATCCGGAACAAATTAATTCTCCATTTCCTTGAAGGGCCGGGCGCCACGGCCACACCGTCAGAACTGCGACTACATGCAACACACGTTCTCAATGAGCAATTGCACTTACCGGTTTTTCTCAGTGTGCAACGTAATGATATTAGTTCGTGCGAAGAATTTGATGATATTAAGGAGACGGTGAAGAGTTGCTTGGAGGTAATGGGGGTTCAGGGTGCTTTGAGCTTAGTGCCTGAGTTGGTGGAGGATGGCCGTGGACTTCAGGTTCATATCTTCTCCGCTGAATCTGGTAGGGGGATGATGACTAGGTGAACTTGAAGCTGAAAGTGCGGTCTTTGAAACGATATTTTCTAGGTTGTCTCTGTAAGTAATCGAAATGTGTATCACTAAAACTCGATATGAGCTATTTCTGTACCCGATGCCTTGTCTACATTTGTTTCACTGCATAGCAATTTCAACAGTATAATTTATGGTGATAGTGTAATAGCTATAGGATCGGCATAGGAGGAAAATGTGTCATTATTCTCCTATAAGGACCGCTGTTTATCCGCTGCAAAACCTGCCTGGAAGAAAATACATGCCCATGATGTAATCGAGGCAATCCTATGTGGGTGGAGATGAAGTGTGATGAGAATAGTAGCTAGGAGCTCTGTGGAACTCTGCTCTGAAAAGTCATGCCGCAAACGTAACTGTTCATTGAAGCCCCTTAGGAAAGGCTTTAGGGCTATGGTGGTAGGCGACTAAGTTGTTCAAAAAGGACAACTTACCTAGGAAATGCCAGGCTCAGATGTAATAACCACGAGGTTAGGTAGGTTGTGACAAACAATTCAAAATTGGTAGTAGCAATATTGATCAAACGCTTAAATGCAAACAAAATCTCTATCTAGTCTTATGTCCTATTTCATAGCTCGTCTATTTTATGCTCCTTCGGCGGCTCAGGCTCCTTGTCCTTACTCGCCGCATCCCCATTCGTATTAGACTCCTCCTTCAGCTTCCTCGCCTCGTCCGCAGCCATCTCCTTGTCGAGAAATGCGCGGAGCTCCTCCTCAGAAGGTAACTTTCCATCCTCGCCCACCTTGAAGACAGGCTGGCCCTGGTCATTGAGCTCGAGGGTGTTCTCGGCCTTGGCCGCTGAAGCAGTCTTTGACTGAGAGGCCGACTTGGGCTTCTTGGGCTTCTTAGCCTTCTTGGCTTTCTTGGTGGGCCGTTGTGTTTTGAAGGGTTGCTTCATGCTCTTCATGATGAGGTCGACTTGGATATCTTCGAGCTCTTTTACTTTTGCCGCTACATCTTTGGTGAGAAGGATAGGATCAGCGGTTATGGCGAGTTTGTCCTGTTTGGCGAGCTTTTCGGCAAGCCACTTGGATATTACCTCGTGTGCTTTTTGGGGCTTGATGAGATCATCTGTTTTATACACTGGAGGGGCCATAGTCTCCTCGGGAAGCGGTTCGTCATCAGTGGTTGTTGCCGGCTCATCCTCTAGATCGTCAAAGTCATTCTCGACCTTCGCGGATGGTTTGACAGTAACGGTGGCACTGGCAGCACTTAATTTGGAAGCGCTGAATGCCTCATGAGCCTTCGTATCGTTCGCGATCTGCTTGGTAATACCGGCAATCATAATTTGTGTTTGGTTCAGAGATTGTTGAAGCTGCTTAAGCTTTTCTGGGAGTGTCACAGCTTCTTCCTTCCGCATCTCAATTGGCGTAGTAATATCTTTTATCTCTTTCAGTTTGGCCTTCAGCTCCTCTCGGCTGGCGTCTACGCCGCCCGAATAGATCCACTCGCTCGCTGCCTTCGATTTGGCCTCAAGATTGGCTCGTTCATCAGCTGTAGAAACTGCGACGAATTCCTCGTCATCCAATAAATCTCTTACTCTGTATGTGAACCCCTCGAGTTGATTGAGGGACTCTTCTCGCAGTTGACGATTTCGATCGGAATCTTCAAATGCAGAAATCCGGTCTTTCATGCGTTTGATGTCGGACGCTGATGGTTGAGGCAGCCCCTTGGACTCAATTGTGAATTTCACTGGGATGATTTCGAAACGCTTGATCATCTTTCCTTTTGCATCTTTTGAATCTTTAGTCTTCGCATCCTTGGTGTCCTTTGCTGACGGAGATGCAGAGGCAGAAGCAGTCGACGTTGAGCCGCTGGCAGACTCGGAAGAGCTGGAGATGGTCTCGACAAGCTCATCTTCCTCTTCAGAAAGGGGAGCTTGGTCTTTCTTCCCAAAGCCAAGCATATTCTTCACGCTATCAACAACACTTTCCTTTTCTTCTGTCTCTTCAACCTCGCAATCAACGACTACCTTAAGGACCTCTACCCGGCCTTTGCTAGTTGAAAGACGGGCGCTGAGCTTAAGATTGATATCGGCATCGGAACACCCGAACTTGTCCTTAAGACGGGCGACCGATTCTGTCAAATTTTGAGTTGTCAATGTCAGAAGTTGCTGCTCTGTGTAGGTTTCAGTGGCTTCCGATGATGGAGCTTGCTGATAAAAGTCGATCGAGAAATCCTTTTGGTTCTTGAAAGTGTACTGCTTTTCCGCCCCGAAGAACGAAGTTGGTTGCCATAATTTTTGATATTGCAGTTTCTCGTTTGTGTTAATCCATTTGATGCCGGCCGGGTGCATGGCAGCTTCTGAAGCTCTGATCTCCTTCACACGGAATGATGGGCTGAGGCCGGCACCCTTAAATCCAGCGCCAAATACAGCAGCCTCGTCGGAATTAACATTCGTTCTAATTTTGTCTGTGGAGCCAACAAAATTCTCGAGCGCCTTCTGAACAAAAGGAGTCCGGATAGCGCCACCGTGCAGAATTATAGAGTCAAGGTCCTTGATTTTGAGACCTGCCATGTCTAAAGCCTTTTCCAATGCAATAGTGGCACGTGCCGCATGAGCTTCGGAGAGCTTCTCGAACTGTACCCGAGTAATTTTGTACTTGAAATCGATATCCTCGTAAAGGCTCTCGAAGCTAGCTTGAGTGTTGGCATTGGCGCTGAGAATATGTCTTAATCGTTCGGCTTCCTTTAGCAGCTTGGCCGTGGCTCGTCCATGTCCTTTGACTGCCTGAGCAGTTATTGAGGCACTTTTTGCAGCGGGTGAAGCAACGAATTGAGCGACCATGTCGTCCACAATGACCGCGTTCAGAGCATCACCGCCTAGTGTCCTATCCCAGCCGCTCCCCAGAACTTGAACTTCCTGGACTGTCTTGTTGAATTTTCCAACGTCTTTCACAGTTCGTCCCTGGAATTTCAGGATTGTAGCCTTTGTAGAACCAGCACCCATGTCAAAAACCATGTGGCGCTCTGGACTTCCACCTTCATTGATACTCTTGAATTGCCGTGACATAGCGTAGTTCAGGCCTACAGCTAGTCCGTCACTCACGAGCTCCAGGACCCGAAGTCCAGCCAATTCAGCCGCTAATTCCACTGCCCTCCTCTCCTCCACCGTGTAAAAAGGAGGCACAGTAACAACCAGATCCTTGACCCGGCTGCCCTTTCCTGCATGCGCTTCGGCGTTTTTTTGTATGCTCTGGAGCTCCATGGCCAAAAGCTCCTCTACCGTCCATGCCTCCTCGTCTGCCGCAAATGCACCGCTTTTAAATGCCACGGTACCCCTCGTCTTTGCTGCCTCGATCTGCAATGCTGGATGTAGTGAAGAGAAATCTTTGACTATTGGATCGTCCGTTCGCAGGCCCAAAAGGGTCATGAGGTTGGGATACACATCGCCCGGGAATCGGGCACTTAAAGACATAGCGTCGGAGCCGTATAGTCGTTCAGGGAATTCACCCTTCTTTGGATTCTTCGGGTGCTTAAAGGCAACGGCGGACGCCTCTTTCCGCCGCGAGTCTTTCGTCAAGACGATTTCGAGAGGGATTCCGGGTTTGACGAGAGCTGCTTTAATATATTCAGTGCCTAGGTCGACTCCCAGAACTGCCGATGCAGCCAGTGCGGTCGAGCTGAAGAGGTAGACAAGGCATAGTAGAGAGAGGATGGGCGAGGAGAGCATCTTGCTCAATGGGGGGCCCAGAGGCGCCATGTTGGGTCAATTAGTTGTTGTACACTGCAGAAAGAGCTGCTAAATGAATGAAGC
Organism: Venustampulla echinocandica; assembly: GCF_003357145.1. Lineage (NCBI taxonomy): Eukaryota > Fungi > Ascomycota > Leotiomycetes > Helotiales > Pleuroascaceae > Venustampulla > Venustampulla echinocandica. The sequence goes on along the minus strand of NW_022474206.1, from coordinate 3,695,963 downwards.
AACACAGGTAATGGCGATAGAATAGGAAGGGGACACGTTTATATGGAGCCTAAAAAGCAGCCCGCATAAATCTGGCCACAAGCCTCAAGTGCCAGTTTGCATTTGTAAAACCAAGAGGAAATGGAGTTTCTTGGGGAGTATTATCCTTGTCGCCACCACAAAGGACACTTTGCGATTGAGAGCTCCAAGATATTCGCTTCGAGGATCACGGCGGTAATTGGTTGAAGCCTGGGATGTCGGGCATGTGGACTTACTGCCGACTCAGCCTTGCAGATGCTGTGGACAGACGACTGCGAAGTGCAACAAGCAAGTGGCTACGTAGTGCAGTACGTACAGTAAGTAGCACCTATTTTTGTTATCTTGATAAGTACTTTACTTTATTTGCAGAGAACAGTAATGTACTGTACCCTGGAAGATGTCTCTTTTCTCCCTGGGGATACTCGAGTGTTCAACGGACACCCCGAGTCATACTTCGTCCTAGTACTTATTAATATCTACTGGTAGCTCGGCCGCGTAGCTTTATAGATCAACCAAAATACGACATCCAGCAGGGATCGCTACTCCAAAGATAACGCTTATTGTTTGCCTCGAAGCCATCAGCTCTTGTGTGGTGTTACTTCCACAACGCAGCAAGTGCGGAATATACAACTAGATCATACTTCAAATTCAGCGCAGCTCTGTAACCTTCACAATGGCTCCAACGCCCTTCATTACCTTTCTCGGGCCGTCGAATCTCATTGGATATGACCGCCAGCGCAAACCATCCGAGCAGCCGCCCCACATCCCAAAGACTTTCTTGGATGCGATGGAGGTTAGGGAAGAGGTGTTTGTTAAAGAGCAAGGCGTTGCGCTACAAAACGAGTTCGATGCGGATGATGCCCGAGCATGCCATTGGGTAAGCATTCGCTGTACTCCTTCGCTGTCATATCATCGCCCTCACTAACGATTATATTCCCCAGGTTGTTTATGCTTCGATCAATACCACAACTGAACCCGAGAAAAGAGACGACAAGGGCAATATCACGCAAAACAAGCAAAGCGTGACGAAGTCTCAGCCAATTGGCACAATCCGTCTTGTACCATTTCCGCATCCTTCACACCCAATGCCCGGCTCCTCTTACGCGGCCGATGCCCTTGAAACCGATTCCGAACGAGAGTCATCTGGTCCTCCACCATACATTATTGATCGAGCCACAACCTACCACGATGGTAAAGAACCATATATCAAGCTTGGAAGGCTTGCGGTATTGAAGGAATTCAGAGGTCTAGGAATTTCTAAGCTCCTCGGGAGTAGCGCAATGAACTGGGCGCAAGAAAACCCGACCTTGTTCAACCCATCAATCACAAGCATGGGTATGGAGAAAATGGGAATTTCAAGCGCCGACGAAGTACCCAAATGGAACGGCCTGATTTGTGTTCATGCCCAAGAACAAGTGACGAAATTCTGGCAGAAATGGGGCTTCAAGTTAGATGACGAAATGGGAACCTGGATTGAGGAGGGAATCAATCATGTCGGGATGTTTCAAAAACTAGACGTGAAAAGTCCAAACCTCCTTTCAAATATCAGCTGAATGGACATTCCTAGTGGATTTCGGTATGGAGCTCGCCAGTAATGCCAACTGGCAGGTCATGAAGCGGGAAGAAGCACATCCGTAGGCCCTAACTTGATAAAAGGATTGCCCCACACTATGATATCTCAGAAGTCATCGTTGGTCGAATTCAACACACCTGAAAGAAAGGGCTGAAAGAGGAGTTATTGACTAAATACTCATTATTATTAATCCCTTAGAGGGCGAAGCGGCCCCAAAAGTGGTCTCGGAGGGGCCATCATCATTACTCATGTTTCATCACGAAAACTATTAATTCGGCATCCCTATCAGGACAGTCGCCAGCCAACGGTACTCCTAGGAACCTGCTTCGGGCCTATTGCACAAAGGGCGTTCGAACTGCTACACTTCCGTCAATTAACTCCCCCTTTTACACTCACTATCGCAAAATCATATATTATCCGAGTTAATATGCTTGAAGTCTCCATGCTACACCCTGTACTTTAGTCGTTGCATGATAGTGGAGGTAGTGTTTATATCTTCTGTGATGGTTTGCATGCGGATGTTCGTCCAATGTTTCGCCAACAATCGATATCTCTTATTAATTAATTTTAGATTATCTGTATCTTTGAACGTCGTAGATAGGCGTAACACGCTCCATTTAGCGTTGAGAGTAAATTATTACTAAGATCCCTTTCCCCATAGCTTCTGATCCCTAACAAACAGCTTGCATGGCCTAGAAATCGTAAACCGTTAGCAACCTTCTTCCTAAATATCGAAAACAGAAGCGCAAAAGGACTTACCCTAGTACAATAAAACTCCCCAACGCATTCATCTCCATCACCATCCCAAACCACCTCCTCCGCGCCCCTGAAGCAATTTAAGATACTATACCCCGTATCCTTACAGCTCTCAATATCAGCATACATCGCTCTCCCGATTTTCTCATCCACTGGCTTGGTGTACGCATCAGCGTTTATAGTGATGATTAATGAGTCCTCGAGGATTAAGCCTCTCGTATAGGTTTCATTCCATTCGGTGGGTGGGAGGGTGTAGGTGTCGGTTGGGGGGGTTGCGGGATGGGGAGAGGTGTTGTCGGCGAAGTACAGGATTGAGGAGTGGTTTGAGCAGGCTGCTAGGTGGAAGATGTCGGCCGTCATGGGAACTTGTCGAGTGACGAGGGCGGCGACAGACAGGAGCGGCGAGAGCAGGAGCAGGGCCGCGGGAGAAGAAATTGGTAGCATCGTGATTTGTATATTGCGGTTTGTATGTGGTGCTTTAAGGGAGCAATTGTGTAAAGCAGGGAGAGTGAGTACTTGTAGAGAACTGTGGCAAATGATTAGGGGAAATGATCTTTTGAATTATTAGAGTATAGCCCTGGTATATATGCGTTAACAGAAAAGCCTAGCTATACGAAGAACGCGCAGTGAAAATCAACAGATCGACCGGAGCGGCAGTGTTCGTATTCTATGATGTTGTAGCAGGCTAAATCGATCTGTTTGCTCCACTGTGCCCCGAGCCAAGATACAGCATAAGTAAGGATTTACTAGGTACCAGGTACAGTAACAAGCGCGTACTTTGTACGTACGAAAGCGAGCAAGGGAAGAACGAGCTCGGAAGAATCGGGTGCCTGCAGAACAGGATAAGAATATCATTACCTTGTATAGCTATCCCCGTCATAGCAACCTCGGCCTTGCAGTTTGCTGGCCCTGCAGGGGAGGACGCCTATCTATAGGTACCTAGGTACTTTGCACAATTGTTACGGAGTACGAAGTATGCCAGAGAAGGATGACGTCTCCCGTGACTACTCCAGCAACTGAATTACCTCATTTACCACCACCACTGCCAGAAGGTAGAACGCGTTTCCTGGGTTATCTTTCTCGCTTTTCCGATGACACTTTTAGGGTGAGTAGAAAATGGATGGCCCCTATCCCCTATGGAATATAGCATAGCCGTATATTTCATCCACCATTGCGCTCATTGGCAAGGTGCTCCAGCAGCCTGCAATGAGCGAGGTGTTGCCCCGCAGCTCGCTCGCTGGTGCGGTCTTCTCAGCTGCGACATGGAATGCACATAACATCGGAGGACCGAACGTCGCGAGGCAGAGACTGTGGGGTCGTGTTGGAAAAGGAAGAAGGAGGGGGGGGCGATAGGGAGCAGCGCGGTTCTTATTTATACAAATAGCAAGCCTCCTACTCTATACACTTGTATACAAGTAGCCGCATGTAGCTGACTAAGCGCAAGTAGTAAGTTGCAGGACAAGCCGATGGTGCGGAAAGCCAACTGAACCAAACAAAGAAATATGTAACTCGTACATTCCCTAGAATACCTAGGGCGAAGCAACTACTGCTTTGTTAGTCCTCTCTTATCACCGCCCTTGAGGCAGCTCTATAGACCCTACGACACGATGTGCGATAAACGCCTGGATCTTCTTCGCCCTGTGACCCTGTCACCCTATAACCAATCTCCTGTCTAACTTCGCCAAATTGCTACTCAAGGCTCGACATGCCTTCCATTTTAACTGGCAAAGGTGTGAAAGAGGCTCTGTTGCTCATTGAGAATGCCGGGCTGCCTCACCCCTCTGGCCCGCTGCTTTCATCCTTCGTCGTCGAAGCTCTTAGCCCTCCGCTGGCCGCTCAGTATTTACTGCCGGCATGTCAGTCCGGTTACAACCAACAGGCCGATCTTCTTCAAATTGTGTCTGATTGGAGCTATATTGTTGAGTCTAGTACATCTACGTGTCACATCTATTCCTGTTTTTAATAGTTAATAAATGCTTAAGTTTCAACACACGGCTGTCCTCCACCACTGCTCGACCCCGTCACTCGGGCTGCTATCACTAAACGCGGTGGTGACAGGTGCTGCATTACCGGCAAAGCCGGTCGTTTCTGGGATCCACTGGTCGTGGTTCCTGTTCTTCCGCTTCCGTCTCGCTGGATCGAAGTTGAGGTATGTCCAGTCGTTCAAGACGATTACGACCCGACGGGAAGCTGACCCCTATCGTTGAATGCCCCGAATCTTCGACGTGCTCGGTGCTTTCTTTACCCCCTCCTACCGCGACTGGTGGCTTGTCTATGCTCAAAATCCCGGTTCCATGAGCCCCTATCACAACCACTGGCTTGTCCGTAAATCAGTAGCCGACGCCTTTGCACGGGGAATTGTAAAATTAGACAGGTTGCAGCCGTCTATGGTCGAAGTAAGTTGTGACCGATGATGCAAAACACTGGAACTTCCATTTCTTTCTTCCCCTGTCTTCCACTTTCTTGCTGATACCCCGGAATAGTATAAAGTCAAACATGTCTTCTCCGCTGTTGGGTGACCATTCTCGCCGTCGTGTCGGAAAGGTGGATCCACGCTTTATAGGGACTCATGCTCGGCTTGCCCCGAGCTGTCGGTGGCTTGACATTTCCAAGCAAATTGCCCTGAACATGGAAATTCGACTATCCTCATCGATAGGTCACGCAGATCATTCAACAACAGATTTCCAGGCAGGCCAAAGGAGCTCGTTCGATTTTACTGGCCCTGTGGGGACTGCTTGCTTCGCAGCCTGGCTCATGTTCCCAGGTAGGGTCCGAGTAGTCGCCTATGAGATGTTGCAAATGGTAGGACATCGACTTTACGGGAAGCCTCACACCTTCGAAACCGTCCAGACCCTACCTTTCGGTCTCTACCTAAAGTCTCGAGGAGACCCTGAAGGGTTTCGCAACGAATTCAACACCTTGTAAATGATCCGCCGGTATACTTCAGTGCCTCTCCCTCGCCCACTTGACTTCGCCATTATGCCAACAGACTCAGATGGCTCATTCTATCCCCATGACGCATACCTTCTCACGTCCCGTGTTCCAGGTATACCCCCTTTCAGACTGTAAGGACATGCTGTCAGAAAGAGACGGTGCTGAGTTTGTTGCTCAGATGCAGGACTACCTGGCTCAAATACGAGCTCTCCCCAAGGCTGTCAGTCCAGAATATGCCATCTGCGACTCTCTGGGCGGAGCTTGCAGAGACCCTCGCACTTGCGATGCAAATCCCGTAGGGCCTTTCGTGGACGAGGAGGCTTTTAACCAGGTCCTGCGAAACCCCGACGAGTTGAGCCGCAGAGGACACAAGGTCTTGTTCACGCATGGGGATCTGAATCCCCGGAATATCTTGGCTGATCGGGTCATCCGGCCGGATGGGACTCGCGGATGGAAAGTGTCGGGGATTGTGGACTGGGAGACTTCCGGGTACTTCCCTGAATATTGGGACTATACTAAGGCGCTTTTTGAGGGATTTAGGTACACCTAGCGGTGGCATAACTTCGTGCACGATACCTTCAAGTCGTTTGGGGACCTTTCAAAGGATTTTGAGGTAGAGAAGAGAAGCTGGGAAGCGGGCGATTATGTATGAACATCCTGCATCGTTGACCCAATTGATTGGCGAAAGTAGACACGATTGCCTGGGTTCTTTCGGTCACGATATTTAGTTGAGTTGTACAAGCAAATGAGGCCGGTCACAGTCTCATCTCCCAATCGTCGGCGAGGCCGAGAAATTGGGGGCAGGGAAGACATCGGCGATGGCAAGTAGAGTGGTTTGATCTCGGATGTGGTAACCTTCCGCGATCTTGGTGGAGGCGGAGAGATGGAGTCTGACAATTGAGGATTGCGTCACGAAGATGGCCATAACGGCGTGCCCCAAGAAGCACATTAACATGCAATAAGTGGTGGTAGCAGCCGTGGATAGGGGATTGGGGTCAGTACTTGGAGGCGTCTATATAGTTCTCCTGAAATTCCTGCTTCAGGAAACCGGCGTAATAAATTCAGCTTCTTGATATGTTTTCTCCCCACTTTCAATCCCTCAACAATAGCGACTGTCGATATGGGCCGTGTCCAGTTTGGGTAGCCTTCCTTAAACGCTTCATTTCACTTCATTTCACTTCATTTCACTTCATTTCACTTCATTTCACTTCATTTCACTTCANCTTCATTTCACTTCATTTCACTTCATTTCACTTCATTTCACTTCATTTCACTTCATTTCACTTCACACTCGCAAAAAAGGACAGTTTGTTACTGCACAACAAAGTAGTTGGAGCACTCATGCACGGTAGCGAGGCTACCTTAAGTCTACGGTCGCAGCGACTTAGCCTCAAGGGCGTGACTTTTCTCCCCAACTGGAAAGGGAGCAGTTGAAGCCCAATGTACGATCAAGAGATGATTCCGGAGATGAACCTGGCTAATAGATTATAAATACTACAGGCTGATATAATACCAGTGGTGACGGCAAAGCGGACGACGACTTCCCATCGATCGTACAGCTACTACGTCAGATCTTGACGCAGCTGAATTATGAAGATACTGCACACCATACCTACTAAAGATTACGTCTAGCTCCCGCAAATTCCAAGACATGTGTGGCGCAGTCTAGAATGTTACAATGTCCTGTGAAAATGCACGCGGTCTGGATGCCACGCGTGGAGGTGACAGGTAAGGGCATCGTCGCGGCTAGGTCTTCTTCTCGACAATCATATGCCATAAAACCCCCTGCGCTTGACCTCATGTTGTTTCCGGAGCTCTAAGTAAGGCACGGCATTTTTTTATTGACTTCAAAGATGAGAAGCTGTCTGATTGTGAACCAAAGCATGCAAACAGGAAAAAAACCACTAATTCTCATAGGCCTCCATCACCATACTTGTCAAGTGCCTGCTTGTACCACGCATCCCAATCGAATGTTTCTACCCCATTGGTGGCTTTCCACCACCCACTAAAAAGTCTCACAAAATTCTGCCGATCCCAAGGATCAGTCTCAATAACTTGATCTACTCTAAAATTCGGCTTTTGCTCAGCTAATGTAGAAAGCTCAACTGCCCTTTTCTCCTCCCGCAAGATCTTCGAAAGGCGCCTTTCATCTTCGCTTGGCGTTGAGAGACCTTCATGATACAATTCGCCCAAATTGTACAGCAAGAGAGGTGATTGGAATGCCGAGCCTTTTGAGGTGACAATAGCTAGCTCCCAGTCGATGATACCAGTAATATTGTAGTCATTATCGACTAAGAAATTCGTGTCTCTAGAATCCACATGCCGGAGGAAAAAAGGACCAGACTCATTTACTGGGAGATAGTCAAGGAGACTCATATAGACAAGGTATTGATCAAGAGGCGCAGAAGATGCGATCTCACCGGTTTTGATAGCTGGATTCTCTGTTGAATTAAGGCGGTGTAGTAGTCGTTTGAAGAACTGAATGAGCCGAATGGGATCAAGTTTCCACTCGGGCCGTAGTCGAAGAAGGCTGGTCCGGTTCTGGCAGCTCTATAGATGAGAGCTGCAGACGTCTTAGCCTATTAAGAGGATGCTGTTCTAGGCTAGTATAAATCTCTGCTAACTGACGAGAGATCCTTTCTTTCTGTACATCGCTTGCTTCATCCCAGGCCAATGGCTTCCCAGCTAGTTTTTCAAGGAGAATATACCCAGCGCCAACAAGGTTTATAGGATCGTCGTCATCAGCACAGTCGTATACCTCGGGGACTGGAACAGCAGTTCTAGCAAGGAAGCGATATGTTGCAAACTCACTGCATCTGTCGAAGTTCCTCTCTTGCAGTGGGGGCTCGTTGTGATTTGGGAGTCTGAACCTTGCTAACCAAGTCTTACCGTCTTCAAATACAATCGAGCCATGGTAGTTACACCCACCAAGGACGTCAAAGTTGAAGTACGCTGTATCGGCTGACGGGAGATTGACAGTACATTTGATCCCATCACGTAACGTCTCTGCACGCGCGCAAAGGGCATCGCAATTGATAGTTTCTAGCAATCTGGAGATCACATTTTCGCCTGCCGTTCGTCGGACCAAGTTTAGATCTGTGAGCCTAGCAGGGTCACCAGATACGTATATCGCGTGGATGTCCTGCAACCATGTTAGACATTCTGGCCTTGTTCAATTATCGTTTCACCCATTCAAACCTCTTTTGCAGGACAAGTATGTAGCGGTGAAACCACATGTTTTGTGCAGAAATGTCAATGGCAAAGTTCGCACTGTCCATGGAGGGCCCTCAAAGCCGGCAGATCGCATGGCTGAAGCGCACAAGACCACTTCATATTGGAGTTGGTTGATTATTTTGAGGACTGTTGTTTTCGAAGGAAGGGGGATAGGCTTAACTATGTAAACGCTACCTAGATGCGTCCAGTTTCTGACGAGAATTCTAATATCCAGTCAGGTACGAATGTTAACCAACAAATCAATCCTTGCTGCATATGTGATGTGTGATGTGTGATGACTACTGCTCTTCTCACGTCGCCTCTTGATGTCGTTAGAACTAGGCTACATTCCGATTTCAATCGACCAAGGCTGGCTACTCCTAGAGTCCTAGATATCGAAACCTGCCAACATCTCGGCCGCTCCCTTTTCTCCGGTTCTCTATTCTCCACTTCCGCGACACGTTCCAACTCTCTTCAACATACCGCGTCGAAGGATAGCGCACGCTTTTCAAAGGTCTCGGTCCCAAATCTTGTCGGCGTCGCTCCTTCTAGCGCGATAAAGTTTTACACCTATAGCAATAGCAAGGGCGTGATCTCGCAAAAGCTGTTTGGGAGATAGGAGACGGCATCGGTACACCTACTTGCTGCTGCTACGGCAGGTGTGGCAACGAGCACAGCGGCTAATCCTATATGGCTTGTGAAGACCAGACTATAGCTTGACAAATCGCTCACCAAGACGACAGGCCGCAGATATAAAAATGCCTTCGATTGCATGTTGCAGGTTATTGGGCAAGAAAAAACCAAGGGGCTATATAGAGGCTTGAGCGCAAGTTACTTGGGTGTTACGGAAAGCACGTTACATTGGGTTTTGTACGAGTAGATGAAGATACCCCTTGCGAAATTCTCTGACAGGAATCAAGCATGGATGTGACATGAGGCTGTAGATTTGGGAGGGAGAATTGGTGCTGCAGGAAACTTCGAAATTCCTTGCTGTTATGGTTACGTATCCTCACAAGGTTAGATGTCTTATCCTTGGTATATCTTAGTGAACGTTGACTAGCTAATAATAGGTCGTAAGAACTGGGCTACGCTAGGCGCTAATGAGCAATGGACAGCTGAAATATACCAGTATTTTGCAGTGTTTCCATCTCATATATAAGGAAGAGGGTATGGCGGCGATGTATGGTGGCCTTACTCCCTATCTTTTGCGTTCAGTACCGTCTACTGCTATCATGTTTGGTGTTTTGAAGCTGTGATGAAATTCCTTGAGTCTCGGTTGAGTGGAAACAAAACGGTCACTGCTAACAGTAGACAAGCCTTATGAAAATTATTGTGTAAACATATAGACTGTACGCTAGATAAGTAATGGAAATAAATGCTGCCACATACTTCATTGCGTGGTCCATCCTGAACCGCCCTTCTCTCGTGGGTCATTACGGCTACGACGTCACGTTCTGTCGTTTAAACCCCTATCCGAGCCGTTTTGCAGCCTTCCTAGTAGCCAGCTGTTAGAGTTTTGCCACGTGCAACAAAAGCCAAATGCATTAGTTGAATGATTGATTTATTCATACTGGGATCCAGCTGCTAAGATCTGCAGCTATTCCAGAAATGGCAGTAATAGCTAGAAACCAATAATCTGTGTGGTTGCGAGCAAATTTTTGAGCACAATCTCGAAATCCATTGGTTACTGTTCCAGCCCCCGGTGGCCCAAGGCAACGCCTGTTGTCAACGACCTATTCGCCAATCACGTTTAATAGACGTATCTTATTATAATTACCTAGGTGGTATACTAAGGGGTACAAAGGCTACCTAGGTAGGGAGTGCAAAGCCTGACTCAGCAACACGAATCCATCTTCTAACACTCATAACCACTTTCTTTATATCTCGAGTTATCCAAATTTAGATATTCTTTGTACTGGTTATCTATAAAGGGTAGAAGGATTCCTTTAGCAAGTACAGTTTTCATCATTTCAACACTCTTCCAAATTTAGGCCTCTCTATACTTATATTCACCACTTCCATCAAATCACCATCAAATCACCATCAAATCACCATCAATTCTATCCTTTTAAGACTTCTACAATTTGTTCACTATGGATCTCACGGTGGTCATCATTCCTCCCTCCGCACCTCACACGCATACGGTCATCTTCTTACATGGGCGCGGAGACAGCGCCAAAAGTTGCGCTTCATCGTTGTCTTACTCAAGGGACTCAAGCAGGCGCAGTCTCTCAGAGATATTCCCCTCCTTCCGCTGGGTGTTCCCCCAGACCAAGATGCGGGAGTGCGAAGCCTTTCCTCGCCACAAAATGTCCCAGTGGTTCGATATATGGAACGTGAGCGACTTCTCACAGCATGAGGAGCTGCAAGCGACGGGTTTAAGGGAGAGCGTTGCCAGTATAAGGCGCCTCCTCGTGAGCGAGGCTACCATATTAGGCGGACAATGGGATCACCTTGTGCTGGCTGGTATTAGTCAAGGTGCTGCGACGAGCGTGCATACGTTACTGAATCTCGGTTTGCCGCCGGCTGCGGAAGCTCTGGAGGATCAACAGGTGCCTTGTGCACTCGGTGCCTTTCTTGGGTTTTCGTGTAGGATGCCTTTCCCCGGGAGATCGCTCGCTGAGACCAGGAACGTACTAAGCGTGGAGGCCCCCCGGGACAATAACGAAGTCCTGGACATCGATGAGATCCTACGCAACACGCCTATGTTGCTTGAACACCGCGTCGATGATGCACTCGTTCCTGTAGAAAGCGGCCGGGGCTTGCGAGATACGTTGCGGGGGTTTGGGGCCCAAGTGACGTGGAAGGAATACCGTAATGGAGGACACTGGTTCAACTCGCCGGCCGGGATAGATAATGCTGTGGAGTTTCTGAACAACCACGTTCTTAAGAAGCTGAATGCTGGGGAAATATTATCGAGCCAATTCCATGGTCTGTCTCTAGCTTGATGGGCACGTATCATCCTTGGTCTTAGTAACCACAACCACTCCAGTGACGACTAATTTGAACATCGAAGGGATCCAATAAACCGATGAATGGGTTCGTAATCATGAGGAGGGCGAGGCAAAATAAAAATACATCCACGCCGGCCTTGGTACCATTTGAATTTGGAGTTCTAAGTCATGAAGCTGCCGGGTACGGGTACCAGTGACAGCAACAATGTATAGAGGTCGGGTAAGAAATTGAGCAGCTCTGTTAAACAGTGAATCATTCCAAGAGCTGAGCTTTCATAGTCCGAGTTAGATGCGCCACAATATGCCCAATATAGCTACTTGTCTCAGCCGCTACTTGCCCTTGCTTTGTAAATATATATTGCGCGCCTTCAACCACCTTTCAACCAGAATTTCATTCGGTCTAGTTATAACTCCTCGCTTCTAAGACAAAAGTGCACATTTGCAAATACTTAAACACTAACAAGAAGAGGATATAACGATAACATGTGAATCAGAACCTCTGTAAAAGATAAGGCACTGACTGGTGCATAGAGGACGCCACAACTTGTGAAGAATCAAGATCAACCAAAAACAGGGGTAAGCTCACGGCCTTCTGCGGAGTACTACGTACCTAAGAAGCTTTGGTGATCCATCTGCACTTGCAGATGTTCACAATAAACAAGAGCAGCAGAGACATGCAGAGACATGCAGAATCAATGTTTAAGAGTTCCCCATACGGAGTAGATACATCCTCTCAAGAACGTGCAGAGGATGATTGGTTCGATGTGTCTCTGCTGGTGCCCGCGATGTGCATATCCGTGAATCTGCGAATGCGCAATCGACCTGGAGTGCACGGACTGCAGAGCCGATCGATCATGCGTCGGCACTGCCTGTTACTCCGTCCACCGCCCAGAAGTAAACAAACCAAGGCAATACCCCGGCCCAGATATAGCTCCCGCTGTGCTGATATACAAACAAAACAATGCCATTCAATGCCATCTTTGCGTGAGATTGCTGGTTGTTGTCAACATAACAAGTACAGCCGGCTCTTGCCCCGTCCCACTGGTTTGCATTAGAGGGCCAACAGAATAACCTTGAAGAGAGAGAGACAGGTGTCACTGACAGCAACGTCGATAGCTCGTTGCTACACCAACGAGTGGAGCTGCATCTGATCGACTGAGGGAGCTGGTCATTGGGCGGCAGCTCTCTAGCACACGGCATCTAGACTCAGACTGATCTTCGTCCCAAGCACAAATTCCGATCCAGTTCGCTACCCAAGGTCGCATCGCACGCAGTATTTGACGCAGGAACTAAATATCCTCATGTACATCATCCCGTTGTACCTGTGTTTTGGTGGTGGAAAGAGCTCGAGTTTCCGCCGTTGATAACTGAGAGGTTCCGGTACGTAAATCAAGGTTGAGAAGCTCATACACTGTCGCACATTCCATTGTATCGAAAGCATTCCAAAGGTAGAACTCGAGCTAACATAGGGCATTCTTCCCCCTTTTCAGACATGGCATCTCCCAAAGCCGAACCTCCAGACGATGAAAGCCAGCTTCCAACACAAGCCCGGAGAGAATTCGGTGCGAGTAATACCCCGCGACGTGGCCCTGCTTCCAAGCGCAATGCCACGAACACTCCAAATGCGCCTACCACACCTATCGGGAGGACGTCTGCCCTGAATAACAAGCGCATACCCACATCAGCACCAGCCCGCACGAAGCCCGGCACCAGGAAAGCAGAGCCTACGCTCCTCGGAGATTTCCTACTTGGAAGACCCAGTCCAGCTCGTACAAGGAGGAAAAGTCTCGATGTTGTCAAGGCCGAAATGCGAGAAGATGTTGTGGGGAAGGTGCAGGCGCCTGGTGGAGTGAAGGACCGAGTGAAGCAGTGGCAGAAGACGAGTGCGGCTGCCGTTGTAGCTGACCCTCTTGCGGATGCTGCAAGCCAGCCGGATGATATAGGTGGCTGGGAGAATGAAGACGATGAGAGTGTTGATGAGCGGGAGCGACAGAGGATTAAGTTTCGGGCGGCCAGGCGGCCGAGCGGGAGGAGAAAAAGCAAGGACGGAGTAGAGAGTGTCCCCAAACAGAACGCTGTTGCTCCGAAAAAAAGGGTGATAAGTGATTCGCATTGGATGAAAAATAAGAAGAAAAGTCCATTGGGGAAAGGAACTGCAATTCCGAAGGATTTCCTGAAGACGACGGCTATAAACCCTCCACTAGAAAAGAAAATTGAGGACTGGGTCAAACGGACAGAAGGCGAAGAGCCCGTAACTCAAAAGCCAAAGGATAAGCCACGAAATCGAAATACTCCCAGAAAATATACCATGGATGACGGAATTCGAGTGGCGCCTTCGAGTACAACTTCTCGGGAAGATGGAATCCGGGTGACTCCTTCAAAACATCATGAAGAATCCCAGCCTAATAGCTATGAGGATGATGGTATTCGAATCACGCCTTCCAATGGTCTAGCAAAGGAGGGTTCCCGTAATGAAGGCGCGAAAGATGGCAGCATTCGGCTTACACCTTCAAAACAAGATTCCCAGGACGATAGCATCCGGATAACGCCTTCCAAAGAGAGCTTGGTGGAGGATGGCGTTCGGGCTAGGCCTGTACGGAAGGATACAAATAAGAGGAGACCTAACCAGTCTGGTTTGGAAGATGCTCTGTCAAGAAAGAGCCGCGGCAAGAACTTGAATGCTGGCTCTGGGTCGAAGAGCAAACGCATGGCCAATTCTCAGACGGCGGTAGAACATGGCGAGGAGGACGAGGATAAGTTCTCTTGGATGACACCGAGCCCGCCTGAGAATTCCAAGCGCCGAAACCGAAATTCGCGGACCCCTCCCGAATCACTCGCTGATATACCGTTCGGAAATTCTGCTTTCAGTGTTCTAGAATTGCCGCTTGGTGCTGAAGCTGGCACAATGAAGCGGCCCCCTCCAAAACGGAATCCTAGCTTTGCGGGTGTACCAAAGGCGTTGAAGAAAGTATTCAACGAAGGCATGAAGATCGCTCATGATACAGTTGAACCACCTCGAGGTGGGATAAACCAACCACCGAGCATCGAGTCTTGGTTGAATAATACCTCTGATCCTTTTGTTGACCACTCAAGCTCACCGGCACCTTCATCCCTAGATGTTCCAGAATCCGGATGCTCTCGGAAGCCGAGCTTCAAGCAGGATGATCCGTCTGAGAAAGCGCTTACCGCTGACCACAATTCCGAACAAAACGACGAAAGACGAAACCCCCGTTCCCGTAGCATTCATGAGCCCGAGGCAGGTACTCCCGAAAAGGCATCGCCCGTTGGGAACCCGAAGACCCGTCAACATCTTCCGAGTATGGTGAAGTCCCAACCAATGGCCCCTACTGGCCTGAAAAGAAGCCCAGCGGCTCGAAATACGTCGTCGCCGAAGGCCAAGAAGCTGCCTCTCAAAGACGCGTTCATTGATGCTTTCAGGGGCGAGTCAACAACCTCACGTCCAAGAAGTGGCTCCAACCCATTTGTTGACATCACTGGCCTTCGAGAAAGGGATGTCAATAGCGATCTTCCGCATGCTTCAGATGTCAAGCCTAGCCATGACTCTCGTGATACATCTCAAGACACCCCTAGTAAACGCAGTCCGCGAGCCCATCAAAAGAAGGATGTTGAGGACCACCGGTTAGAAAAGCCATTGGCACCGCCCGAGAGAAGGTCTGCTCCAATGACTGGCATGCATAGGTTATCGACAATTTTATCTGTTGAGACTCTTAGCACATCATCATCAAAAACAGAGTCAGCGTCAGAACTCTCGCAAACCACTGTAACCCAGGACACAGTCTACACTGGAACCACAATGTCGAGCCTGTCACGTAGCAGTCAAAGAAGCAATAAACAAGGACTGAAGAGGCGACTAACAAAGCATTCAGATCTAGTCTCCATGCTGTCTCTACCGGATGCTGTCGAACCAGGAAGAGCAAAGAGCATAAAGTCTGCTCGCAGTATTCGTACGACAAGGACTCATCTTGATACGGCCACCGTGCAAGATCTTATGCGAGAATTGGCCGAGGATGAGGTTAAATATATGCGAGAGTTGAAAACCTTGGTCGACGGGGTGATCCCCGTGTTATTGACGTGCCTCCTCTCAAAATCCGACTCAGCGATTGCCGCAGGGCTGCTTGACCCCAACCACGATATATCTGACGCCGCTTCATTCACAAAGCCCATCGTTGATATGGGCGTTGCTCTTGAAAGACTAAAAAGCTTACACAAACGCATTCCGCTCACTGACGCCGATGCCTTTATCACTTGGGCTCACACCGCACATAAAACATATGAAGACTATCTTGCTACTTGGCGGGCTGGTTTTAACGACGTCGTGGTCAATCTTGCGCCAGCATCACCTTCCGCGTCTGCACAAGAGCAATTAGATCTTGACGATATCCCAAGAAATATGGATGGAGATGCTCTTGGCTCGAATGGTGAGCGCGCGGATGTTGCTTACTTTTTGAAGAGGCCGCTGGTTAGAGTCAAATATCTGAGCAGAACGACAAAGGTAAACACCCACAGTTCTCTGTTTTAGATCACCTAAACTAATGATGTATAAGGGATTGAGCAAGTTAATGGATTCAGATATGGCTCGGAAGGTCGAAGAGAAATATAGAAAGCTCACTCAAGTGGCTCGACGTCGGCACAAAGAAGAGCAGGCGAGACTTGAGAATGAAAAGGCTAATAACACTGATACCACGAGAGCTCGAGACCCGAGAACCTTGGATCTCGTTGAGGGCATAAATATCGATCGATCTAGGCAAGTCTGCGCAAAGGACTTGTTCTCCTTGGATCTCCAGCACTCCAGTGGACAACGTCTCGGCTGCCGTGTCGAATTGATATTGCGCGACAAGCCCAATGATACAGGCGATCTCCTAATCTGCGAGGCCGACGAAGCGGCACGGTTTCTTCTATTTCCTCCGATCTCGCAAGATCTAGTATCAGCTCGGCTCGGTGAGACTACTGATCAGGTCGTTGTCATGATCAGGGGTATCAGAGGAGTTGATGAATGGGATGAGCTCCTGCTCCTCGAGGCTGAATTTCCCGAGGCTGCCAAAGAGTGGATTGAAATGTTAGGCACAGAACCTGCTCCTCCTGAAGTTAGGAAGGATGCCACTTACATCGATCCGCTTGATTTACTAGTTTCAACTATTACAGGTACAAAGGAACCGAAGAGCTACTACATGTCAGGAGCTCTTGATCTACAGGACCCCCAGATTCCCATTGGAGAAAGCATCAGACGAGAGGCTGAACAGATTGAAAGCTCTCCAATACAGGACCGACAACGGGTATCTAGACGACAGGCAGGGACGTCCAACTCCATGCCGGAATCCATCAAAGAAGAGTCAATTATTAGCGAAGATATTAAAGATCTTAACGATGCGATGAACAAAGCTGGATCCCCTACAACTTTACCGCAGCGGCAGAGAGCTGCCAGATACCATGGCCGAGTCAATAACTCGCGGCCTACAACACCTCAATCTGACCCAGTTGACAGTGACTCGGAGCAGACCACACCTACACAGGCCCGACACGCAGGAAATAACACGAATGACCTTGACTTCTCTCCTATGGACGAGCTTTCCATTCCCAAGAGGCGTACTCCATCCACTACTCCTACTCGGGATGACGGTGCGCCCCCGCCTCCAGCTCACAGAACGCCAACAACTCCGTCCACACTGAAGAAGGCACCAATTCTTGATACACCTACTCCCCGAGCAAACAATCGACGTACATCGTCCCCTCTAAAGCATGAATACCAGCTCTCCAATGCATCTGGGACTTCTTCTGCGGAAGAAGATTCTGATTCTCAAGATAGTGACACATATACCGAGTCATCCTCCGAGGAAGAACTTGAAGCTGCTGATGTTCCCGGACCATTGCCTATATATGGAAGACGTGTATCGCCTTCTGGCTCTATCTACAGTCTCCCAAATACAACACTAGCCCCGTCAAACTCTGCTTCTCAAGCCCCATATCGCCAGGCTCCGCTTGAATGCTCAGCAAAGGATACAGATAAGCATACGGTTATGAGCATCTCCTATTGGAATGACAAAGGCAAATGGATCGATATACAGTCTAGTCCTTGTTCCGTTGTTGTAGGTCCTGGATGGGTCCGGGCATTTAACCTGGACGAATCCCCTCCTACTATCTCTCCTGGCGCAACCCCCCCTTCTAGCACTTCGGATGGGACCGAGGATGACAGCAGAGTGGCACCAAGACCTCTAGTGGCGCAAGAACTTACACCAAACGTGCCTATGCAAAGACATATGATTGATATTCACGTCCGTTCGCCCTTAATGACAGAATCCACCCTAAAGTGCAAGGGCATTATGATCAGATACCATGTCCTCACGCCCATTGACTGTATTCGCCTTTACCAAGCGCTGTACGAATCAAGCAAGAACAACATGGTTTATAATAAACTAGAGGAGGAGCGTAGGGTCAATGCTTTTGGGAGTCAGCCACTCGCCACGAAGAACCGAAGGGGAAGCTGGTTTGGTCGCAGGAATAGCTACCGTGCTTCAGCCCGTGCCCCATCCGAGATGGCCTCCGAACAGAGCGGAAAGTCTTCTTCGTCTAGACTCTCGGCCCTTAAACAACGATGGAGAGGCGGAAATGCATTTAACATCGCTAAATCCTCTGTTAATGTTGCACAGCGCGGGAATGGGGATGGATCCGGGTCGACCAGCCTCTATTCCTCGGATGCTGGACTCACCCCCCCTCGAACGCCTATTAGCGGCAGTCTGTTTTCCGGCACAACCACTTCACAAATGATCGACCTGGGATCTGAAAATATCAAGATCAGGCTTTATGAGCTAGCAACACAGAGCAGATGGGAGGACTATCATTGCGCATTTTTGACTGTTACTCCTCCACCTCCAGGTCGACGTCAGGTATCAACATTGCATCACGGACTCGAGAAACATGTCATTGTCACCCGTAGGCCGCACAACCATCCCGACGGCCCTGGCCAAATACTAGTTGATGAAGTCCTAGGCGCCGGATGCTTTAAGATGCTCGGTGTCAAGGGCGTACTGTGCACCATCTGGCTGGATATCCGCGGACCGAATGGAGAGGTGGGTATGATAGGCGCAAGGGGAGGTGTTTCCGGCAGGCAGCGAAAAGTCTTGTTTCAGACAAACCATGTTGCGCACGCCAACTGGATCTTTAATCTTCTTGCTGCTGGCCATTAAACAGGCAGCTAATCATTTCTTCTGCATGGGTTGCCAGCCAGGTTTTTATGAAGGAACGATCATAACGAATTTTCTTTGATTTTGTACTGTGCCTTGCGATACTTTTGCATAGTAATGCATATAGGGTATCCATGGAGTTTTATGTCTTTTGTATTGTATGCATTTGGGCGGATAGCGATGCGACGGTTGCCCTTGTTCTAGCACCGTATATTTGCATTTAGAGGGGTGGGGGTATTCATCTTCGATGGGCGGATGGATGGAATGGCGTTTAACATGGCATAATTCCACGAAGATGTAATCATTGCAGCAATTGAATTGAACTACTTTATCAGCCCTAGTTTAAATGTATACCTTAAACCTGTGCGTTAAAGATAATTAATCGACTCGTGCTACCAAAAGGCTTGAGAAAATAGTACCAAGTGGAATTGTGCACATTCCACAAGGACCGACTATATGTGTTCTATTCTACCTTCTGGTAGCAAGAGGTATGCCTGTTTAGCTGGGTCTCAAAGCCGGGGATCGACTCTGAACTGTTACTAGCCAGCCTCCTTGAATAATTTATAGCAGACAAGATATGTTAGGATTGATCCGTTTCAGTACGTGCAATGTGAGTGGACATATGATGGATGCAACACTTTTCTTATTTTTGATAGACAACCCTATGTAGAACGAGACCTGGACGCCAGGACCTGTAGTTACACCAGATAGAGAAATAACAAGACAACCTTCCATATCCTGACAAGTGAAAGCGCAGACCGTAAGCAGAATTTTGGACACTAGGTTCCCCAATAGAGGATGCGCCTGATAGCGTCCTGAGCGATTAAGAGAAAATCCATGGGCGGAAGGGGGGGCGGTCCTAGGTGGTCGAGCGGACATAACGTCCCACGACAACACAATGATCTCTCTCGAACGGCTCTGTGATGGACAATTAGCAACTAGGAGCAGACGAGGAAATGCAGGAGGGTTGAAGAGACATACCAAGCGTCAGTTGCTCTAAAGGCTTAATTCTCTCCTCTCTCAGCTTCGTTACCTCATTCGCGAATACTTGCTCTGCTGGTGCGGTACTGTCGATACAGTTTGCCTTGATGGAAATAACAATGCCTCCTCCGACCTTCAAGAACAGATGCGCATTCAATCCAACAATACGGGCTTGATCGGGTTGCGCAACATCTGCAAATATGACATCGACCATGGAAACTAACATTCGGTACCGTAGAGGGTGGCGAGCGTCCTCGATGATAGGGATGACGTTAGTGCGGTGCGTAGCCATGTTGATCAAGTCACGGCCGGATCGGTGAGAAAACTCGACTGCAAAAACGGTACCGGTAGGGCCAACAATATCTGCAACATGGGAAACGGAAGTTCCAGATGCAGCACCGAGATATAAGACTTTCGCGCCGGGCTTGATGAAGATTTCGTCGAGACCGCCCAAAACACCTGCTGCTAACTTGCTGCGGAAGGGATTCCAGACGCGGTATTCGGTCTTGGTGACATTGGGTGTGCCGTCTGCATTCACGGAGCCGGAGTTCTCGACACTGATACGCTTCTCGCCGTAGACTGATTCACCTGGGCAAAGGTTCTTGGTCACCAACATGTCTTCCTTTCCACGGGCAACGAAAATGCCTGCATGACGATGGGGTTCCTACTCATGTTAGGAATTGAGATCTGAAGAGCGTGAGATGCACAACATACAACAATAGTCTTTGCTCCTCCTCGGGCACCTGCTCCTCCTCTTCCTCTGGGTGCACCACGGCCTCGTGGTGCGCCTCTGCCTCCTCCACGTCCGCCGCCTCTGCTATCACCTCGACCTCCTTACCCTCCGGTCAGCTACCCTTGTTCTCATAATGTTTCTTGAACCTGAAACGCAAACAATGATCCAATGCCCAGCCAGCCATTCAGAACCTCTCAATTGCTGAACAGGCAGCTGAGCATTGCCCAGAATGGAGTGTAAACTAACCTCGTCCACCACCTCGAGAGAATCCTCCTCTTCCACCACGGTCGCCTCCACCTCGAGAGAATCCGCCTCTGCCGCCACGGTCGCCGCCGCGTCCTCCTCTGGGTGTGAATGCCATCGCTGTATTAAGTTGTAGGAATTTATGGCGGGGCAAGTGTGTGTTGTGTGGTGCTTGACGGAGATAGAGCGATAGAGCTTAGATTTCGAGATTCGCTGTGAAATTTTATTTTTTACCGATCGAAAGCTCCCACCAATAAGCGAGCTCAGAGCTAGCGGAGTGGGGTTTGGAGTCACGTGGTGCCCAGTCTCCACCCGCAGAACGAATTCTTGCTCTTCGTCTCTTCATTTGGTCTTCATTCCAAGGTGGATCGGGTCTTTAGGAGCCCAGGCTCACTCCTACTCGTGGATGCCACCCTCTCAATACAACTCAGAACGAAACTTTGGGAAACCATCCTCACTACGCTGACTGGAGGTGATTGCTGCTGCTGTCCATTGCGCATGAGCGATCTTCGAAACTCAGGGCTTTGGCATTGGCTTTGATGGTCATTGAAACAAAAGATCCGTGGGGCGCGGCATTCGAAAATCTACCCATGACAGGAAAGGCAAGGCCTTGAGTTCAAAGTCTCTGATGATCTGATCGCACCTTACTATCGTTTGTTCTTCTAGTAAGTGGCGTCCCGAAGGCAGCCAGAGTTTGGTATGCAAGTTTTAACTTACCTTCCATCAATCAAGGAGGCTCATGGCCCCTTCAAACTGTTCCTAGCCCTACAAGATGCGTACGGAGGGGAGTACTCTCCGTCGGCCCATGAAAGCCAACTACAACTACACATGTTCGCAAATTACGGAAGTGTCAAGGCTCGTTCGAGTGAACAGCCGGCCACTTCCGGGAATTCGTGTGATTGCGTGGATACTGGTCCAAGTTATCAGACGGTTCATCTTCTTCTGGGCCTGTTTTGAGGCAATCCCCGTCACATGCCCGCTGGTTGCCCCCATGCCAGGCTGCGGCATCTCTTCTCTTCCCTTCTCTTCAGACGTCATGGATCACTGTCACTTGCTTATGGCTCGGGTTCAGTCGACCCCAGCATTGGCAGCGGAACGGACCAGATGGGGGGACAACGCTGTATGGCCAATCCAACAAACTTCCTTGGGATTAGTTCAACATCTATCATCTCTATCTTGCAAATACACTCTTCGCGTGACTTCTCACTAAGATATCTCACACCGTCTGCGTCGCACAGTGGCCAAAATCCGGCCATTTAAGCTGCCGGGTTTCGCGTAGGTCTCAGCTCTGCCACCGAGACAGGGAGCTACCCCGCCAAGTCTTTCTGCGCTCGTCCTTTAAACCCCCAATTGCCCTTCATTCACTTCCATTGGTTAATTCTTGTTCGATGTTTATTTTTATTGGTGCATGTTCCACGGTTTGCTCACATTCCGTGCCATTTTTCATGGGATGGTGTCTGTGCATCACCACGACATCAGACGCACTGAGGTCTATGATGATGGCACCGCCATATGCCACCAGCACAACACTCCCCTCAGGCTCCCACGTACGACTTCCGGCATCTATTCGATCCTTGACATATGCATTGAGTTCAAATTGTCAAGGGCAATACCCAGAACGGAGCTACCTGTGTCTGGAATGAGCCTAATTCGATTAAACTCGGCTTGCCGAGCCTCTAGAGCAGCCTCATGAGCGGAAAATGATGGTTCCGAAGAAATCATACACCAACATTTGAAATGCCGGGTCAGTATATTAACTCTGGCAGCCCGTCCCATCGAAAGTACTTTTGATCAGCACGCTTTCAATCTTACAACCAGCCCACCCTCCAGTCCCTTCATTCCTTTCAACGAGCGCCCTAGTGGCCGCCACAGTCTTTTTTTTATTTAAACAAACAACCTTCTAATATATACCTACCTACTACCCTCGACCTATCTATCATCATGCTCGTCCCTACATTGTCTGTGTCCGTGTTGGGATTTGCGGCGGGTGTCTTTGCTGGTCAGTTTATTTCGATTCCGATCACTTACCATTTGGCTAACTCGAATTCGTAGCTCCTCATCTCCATTCTCGACATGAAATAGTTGCGCGGGAGCCGGCTGAACATGCTGAGAGGGGCCTTACCTGGACCCCAACAAAGCGATCTCGATCGAACGGGTTTAATGCGTTTAATTCGCTTGGAAGCTTCAACAATGTCAACAATGTGAACTTCATCCAAGACTTCAACCAGTTCAGCCAAGCAACCACGGTGGTCATCACCGAGATCCAGCAGAATTCGATCAACCAGCAACAGCTTTTGTTGGAACAGCAGCTTTCACAGCTCATCCAACAGCAGTTGTTCGCTCTCCAGTCACAAAACTTCCTCATCGATAACATCCGAAGAAACCATTTCAACAGCAGGAACAACAATGTGGTATGTCATATCAACCGTCCTGTTTTTAGTACATGATCTAACACTTTTATAGAACACTATTATCCTGATCTGCCAACAGGTCCTCGATAACCGAAATGGCAACAACAACAACAGATGGTTCACTCGTCAAATTCAGAGCAACCCCAACATTCAACAGCAGGTCGTGGTCGTTATCCAGGATAACAACGTCCTAAACCTCGGCAACTTCGGCAACAACGCCTTCGTCCCTAGCGGGACTGAACAGTTTGCTGCACAAGCAACTGGAGGCGCCAACTTCGAAGCCCCTGTTTTGGGAACCTATCAGCCAAACTCATCGGTGTTCCAAGGCTTCACACAGAACGTCGCTCTCCTCCCAGCTGGCGTGCAACAGCCACAGTTCGGTTTCGGCAAGGTCGGCGTCGACCCAGCTCTGATCATCCTCGAGAACCAGCCAATGTCCATCTCATTCGGACAACAACAGCAACAATCGATCGACGCACAAATCCTAAACATTCCATCATTCGCCGCGTCTAGTGTCGGTGGAAACACGCTCATCATCTGAGCGGTGAACAATGTGAAGGCAGTTAGGGGTTGAGGTGCAATCATCATAATGTATATAGTCAATACTCGAGCGTTGGAGCTAGGTAGAGGGAGGGAATTCTATGATTGTCGACGGTAGACCCGAGGCATGAATAGCGGGGGAGGGTGAAGGCCTGGGTTGGGGGGGGAGGGCGAAGGTGAAGGCGTAGGTGTGTGGGTTTTTGTTAGCCATTATCGGAAATGAAATTGGTTAGAAATAGGTATAATGTGCATTCTTCAACCACCTAGCCAAATGTGCAATGTCCATCATTTCGCCCCAACTCTCTGCTCTCGATATGGCATGTTACGCTCTACTCTACCCCGTAGAAACGTGCATATGCTCTCCGGTCAGTCATTCGAAGCACAGAACCGTCCTGTACCCAAGCGTTGACTGCCGTTGTCAGGCCAGGCAGGGGAGGCAAGCTTCGGTCAATGCATTGTGATCGAAGCTTATGTAGACCCTGGCGTCGGGGTGCGGATGGCATATTGGAACGGGGGCAAGTTTTGTCTGGGGACATATCTGAGACGACCATTCGGCATTTTTCCCATGACCGGCGCCGTCCTGCAGATGGCCCCTTGGAACTTGGTTGGTGACGGGTGCCAGGAGGGGTCGCGGCCCATACCCCGCCATGGAACGCGGGTATGGATTGGAATTTGCAAGTACAGCACAGTACAGTACAGTATGCTGCGATGGACTGGTCGAACTGGCGCTCGAACGTGGATGTTGTGCTGTATCCAGTCGTGCTCCATTACATTACCCAGGATGTCGCGCCTTAGGCACCAAATGCCGCCAATTGGCCAAGCCCGTTGACGAGATGCCTGACGTAGTGTCGTGCTGGAGCGCATTACTCGCAACAGTACTTCGACCTGTACTGTACATGTACAGTCAGTACCCCCATCCTCGTCGACAACCAACACCACCGTCATTTCGCGACACTCACATCAACGTTACAGTAATGGCTACCTCGGCCATAGGCAATACGCGGCAGCTTCCCAATTCTTGGCTCCATCGACGAGGTCTTGGGTCTATTTATCTATTTCCCTTTCAATTTCAATTTCTATTTCAATTTCTATTTATGGGCTTCAGGTAGCACTTCTGCCCTTCCAATTACCTGCCTGTTTGGATCAAACCCGCCCGTCAGCGAGAACACCAACGTCGCTCACCACCCCCCGGCGCATCCGGAACAAGCACATTAGGACAAAACAAAAGCATTGGGGACCTCGACGGCGAACAACGGCGTATCTCAACAAGGGAAAATGGCATTGAAAGACCGATTGCGTCGCGCGATGGGTCGCTCCGAACCATCCCCGATCGAATATACCCGTTCAACATCCACCATAAATCGTTCTCGCTCCACTAGCACCCCCACATCCACTCCCACTTCCACAGCCTCCTCTTCACCTCCCATCACACTTATCAAGACAACATCCTCGCGGCTGTCAAAACGATTCACATTTCAAAGCAAGGCCAAGCGCGAAGCGAAGAGCCGGCAGCGATTAGAGGATTGGGAAAGGCGAGATGCTGAAGAATGGAATGTGCCGACGGTTAAGCGTCCCGGGCGTAAAAGCCAGCACCATCAAGATATACTAAGGACCTTTGAGTGGCAATTTGGGAGGAAGAGCAGGGATGGTGTGCCGAGGCGGAGTGCGAGTATTTGGAGCGGTATTAGTCCGGGTACTAGTATGATGGAGACTACGGATGAGGGGGGTTTGGATAGGGTATTATCTGTGAATAGGAGTGAAAGGAATGGGAGGGCAGGACAACAGGTTCCGGGGAACGCTGAGCCGGGCAATTAAACGCAGTTGGGAATTTAGGATCAGGATCCTAATAGAATAGGCAGCCGGCGCCAATTACGATCGACGAATGATTACCACGATAGAGGCTTGTACATACGAAGCTTTGGTTCTACATTGGGGCTTTTAAGTCTCCGACTACCCCATTGGTTTCTCGTCAACGATACCTAGGCAGGATATGGGAAACGGCATATGGAGTTTGGATATTGGAGTTTGCATCACAGTGCAGGGACTGGTGGTGGGGTGGACGTAGGGTCTACGAACAAGAACATAACATTAGGAACCATGCCGGTACGAAAATACATATTTGAATTACTTGTAAAGCACTCGCTAGTTGGGTTGATTTCCCCGATATAGTACTTGGACTCGTCTAACGCTTCCAGTAAGTTATCCGATAGCGTGATCACGGCCGCGTCTGCTCTTGTCCTGCGCGCAGTTTACCACTCTAGTCATGTCAAAATACGGAGGGAAAAAGACCACTTCCGGTCCATGAGAACCCAGCTTTAGAGGGAATCGTGAAGTGTAGCCTAGTGGTGTGCATTTCCCCCCCCCCCCCCTTGTTTGCTCCCCATTATCTGACGATATCCCTACTCCAGATTTAATCCTTGAACTTTCTTTGTTAGTTTTTGCCAATCCTTCGAATACCTCAAGTTTGCGACCATATGCACAAGCTCTCTACTTGCAATTATAATGGGCAACGACAACAATCTGCATGAACCTCTGGCCGCCTTAGCCAATATTGCTAGCTTTAATAGTATGCTAGTATGCAACAATTAGATTCTCCGTATTTCTCATCGTATTGCGATGTATCTGTCGGCTCACGGCTTAAGACAAGTAAGTTCTGTAGAGATACAGAGATCGAAGATTTACATCTCTCGTTACCTGTCTTCGGTCTTTTTTTGAAACTATGTCTCGTTTCTAATACGGAAAGTTACTTTCAACTCTCAATCCTGGTTGTCTATACTGGACTAGTTACCAATTCAAAAAATCTATCTAAAAACGTCCAGTGGACTATATTTGACAACGCAGCTACATTTACAACACATATCTCTAGTATTGCTAGTCACCATTGTACTGAGAAGACGATCGTTTACCTTGGCATGCAGCACAATCATAATACTAAATCCATAATGCGTGTCGGTCTAGTGCCAAGTTCCAAGACACGGTTAGGGACGAAGGCTACCTTGGGGCATAAAGAACATAATTAATCCTTTGAGATTATCAACGGGTCTCGGTAATAGGACGGGCTCCCTACTGCCTCCAAAATGAACAAATTTATTCGTCAGCTTCATCGTCCCGTATAACAACCAGTACTATGGTAACCGAATATGCCTACAAGTATGGCATTCGGTTCATTTTTGCGCTTAGCTAGTTGGCTAAGGATTTCTACAGCAATAGATATCAAAGCATAAGCCTTGTATTGTGAGGGATATGAGGGATAGGTAGGTGACCCTTTTGGTGCTTGGTAACAATTCAGAAAGCCTTTTACATTATTTCTAAGGGTTTTATCGGAGTGTTTAATAGTCCCAGGGACAGAGAACGTGTAAAGCTTTATGTTAGAAAAGACTTGCCGGATAGGTAGGAAAGGAAAAGGGGAGCGGATCAGGTGACGGTGTTCCTAATAGGGAAAGGATAGCCGAGGCTGACTATGGATCAATACTACGTACACCGGACGTCTCTCGTTTCGAAACCAAGATACCAACATCACTCCAGCTGAAAGCCCAACCAGAGATCCATATCTGCTAATTTGTTATTCGGGAGGCGAACATCCGAGGAAGCCGATATTCTATGCCGATCTCGGGATACTTCCTTGGTTATTGGAACGGGATTGATTTGTCTCGAGCCGGTTCTGTAGACGCGTCCCCAACCACCTTCATCCAATTCCAGACGGGACACCGGCCCGATCGCATCCCCGTCTTAGTCCCTACTAATTGGCAGATGGTGCTGATTGTTATATATCACCTGGTTTACTTATAAATTCCCCGCCCTGTCCGCCAACGTGCTGTTCACGTTCTCAAGCTTTGCAGCACCACCAGTATGGGTGCTCGTGCGTGGTCTGATGCCGTTTTCCTGTTTTTAAATACTTTGTTTACTGATCTTGCAAGGTTTGGTGAAGTTATACGGAGTCCTCCTACGTATGGTTGACCTCCTTGCATTATTTTTGCTTTTTATCTGTTTCTCCGCCCCCTCCGGGATCTTGCTTGTTGATAATCTACGCAGGGCCATGGAGCCCATGTTGATGACCCGACTGTGGCAAGTGCAAGAGCCTCGATCATCTACTTTAAAATTTGTGGCTGGTTTCACCCGCCATCCTCAGAAATTTCCGTTAGCTATGAAGTACAGAGTATGGTGCGGCAGTTGTCATCCTGTTATCAACAGCCCTGTCATCCGAAAACGGGCTGGTTTTTAGGGCGCTATTAAAGATTTGAGGAAGGTTAGTGCTAAGCTGCTGCCCCGGATCACCATTGCATTTGTGCGACAGCGACTGACTGCAAATCATGGCCACCTACAGACCAGCATTCAGCACCAGAACTTCAAGCTTGAGAGCTACAATTCCAATACTCTGGAGCTCTCTCCTGCCCACTAAGTTATTTTTTGAAGTTCGAGGCCGTGGAATATTATCACGGCCACACCCCATAGACCCCCCACTCTAGTTATGGTATCTATGATGATTTGCTGATCAGATCTCAGGGCGATAGCAAACTACCATGCTTCTCTCAACAATGAGTGGCTTGAAAATGGAAGCTTATGCTCGCCGTAGCCATTACATGAGCCTCTCCTCTCAAATCGTCGTCTCCTGGTCACGATGGCCTTGAGATTTCAGCCAAGATGTTGGAACGAGTTAAAGTCTCCAATAATGCAGCATCAACCTTTTCAGATCAAGAGGCTCGCGCCGCGTCACCGCAGAATCCACGAATCTACGACCTCTCATCTTGACTGGCATAGACCTGGAAACGGGACGAGAACGTGTTGTGGCGGCAGCGTGTATAGCTTTACCGATTTTATGCGGGGAGCCCATGTTTTGTTTGCCTGTGGCTTTGCTTTGATTGATCCAAGTCGCTCGCAGTTTCCCGGAGCTATTATTTATATCCATACTAGGCTGTAGCGGTCAAATCGGGCTGCAATAAGCGAATTTGTCGTCGAGTTTTAACTCGGTCAAGCAAACAACATCGCCAGATCCTCCATCTCCACCAGGCTGCAGTCCCCATACCCCGTGTTTCCAATCCAGTCAACATCACTTCCGAAGAATGTTAGAGTTTTGCTATATTGCGCACGGCCGCACCTACATCACCCCCACAGCAAATGTAAATGGAGGATGTAGATTCTTCGTACCGCTGTATCTCAATAAACGGCTTCTAACATAAAGGCTCCCGGCCCTGAGCATGTCCATACCCCAGCGGCGGGGAAGCAATAGGCACATATCCGGAATGCGGGCACCATTGCAACCGTGATACGCGGTTCTCTTTGCCTATTTGCCATGGGGCGGGAATTAGGGTGACTGTTGTTTCTTCTTTGGAGCGCCTACTACCAATGCGATCCCGAGTACCTGGTTTTGCGCGCCAAGGCGTCCACACTGTTACGTTCCGTATAACTGCTTTCATATCTTTCCGCCACCCCACCCTTAAACCCCGACTTGCCACGCAGCATCAAGGCTTTGGAGGCCACATAAACTGCCGGACTTCTCTCACGCTTGCTTTGAGGCCCTCATAGGATGCGATGGCGTCACTGTAAGTTGCCTGGATTGTTGGTGGCGGTTGGTGGCAAGCATCACTCATAGGTCTCCAAAACGTGTCTTGGGCTATCGTTACTCGCGTCTGTTGGGCATGGATAAAAATACTCCCCTGCAAATAGGTCGGTTTGTTTTGGCGGAGTATATCATTGCAGAACGCCCAGTTATAGTGACCGATTGCATATGCATAGATATGTGATTGAGGAAGGTGTGGCTGTGTTCCGGAAACCTTACCAGGATAATGGCAGGATTCAGCTAGGCCATATAAGCTTGTTGAAGCAGTCGAGACTCGGCCCAACATTTGGTCACATTTGTGCTTTTTCCATGTTACGGGGATGTGATAATAGAAATACCTCTCTTCCTTAGGAGCACATCCTCAAAAACAGTTGCTTTCTTCTCTTCAACTCCATTTAAGTAATGTCGCTCAGCAACCTATTTTGCCCTACTAACATATCCATCCATCATTGCTCCGTTCTATCGCACTTAACTACTGTATCCTTTTCAACTTGAACTACTGCCAAAAACATCATGACGCCTACCTCTCCTCAATGTCTCCAACCACGATCACCTGTTCCACCGGGTAGGGACACTGGACTCTATTATATTAATGTTGCAGGATTACCCTGGCAATGCCCATGGCAAGACTTGAAGGATCTCGCCCGAGCTGCCCAAACTGATGGAACATGTATCAACGTTGAGCATGCAGTAGTGTATCCTGGCTCCACTAATGGCTGGGTCAGCATTCGTGGAGGAAGGGATGAGTTCCTAAAAGTGTTGGGTAGGAGAAGAACTCTTCCCAACGACACAGAGACTAATATTTTGAAGCACATCTAGATGGGGGGATTCTTGATAATCGCTCCTTGATTGCTGACGGACGCAATGAGACCGAGTGGGTCCATCTTCGGGACCTTGATACTTTACAGTCTCGAAAACACCGAGTCAATAAAACATCCACCGGCGGCCCTTTCATGCCCTCTCGCTTTTCTTGTGAACAGCCAGCCACTCCACCCCAGTGCTCTTACACATACGTTATTCCAGACCCATCTTTAGCAGTAGGAAATCAAACCCTGAAACACCTTTGACCGAGCTAATATTTTCCAGTGGCACTTCCCACACCCCTCAGCTTGTGGCAACTATTCTCCAATACTCCCGACAGGATTTGTGGCCCCTATGATGCAATTTCCGAGTTCAGCAACTGAATACTACCCGGGGGCGCCTGTATCAGTTATACATCCAGAACCGAACAAGATCATTATCAAAAAGCTTCCGTGTGGAATCAATGAAACTTACCTTTACGATTTTCTCCAACAGAGGCTACCACCAGATTGCAGCACTATTCAAACCGTCAAAATAGCCCGTCACTCTCCGAAAGAACCTAAACGACATGCATTTATCACGTTTGATAGTTATGCTGCTGCTCAAACTGCGGTGACAATTCTAGATGGGACCGAGTCTTGGGGGTGCTATCTACAGGCACGCTTGGTCAGGGAAGGGGCGTCTCCTACCAAAAGACATGCTCCACAGCGGTCACTCGCTTCCCGAACGCGAACAATACCGAATCCGCCGGCGCCGGTAATTACCAGCAATTTCTCGGACGATTCCCAACAAAAAGTGTCCCCTGTTGTTTCTTCATTGATGGCATATTCAAACTGTTCGAGATCACCGGAGCTGGAGTCCCCATCAAACTCTGATGACATAGTTTATACAACCCCGGCTGTTGTGGATGGATCTTCGAGGGCTGTAGTAGCTAGTTTGGGATAATATAAATACTTAGGTATCTTTATGCCGTATTACAGCTTTGGATATCAACTTATTTCGTTATATTTTCACCAGCGGATTACGGTCCCCTATACTTGTGACGACAAGGCGTATTAAATGTGCATAGTTTAATCACAGCCGGCTTGCTCCGCCGGAATATATCAGTACCGCAGGTGAAATACATCTTTTGGATCTCGGATTTATAACTGCTTAAACACCTCTACCTGGTCATTCCTCCTGCCCCTTTCACGCAATTACAGGTTAGTTATACCTCTTACTGCTCTCATAGCAATAATATTAATAGCTCACAGGCACGTATTTGGAAGAAGAGCTCGTTCATAGAGTTACGAATATCGAGACTGGACTGCACGAGTTTAAGTCGGGAATGTACGAGTACAAGATGGGAGTGAAGGAGTCTGACATCGAGAGGAAGGCCTTCTTCTATGTATGGCCTTATGGCTAGCTACAGACCACGCACTTGCTACGCCTTGGTCGGTGATTTTCGCCAGTTAGGCCCATACTTTATGACCGCGGATAATCCTGACTTTCCTAACCTGTTCTATCGGGCCGCGACTCACTCTGTACTCGCACTTGCTCGTGACAATCGACTGAGCATCATCACTTTCTATCAGCAAAACCGTATGTGGACACCCCACCTAGCGGCTTGGATTTCTCATAGAGCCTACTATGGCATGATATAGGACGGTAACCATGGGCGATCATAGCCACCACAAGTTCCCTTCGTGTAGGAATTCCTTTCTACTCGGTTCGCAATCCAGAAGAAAGAGAATTTTGTCGTCATAGTTACCTCTAGTAGACGGTCATCAAAGGAAGTAGAGGGTACCTCGATGCAGAACCTTCATCATGTTGCCCAAGTCGCAGATGTTATAAGCGATTTCAAGACGTACCTCGATAATGCCAACGTCAAATTCAATAAGGACCATTTCACAGTTATCCATCTCACACCGTATAAAATGCAGCAGATGCTATTCGACTCCTACTAGACGGGCGTCTCTGATCCATAATAGCCACAGATAACACGATACCGTTTTAGCCCATCCTAATTACCAACATTCCTTTATTCGCTAATATTTTGGGACCTTTGAAACAGGTGATGTGATTGACAACAGGTGATGTAATTGACAGTATCAAGGTAATAACAATACAGGAAGTAATTGACATTTAAATTAGAATGATTATACGGTATAGGTAACAGAAGCTCGGCGGATCTATCCGAATTAAATCAACGCAGAAGCTTCTTGTAAAATTTTAGGAACTCTATGTTCTGCTATGCCCCGTGCATCGAATATGGGGAATATCGTTCCTGGGCTTTTGCTTTCTTACTAGAAATGAAGAATTTACAGGGTTGATTTTAATTATTTGCCTTTTATTGAACCTCCCTGTTCAGCCCTTCTCTATCCTCGAGATAGGAAGTACAATAGTGGTAGATAATTTGCATATGTATTATTCACTTCGCTCTGATAAATAGAGGGTATCCGCAAAGGCCATGTCTCAGCGAGGATGGACTACAGTGTAACCTAAAGGATATGGTTAATTGCAGGGTGGGATTTTAGAACAGTTCCTGCCAGTGATGGGAAAGTAAAAGAGAAAAACAGGTACACAATGGTGCAAAGTTAAAAATATTGATTGGAGATTTCTAAGATACAAATACACCGGAGGCCTGAGTAAATTGAGTGGCATATCGGGCGGTACTCATTCATTCGGTACTCCCTAATTAATGTGGATGCTAATTCGTCCACTGTGCCATCACAGGGACGTAAATCGATCGTTCCGCAGAGGTAAGGCTCTTGTAGAGAAAATGCTAATAGTCTCACTAGTTTAAACTCTTTAAATAGCTTCATCCTCCCAGTGCAATACGCCAACTGGGTCGTCATTGGGAACCAATGCAGCTCCCGGGATAATGCCCGATAATGCCCGACCTCTGCATAGTTTCCCTCAAGTTTCCATAATATAATGGCCGTTCACAGCCCAATCCACTACTTTCCCACCGCTTTCCCTTCATAATTCAGGGCTTCTACCTCTATTCCAGCGGTTCCCGTCAGCTACATTTATTATTTGCTCTCTTTCAGTTCGAGCAGTGGAGTTAGGCATCAAAAGCTTGACAACAATGGGTTGTTCAGCTATGTCCTCTCGAATGCTGTACAGCAATCCAATGCATCGTATCCGATGTATCGTTGAAGCCCGTCTAGAAGCATATATCGTCATCCCTCCTGGCGTGGATCAGAAGTGGCCAAAACTTCGAAGCCACCGCCCATGGTTTAGCCAAAGATAATACTGAATCCATGTTCTGCAGAGATATCTCTCCAATCAACATCGTAATCGACTAAATCAGTTCTCCTCCACACTTCCTGCACGACCTCCCATGCCCTCCTGATATTGTTCATCTTCTGCCTGTGCTCGGTGCCACAGAATGCCTTCAGAGCTAACTCTCTATCGTCATCGGTGATAGCTTCACAAGCAGCCACGAAAAGCGGCCAGAGAAGAGCTGACATCGGCCCATCGTTACATTGGTTGGCATACTTCACGACTTCGGAGCAGGCAAGGAGAGAGAGGTGGGCGTGCTTTTGTACTGATATGTGGTTTCGAGGACGGGAGTGAATCGTTCGATAGAGGTAGACAAAGGCCGAGTGGCGGTATGCTTCGGCATTATTTATGATGCTTTGGATCCGAGGATCAACGGAGAGATCGACGTCAGGTTCTTGAGTTGGGAGCTCATCGTCATCGTTGGGGAAATTAATCCCTGTGGCTATAGAGGGCCTCCAGCCTGCAAGTGCCAGTTCGATGGCTTGAGAAGTATTTTCAAACTCGGCTCGTAAGACTGAGGCTTTCGTAGTTTCGCCAGCATCTTGGGCCGCTTCGAGAGACTTTTTAAAAGATAGGAGGTGGGATAGACGATGAATAATGGGCCAGAGTTCTGTAGAAAAACCAAGGAGGGTGTCCACAGAGCTCAACGGCGAACCAGCCATATTTTGGTTGTGCAAGGTTGTAAATGCGAATGGAGGGGCCGTGGGTTGGATGGTAGTATTGGGGCATGTGCCAAGTGAGAGTGCTGCAATCACATCGTAGAATCGAAAAGCCTGCTTTTTGTCAGCCGTGTAAGATTATGCAGCCACCCGAAAACTTACATGTTCCAAAAACATACTTGTCGGACTACGAATCCGAGGACCTGACTTCATGATTGTCATGGCCCCTTTCAAATGACCAGTAACAATATTTGACGTGCCTCTTTGAACCAGCTATTATGGCGTTAGTAATTTATCACCCCATTCTACGTCGATAGAAACTGGCAAAAGACGTACAACTTCGTAATACACCAGCAGCATGATGGCCCCCAGGACTTCTTCTCGGTGAGATTGGTCATTCTTATCAATGAGTTGAGCCAGCCCCTGCAAAGCGCGGTTATGAAATGTTAAGGACTTCTCCTCGGTCTCAATCCCTCCGTACTCAAGATGCGCACTGGACAGCGCAAATATCGCATTCATAACTGGCGAGCAGGCATGCGACAATGGCAGTACCAATTGGCGGAAGGGATTCCCAGTATCTTCTTTAAAAACAATCAAATGCGACAATACATTGCAGAAGTGGTCAACCAAGGAGCGACGATTTCTCTGCTCCGCAAACTCCGCGTATAGCGGAGCGCTGAACTCAAGGAGGGGCGACACGACAGGCGAAGGAGCAATCATCGCAAGATCTGGATATTGGCTTCGTGAGCGTACGAGAGGCCACGATGTTGTAACGTTCTCCGGCGGCTCTGTCCGAACAATCTCTTCTGCTTCTTCATTGCCCGGTGAAACTGCCCAGTCAAATGCCGAAGCCTCCGATTCAGCATACCGAAACAGCGAACTCGTATCCCAGTTATGTACGGTTTCCTCGTCGTCGTTACTTGGCGGATCGTATGCCTCGGCGTCATCGTATGGGTTAGACCAGAGGTCACTGGGGAAACTGGGGGATCGCGGCGTGTGCGAGACTGCTGAGTGTGCCACCGAGGGCCGTCTTCGCTTTCGCGGCTTCACCGGCTCATATTCGCACTGTAGGCCATGCTCGATGCATCGATCGCATTCCGGTCGGTTTTCGTTACACTTCTTCTTCTGCGTAGCTGTCAGGAACTATGCAACACGATTGCATCTGATGTCGAAGGGCTACCTTTTTTTTACTGCGACAAAAAATTAGTAAGAGGCAATGTCTGTGCGAGGTGCCGAGATGACTTACCATGAGATACATCCTCCAAAACCATCGCTATTAGCATAATTCCGAGGGGAGGGGCAATCCGTCTCTTACCAGCTCTTGACCTCCTCTTGGGCTCTTTCGGAGCCGCTCGCCTTGTGTAGATCAACATGTTTCCCAGCCAATTACAGCTGGCGATCGGCCATGCTGCGAGTAAACCGCGTCCCCACTACGGCGTAGCAGCGTAGCAGTTGAATTGACTGAGTTTGCAAATCAGAGGATCGAAATAGAAGGTATGCGTATACATATATATATATATAGATAGATGATTGCAGTAGGCGGACTATGTTGGAAAGGAAGAAATTGAAGGATCTGATACGTAGACGGGGTAGGACGTGCCTGGGGATGGATGGGCCTAGTACTTGTAGCCGTATTATATATTATGCGGGGTAGGGCGACGGTCGGATAGCGATCCCTGCCCAGAGCCAACGAGAGCCACGGAGAGAAACATCCAAGCAACCGTGGCTTCGGGGTTCTGGGTTTGCTCTGCATAAGCGACAAACGGTTTTAATATTTAAGCACCGGACCTTTGAGTAGGGCCGTGGGAAGGGGCTCCGAACCGCTGGATTGGGACACGAGCTGGTGAGGAGACAATATAATTAAATAGAATAGAATATATAACGAAGAGACACGTCTCTGGCTAAGGAGAGGGGAGGAGAGGAGAAGAGAGCGGACGAGGAAACGGAGCTACCAGATTAACATGGCAAGTATTGGCGGTTTTGGTAAAGCACAGAAGATGCAGTGGGTGAGCTTGGCTTTGCTTAAGTGCACGACGAATCTCGTAGTTTGGCTTGTAGGGGATAGTGACTGCAATGGCTATGGCTATGGCTTGGTGGGTAGCCCTAACAATACGAGCAGCCAAGGAACACTAATTAACACGCCCACTAAGTCTGCTCAAGACGACAGTTCGTTTATAAGTGCTTGTATGAACTAAACGCAAGCAAGAAGCCATGTCTAGAAACCATTACCTGAGCTAGCCCAGCAGTTTTAATTGGGTGTTGATCCATCTATGATTCGCCTCTAAGTTTTGCCCTTGGAGTCAACCGTAAATCTATACAATGAACATGTGTCTACGCGCAACGTTATCCCCAGCAATCAAATCTAAATCTAGGCCTTTTTCTTGGTTGCGCCGGACTTCGCCTCCATCTTCTCCAGAGTCTTGAAAGCGTTCGCAATTCTTCGGACGCTGCTGACAAGTAGAGCTTTAAACAAAACGTTAGCAAAGACGCGTTTTAACGAAGCAGGGGGATTAGACTTACCTCCAGGGAAGATCATCCAGAGGAAGTTAATGAAGAAGTAGTAGATCCAGAAGTACACGAATTCCGGGCGACTGTAGGTAACCTCCTTGTAGTAGTGATCGAACATGCTAGTGGCATAGTAGAGGATTAAGCCGTAGATTTGGCCAGTGCAGACGATTATCTGGAGGGGGTGGCGGAGGGGGTGCGAGGTCGTGATGAACGCGGCGACGATGAAGCAGAGAGGGCCCCAGGTAAACTATCCAAACACAACATCATTAGCGCCCATTATCAAACAAAAGCACACACAAGAGATAGGGCAGCCCACAGCAGTGATCGTCTCCATGCAGAGCACAAACGGATCGGAGGTCAAATATCTGGAATCAGACAGCGCATATTCCTTCCACAGCTGGCCAAACAGATCTTGCGCGGGACCCATGCGGGTATGGTTGTAGGAGAAATATCCCTCGAAGAACAGATGGATGCATCCTGAGAGGACGAACCACCAGATGGCAGCTTTCTCCTTGCCTGGCAGGTTGGGATGGAGGCGTTTCACGATGGCCAGCGTTCCCAGCAGGATGGCGGCGCAGAGGGTAGAAAAGCTGCCCAGCAGCACTGGCACCGACCATTCGTTTGCGAGGTAGCTTGCGATCTCGACCTCCAATGGATAGTAGGGGTGGTTTGTGATCATCAGGGGCGACGAGCTGTTCATCTTGAGGGTTTGGAAGGAGGACGCCATGGCGGATAAAGAGTGGGTGTTCGTATGTCTTCGGAGACGACACAAACGGGAAGGGGGTGAAGATGAGGGGGATTGGAGAGCGGTCTGGGACAAAGCACGGCAATTGAGGTGAATGGAGGAGAGGAGAGAGAGTCAAGGGGATGAAGAAGAAAGGAGAGAGAGGTGCTGCGAACCTGCGACCCACGAAGGAATACGATCCAGCCAAGGACTTGCGCCCAAAGCAGCAACTTAGAGGGGACTTGGTCCCTCAAGGAGCGATCCAAGGCTCCAGAGTCGGGAATTTGACGAATTTATCTCTTTGGGCGCTGGCTTGGGGGACCAACCTTGCACGCAGGTCGAGATAAACCCACCGCTGCTCTCTCCACGAGCCAGTAGCC
Source organism: Venustampulla echinocandica (assembly GCF_003357145.1). NCBI lineage: Eukaryota > Fungi > Ascomycota > Leotiomycetes > Helotiales > Pleuroascaceae > Venustampulla > Venustampulla echinocandica. The sequence continues at coordinate 3,658,512 of NW_022474206.1, read as the reverse complement.
AGCGATTCAGCCCTCAGCCGCCTGGTGCCAAGGGGCCCGAGGTCCGGAGAAGGTCGACTTGGTCGTGGTCAACCACGGGCCAACGTTTTTTCTCCGGGGTTGATATTGGAAGTTATATTATTGAGCCGCCATAGCAGGATGGAATACGCATATTTTCTATTTCTACAGCTCCTACGGCTTCTACAGCTACTATGTACAACTACTCCCGCTATTTTCCCGGCTGCCCTTGTGCACATCACATCAATACCAACCCCAATACCACTAGCAGGCACTTTGTATAATCGGGATCGTTTCTGTTGAGCTCCCCTTGGACGGTGTGGCGTAACACTGCAGCCCTGGGATCTCGCTTCTCTGCAGTGTGTCGGTGTTGGTGTCCCGGACAAAGTGCTGACACTCCAAGTCGTCCAATCTAATCTGCGCGAGATTATGATTTTCCTAGTTTTCCTGTTTCCATGTTTTCGATTGCTGGGACTCCTTTATACACGTGCAGACATGTACTCCATGCAACCGCATCTCCAAACCCTCTCGTGGCGCATTCTTCCTTCCCCTGAGCCCGTTGACGATGGTTTGTGCAAGCTCGGCGCTACGACGCAGTAGGAAACTAGTAACTAGCCAGAGGCGATATATTGCCCCCTAGTTGACATCGTTCATTTCGTACTTCGTAGGCAGGCCGCGTACCTCGTACTTCATAGTGGGATAATAATGTGGTACCTACCTCCTACCAGGCTGCGTACGACGCTCTCAACGCCACACACGTGGAGTCGCGGTGCGCATCTTTCAAACGAAGCCAATCTCAACTCCCCAATTACTCAACAAACTTTCGAAATTGGAAAGTATCTTCCACCTCATCACTCCCACTACTCATTTTAGTAAAGCCATCGTCCTCCATTAGAGCATCAACTGATATCTTGTGAGATCCCCTCTTCTCGTTCACTGGTACCAGGTTCAACGGGGATTCCTGTCTCTGTCCATATATATCAAACTCTCGCGTTGGGCCATCTTGCCACGGCAAGTCGTCGTCGTCAGATCCGGATATGGAAGCAAGAAGATAGTCGTGCAAATCACTAAATAGCATTGCCGGGCTTGCACTCTGAGTATTCAGCCATCGGGCAATGGTCTTTCCAAGAACCTTGTTCCCACCCATTTGTGCTGCAAAATCAATGATCTCCGGGTTTTCCCAAGAAGGATCCCATAGGTGGACAAGGCCGCGGCTGTCTTCATTTTCGCATCTAATCATAAGCACCCCACCGATGCTCGGATGCCAGGTGACTCGTGCGATGGGAGCATGCATTATCATAACCGCTCGTAGTATCTTGGTCCCAATATCCCATATCCAGATTGTTGTTGGCATATTCTCAGTTCTCGTCGCCAGAAGCGTGCCGGAATTATCAAAGGACATAATATTTGTACCAGCCTTTTCGTCCACATTGCTATTTGGCGGAGTGCTGGATGTTGGGGGGTACAGCACTTGTGTTGCACGTACAAACTTCCGACCAAATCCTCCATGCTGTGATAGGAGTACTTGTTCTTGCCAAACCTACTAAAGTCAGTATGATATTGGCTTAGGGAAAAGCAACAGTACCTGCAGAGTCTCGGTGGGTGTGATAGCTGTTGGATGGAGGATCTTCATAGATTCGACAAAAGACGGGACAGACAGAATTGTCACTCTCCTGCTATAATCGCCCACTGCCATATGAGTCCCCGTCCGATTCCAATCAAACAACTTGATCCCCGCTCCCAATTCTATATCCCCATCCTCGTCTAACACAGGGATTGGGCCGTTCCAGACCTTGAAAAGATGGCCATCTGCCGTATACACAAATAACCTGTGTCCCTGCGCCGCCGACTCCCAAACCACGAGCCATTTGCCATCCGGACTCCACGCAATCCCCTGGGCATCAACAGTCTCTGGGTGCCATGATCTCATAACCCCCGAAACATCTCGTGCATGAATGCTAATTATATCTTTCCCTCCACTGCGAGTTAAGAGGGCCAGGTTTTGTGTCTTAGGGCGGTACGCGAATCCCTTTCCAGCAACAGCAGGATGATAAAGTTTGGGCGCAAGGATATCCACTGATTTCGAAGTATTGAGGTTTATAACAGAAAGTTGGATTCCAAATTCGGAAAACACGCATATCTCATCATCCGTCGCCCCGAATGCTACAAATGTAATTTTCGTTGTATCCGATGTCGGGTTTTTGATATTGGCTGAGAATTGGGAGTTGCTTGGGGAATAAACGCGGATGTTGTCCGTCGATGCTACGAGGAGCCGCGCGGAGGATGGAGACCATAAGAACCAACTGATGGAGGCAGAAAGTTCCGGAGGTAATGATATTGCGCGTATAATTTCGAGGGTGGCTGTTTTTCTAATGCTGAGCTTTGAGGGGAGGATGGTCGCAATGTATGCGCCATCGGGGCTGGGGAGACATTGTGGTGATGCTAAGGTTCAGAGATACATTAGTAGGCACTTCATATTGCACCAGTTCTCTGAGATATGAATCTGGGGCTTACATTTCAATGCCCGAGAAAAGCGCATGGTCAAAGACACCTGGTTCTTGGATATGAGGTGGTAGTAAGCACCCCGCGATGTTTTGTTTACATGGTAGTATACGCAAATACTCAATTGTCCGCGACCGAATTGCTCTCACCGCCTGTCATTCTGCCGCTCCCCTCACTAGCCTCGGATCTCCGGAACGTGCCGCAGCTACCCCACCTAAAGTAGATAAGAGCAGGATTCTGTTTGCTTACCTTTATCTATGACTAGATTCGCCCTGCAATACAACACCACACCTGTCGAAGAAGAGCCATAGTTGTTGCTCTCTAGTCGGAATGGCTTGGTCTCCTACTCATGCTCCAACATACACTCATGGTACTTGAGCGGAACCTTCCTTGAGCCACCGCCATCGATGGCACTGTTAACCAGAGTCCCTCGAAGACATTGCTTGCAAACTGTCAAATCGGCTTTGCTCCTCGCTGCTCCTCGACGGAGCATTGCATCTGGGGCGTCAGCGCCAACTATTCAGATTCAGGATGAACAGCCGCAAGGATTTCCTTCAGCTCAAATACCAGTCCCAAGCCGTCCAGAGGCAATCAAAAATGCGAAGCCATTCTCCGCCTTCCTCACCGACACCTTTCAACGGCAGCACAGCTATCTCCGAATATCCCTAACAGAAAAATGTAATCTACGATGTCTATATTGCATGCCCGAGGAAGGTGTCCCTCAGTCACCGACACGCGACCTCCTCACAACCCCTGAAATATACCTTCTATCCTCGACTTTCGTCTCTGAGGGTGTTACCAAGATCCGCTTGACAGGTGGCGAACCTACTGTGAGGCGGGATATCATCCCTTTAATGAACCAACTTGGTTCTCTCCGTTCACAAGGCCTGCGAGAACTCTGCATCACGACAAATGGCATATCACTTCATCGGAAGTTGGACAGTATGGCCGAGGCTGGATTGACGGGTGTAAATCTAAGTCTTGACACTCTTGACCCATTTCAATTCCAGATCATGACTCGGAGGAAAGGATTCGAGGCAGTGATGAAAAGCATGCAACGGATTTTGGAGATGAATAAGTTGGGTGCCGGGATAAAACTCAAGATAAACTGCGTCGTCATGCGTGGCATGAATGAGCGTGAGATTATCCCCTTCGTTGAACTGGGTCGCGAGCAGGATCTCGAGGTCCGATTCATCGAATACATGCCGTTTGATGGCAACAAGTGGAGCCAAGGGAAAATGTTGGGTTATAAGGAGATGTTGGACATGATCCGGGCCAAGTATCCCACGCTGCGGAAAGTCCAGGACCATAAGAATGATACCAGCAAGACTTATGAAATCCCTGGGTTTGTTGGAAGAATGGGGTTTATTACAAGTATGACGCATAATTTCTGCGGCACTTGTAATAGGCTGCGTATTACCAGTGACGGAAACCTTAAGGTATGCTTATTTGGCAACGCCGAGGTCTCATTACGGGACATCCTAAGGAAATCAAACAATGGCGAACCAATCGACGAAGAAGCCTTCGAGGCGATGAAGCAAATATCAATGGATCGAAAACAAGGCTTGACGACCTCTAATGATCCCCTTGGGGGGTCGGAACATGAACGAGAACTGCTCGACGTTATAGGTCTGGCAGTTAGCCGAAAGAAGGCGAAGCATGCTGGAATGGGCCAGTTGGAAAATATGAAGAACAGGCCGATGATCTTGATAGGTGGGTAGGTTTCTATATTCTTATTCATGAGCGTATATATGATTTGGAACTGGCATTTATGGCGTTGAATACTTGTACACCCCCAAGTGTATATAAGTTTTGTCACATAGGAAATGAAGTTATGTAAGAGATGAGCTGCGTTTGCCTCCCTACGATTGTGGTAGCTAACCAATCCATAGATGAGAACTCTACCCGTCAAACCTACTCCCCCGCCATGTGGAAGCTCGGGAAAACCGTTCCTATATTCCAATCGCTGTCGACTAGGATCCATATTCCCACGCACCTTCTAACCACGACATCAACGCATCACAGAAGCCTTCGTCTTCATTCTACAAAATCTCCATCCACTCCTCCATCGCCATCGCCACCACCAACAAACCTCACTCACCTAACCCCACAAGGCCACGCACACATGGTCGCTATATCCTCCAAAACACCCACAACACGTACAGCCATCGCAAAATGCACAGTCTACTTCTCCAACCCTACAGCCGTGCCTCTAATCCAGACCAACAACATAAAAAAGGGGGACGTCCTATCAGTAGCGCGGATCGCAGGCATTATGGCAGCGAAGAAGACGAGCGACCTGATACCGCTCTGTCACCCAATTGGCATCACGCACGTTGCTGTTGATCTCGATGTTGTTGGATTAGGGGTGCTTGATTCTGCGGATGGCAAGGATGATGGATCTCCTAGCCTGAAAGGGGGGGAGGTGGCATTGGCTGGGGAAACCGGCCAGCAGAAGGATGTCGAGGGTTTTGGGCGTGTCGATATTAAAGCTACGGTTACATGTGACGGCAAGACTGGAGTGGAAATGGAGGCGTTGACTGCAGCGAGCATAGCGGCGCTTACTGTGTACGATATGTGCAAGGGTGTGGATAAGGGGATGAGAGTTATGGATTTAAGGGTTGTGAGGAAGGAAGGGGGGAAGAGTGGAGTTTGGGTTGAAGGGGAGAAGATGGGCTGAGAATTGCAATTTTGGATAAGGTATATGTGCATGGAGCCGGATTACATAGAAGTAACCTAACTAGAGAACCTGTACGATGGGGTTGTATAGTGGCATCAAATTTATTGGCAACTTATAGAACAATTCCAAATAGTTGAATTTATTTTTGACCTTAAACATACTTGTGCTTCTCTGCTAATATGTACTTTACTCGACTTGGACTCTAGGGCCCACTATATGCATATAGAAGACGAATGAGCACTGATTTCAAAATCACTATCTAACAAACCGGCCGATCCAGACATCCATACACCTCATCCCCGACAGTCCCCCGTCGACGCCACCAACAGCACCAACAACAGCATCTCCCATGGCTTCAATTACCGTCCGCTCCGCATCCCCCAACCCATCCAACCCCGCCAACAAACCTCCCTCCCCATGTCTTTTCCGGATCAAATCCCTAACTTCCCAATACGCATCCTGCATGCCCTCCCCCGTCTCCACAACACTCTCCCTCTCCATCCCCCAACCCGATTTCTGCGCCGCCCTAGAGATCTGTTCTGGCGATAACACGGTGCGGATATTCCCGCTGGACTCAACGGTCTGTTTACTCTCCAGGAGTGAGCATAAAAGAGCCGTGAGGACGTGGGGGGATGAGGACTGCGAGCGAGAGTGAAGGGACCATTCAGCAATACATAGATGCGTGTTATAAGCAGGGAGAGAGGAGAGGGAGGATAGGAGATCAGGGAGGATAGATGGGTTGGAGAAGTAGTAGATGCTGTGGGAAAGGACTATATAGTCATATGGAGCGCCAGTGTAGGATTCTATGTACGACGTTGGGGTGGTACAGTGGAAGGCGATACGGGGTCCCAGGGCGGAGTTCGTGATGTGGGATTGTGCTTGAGAGAGTGTAAAAGGAGCGCCTAGAGAAACCGCGATGGTGAGTTTAAAAAGGAGGATATAATCTTTTGCTCAAAAGACTCGATATAAAAGAGAGGAAAAAACACTTTCGTAAAATGAAAATTCATCGCAAAGGAAGATCGAATCCGCGTACCATAATCCGGCGCCCCGGGATCAACCGCATCGACATGTCCATGCTCTCCTACTGCATCGGCCAGAGCTACGGTGCAGTCACCTTGACCGCATCCGATTTCCAGAACTCTGGATCCGGGAGCGATGGCCCAGAAGGAAACTAGCTTTATCCGATGCTCGATTTGAGCGAGCAGACTGGGGGAGCTTTTGGTGCTGCCTTCCGGTCGCTTTTCGATGAAGTATTGGGCTAGTTTTTCAGCTTTTGAGGATGGGGGTTCCGCCATTATTTATTGGATATGGAAGGGGAGTAAAGTACTTGGGAATGATGAAACAGTGGAAATTCTAGGTTGAGACTCGGGATGAAGGAATTGCAGAACATAAAGCGTATGGTTACTCCATTGACTGCAATGGGAAAACTTGTGAAGCTGTTGCAGCGAGTGAGTCATCGTTAACCCCATAAGCGACAAACAGCGCTGGTTGAGTTCAAGGTAACCTGCCAATGTTTAAAAAACAGAAAATAAAGACCAGAAGATAAGTAGCGTAAAGAGTTAATAATAGAAGTAGAAAATGGTGCGCAATTGATTAACTGCTGCTACCCCGTACTACAATTATTCCTGGCGTCAACCCGTTAAGAGTCCGTAAGCTTACCCCAACTCCCGCCTTGGCAGAGGCTTTTCAAGTACGAAGTACTGCGTGCTTTAGCGGATACAACTTAGAAGGTTGCATTTACAATTAATGTATTGTTGATGATTACTGAATTGCCTATGGGCTTCCACATTGTGCTAGTTGCGCTCGACCCTAGAGGCAAGAAAGTGGCGTCAAATCAAATTGAAATCGCGGCTTTGTGTCCTTTGAGTGTGGCGGCAGGGTGAGAGAGGGGACTGCCAGTGGCGATAATAATGTCACTACACAGGTACCACCACATGGCAGTGGATACCTTACTTGTTCCTTATCGACTGCTCTCAGCAAGAGAGAGACAGCGGGCTGGCATCTGGCGTGCGCGGTGTACAAACGAAGTAATAAGCAACCTTAAACTGATAATCTGGCGACCTCCTTTTTAGGCGAGCCGGGTATCTACGTACTGTACCAACCTTTGCACCTCCGCCAAAATTAAACCTGGAACTCGGAAGCGTGCGGAGAGCTTCAAGCCTCAAGCTTCAAGCTTCAAGTCCTTGGAAAGTGGACGCTCGACAGCTTGACCTGACCAAATGAGGGCGAGGAGGGGTAAGCTAGCAAGAATGGTGGAGTGAAACACACTATTCGCGGGGGGCATGGCCAGTTGAAACGCACCACCATATTGGCGCCATGCGAAGGCAACTCTGGAAAGTCCAGAACCCAAGAACCCAGAAGCCGGTACGAAGTAGTGACTATGTGCAGCAGCAGGAAGGACGGAACGGGGTTCTCCAGCGTTACAATGCAAGCTGCAAGATCCGAAATCGACAGCTGGGAGTCCGAGATCCCGAGCCACCAAAGCAAGCCGGAATCCACCGGCCAAAACGCTGGGTCAGATCCCTAGATACTCGAACTTTTGAAGCCTGGGAAGCTCTGAACCGTACATGTGCCTGGAACTGTGGCAGAGCAATTTAGGCGCGCTAAGCGGGACTCAGTTCACTCTCTGGGAGTCTGAGCTGAAAGAGATATCTGCCTGCCGTGTCTGGCGAGCCTAGCCAACGGCTTCTCAAGCCTCGTAGCATTCTTTTCGACAGCTACTTGGTAGCAACAGAAAGAAACAACAGGACGGACAAATCGGGGCGTCTCCTGGCCCACGAGCACGCGCCGCACCGTGCCATCCGGAAGTGCCATGTCTCAACTGTGCCATGTACGAAGTACATGTACATAGCACTTCTCTGTACGAAGTACCCACTCAGCAAGCAGTTTATTACGGAGTACCCGTTGCTGATTATCTTCGGTCCAGGTTCAAGGTTGAAGATGCGGAGGTTGGAGCTGCACTGTGAGCCTCGGTGGTGTGGGATCGAGCTGTCGGAATTCAGCAGGATAACTGTTCGTGTAGGGAAGATCCCGAGAGCTATGTAGTATCCCAACACTGGCAGTCCCGGAGATATAGAACCGGTGGAGGGGAGATCTGGAAGCTATGGAGGAATTCCTTCAGCTACAGTAGAGACCTAGGAGACAAGTACTTGGGTCTCGGTACCGGGTGCGGACAATATTCAACTGTCAAGTTTCAACCGCAGCATCTTCATCGTCTTTAGATCCCGAACCCAACACATCATTTTCATACCTGGTACTGGATCCCCGATCCTCGATACAACTTGTACGACACGGATACACCCTGCCTGCCCTTCGGGCCACCTTTCGCTTTCTCCCTCTCTCCATTTCCCTACCTAGGTATCTCCCCTGCGCGTCTCTGTTTTTTCCCTCGCCCAGCCAACTGCAGTCAATGACAGGGCGGAGCTCGCTGCGGCGACGTGGGGCCGCTGTGACAACAGCCCAGCAGCCAGCACCAAACTTGTGACCAAAGCGCTGCCGGAGAATACGTCTTACGCCGCTAGACATTGATCGGCCGTCCACTCGTACAGAGTACGGAGGCACAGAGGACAGAGGACAAAGGACGGACTCCAGAGTACGAAAGAGTACTGTGCAGTACAAACAATCGGCAGAGGCCAGCAGGCGAACCGGTCGCGATATTATTAAGAGTACGGGAGGGTTTCGCGGCAACGGCAACGACAACAGCAATACTCGAGTAACGTGCTCGCATGGGACAGGGCGAAGACTGACGGGCGCCGGGCTTTGAGGCTTTGAGGCTTGAGTTGCACTGTTGCACATTGATGAGTCTGCAGGCCTATTCTGTAAGGATCTCTGCTTCTGGAGCAGCGAGTTACAGGTGCTGTACGTCGTAGGGAGCAGTGGCTACGAAGTACTCCGTGCAGGTTCCACTGTTCCTCTGTGCTGTTCCACCACCTTACTTCGTACAGCACGCTCTCCACTCTCCACGCTCCAGCAGCCAGTCTCCAGGGATCCCCCATCAGCATCCCGATTCCTCGCGCCTCTAGCGGCCTTCGAGAAGCCCTTTCGAAGCGCGAGAATCTTCCTTACCGTGGCTGCCAGCCAAGCCAAGCCGGCCCCCCGTCCCCCCGTCATCCTGTGCTGCAAGTCTGCAAGTGAGAAGATCGATCACGACTCAAGGCAAAAGTCCAGTTGCCCGACAGCCAGCTACCTCTTTGGAGCCTACCACTGTTCACAAGGAGCGATCTGGAAGCAAGCCAACGACGAAGTACCGACGCCCATCTATCTCGATCCCCATTCCCATCCCCATTCCTATTCTCGTCGCCATCTCCGTCGCTATTTTCAACTCCCGGCTCCCTTCTGGGCATCCATTCCTCGTGTGTCCCGCCCGCGGTCCCCGACGAATCACAGCACCGTCAGCGACTTGCCCATTCCGAACAGGCCCTGCCTCCGTACACCTTCTCGAGAGAGAAACTCTGTCCGAGTTTGTGCTGTACGAAGTACAGACTTGCAGACTTGACTTGCAGAAGACGCTCTCGTCTGCTCTCTGAAGGACATCCCCCAAACATCGAATCCTCCTTCTCGTCGTCGGTCGTCACTCCAGTGGCCACATCAGCCCATCCGAACCCGATAGCAAATATTTAACCTTTTTCTCCCCTAAGTCCACCGCTACTGACTACAGTACTGGTCTCCATTTACCACCACTCATCCCCCTTCGCTCCTGGATCCCGATCATCGTCCTCACTCGTCATTTGCATCGTCGCCACAGCCGTAATGAGCGCTATTCGCCATTGAAGTCTGCAGCGCAGACCGTTCCAACCCTCGCATTCCCCCGTTGTGCGCGAACTGGGAATCACCTGCCTGTGCTGCTGCATGCGCCGGCGACTCGAGTTCCATGTTTGCAGAGGCCCCAGTCGTACAAATTGCAATTGACGTGCGACCCTCCCCACGGCTCCCGCGACCCTCCAAGGACCATCTTTCCGAAACCCCCCTCCCCCGCGACGTGTGTGCTTGTACAATAATTTTGGCGTAGAGCCATCATTGGCGTTAGGCATCCTTTGTTGTATCGATTGTCAGGCGTGACGTCGGCCCTTCGGAACCAGATCCACCCTTCGATCGACATCTTCAAAGATCCCTTTCTTCCCATCGCCGCTGCCTTGCGCCTGGTGCAGAACCCTTTAACGAGCCGAATATTTGAGGCAATACTCTTTGTCCACTGTGGGCGACACAGATACCGAGAAACGTCCTTCATCGCGAGCCGCAGACGTCAATCAATTTTCCCCCGCGACATTCTGCCTCGATCGTAACCATTGCGCGCGAACTAACGCTATCGCGACACGACCGATTGCGACAATCATCGCAGATATAGGCCTGGTTCGTTGAGTTATACATATTCTGAAGGAGCCTAGGGACTCTGACACCTGCTGGCGGCGAGAGGATCCGAGGAATCCTGCGCCGCCGTGTGCGAAGCAGTCATGGAATACGCTGCTTGCAATGTTGTGTATGTGGATTGCGCAGCTCCAGAGGATAAATTAGTAAAGCGGAGCGATTCGACGTTTACTTCTGCGACAAGCAATGGCCAAAATAAATTGGCAGAAGATGGCACACTTCCCCGGAACTCCTCGGTCATGGAGGAGAATCTACGAATGTTACTAGGGACATTCAGTGAAGGTTGGCTACGACCCTTTCCACACTAGGTATCTGCGTAATTTACTGATACACTATAGTCCATATATGCGCCACGGGCAAGTCTTGCATATCCAAGTTATCCGAATTGAATCAATCCTCCATTGTCGAATTAATACCTACGCTGGTCCTCGTCGATATCCCATACGAAGACCAGCTACAAGTAAGGCCGTCGAGGGATATGCGAACGCCTTCCCCTAGCTCGAAACAGCAGGTTGATGGGTTTCTAGAGGATCCATCAGTAACCGAAGCATATGGGTTAAGCTTACTGCAATGGATAGTGTCGGAAATTCAATATCAGAGCCTTTCGAAGCTCATCGTCCCCGTAGCCTTGGTCGCCCTCCCAGATAATAATTCCCTGACAGTTACTCCAAGGGGCCGCGCCGAGTCAAGGTCCGAAGGATATCTCAACTACGATCCTTTTGGGTCCAACTCGAAAAGGCGGGGAGGTTCGGGTAACCCACTAGATCAAGTGAGGACAATGAGGTATTTGGACATTGGAGCTGTAGATGTATTAACGAGCCCGCTGTTGCAAGACCGATTGCCTAGCCTTGCCGCACATGCATATCGAGCTCATAAAGATGCTTCGAAAGAGCAAAGAGCATTATTAGAGTTGAAGCGGGGAAGGAAGCGTTCTTGGGTAGGAGTGGATGATCAGAAGCCATACGCATATTTACGAGAAGCCATGGTATCGGGATTAATGGATGGGATTTGCAAGCTTGGTGGAGATGATGAGCCGTTTGGCTATATCAGAATCACTGTGGCGCTAGATCGCCGGGAGGAGATAGCCGCTGCTGTTGGTGCATGGCAGTTTTCGGCCCATGATTTCACAGACGACGAGCTTCTCCATGCGGCGTTACTGATGTTACAGCATGCGCTCGCGATGCCAGAGCTTGAGAAGTGGCGGATATCGACAGGTACGAGAATCTGTTTTATGGCTATGTTTCGGATAAGTTGCGGTGCATATGCTAACACCCGCTCCAGAAAATCTCACAGCCTTCCTGTTTGCCAGCCGCTCGGCGTACAATGCGTTTGTCCCGTATCACAATTTCCGCCATGTCATCGATGTCTTACAAGCAACATTCTACTTCCTTCTCCAGCTTGGCCGGCTACCTCCATACCCATCTCCTTGCACAGCTTCACCGAAAATTCCCCCCTCACCTATTGCCACTCTCATAAGACCCTTTGAAGCTCTAACATTGCTGATTACCGCTATTGGTCACGATGTGGGTCATCCGGGGGTCAACAATGCATTTCTTGTTGCTCTCAACGCGCCTCTCGCCCAACTTTATAATGATAGATCGGTCCTAGAATCATTCCACTGCGCCGCATACTCACAAATATTGCGTCGCCACTGGCCATCTGCCTTCTTAGAACCTGACATGAGAAAGTTAATGATTAACTCGATCCTAGCGACGGATATGCAATTACATTTTGATTACATGAAAAAGCTTGGCTGGCTACAAGAGAAACTCCATGAGAATGGAGGAATTGATGGTTGGAATGGCAGAATCATCGAAGACCAACGAACCCTTGCTTGTTCGTTATTAATAAAATGTGCGGATATTAGCAACGTGGTATGTGTTCCATGTTGTTTTATTACAGCGCTACATACTAATGATCTTCAGGCTCGAAAATATGATGTGGCAGCTCAGTGGACTATGATTTTGACGGACGAATTCTCTCGTCAAGCTACCATGGAACAAGATCTTGGTATACCAACAGCTCTTTTCGCAGCACCTGTCCGCGAAACTATCGAACTGGGGAAGTCCCAAATCAGCTTCATAAACATGTTTGCGATGCCATTATTTCAAGGGGTAACCGATATAATGCCGGCTATGGCTTTCTCTGTTGATGAACTACAGCGCAATAAGTTGTTTTGGAGCGAGAAGATTGTAGAGGAGCAAGCGAAAAAGAGACAAAACAGCGGTGATTCAGCTCTCACTGAAGGCACATTCTCACCTCGAACGATGAGCGTGGCGGTATCTTCTGATTCGACTGTGCAGAAATCAGCTAATGCATTTCCCGCCGAGGTTGACCTCAGGATCAAATCATTGCTACAGAGCAATCCTTTTACGCCAGCAAACGGTACCTTGGCGGAAGAAACCCCCCAATCTTTACCGAAGCTATCCACCCAGAACGCTACCGACACGCCCATTCTCGGTTCGAGTTTAAGTGAAGAATCAGGTTCTCACTCGCCACCACGCCTGAGCATTGCTACTGCCAATGGTTACGGGGTTCTAGATCACAAAAACAAAGCCACTGAGATTGTCACCAACGGCAAGGCGCAACGCGATAGAATGGCAACACGCCCCCCAGTCGATATACTCTCCAATGGCTGGTCCCAAGGTGATGAACCTCCAATATCTTCGTCGGTTTTCGCTGAGCGTGTAGTTCTACCCCGGGAACCGGAACAAGTTCTCAAGGCCGAATCCTCAGATAAACAGCGCAGCAGTGATGGTACAGAAGGAAGTAGTTCGGCAACGGGAGATTGGACAAGCCAAGCGACTAGCGCAAATACCCCCAAAATGCCCCTTTCGCCAAGCACTCGAGGGACGAGCATCACAAGTCGGGATTCGAATGAAAAGGCCTCGTTGGGTCGGACACCGACGGGGAGCCCTTCGGGAAGTGGATATCGACCTCGCTCAATGGTTGCCCCAGATTTAGGGGAATATCACGGTTCCGCCGATCAACAATTAGAAGGTAAAGGGGTCATGGTTATGGAAAAAGTGCGGAGTCTTAGGAAGAAACCTAGCCGGTTCCGGATGGAGAAGCTCAATTTCTGGAAACGGAGCAAGAGCGCTAGTCCACCTGTCCCTGTTCCCGATATATCGAGGATCCATAGGAGGGCTGGCAGTGAGGATCAATCTGTGCCAAGACTCACGAGGCAATGCTGACTCCAACTATTCCGACGTTCAACGAGCAAGGTCACAGTGCGAGTCGGAAATTCATAGGCCCATGACGCGACCAATCTGTCCGGTCAGAAAGATGAAGGAGATATAGGATTACGGCGTGCATAGCATTGATCGGACTCCACTCTGTATATTGTACACACACATACGCTACCCTACCCGACGATACGATACGATACACCAAGATTACATAACGGCTGGCTTCAGAGCAAGCCTCAACTTTTGCCTTGTGTTTATGGGAATGGCATTAAGGAGTTTTCTTCGAATTAGCCGAGCTTGTTGGGCGGTCGGCGTGCAAAGACAGGCGTTTTTTTAATTATTTTTAATCATTTTGTTTGTTGCTGGGACTGGATACGCAAGCATATTTGGAATCTGTTTATTGTTTAATTCCGCGATGGAGTAGGTAGTGGCGTTTTTGGGCGGCTCCAGTGCAACGGCCATGCCATGAATTGATGATTGGGTTGGTCGATTGCGTGGAATTGTTAGATGCCACATATATCCGGTGCTTGCTGGCAATAACGTGGCGAGAAAAAATGGGGGGAATTTTGTGGGAATTGGGAGTTGAAGATGGCTTTGGGCGGGCGGCTCTTGTTCGTTCGACGGAGGTCTACGCATGGGCTGGATATGGAGTAGGGGATATATATAACAAACCTCTGGTGGAGTATGATGATGCTGTGTCTAGCTGAGATGGATTTTATTTATCTATATAGCTGGATGCTGGCTCATTATACTCGATACCCAATATAAAGGAATTATCAAGTACTGTACCTTAATCCACGGATCAAATACTCATCTTTACACTAAAAGTTATGTACTGCTTTTGTCGGCCAAAGAATGAGAAAACCACCTAGACGGAGTTATGCTGGTTGGCTTTAGTAGCAAACCCTTGCAACTATTTCAGCACAGCTTTACTAACAAAACGGGCACCTTCACAACACTTCCCTTTATACCCATGTGCTTTCCTTCAGTGCACTAACAATTTCACTTCTACCCGGATATAAACCTGCACGCCATACATACATCCATACCTTCATTAACATCCATATCCATATCCATATCCACACCGGGACGTAACCCTCCGAGTCCACCTCATAGCCCCAGATCCAAGCCCTGCTTTCAGACATCCCGCAATTTTCCCCGGCAAGAGCAGACCGATATATGTACATACCGTATATGCGTTTTAGTTCCTCTTATCAGTAAGATATTATTTATGGCACCAAGTACGTGGGTACTTAGGGTCGTATGTAGGAGTGATATGCACTACTGTACTCCACGGTTCAACTACGGCCCGCCAATTCCGCTTTTATGCTTCCGTGCTCCGGAGGAAACAGGGAAGTGGCCCTGGTTGGTCACTTCGTGTTGCTTGGGGTAATACTGAAAGTGCGCTATGTTCTAATTAGTATAAACCTCTACTCCGTAGGGAGGTCGACGTCTGTGGAGCTAGGAAATATGCCGAGGTAGGTGGGGGGGGGGAGGTTGTGGGGTTGTTTGCGGGTGTGCTGGGCAGGATGGCTATCTGGGCTGTAGGGGATTTGGCGGGCGGTTACAATGAGAGCGCGAAGATGTGAAACAGAATCCTAAGTTTAGTAGTGGCATTCCATCCGATTTCCGAGTAGCCATATGGCTATATTTATATCTATCTGTGCCTTCACCGTACTATGTATAATCTTGCCAACAGCTCTCGCAAAGAGAAGCAAGAACCCCCCCCCTTAGACTCTCGCCATACACAACTCAATATACTCCTTTGTATCCTGTATCCCTTCCCCTGCCTCCTTCAACATCTCCCTTGGGAACACAACAAACGCATGCGGAGCCCCTGTATAAATCTTAATATACGTCTCCCCGCCATACATCGTCCATCTCGTCCCCATAAATACACTATCATCTAGCAATGGATCCACCGTCCCACATGTGAACAGTGCGCTGGGCAGGCGCCCCCGGAATGGTGCGAGGTCTTCGTACATTGGTGATACTGAAGGGTCGTTGCGCTGCTCTAGCGACATGTTGGGGAGGAAAGCATCGATGAAGTGTTTGGACACGATCTGCGGGATAATCGGGGCATCGGTCATGTTGTAGTATAGGGGGAGGTGGGAGAGGTCGTAGGCGCCGAAATGGAGAAGGAGGCCTGCGAGGGTGAAAGTGGGGAAGGTTTTTAGGAGGTGGAAGGTTGTTAGGAGCGAAAGGTGGCCGCCGGCAGACTGTGGAAAGTGGTTTGTGTTAGCATAGCCATACGTTTGTTGAGAGAACATAGAACGCTTAAAATGATGTGAATGGAATATATCAGAAATAGTTTGTAGTGTAATCAACGGAACAGCTGCTCTATAGGAAGCAAATATCCCAATCATTCAAATCCCTTAACTTTATAGATCATCACATCTAGTCTTCTCTATGGGCGCAAATAAGAAATATGATATCGACGTACCTCGCCACCAATAAACCTTAACGGTCCCCCATACTCTTTCTCGGAATTCTTGACGAGATATTCGGCCACGTCTTGGCAATCCTCTGGGCCTTTAGGAAATGGGTTTTCGGGTGCAAGTCTGTACCCAACGGACAAAACAGCCAGGTCTCCGACGTTGGCATAGAATTGAATCAATGTGTCGTAAGATGATTCATCTCCTATCTACACAGCAGGTCAGGATTCTCTTCTTATAACAAGCCGCGAGATATCAACGTACCACCCAGCCGCCTCCATGTATATGCATTATTGTTCCCTTGCAGTGTCGACGGTCTTCCTCGCTTTCGCGGCTCGACGGGTACATGATTCGACACGGTATGTCCCTTCCGGAATCCCGAGAGGGGATCTTGAAATTGATGCCCTGGGGAAGCACAGGTGGAGGAGGCCCTGCTAGCTCGCCGCGCGATTGCATCTCCCGGTACTTGACGGCCCCAACCTAGAGACCGATTGCCATCGTTAGCGGAAGGCTCTCTTCTCCTCACCTTCGAACGTTGGGGTAGACAAACATCCCACCAGTTTGGATTCTTTGCTGAGAGTGCAATGAGGTTTTTGTTGAAGTTGTTTGCCTGTTCAGAATAATTGGCGGGGTCGAACTTCGCTGCGTCAAAGACGATGTCGGATTTGAGAGGCATGATTGGATATTACGCGGCGTGCAAAGGTCGATTTGTTGCTGTGATACATATATGAAAGACGATAGTATCAACTTGGAATGAAATCAAATATTGGCGGCAAGTAGTGGGGTGTTGTTGGATTCGCGGCTTGCTGGCATCAGTCGGCTTCGAATACCCTGCAGGTACAGTAGTTCGGTACGAAGCCAACTAATATATACCCCCGCAGTCTGAGCGTCATTGCTTTTTCATCATCCTGCCTTGAGACCGAGGTCCATCACCAGTCCGCCCATACGATGTATACTTCCCATTGGTGTTTTTGCTGGTGTTGTCGGAATTGTGGCTGGCTATCTTTGGCCTAGCAAATTTGATGAAGACCCCTATTGCCTTGAAGGGCAGGCTGGCAGCGGAAGTAAGGGCCTGGAATGGCAGCATCACAGCCGTCGCTGCCCATTCCACAACAACGGTCGTAAATTTGCGGTTCCTGTTCCCGTTGTTTGCTGCAGCGGCAGCTAGGGATATCGCGTCGCCGAGTCGCGCGTCCAGATCAAGCAATCTTGACTCGATTTGGAATGCGTGGAGGGTCGCGCGCTTCTCGTATCGGCGTACAGCTCGATTGAGAGCGTCGAGTTCAGGTTGAAGCTTCTTGAGGACTTCTGTTACAAGAATAGCTGTCTGTTTATTATTCAAGACAGGTTCGGAAGGGGGTGAAGGTTCATCGGCTGAGATTCGAGCTTCTAGCTCCTCCAGTCTTCGAATGATATCGTCCGGCGCGTTATTCGCCCTACCAATCGTGCTGGAATGGGGATTTGAGGCCACTACTCGTTGGAGATGAAGAGTTCTCGATTGTATGAGTCTTACGAGGTGTGCCATTGGGCGCAGCTCTGATGCCAGTAGGAAGATTGTCAAATTGTAATTTGAGACGAGTCCCTCTGATGGTCGACTTAATTGTGACCGAAGTGTATGGAGGAGGTATGCACCGAGGACCGGGAATAGGAAACATGAGAGGAGGGCGAGCAGCTCGTGTCGATATAACTCTCTCCTAGCAGCTTCGTGGGCAGGAGATGGAGGCACTGGTTTCTGTGATGATTCTGGTGCCTCTGTAGTCTCTGCTTTTGGTACCTCGTCCGAGTCGGCGTGCGCGAAGCTGGGATCATCATCATCGCTCTCTTCGTGGAATATTTGGTCTTCAATGCCTGTTTCCTTAGCTCGAATTGCCTGCGCAGAGTGGTACCAATCCCTATGAAGTTATTAGCGGCATAGCCTTCGTCCGTGGCGTGATGTGAATACTGACCATGGCAGTCTGACGGACCAGTTCAAGAAAATAGCAGCGAGTCCCAGGAGAATAATATCTGTGATGACCAGGCTCCCATTCGTGAAGAGCATACCACCGATGGCAGGCAAGAGCGCAAAAGCAAGCGGCACCGAGTCCCATGGTGAGGAGTCGTGGCCCAGTTCCCGGTCCGCCGTCCTGGGTTTGGGTAAGAGGAGCTCATCTGTCGAAGATTGGAAGCTCTTGCGGGCTTCATTCAGAGAGTACTCGGAGAAGTTGGAGCTCCTGCGCCTCCTGGAGCTCGAGGAACGGTGAACATCTGGATTTGTAGACAAGCGGTTCCCTAGAGGTCGACGTTGAAACTCCGGAGTCGAATCATCGAAGGTAGAGGCCCTTCGAATAGATGCGCCAGATGGAGACAATGACGCCGTTGTCTTCCTTGCAGGCGTCTCGGTGCCTCCCATTGCGATGACGCCTGATGCAGACGCCGACCACTGGAGTGGGAGATTGGGACTCGAGTAATAAACAACCTTGTTATAGCTTGGGTACTTATAGGGTCTGGAGAAACCTTAGACCATTGTCGAATAATTGTGATTATAGCACATCAAGAACGGTGCTCTTCCCGCCACTTGGAAATATTAAGGCGTTAAAATCGTCACGAGCCCATTACGGTGTCTGGCTTGAAGTTGGACAAGCTGAAATCAGCGAAGTGGAGTCAGCGCGCCCCGGATTCTGCCAATCGAGGCATCCTGGCCCAGATCCCGCCCTGCATGGATTCTATGCAGGGACAGTCCAATATTCCTCACAGAGCACTACGAAGTAGGTAGTTGAGAGATATTTAGATTAAGAGCAATATTGATGTATTATTCTTTCTTTCTCGACTTCCGGGTGCTGAGGGACTCGAGTAAAGCCCGTTCTCACATAGCAACTTTATGCCGACCGGACGAGAATGTCCACAACCACAACTCCAATTACATATGCTCAACCAATCAGAGCACTCATACATATATTTCCACATTCGATTTTCCTGGGATGACTATGAAATAACAACCAAAGTCATTTCCCAGTCTACTTTGTATAATATTCGGTCTCATTTCTCGTTGACAACGAAGTGCTAAACTTGTTCGAGTTAGGTAGGCCTCTAACAGACAGTGTTGCCCTACAGAAGTACTGTACATTGGTAGCAGTAGTTAACCAAGATAGATAGCTTCTCCAAATGTGCGTTGCTTTTCATACCCACGGCCGGTAGGTTCAGATGCACCGTAAATGCCCGCGAGCGCCTATTCTAAGATTGCCTGCTGTAGGGTAGCCACCCGGCCAATATGCTTCTGCCAAATCATAGATCGCTCGACGCAAGTATCCAAATCTGTTTAGAGAAGGAAAAGGTAGCCATCGACCATATGGAATCTCGCCAACGCCTTGAGATATAGTAGTCTTAATTGCGCCAAAATATACCTTAGTCCCCTCTCCCTAAGCCATTTCCTAGTATCCTCAACCCCCTATTTCCCTTCCTCTCCTTTCCCAACAGCCAAATCCGCCTCCGACCCTTGCTTCCCAGAAGTCCCAGGCCGAACACTGGCAGGTTCTGGATCTTTATTCAGTGGCTGCAACTTCACCACACGCGTATTCGCTGCAGAGCCTCGAACGACGTTTGTTCGTTCCTCGATCGGTCTGTTGTTGCGGCGGCCAAAGAACCAGGTCAGAAGGACTCCGCACATGGTTCTGTGGGTGAACTTTTATTGGAGTGTCTGGAGAATTCAGTAGATCTAAGAGCGAATATATGTCTGTAGTTCTTTTTCCTGGGTTTGTTAGTCAATATATATTTTTTGACATAGTGGCGCAGCTTTTGAACCAGATTAGCCGCGCTCGCGTTGCCTAGGGGGAGGTCTGCCCTTCGAGATGCCAACAGTATTTTTGCTAGGAAGAAGCGCAGAAATTATGTTTGCCAAGTGCGAGAACCAGGTAATAATATGGCCACAGGGCTAAAGATGACGCTCTCACCGACTTACACAGCCCCTCTAAGATCTTCATCAAGTGTCAGACTCGTACTCAAGAAGCAAAAGGGAAGAGAAAGAACAAACTAGAGGCTTAAGGACGTAGGTTATTTTGATTTCATCCATTGTATCCTACCAATCCCCATCATCCCCTCACCGATGTCACAAATGCTCGCAATTGTTTGGCAGTGTCTTTGCCAACCTACCTTAGGTAGAACAAGGTGATATTCTGTCCTATCAAACCTCGAAATACATGACCACGATTCTGCTTCCTAATGCATACTCGTACAGTGCAGGTTCTCGCAATTCTTTCCCTTAAGGCTAAAGTATGTCAATATCAAGTATTTGGTGGAGAGGGCGCGGCTAGTTTAGTTCGTTGCCCACTCAATTCGACTGTCGCGTTGAGTTCGAGCTAATATCGTAGGACTATGATTGGGTCTAGTCGTCGTGATGTATTTCGTATGTTCTCCGGAGAATGTTGGACGATCTTCTAGAGGCATCGAATCCTATTTCAAACATCATTTCCGAGATCATCGGCGCTCAGATATTCGTGATCTGTAGTTGGCCAATTGTCTGGTTTTGGGCTGGAGCTCGAAGAAGTCTGCCATCTCTCGTTTTCAAGAATGCTGCTAGTACATCGGCTCGTGATGGTCTAGGATAGGAAGAAGGCCATTGTAGACAAGAATAGGCCGCATCCTCACGTATCCCCTAGTTGGACAATGTTGCGTTCATATGGTGGTTATGCGAGGACAATGATCGAGCTCTAAGATTTTTCAAAAGTGAAATCGTGCCGGTGATGATAATTTGAGAAGGTAGAGACGCCAAGGAGCTGGATAATCTTCAGGGAAGCTTAAATACTGTGGCTGTAGGCCGTTTAAGCCACTGCATCACTGAGCCACGCTATTTCCTCGCTCCACCATCGTCTGGATCTTAATCTTCATAGCAACCTTTTCTCAACGTGATTTTGTTGTAGCCACATATCGGGACCATCCGAGCCCACGCAAATCCTACCTAGGCACCTGATACAAGGTGAACAGCATAACTACCGCGATTCAATCCGCAGTCTCAGCTGTCATCAGAACATCACCATCCACCTTGCAAGCCGCCCACGGGAGCAGCTCGGGCTTTCTTTTAGATACGGAGTATGGCAATAGTCATGGCATGTAACATGGTGCCAGAGCGTGCTCTGCTTTCCAGGTTGGCAGCGTGACAAAGCGTTGAAGTCGATGTTCTGGCCCCACATGGCAAGGCAAGGCAAGGCCAGGCCCGGCAATCAATGCAATGCCGCTTCCCATCGAGGGACCGTATTTGAGGGCAAATGTTTCGCGCTGGAGGATGCCATTAGTTGGATTCCAGTGTTTCCGTCGAGCTGGGCGCCATAGTTGTTTTGTTTGTTTCGAGTGTGTGTCGCTCTTGCTGCTCCTGTCGTTTTCATCGTCACTGCTCGCGCCTTCCCCAAAACGCGCCTCAATAGAGCTATTGAGGATTCAGCCACTCCCGCACGTCACAACAGCCACAACTCGTGGCAATACCATGATTAATCCCTGCCCCACGTTTTTCATTCTCAATAGCTAGCTATCTTCCTATCTGGGCTATCCGCAATATCAGTTTCTTTATTCTATTCTATCTATAGGCTCAATACTATGCCGTCACCATTGGCCGTGAATCTATCTTTGACCATGGCTCCCAAACCTTACTCCTGTCCCTTCCCGTTCCTATCCTTTTCCCTCCACGCTTTCCACAGAGATGAGATACTTGGGCTTGGGCATCGAATTACCATATCCAGGCTACTGGCGATCCTTCTTTGTCCTCCAAGATTACCATTCCACTCATCAACCTGACCCCTGTCTGACCTAAGTCTCGGTCCTAAGCCAGGACCCTAGGTTGAAGTTCCGTCTCCTTTCATATGAAGCGGAGTAGCTCCCCAGGGTACGACAGCTCTCAAACCATCGTTCAAGCCCTCATCATACCTGAGAATATCACTGCTGGACAGGATTCTTTTGATACAATATCATGGATAACTCTACGTCATCGTCACCCACTGCAGCGATGCTACAGATGGAGACTCCTGCAAATCCTGGCAACGCTATTGCTCTTCCAATATTTGCCGCGTTGTCCATCGTCGCCATGATCCTTCCCCTGCGAGACTTCTACCGAAAGGGGAACTTTGCAGCGTGCAGCATGATCGTCGCCGTCACTATCTTGAACTTCTATACCCTCGTCAACGCTATCCTATGGCCGGACGACGACTGGGAGCATTGGTGGAAAGGAGAAGGGCTTTGTGATCTGGAGGTCAACACGAGAGCTATGATGACCACAGCAATGTACTGCAGCATGTCCTGCTTTACCAGGAACCTGGCCGGTGTGTTCAACACGGACAACCATTCGTTCTTTCACAGCTCCGCAATGAAGCGCCGCAAACTCATGATTGACATCATCTACTGCTGGTTCCTCCCAGTCCTCCAGATTGCCTTGGTATATACCATCAGTCTTGGCAGGTACTCAATCTTTCCGGTGTATGGTTGTTACAATGGGGTGGATCACTCCTGGCCTTTCGTGGTATTTTATCTTATTCCGGGGCCAATCTTTACGCTCTTTACGGCATATTATGCCAGTAAGTCTCATTTTACCTCCCAAAGTTCTGTACTAATGAAATAATGTAGTTCTCATGATACGGGGCCTTCTCAAGTACCGCAGAAACATCAGCAGTGCACTCGCAAGCAGTGGCTCAGGAATGACTTCGCGCTACTTCGTTAAGCTTTCCATAATTGCCCTGTCACTCCTGGTTGTCTATTTCCCTGTTCAATTCTACTTCTTTTACGCCCAACTCCCAATACCGTTCCACGCATACAACTTTTCGGCGATCCATAACCCAGCCATCTGGAATCCGGTTATGTTCTTCCATACCTGGAACAGCCCTGGATTTCAGTACATTGGCTGGGCTTCGATATCCTTCTCATTTATGATATTCTGCTACTTCGGTTTCAACAACGATGCGATCGACACGTACCGCAGCTGTCTCGCCATGTGCGGGTTCGGGATGATCTGGCCGAGCCTAAAGAAGCCGAGAGTACGTCCGATGCAAGGTAGCACTGAGAGGAGCGGCTTTTGGGGCCGCTTCGACTTGGTGAGTAAGGCCATGAAGCACTTTGATATGAGCAGGAAAGATAGCCATGGAACGAGTGGTACGACAATGGTTGCTCCATCTGAGGTGTACGTTTCTTCTTCAAAGCTTAGGTACTTGACACTAATTATACTTAATCCAGCACGCAATCTTGCGGGGAATCCCAGGCTACATTTCCACTTACGCATATCAGCACAACCACCGGAGAGTCGACGAACGCACCCAGCTTCTACATGCACGCCGGTGCAGATTCGACTCCTGCCGGTCCATCAACGCTCGAGGCGACACCCTCTTCCAGCCTTCCCTTACAAGTCCCTCATACTATCCCTGGATCCGAAACACCGCCCTCACAGCCAAGGACGAAGACTCTATTCTCAATGTTTCGCACAAATATCAATCTCCCTTTTCCACCATTCCCAAACTCAAAGCATCACATTCCGACCCGACATAGAACCTCCACGTCGAGTACCCACTCTTTGTCTCCCTACGAAAGCAATAACCCGGACATAGAAGCCGCACATCACTCGCCCACGTCCCTGAACCACGGCCTAACAGGCACCACGACCAATATCTGGAGCGATACGCAATCTCCCTGCAAAGAAATGCGAATTGTGGAGCTCCAGAACCTAAAGAAAGGTTCAAGGCCATCCCGCGAGAGGGAACGTCGGCAGCCATCGGGATCGCAGTCGGAGAATTGTGGAATGCGCGGCGTTGTGGTTAAGAAGGAATTGGAAAGGAGGGAAAGTGATGCTGAAACTTCTAGTACCCCTTGAGGCACTTTATGTGCGGGAGGAAAGGGGCATTTCCTTTCTTGACGGTGGTATTTCCATGTAGTAGCTCGAGAAGGAGGACTAATAATATCGTGCTGATGAACATGGGTGAATATAGGGGTACATAGGCCACTATATAGTTTTCTTTTGTTTGTCACTTCATAGCTTCTCTTCTTTAGCGTTAGCTTTGCAGCATAATACCATTCAATGCCAGATTGCAGATAATGAAGAATATATTTATTTCCTCATGCTGTCCATAATTGCCTCCTGCTTAGAATGAACAGCGCCCCGACAATAAGAAGTCGAATCTAAAGCGAGTGTGCCTTATCTCGACAGAGGGTCTGGGCAGATATGACCTTTTGATTCCTTTCCACGTCATCATTTACTCCGGAACAGAGATTCGTTGGGAAGCAAACAAGTCTATGTATCTTGGGTGATCGTTTGGAGAAGAGAGAGCGAGCGCAGGCCGAGGGAGCACCCATCGGGGCCCCGTCCTTGCTACTATGGCCACGGGGGCGTATACTACCGTTCTGACTATTTTATAAGTGGGAATCTCGGTGGCGCAGCAGGGTCACCGAGAAACATAGCTGCACTAGGGGCTAACTTACCCGACCTTCAGCCCAGATAGGAGTCTCACGTGATCTGCCCCCCTTTTCCGCTTGCTCAGGTGAGTACGATATATCTCCTTGCATGACATTTAATAAATACGAAACAGAGTGCCCCCAGTATAACTTCCTGATCATTCTCCCAAAGGTACACCAACCTAACAACGTGATATACCATCCCATCCCCAGTACTATGACATATCACGTGTCCCCTCGCCATTGCTGGTCATGTGGGCACAACCGATGTCTCATCCACCCCTTTGTCCGGGAAGCCGACCACATATCATTCGGAACTTTTGCGACACCCCAAAAGCCTGATAGTAGCTCGTGAAAGATCCGTTCCCTGACTCCGGAGCTGGTTGGGGGGTCATGCGAATCTTGACGCTGATGCGGGTATATCTCCAGTGACAGAGTGAGCGTGTCCTGGAAAAATAGACTTTTGTGAAATGCGCGCTTTGCAGCTGATGGGCTACAATACGATAAATGGTACATATCATGGGGGTGGACGTCATTTAAAGAGGTGGTTTGCCCTGGAAGGGTTGTGTGAGGTTGAGGAGATGACTTAGGGACTCATAAACCTATTTTTGAGATTTTGCCTCAGCAGACTGGTGGGTTCTTGATTAATATGTACACCTGAGTTTGATCATGTTGCTTTGTCCTTTCCTATTACATATAGTTTTGTTCTACATTTCAGTTACCCAGTTTTCTCATACCTATCGAAAGAAGTCAGTTGGGGTTTCAAGTACTACATTACCCCTTCCTTTGTCTCCCTCGAGCTTTTACCTTTTCCTTTTCCTCTCCTTTCACTCCTCTTCCTCGGCCTCATCCCAAGAGACCATCCCAGCTACTTCACTATATTTTATACCAAGCCCCCAGCTCTAGACAGAAACCAGCCTTGCATAGTATCTATATATTCTAAAACATGCGCCGTTCAAACAGGTACCCCAGATCGTTCTCCCTCCGCGCACTCTTCCACATACACTCCTCGCCATCCTACACAAAGAAACATCACTCAAGACGGAGAAACTACCACACCCCAAGAACATACGTCCCAGCACCACCACCAAGCTACGGCTACTATCCTCCACAAGGTCCGCCACCCTTCCTCCTTCCTCCCGGCAAATCAATCTAACACATAAACCAGATCCCACTCCATCCCTTCCCCACAAGCACAAGCATAGGAGCAAACCCAAATCCGCATACATAACCAGCCTCCCACCAGAGCTAAAGCACTCCCTCCACTCCCACCTCGACCCCGTCTCCTCCGCCTGTCTCGGCCTCTCCTCCAAGCACTTCTATCCCATCCACTACGCACAGCACCCCCACGTCTCCCTAATGGAAACGGGTTCACCACCACCCCCAACAGGCCGCCACTCGCGAACCCGCCATCCACTCCCCCTCGCCATGCTTCTCCGGAAAGACAGAGATAGATATGGCCAGACGCAGTGGTGTCCCCCCGCGGAAGAATACGCGCTTGATTGGAAGGGGGACCGGTTTGTTCGCAAGAATAGGGAGAGGGATGATAGGAAGCCGAGGTATGTGTGGGAGGAGGGTAGGAGAGAGAGGGAGCAGGAGATGAGGAGGTTGTGGGGGAGGGAAGGGAGGTTGATGAGGAGGAGTGGGTATTATAGGGATTTGGATGTTGGGGGCCATAGATGGCGGTGATTTGTAGGCATGATGAGCATATATGATATACCTGTGCTTTAGATTTCGGTGGTTTTGGAAGGTGGGGTTTTGGGAGTATTGCATAACATGAATGGCGGACATTATTTGTTATATCTTTTAACGGCCACCTAGTTAATAGCTGCATTTAAGACAATAGCTTATGCGCGAACCCACGGGAATAGATATCATTTAAATATATACCCCTTTAACAAGAAAACGCTCGTAATACGTATCGACATCATGTATTCCGTCTAAAACAGCAACCAAACGGTTATAACGATATAAACAGCTCTGTAGGGCTATATGTAACCATGAAAAATTAAAAATAGACCTTCATAACTCATCCACCACCCAGCTCTCAATTCCGGTAAGGAAACATCTCACATATCCCTCAACCATTGGCCAACGGGATCCGGTTTCTCCTCGGCATAAACAACACCTCCATTGACAACAACCTGCGAGCCGGCGTACCTACTCCCGTAACCCTTCACGCGCTCCGCAACCTCCTTAGCCTCAAACAAGCTAACAAGTCTCCTCTTTGGATTCTGCTCTTCAGTATTCTTGCGATATTCTTTATCTGCAGCATCACAGATTTCCCAAGTTCGCTTTTTGCCCTGCTCGACTACGTCGTCTTCTTCAACAAAGCTACTAGCCGACTTTCGGATGATTGGTTGGTTGTTGTAGTGCAGGTTCCAGATCTCTGGTGGGTTTTCAACGCAGGAGGCGAGGTAGATTTCATTGGACATTTCGAGAGGCGTGCGACCAGTTGTATTTTCACGGTATAGGAGTGCAGGGTTGAGTGAGATGAGGTGGGAGATAATATCGCCAAACCCTTGTTTAACAGCCTAGGAATATATTAGTCTTCGAAGTGCGTGCTATAGTGGGAATTCGCTGGGGAAGAATAATGTGCTTACCACATGCAAGGGCAGCTCTCCTTCTCCATTAATCATCTCCAATTCCTCCCCAGAAGAATAGCGGCTCAAAACAGCCATGAAATCAGATTTCTTGTAATTGGTATTCATAGCCATCCACGATGCTAAAGGTGTATACGCCCCAGAATCAGTAGTGCCACGCTCAACGAGCATAGCCTTAACAGCTTCTTTGTCAAATAGTTCAAGCATGCATTGCAGCTTCTGAATGTCGGTCTTGGGGTTGCTATTAGTCTCCCACTTAGCGGTGACCATGCTGTGTATCATGTTTCTTCCACGCTTATCGCGCTGACGTTGGTTGGCTCCAAGAGAGAGGAAATAGGCAACGAGATCTTCACGGTCAAGCCAGACTGCCTGATGGAGGGGGGTCCAGCCCTCGATTGTTTTTTGCTCGAGAGCTTCGGGGGCTATAGAAATGAGGTGTTTGATTAGAGCCAGATGTTTATCGGTCTCGTCTTTGGCGACTTTGTGGAGAATGGCGGCATGAAGGACAAGTTCGCCTAGAGAGATGGTCAGCATTTCTGTGGGCACTTATGACTCTAGAATACTAGAGCTGTATCCTCTGGTCGATGTCTAGCTACAACTTGAAATAAAGCTGAAGAAGAAATACGACAAACGGAAAAGAAGTGCAGAGCCTTCATTTCCAGTACTCCGTCCAACAGCAGCAGAAGAATATGGGTTAAGCAACGAGGTGAAATACATACTCTTGGTAGTTAACCAGGATCCGATGGTGCTGTCAAAGCCTTTTCCAGCCCCGTCCAAAACCTTGATTCGCTTATCATTCTTATTCTTTTCAGCGAATTCCTTGTATCTCCGTAGAGGGGCATCACTCATGAACCATTCAACCGACTCCACGCTGCCAAGGTGAGCAGCCCGGAGCAAAGGAGGGATCTTCTCTTCAGTGACTTGAACATTGTCGTCTGGCGCCTGGGCCCAATCTGCACGCTTCTTCCCTCCCACTGACAATCCCTGGTAGTATTTTGGTTTTGTCTTGAGTTCCACTCCACTCTTCTCGACGAGTGCGTTCAAAGGGATACCGACGCCTGTGGTTTTAATCATTTCAGCGAGCATTTCCGTGCGGCCAAGTTGGATTGCCAACATAAACGCGGAAGGCTGGATGGTGTATGATCTTGGATCATCATGTTCCTCAGCAAGACGAGCTTTTTGCTCTGCTCCGAGCTCGATGATAAATCTCAGAAGCTTAATGTCGTTCGCGGCAACGGCATACTCTAATACGCCACCCCCAGCGTGAAACGCGCCACGGTTCGGGTCTGCTGGATCCAGGAATCTTTGGGAGTAGCACCTCCACTCAATCATCGTCAATGGCAAGACGTCACTTTTGACAGCTTTCGAAACTTCTCCTAAATTATCGATGGTGAAGTCATCACTGATTAATTCGCTGAATATAGGAAGAATATGTTCATCTTCTGATTCTTCGTCGGAGTACTCGTCTTCGCTTTCGTGGATTTGCATGCTCCAGCGTTGGCGCTGTGTCTTGCTATCATCCTTGTGGTATTGAGCCATGCATATTTCGATGATAGTCTTTGCTAGGTCGAAGTGGCCTCTTAGCACAGCAATTGAAAATGGGCTGAACTGCTTGGCATCTTGGACAGCAATTTTCAACGGAGCATCGGATGAAGCCCCATCGGCGTTGGAGAATGGAGTCAAAGTCATTGCCTTAACGGTATCCGAATCACCAACCCACGCGGCCTCGAAGAGTTTGAGATATCTATCTTTGTTGGCGTCCGTCAAGTCCGGGACTATAAAAGTCACGGATGTTTCATAGGGCTTTACTTCTGGGGGCGTGTAGCGATAGCTGCGTTGATTATCGTTGTACTTCGTGATTTTGGGATACTTTTCGTAGAAGGATTCAGCACCAGCCTTGATTAACAATCTCTCGGTATTTTCTAGCTCCTTGATCACTTCTGCTATTGCTGCACTTTTCTCCTTTGCCCCTTTCTGGATGTTTGATTTCAGGGACTCCTCATACCAGCCCCAGGCCCTCTTGTTGGCTTGTTCTTGGTTCCTGAAATCTTCCAGTGCATTGAAGTACTGGTAGGTGCCTTCGGGAATGCCACGAGTATAAACTTCTTGATCCTGAAGTTTCTCCGGTTTCTGTTGGCCATGGTGGTATGGTTCCTCATATTCTCTCAGTTCTTTGAGATTCTTCCGAATGATATCTAAGAGAAATTCGCCGCGCTGATAATTGCCGCGCTGGTGGTCTTGGATGATTAAATGTGTCATCGGTGAGCATGAGGCTTTATCGGCACCATATTTGATGAGTTCATCAACTGTCGAGCCCATAAAGTTGTCTGCCGCCTTAACAACTAGCTGAGTTACTTGACTGTGGAATCGTGTCTTAGTTTCTTCCGAGTTGAGATGCTTCGCCAAGCGATAGACAGCTAGATAGGTCTTGACCCAGTCGTCAAACTCGATAGAGGGTTTTGCTCCGGCCTGGAGCAATGTTGAAACCATATCACCATCCCCTTTATCAATAGCAGTAATGAGCGGCGCTGCAATCTGCGAGAAATATTCGTTGGACGATCCGACATTGTTGATAACACTGAGCGCTGCCGGTCGATCATCCGAAAACAGAACGTTTAAAATATCCTTGTTGCCTCCAGCGACAATATAGTGAAGCGCGGTGATACGTTTCATATCTCCCTGAGCCGACGTCGCACCGAGTTTCAGAAGAAGCTTTGCTACTTGCTTTGCCTTCTCAGCTGGGAGAGACATGGTAAGGACGAGTGTCATGATTGCTGCACGAGGACTATTGTTGTACGGATCAGTGAGCTTGACGGGTATCAGGACATCCGATCCATATTCTGAGACGAGAAGCTCAATGACATCCAGGTGTCCATTGAGGATGGCGAAATGAAGAGGAGAAAGACCGTGGTCCCAAGCAATGACATCAACATCATAGACATCGGGGCTATCTGGAGAGTCTTCGAGAACCTCATCCTAAATTTGTCATGTTAGCTAAAAAAGAGATCTCGCTCAAGTTCATAAAATAATAGTAGGAGTGCTCTTACCTCCTTCGGGTGTTCTTTGTCCACTTTAACGAAGGAGCCCATGGTCATAGCATCCGAATCATCGTCGCTGTCCAGAGTGATCTCAGAAGCTTCCGAGCTTGCATCGTCCATATCAACATCTTCCTGTTCCGTATCCTGGGTGTTGCGACCCTTACTAGCCCGTTCAGCCCGCTTAGCCTTGTGTCGAGCCTCCTTCTTCTCATCTTCTTCCTCTTCATTCTCTAAGCTCTTATCCATGAGTGCTGCGACCATTGCTGTACTTCCGCGTGCAGCAGCAATGTGCAAAGCAGTTCTGCCGTCCACGAGTCTAGCGGTCAACCGGGCGCCATTGTCAATCAAACATTGAACAATTTCAGGCGTGGAGGTCATAGTTGCTAGGTGTAGAGGGGTTCGCCCAGTGTAGTCCCGACAGTTAACCTGTGAGTATCGAGTTGTCAGTTAGGGTTCGATTAAAAATACAAGGTAGCTAGAGATCTTCTAGCACGGGAACGGCCCATATAAGATTCTCTAGGCAATAATGCGCAGCGATATGCACATCAAAAGTGGCGAACAGGTTTTAGGGAGGAACTTACATCTACGCCTTCTTGCCCACACCAGTCCTCGACGTGCTCCAGGTCACCGTCCGAAATTGCTTGGCAAAGGCGTGCGGTGTCTCCAACGTACGCCATGGTAGTCCATTCATCGTCTGTGATGGGGTTGAAACTTCCAATTTCCTGCCGGCCCGGATCATCCTTGAGAAATCTAAGTTCTCCGGAGAGATATGTCTTGCTCTCTTCTTCAGCGACTTCTATTTCTTCATCTGTCTTCGGAACTGGGCAGTATCCGCAGCAATCCTCCATGACTTCCGCAGCATTACCGAAGAAACAGGGATGCCTATGTAAATAGACCTCGCGATCCTTGGGCTGATTCCATTCCGCATTGAGCAACAGATCTTTGGCGTACAGCAAGCGATTGATGTTGGCTGCATGGTACTTTGGACCATATGGGACAGTCATGGTATGGTACGAAGCAACTTCCTCTTGCTCAACCCACTACAGCGGTAGAAAAATTAGCATTGAGTAACCTAAACGCTATTTCTTGAAAAGAACTCAGGTATCTAGCAGCAGAAAACGTGATTCTCTCCAAAGGACTTACTTCAGCAACGTCATCTTCTTCCTGCTCCTTGATATTACCACTGTTTCGAGAGTTAAAGCGCCAGCGATTAATAGCCGGTCTTCCACGCTCCTTGCGGCGTTTGTCCATGTAAGAATCACGATCAGCAGCCTTCGGAAGCTTTTCCAAAATCAGGAGTCGAGCAAGCCCTTGGGTGCGACCGAAAGTCCGCTCGAAAATCGTGGGATCAATGCGGGTTCGGTCTAAAGCTGGCCAATAGACTTCGAACCCACGGCGGCTATACTTGGAGAGACGGTTCTCGTACGACGGTGAGCGTCGGTTGAGATCGATTGTATTGCATTGGGTCATGAAGGCGGCGATAGCCCTTGGGGCCGCATACACTTGTTTACCATCATAGGCAGCACAGGCGCAATCAACATCAAAGCCGGTGATGATCTGAGATATGGAATCATAAAGACGGAGGACAATCTGGACATGGCGGGTAGGATATTGACTTGCGATAGTGATGGCATTCTTGGTTCGAATAGTCGTAACTTCATGAAGAATGCTGTCCTGGATGCAGCGCTCGATTTGCTCTATCTTTTCCATAGCTTCCTCCTCGTTCAAGCCGTATAGGAAGAGATCAACATCACTAGCAGGGGCGAGATGCTCGTGGTAGTATTCACGCATGCTCTTCTTGCTGTGTGCCCGTCCTTCGGGGATAGGAAGCATGGCAGTGGTGACCGAACTTCCAGCGGCAACGACGTTACTCCAATCAAGGTCGGCCAGCGATGACTCGGAAAACAGGTTGAAATTCTGTTGAAAATCCTTGAAGGACGAGACAACCGCCGGAGCACCAGAGGGCTTGCGCTCATCTTTGCCCAATGCCATGATATACTTTGACATTTCCTCATCGGATTCCTCGTCCAGAGACCTGGCTCGGATTTTGAGCTCCTGCTCATGACCAGCAAAAATGGGGACGAGGTTGACATTGGGGTCTTTGACGACCTCGTGGGAGGGCTCTTGGGCATAGACCTTGCGTAGTTCGTTCTCATATGCCTTGTAGGGCTCGAGGAGTTCTTCGACTGGGGTGTCAGGGTGGGCTGACAGATATGGGATGAAGCCTCTAACCCCTCCAGAAGGAAGCTTAGGGATCTGGATCTTCACAGGGCCTGGGATGATTGCGAGGGGAGCCATGGCTGGAAATGGATTGCGAGGAGTTGTATTCAACAGATATGATTCTGAACGGTTTATAAAAAATGGTACAAGGAAGCTGTCACTAAAACAAGAGTCGATGAGACCCGGACGTGGCTAATGGCTCGTCGGTTCCACCGCAAGACAAGTAATTAATTGGAGGAGATGGTGGCAGGACTTGAGATTGATGTTGATGAGAGAGAATGGTGGAGTAGAGAAATATAACTGAGGATCACGACGCATTTAAAGAGAAAGAGCTCCCGTCGATTGCAGACGACGTACGAAACCTACCCGAGGTTTACGAAGCATCGTGAGAACGAGCGGTCAGATCGCGTTATTTCCAAGAACGCCTAACACGGTTTGACACGAGTTCCCGTGACATTTTAGGCAGCACGGAGGTTGATGCCTTGCGCTAGAGCGTAATTGGTGCTCTAAGCGAGGTCCAAGACAAATCCGCCTCCTTTTTCAGGGGATGAAGAGGTTTTAAGAGTCACCAAAGGTCCACGCTAGGCGTCGCTGCCTTGAACACGCCAACTTCGATAGATTTGTCGAGTGTTCCTGAGCTAAGTATAGACACAACACGCGCTGTTCAGGTGGTACGGTTCTTGGTTTGTTTCCCCGTGTTTGCTATGGGTAGGCAGGTCACATGGACTCCGGCATGGGACTCTGGTGGCCATCAATAGAACCCGAGACTTATTTATGGAGTGAGAATTGGCCGAAACCTACTAGATCGAACAGTACCAAAACCCTTCTTCCTAGTTTCGTTCGGTGGCTTCATATATGTATGGCAGCTATGGCCTTTCTGTTGGATAGTAGCTGGGTGCCAGTTGCCTCAGGTACCGCTATCCGGACTACTGGTACCTACCCTCCAGCTCCAAAATGAAGCATAGGCCGTCATTCGGTAGCTACACATATGCATAGCAGCTACAGCGACCCTATTTACTGTCCAGGTGGCAGCCCATCACCCTGTGCCACTACATCTCAAAAAACGGATCACAAGTCGATAACCACCGGGGACAATCAAGATATTCCGTGTTGTGTTGAGCACAGGCAGTAATTCCTCCTCTTCCAAGCCTTTACTTTCCAGAGCGGATATCTCAATGCTGCAGTGTATCACCCAGGTCCAGCCATAAATGCTCGAGAATCCTGCGGGACATCGTACGAGATACGTTGGGAGAAAATGCTATCCTAGAGAAGATATATATCGAGTTCCATATGGTTTTGGGTTCGAGGGGATATTTCTGCAACTCAAGAGACGGAGCGCTTCCGGCCATAGCTCGACGAGGTGTCGTAAAGTCTGCGTGTACCGTTTTGGTTTCATTGCAGCATCATCCCAATCATTCAGAGCTTATGCATATTCGAGAAACGGTTCGGACGTATCCATGCAACGGATTGGTTTTCTTCTTCGATGTAGTAGATTATCATGCGACTGGTTGGATTTCTCCATCGATGTGGTAAGCTTCGGCGGCTAGTTTCGAATCGAGTGCATCTGTTCGAGTCAACCTATCCTATTCGAAAGAAGAAAAATTAATTGAAGGGACAAAGATTGGCAGTAATCGATGGGATTACTGCGATGTGGTATGACAGCTAGCAGACAATTCAAAGTTTGTTTGATATTGTAGCTTTCCAATCAGAGAGGTATGTTCGAGGCAGGCTAGCAGTGGCTAGGAATGTTGAACGAAACGGGTTCCTCTTAACGAAAGAAGCCCTCCAAAGATGAGCTCAAGCACCAAAGTCTCGACTTTTGACTTGAAGAGAAAATGATTCGAGGTTCTGTAGCAAGCAAGAGGGAAATCGGGTTTGAGGGGGGTGGGCTACACCACGCAACAACAGGTCCTTTTTGGCCGGCCACTGTCCATCTTGGAACCCCAAGAAACGGGAACGTGAAGCCTCGTACGAAGTCTCACGCGACCAACAAACTAGACGAACCCGAACCCTTTAGTCGACGAAGGAAATATCCGGGAACATTGAACACCTCGGTCGGAATTGACGTCGTGGGATTGTCGACATAACGCTGTTGGTGGATGGTTCTAGGTATGCTGACGGAAACTTCTCGAATAATAAGAATAGCTTGCTGATCCTTCTGACGGATGGATTGGTTTCCGATGACAGGGTGGCGATGCTGTGCAACATCACATGAAGCCAGCTACATCAGAGGCACCCGGAGCGTTCGACGCAAACAGCCTGCCCTTGCGAGACAACCGCAATCGGCAAAAGGCTGAAAGCCTTCAATTCAAAGTTTTGAAACTGTAGCGTGAAGTGGTGGCACGAGGTACGTAGCTAAAACTCAGCAGCGAAAAGTCCCGAACCTGTCAGAAGGAATGACGATGTAGATCTGCCAACAACTTCGCACTTTACTTATATTACCTGGTGGCGGGCGTAGCACCTCAAACTGCCAAGTTCCAAGCTGCCAGCCAAGTTTGGAACCTGCGATTCGTTGCCCGGTTAATTCAGGGTTGCACTTGGCGGGCCGGACGATATTCCGCTTTGCGTACTTGAAGCTCCGGAGGGCCCGGGGTGGCTCATCCACAACAGAGCATGGTGTGTTGTACCCAGGATGTGCATACCTGCACTACGTACTGTACATGTACGAAGTACCCTTATCTGTGTGCTGTGCCATAATAATAATAGATGCGGAGACACCGGGGGGTTCTTTCTTTCACATGGGACCGACCGAGGGAAGCACCGTGATTATTGCTGTGTTTGTTTGTTTTGTCGGTTGACATATGCAACGCTGCTGCATGGAAGTATGGAAGTGTAGTGTAACTGCAGGCAGGTTACGGCGTAACTCCAATTGTACGGAATAATTAGGACATGCAGCCGCATTATTGCATTTGCAAGCAGGGAAAGGGCGAAGCTGTTGGCACTGTAGAATACGGAGTAATGTGGAGAAAATGCGGAGTGCTGGGTGTCAGGATGCTATTGATGCTGCTGCTGGCCATGGCCATGGCGGTTATTGCTCTTGCTAGTCAGGAACCGAATGTAGATTTGCAGCAACAGGCAATGCGTATAGTACGGAGCAATGTAGTGCTGCTTGTTGGAGCTCCATACGGAATTAGGGCGTAGACTCGTATGACCATAATAACAACCACCCCATACTTCGTACTACCATATTAATAGCCTACCTACCTAGGAGGCAGGCTCTGGGGAAATGGATTCCATGGAAGCTTGATTTGCTCCGTAGAGACTTATTATCGACTCGGTGACTTGGTATTGCCCCAGATGTGGCCCCAGGCCGGGGGTTCCGATCGGAACGCGGCGGATACAGAGCGAGCTGTGTGTTTCTCTGGGGAAGGATTCGTGGTTTCTCGCTCTGGAGCCTGGAGCCTGGAGCCTGGAGAATGGAGAATGGAGAATGGAGAATGGACCGGTACCAGTAACGAAGAGGGAAAATCGGATTAGGATTAATTAGGATTTAGGATTGGGATTGGGATTGGGATAGGCGGATAGCGAGAGTTGCCGGATGCGGCGGTGTTGGTGTTGGTTTCGGACTTGGGTTGCACGAGGGAGAGCGTTGAGCACTGTAGCGCTGTAGCAGTCAGGTACCTCTGTTGGTACAGTGGTAGCACCTGTGCTACAGCGCTGCAGTGCTCAACTAACAGTGCTGCAGAAAGGTACATTCCATTCCAGTGGTACTGTATCACATGTGGTGACCAAATGCCTCGGTGCGCACTGAAGAGTTTTTGCCTAGAAAGATTAGGGAGGTACCTAGTCAGTTTTAGTGGTGATTTCCCCACACTGCCCACAGTTAGCAGCGGGCCTAGCAGCGAACCTAGCATTGTTCGCAGCAGCCCGGGCGCCCGCTAGAAGAAACGCCGCCTCTATACAGTACAGTAGATGTCATGTCCTACAACGTCCGCCCGCCACCGCCCGCCACCGCCAAAACCCACGCCCCAACCTCCCCCCGCCTAACCGTCTCCAGCCACTTCTCCGCCGCCATCATGCACACGCCAAATCATCAACGGGCCAACACCAACAAACTTATTCTTATTCTTATTATTATTATCAACTAACCAACTACTACAGTAGCCAATTACCCACTAACCACTCTAGATCGTCGATCGCCACTCCCTCCCCCCCTCCCCCCGTCTGCGTTCCAAGTTCCAACCCCGCCGTTAATCGCCACCCAGGTTTCTGCCCTGATTTCCCCTTTCCCCCCGCCGTTTCCAGTCAACTCGCTCTTCTCCTACGTAGGTACTCGAGGGCTGCACTGTACCACCACTCTACCTGCGAGATTACGGAGCTGCCCAGCGCGGCAGTGTGTGGATGGCACGAGGGTAATAATCGTACCGTACGGGGAACACTCGCTCAAGTCGTACAGCCAATTTCGAAGGGCCTGGTTTGGACGCCGGCCCCGTCGGATTCGATAATAGCACACACATCTCGATCCCTTGGCGATCACAGCTCTGCTATTTGGGAGTTGGAAACGGCCAAATTAGCCCTTTGAGGATTGGGGGAAAGAGCGCATATCGCATGGCATACGGTATTATTGCACGCAGAGGGTTTTTCTTGCTGGACTACGTGACTGCCCGGCCATACCGATTCTCTCTACGTAAAGCAGCTAAAGCTGAACCATGAGCAGTGGGCTATGCTGGGCCATCTTCGGCTTTGCAACGTTTCAACCTCACGACGATCCGGGTGGGCAGGCAGCTCGTCTCCAATAACGGCCCAGGGGCAGGAAAGGGGGAAAACAGGGTTGGACCCCGGGGAAAGAATACCGCCCTGTACGTAGGTACTGTACCGTACTCTGTAAAGTACGAAGTACATGAGGAAAAGAGTTGGTCGACCAGGTTATCACCAGTCATCATAGGTCACCACCAAGTACCAGGTTCTCCACATCCACGGTGCAGTTGCGGTCCGCACGCGAGTAATCCGTAATTGTTGCCACACCCACACCCTCCGAGTACTCGTACGGTACACGTACATGTACCTACGTCGCACGTAGCACTGCGCTTAGGGCTTTTTGGTTATTGCTTCTTGGGACTTTTGTTTAGGCCCGGGACTTTGCCGCTATTGACCTATTGGCCTCTGATGGCCCCCTGAGAGGCTGAGCGACGGAAAGGGAACCTCTCGCCGATATGGAACCAAGGCAATTGGCCCAGGCGAACCTATGTCATTCTGGTTGCGGGCTCGGGGGGGCGACGGTTCGCTGCACCCAGCTACCTACGAAGTAGGTAATATCCGCCCAGGCCCCAGGGGGCCACTAGCTGCGAAGTACTCTATGTACAGTACGATGAACGCAGGCCACAAATCCACAATCCGCACTACACGAACGGACCGGGTTAGTACTGTCTCTTATACACATCTAGATGTGTATAAGAGACAGGGCTGGGGCAGCAGCAGAGCATGTGCAGCGGTGGATCGATCTCCCCAAGACGGGGGGAGGGGGGAGGAGGGGAGGAGGGGGAGGAAGGGGAAGCGCAAGACAAGGGGAGCCCGGGGCCGCGATGCCTGTCCTCTTCATTTCATGCTTCTATATAACCAGCCCCGACGTCGTTCTCCTCCTCCTCTTTTCTTCCCACTCACCATCCTCAATCTCAACAATCAGCCTCCATCTCTAACTTTGCCATCACTCGTTTAAAGGCATTTCCCGCAAATCCCCAAACCCAAACCAACCATCAAGATGAAGTTCTCCTCCACCATCGCCATCATGGCTCTTGCCGGCTTCACCGCCGCTGCTGGTCTTGATTCCATCCCAGCCTGTGCTAAGCAGTGCATCGACGATGCCGTCACCAAGGTCACCACGTGCACCACCACCGACGTCCCTTGCAGCTGCAAGAACATGGACAAGATCCAGACCGAGGCCACTCCCTGTGTCTTGAAGGCTTGCGGAGCCAAGGCAGTTGGTAAGTTTTTTTTTTGGATGGTTTTTGAGTGTTATTCTCGGACAATCGCTAATATCATTCTTTATAGATGTCATCACTGCTGTCACGGAGCTCTGCAAGGACGGTGGAGCTGCCCCATCCAGCTCTGCTGCCCCAGAGACCTCTGCCGCACCATCCAGCTCAGCGGCCGCCCCTTCCAGCTCCGCTGAGGGATCCTCCAGCGCTGCTCCATCCAGCTCCGCCGCTGCCCCAACCTCCGCAGCCGGAACTGGATCCGCCCCAACCGTCATCTCCTCCTCCAAGGTCGCCGCTCCCACCAACGGCACCTCCACCGGCACCGCTCCTCCCGTCGAGGTCACCGGTGCTGCTGGCCAGCTCGTCATCGGTGCCGGAAGCTTCGTCGCTGCCGGTATGGCTGTCCTCGCCGCCTTGTAAATATCTCATCCTTTACTGGATTGGGTTACGAACTAGGCTGGAGTGAATGATATCATCAAATAACGCATTAATTCGA
This sequence comes from Venustampulla echinocandica, assembly GCF_003357145.1. Classification (NCBI taxonomy): domain Eukaryota; kingdom Fungi; phylum Ascomycota; class Leotiomycetes; order Helotiales; family Pleuroascaceae; genus Venustampulla; species Venustampulla echinocandica. Next base: position 3,619,680 of record NW_022474206.1, on the reverse strand, counting down.
CGGGATGGGTTTATTTTTGGCGGGGGGAGTAATGAGTGTGCATATATGGTCATTGCTGTAACGATGTATCTATTGCTACCTTTATGTTGCTCGCTCGAAAATAGCTTAGAGGATGTAATAATGAACTGAGTGTACCAATACATGCACTGTTTTCGGATCAATATCTCTTGTCTGCAATATGTGATATCAATTGACTTATTCTTGCCTGTTCACAGTATGCCTTTTGGGCTAGCATCTCCAAGATATAATTACCATATTGACTTTATAGGTACCGAAGAAGCTTTCGTTCGCAAATCTGACTGATGGCTAATGGATGGTAGAAAACCGTTGAAGAGAAGGAAAGGTGCGCAAAAGCTCAGAGAAGAAAAGATGTCGAAAACCGAAAACTGGTCCGGCTTCGAAGCCAATGAATAATATATTCTCATATAAGTAACTTCTTAACCTCTTCAACCAAATTCCCTCTAGATACAAGGTGCCCCCGATCCTTCGAATCCGATTCATCATCACTATCTCTCAAAACCTTCACCCGGACTTGACCGGCAGCTAGTTCATCCTGGCCAAGGATAACAGCAAGACGTAAATTCTTCGCCGCCTTGAACTGCTTGTCAAATTTGGGCTTCACCTTAGCAGCAAATTCCGCCGATATACCAGCATTCCACAGCTGGCGAGCCACCGACATGCGTTCGAGAAGCAGCCCGTCGAATTCCTTGCCGCCAAAAGCCATGACATATACATCGACCTTGTGTGTTAGTTTTTTCTTGCGGCACGCGTTTAAGATGTTGAAGATACGGTCGACCCCAAATGATATGCCAACACATGGAATGGGGTTCTTAGCGTACATACCCACCAGATTATCGTAGCGTCCGCCCGCGGCAATGCTACCAACCTGGCTAGACTAGTTTTCGCTCTTGCCATTTGTGCTCAGTGGTTTGTTGATCACTTCGAATATCAGACCGGAGTAGTAGTCTAGCCCTCGAGCAAGCGAAAGGTCAAAGGAGACCTTATCAACAACGTCTAATGCCTCCAGGTACGAGATAAGAAGACTCATGTCGTCGATTCCCGCTTTCACATTTTCATTTGCACACAGTCTTGGATCTGACTTGAGAAATTGTAGCATCTCGCTCATATCACCGCTGCGTCTCACGTATTCGCCGATTTGGTCTGCGACCTCATCCGAAATGCCTTTCTCGTCGACCATCTCCTTCTTGACGTCGGCCCACGTCATCTTATCCAATTTATCTACCGCCGAGCTGATCGACCGTATCTTTTCGTCCGGAACACCTGCAACCGCAAACAAGCCGTCTAGAATCCGTCTGTGGTTGATTTTTATAGTAACCTCTAGCTCAAGAGCCTCGAACACCTCAACAATGACACGTAGGGTCTCGGCGTCAGCGATCATAGGGTCGTAAAGACCAGCAATGTCGAAATCGCACTGGTAGAACTCGCGGAGCCTGCCCCTTGCTATCGCTGGCTGGTCTCGCCGGTAGACCTTGGCGATCTGGTAGCGCTTAATCTGCGACACATTATTCATCGCCAACCAGCGAGCAAACGGAACCGTCAGGTCGAATCGCAAAGAGCAGATTTCACCACCTTGGTCGGCTAGATCGTACATGAGACGCGCATCCTCGCCGTACTTTTCTGCGAGAATTGATTTTAGCTCGAAGGCTGGTGTATCCAGGGGAGTGCCGCCGTGGCGTTTGAAAACTTCGCTGGCTGTCTGACTGTTGATGAGTTAGCATATAGAACATTTGGTCAAAGGCCTATATCTCCATCTACCTCACTTACAGGATATGGTCACGTAGAATCAGATCTGAGCCAACCCAATCACGAGTGCCTTTGGGGGTCTTTAGCTGGCCGCCTGGGCGGGCGGGTATCTTGACATCTTTGGTGGCCATATTGTTGTTCGAGGTAAGATAAAGCTACGAATAAACTGTGATAATCAAAGTTTTGTTGTGTGCGTGTACAGGAAATGAAGTACATCCCCAGATTCCCAACCTTGACTCATCGTAGACTCACCGCGACGTCTGCACAGGTACATTCCTCCTCCACTTCATGTGATAATAAAAGAATACATTTTTGGGTATCTCTAAATATCATTGTATAGAATTGGCAACTTTCGCGCGGCAAAAAAGAATACTAAAATAAATTATGATTAGTCCCGGAAAGGAGATTAGGGTTCTCATTAAAACTGCCACTCCTGGAAACGAGAACTCTAGAGAATCCTTGGAGCGAGAGTATAACATCTACCAAAGACCCGCTATCGCATCATCTGCATGTATCCGGACCTTGTACGACGTCGTGGGAAGGTATGGAGGCATGGCATAAATCTTTTTGAACTAACAAGGCGGGAATTGCTTGGCTAGAAAAGAAAATACTTGCATATAAAAGATATTTCATATGTCCAGATGATGTTTATGCTCCCAGGAGAGTCGAGCCAGGGCTAAAAATTTGTTGAGAAATTGTTATGACTCTAAATCTAACTACATAGTGTTTGGTTTCAAGCTTATTAGTATGTTTCTAAATTGTATATTTTTAATCACTCTCAACCACTCTTGATCAGCTAAGAATAACATACGTATATAGTTAATCCGGTTCCTTTCAGGAATATCGCGTTCAATATTTATTTGATCTCTTTCTTATATAAATATCTTGATTTACATTTAATCCGCTACTTATGCTTGATAATCCCCTCAAAAGAGCCTGTGTATTGATCACGTGATATTTCCCCGAGAGAGGCATCAAAATAATGGCCCAGTTCTTGGCCTCGGGTCCCAAATCAGCGCCGTTATATATCTCCGCGTAAAATTGACACAGTTTATATAGGACAGCGGATATAAAAAATGTATAGCTGCCAACAAGCGTAAGGGCCTAGAAATAGGACTTGGTACGACTCAATAGTAGTAGCGGCTCCTCAGGTAGAAACAAAGGTTGAGAGACTAGTGAGCAGTTAGTGATGAGCTGGGCAGTGGCAATGTGCCAATACCATTTTATTGGCATGGCAACTTGTAAACATTCCTGAAGGAAACTCTTGGTCGTTCGATTTAGATGTGTCACAGCTTCCAGCCATGTCTCACTTCGCCCGCCACAATGCCACGCCCAGCCTTTCCCATCCGCCACCAAGTAACAACTCGTCGTCATCCATCCGCGTCGAGCCCATTATTAAATGCAACAGCCCGGATCAACGGCTGCATAGCAGATATCACCGATGAAGCACATTTTTATGCTAGCTACCATGCACTCTCCCAATCTCACAAATGCTACACAAACAACCCTAATTTTGCCTTCTAAGGCTTTTCCGTACGTCACCGCTTACAAGATCACAATAACATAATACTTTCCCCCAAAACAAACCCAACCCCTGCCCACGTACAATACCGCAACACAACAGGTACCTTATCCATATCCCTCCCTTTTCTACGGGGTTAGAACCTAAGGTGGAGGTGAATAATTGACGTGTATAATATCGTGAGATAGCATTAAATCGATTATAATTAAAAAGACTTTTACTCACAGCCTACTTGTTCTATATACCTACCTCAGGCACCTAACCTACTAGCGGTGTGATATCAAAAACCAAATGGTGGGGTTTTAGCGACCAAACACCCTCCTTAAAGATATATGGCCAAATAAGCAAAATATCCTTTAACGAGTACAAGGGCGTGGCACTTGGTCAAGTGTGTTCTGGTCAAATTGTACTTTTCGTTATCGCCAGGGACGAATAGGGAAAAAAAAAGGAAATCAACAACAACAAAAAGCGACAACAACAACAACAACAACAACAGAAAAGCGACAAGAGATGTAGGCAATCGACCGGGCCGAACTCTTTTGCCATTTTAAATCTCCTTTTTTATTATTATAGCAAACTAGAATACGTGATATAGGATTTAAATTGAATTTATTTCGCGATAGCCTCGTTTTGTTTTTTGTAGGGCGTTGATTTGGCGACGACGGTGAGGATGGGCAGATCGGTTTGGTAGTCACCGCTCTGAAAGGTGACAGTATAATGTGACGAATTGCTAAATAGTATGTATAATATATCGATCTGAGAAAGAATCATAGTCTGATAAAAATTTGCTAATTACAGCACTCAAAACATTTATATCTTAGGAGGATATACACATAGAGGTCATGTTGCGGGTTTAAATAGAGCTGTTATTAGAAAAGCGACGGTGCCGGTGCGGCCCGCTCGTTGGTTGCGTTAGCTACCTACCTTACCTTAGGTAGTATAGATAGAATGCGACGGGAAAGGACCAGATATTAGCTCCCCCTCCTCCTCGATCACAGATATCACATCACAACACTATCACTTCACTCGCCAAAATAACCATTCTAAAGAGCGGAACGAGAAATTATTCAGTTATTTTATAACCATGCGCTATATAAATAAGTGTACAAGTGTGTGTGTATCTCTGCACCAAACTTTTTCATAATCCAGCTTTCCCAAGCATCATTCTCAGGAGAAGATTTGATTTTCAAAAATAATAAGACGAAACTCTAAGTCAAAATCTGCGATGCACACACATGTTCTAAACAACGTATGCCATGCCGAATAGTAGGTTGTTTTCCAAACATAACGAGGGGAATGAGAGATGTGAATGTACCGCTGTATGTCCGAAACGCCATCGCCATGCATGCTGTGGAGCGATACCAAAAAAAAAAATTTAAGACAGGAGAAGAGGGGGTATGCGGGTGGGCTTGAGGGAGGGAAGGAATATTATGCGGTGGATGACCCAGAGGTATTTGGACAAGAGAGGGGACGAGGTTTTAATTCTTTCCCAAACTTTGTAGATTCACCAGCTCGGAATACCGCCCAGCTTTGGCCATCAGATCGTGATGCGTACCATGCTCAACAATCCTGCCCTGGTCGAAGACGTAGATAATATCCGCCTTCTGGATGGTGCTCAGACGATGCGCAACAGCGATGGTCGTCCGGCCCTTGGCGGCCTTATCTAGAGCAGCCTGGACAACATGTTCTGATTCCGAGTCCAAAGCAGAGGTGGCTTCGTCGAGGAGCAAGACCTTGGGGTCGCGGAGGAGAGCACGGGCGATGGCTATCCGTTGCTTTTGGCCACCTGAAAGCATAGAGCCTTTGGAACCGACCACGGTATTGAAGCCATCGGGGAGAGACATGATGAAGTCGTAGATGTTGGCTTCTCGGCATGCGAATTCGATTTCCGAGTCCGGCACATCCTTACGATCGGCTCCTAGGAGGACGTTGTCGCGGACCGTGCCTTGGTAGAGAGTTGGCTCCTGAGATACCAGGGCGATGAAAGAGCGGTAATCGTTGATGTTTAGACTTGAGATTTCCTTGCCGTCGATATAAATACCGCCAACGAGTGGGTCATAGAATCTTTCGAGGAGCGCAATAGTGGTAGATTTTCCGCAGCCAGAAGCGCCAACGAGGGCAATGTATTGGCCGGGAGCAACAGAGAGGTTGAGCCCTCTAAGCACCGGCTGTTCTGGACGTGTCGGGTATCGGAAGTGTACGTCTCGGAACTCGATATTTCCTTCAACTGACTCGAGAGGAGCTCCGTCAGTGGACCAAGTATCCATATTTGGCTTGCGGTCGAAAAGGATCTTGAGCTCTTGCGCCGCTTGCTTGGCCTTGCTCATGTCCGCTATATGGTGTTAGCTTTCGGAGAGCTTCCTAGAAGGAGGTATACTTACGTGCGAAAGAAAAGATGGTGCCAGCAGATTGAGCACCGAAGATGACAGCTGAAAAGCAGACGAAGAATTGGAAGAGCGTATACTCTCTATCAGCGATGCGGTTACCGCCATACCTACGAGGGTGTTAGAGACTGTTGAATGCAATATCACTGAAAATACGTACCAGAAGCCAAGAGCCACGCAAAGGAACATCAGAGATTGCGACGCGGCATACAGAAGCGACGTTTTCAAGACCGATTTCAGACTTCTCTTACTTTGGGCGTCTAGGGAGTCCTGGTACTGCCGAAGGACATCCTGTTCCCTCGTCAAGGAAGCAACAGTGCGGATGGCACTTGTTGCCTCACAAGCAAAACTGGCACTTTTCTCATATGCCTTCTTTGCTCTTTCTTGGAACTTAGCCAACAGCCAAAACCTGAGGAAACCGCAGCTAAGCAGGACGGGAATGGTTGCAGTACACACCAATGCCAGTTTCCAGGCGATGGCGGTACTGACGGCGATAGCGGCGATAAGAGTTGTGATAACTGTCAGGAGCGTGCCCAGAGTGACGCCTGATAAACCGGCTACGTGGGTTGTTTGAGTGCTAAGGAAGGAGGTCAGTGCCCCTGCGGTGTTTTCCTCCTTATCAAAGAACTCGATATCTTGTCGAAGCATAGTTCTAAATGCCAGGTTCCGCACTCGATGGATTAGCCTCTCGGAACAGAATGCAAAGGCAACACCCTGTCCACAAAAGGCGATAAACTGAACAAACGCCAACATAAGGTACATGAGGGACCAGAAATTTACTTCAGAACGTAGGTGGGCCTTAGCACCCGGGATCTCCTCTTTGGTGAAGGGGTTAACTAGAGGGGTGGAAAGAGATATAATCTCCTTGGCGAAGAAGACAGCTTGAGTGGGATTGCCTCCTCCACAGATAACTGAAAAGAACAGCCCCACAAGCATCAAATGCCATTCGGTCGTGTTAAAGGATGCAATGAGTCGAATTAATGTCCAGAGCGAGTCTCGCTGTTCCACGCCTGCTTTCCGGTTCTGTAGCGCAAGCGATGATTGAGATTTCTCGGATTGTGTGCGTTTCAACTTATTTGCGATATTCTTGTCGTCCGGATCTTGGATATAACCTTGGCCACTTCGGTTGGATTGTTCTCGTGTAAGCTGCTCATCCTTGGCATCCAAAATCTCTTGCTCCTCCGGGGTCAAGTCATTCGTTTCCGCAATCTTTTGAGCCTCGATCAGGGAGTAGTATGGACCGCGTGCCGCTAACAGTTCGTTATGGGTGCCTTGCTCCACGATACGGCCTTCGTTCATGACAACGATATTATCAGCGTCCTTAATTGTCGAAAGGCGATGTGCAATAGAGATGGTGGTTCTTCCTGCAGAAGCAACTTCAAGGGCAGCTTGAACAACACCTTCGGACTTGGTGTCAAGCGCAGATGTTGCCTCATCGAGCAACAGTATCTTAGGATCGCTAACTATAGCTCTAGCAATGGCTATACGCTGTTTCTGACCTCCAGATAAGAGGAACCCGCGTTCTCCAACATTGGTCTCGTAGCCTTCAGGCAGTGCCGTGATGAAGTCATGGGCGTTGGCCTTCTTAGAAGCTTCGATGACAAGTTCTCTCAACTTGTCCTCCTTCTCCTGTTCGAACTTTGTCCCAATGAGGCCATGGCGAATATTATGGTAGATGGTGGTACCGAACAGGGTGGGTTCTTGGCTGACCAAGGAAATCTGCTGTCGCAACCATCGGAGGTTTAAGGTGCTCACGTCATGCCCGTCCAGATAAACATTGCCGCCGACAGGATCATAAAACCTCTCAACTAGGCCAACAATTGTACTTTTTCCAGAACCGGAGGCACCGACAAGAGCCGTGTTCTTGCCGGCTGGAATCACCAAGCTTACATCTTCCATAACTGTAACCTCGGGTCTAGATGGGTAGATATGCTTGATGTTTCGAAGCTCAATAGTCCCTTCCACGTTCTCAAGAATTTCCCCCGAGTCCGACGTGGGATCTAGAGGAGATACTCGATCGATGGTGTTGAAGATCTTGACGGCGGCCGAGATAGCGGTCGTAAATGCCTGTGCATTAGGAGCGACGTTTCCAAGCGCAAAGGCTCCAATCATGATAGACAGCAGGATGGTAAGAATGTCGCTTAGCCCAATTTCTCCTTTGACTAGGAATCTGCTACCCATCCAAAATGCGAGACCATAGTTGAGATAAATGGTCATGAACATGCCGCCAACCATAATTGCCAGCGCAAACTTAACCTTGTAGCCAAATTTTTCAGCTGCAGCGAGATGGGCGTCATACTGGCGTGCCAGCTTATCCTGGGTGCCAAAAGCCACGGCATTTCGGATGGACGAGATGACCTCTTCTGCAATAGAACCACCAAGAGCGTAGGACTCCAGGGATTGCTTGCTGTATTTGACGATGAAAGTTGAGCCACCGCCCATAATGGCTGTAATTGCGGCGACGGTGGAGATCAAAATCAAGGTCAACTTCCATGACTTGATGAATCCGATAACGAAAGCGGTGATAAAAGTGGCAGTGGCGTTCATGGTCAAGGCGACCTTCTCGGAGATACCATCTTGTACCAGATTTGTATCGGCCGTGATTCTCGTGGTGATCTCTCCAGAGCCAAGATTGTCGAAAAATCCAATATTCTGTCTCATACACGCCTGGAGATAATGGGCTCTGATCTTGCCACTGATATTTTCACCGGTATAGATAAACCCAACAGTCGAGATATAGATGGTGACGAACTCCGCGATGCCAATGTAGACGAAATACAGGACCATATGCGCAATGGTATGGTTGAACTCAGAGCGAGTGATCACGCCCGCGAAGAAGTTATTGAATTCTCCTGCCAAATTACCAAAAACCACTGTCATCAAGGGCAGGGCAGCACCGGCGGCAATGGCGCATACGGAGCTGACCGCAATGATCAGGTAGTCGTTCACGGTTGCGTATCGGTATAATGCTTTCCAGCCGCTCTTGACCACGGGGGTCTCGACCTGCCGCTTCAGAATCAGGGCCTCGGCCGGGGGAAGATGGGCGTAAAGATCCTCCTCATCCTTGGACGCAGGAATGTTGACGACCTTGGAGTCCAGCTTCGAGAGAGCGGCGGGGTCTTGGCCTTCGGTTGCCTGCTTTCTGGCGGAATCGCGCTCGTCGGCAGAGCCAGCGCGGCTCGAGGGTTGCGAGGAGGAGGCCTCTGCCTTTTCTGACGGTTCGGTCGTCATTGTGGTCGCGACGTTCCTAGGAATTCGTTGACCGTGGTGGGGGGGGGATTGCGACCCGATCAAACGGGGGGGGGGGGGGTCAACAAAGAGTTAGGATGGCATGGGCGAATCGCAACGCTCTGAAGAAGATATGGAAGGGCTGCTGGTGAGGCAAACGGCGAGGAAGTGGCAAGTGGGAAAGAAAGGGAAGGGAATTAGAAGTATTGTATTTTTGTATTGTAGTTGGTATGAAGAAAGAAAGGAGGGCTGGTCTGGTCTGGAGAAGGTGGCGGTTGGGGAGAGGAGGAGGGAGAAGCTTATATTCGAGCAGAGGGAAAAAGAGGGCAAGGTTACGAACAAGGGCGACTTGGATTTTTATTAACCCCGTCCTGTAAGGTGCTATGGACTTATCGGAGACACAACAGGAACATTGAATAATAATTGAACACGGCCAGGCCACCACCCACCACCGCGACTTACTTGCACAGACGAGTTATCCATCGAGACGGAAGGGAAATGCCCCGATCTGCGTCACGCCGTGTCGAGGCGTAAGAATTGTTCAGGACCGAGGCTAGCGACGGGGGGACGGGGGACGTGGGGACTGGGGGACTGAGAACTACTGGGGACTGGGAATGGGAATAATGGGGACTGGGCACTGGGGAGTTGGGGTTCCTTTAGATTACGTAGGACCCCGTTGGAGTCATTCGGAGTCATACTGTAGAAGACATTAGGTCTGATGTGATATGGTACGTGAGATTCGTAATGTGTAATGTGTAATGTGTAAGATGCTATTCGAATACTCCATCTGCTTCTACTACGTCCTACTTCCTTCCTACTTCGTATTTATTATTTATTTATTTGTTTATTTATTTATTTATTATTTATTTATCCTTGATGATCTCCATTCTCCATTCCCTCTGTACCAGTACGCAGTCCTGTATCTGCCGGCGCCGTATTCGTACCCGCAGCTGCGTATTCCTTCGTGATGCTGACCGGATTCGGAGCGAGCAGGGGTCCCACGGGGGGGAAATCCTCCGAGGCCGAGTTTTTCGCTCTCGCATAAACCACTGATTGGCTGGACTGGAGTCTGGTAGTGGCGGCGAGCAGGCACGTAGCGTACGGTAGTTTGTTTTCTTATATTGACAATTACCTACTTCGTACTCCGTACAGCATCACTGGGCACATGTACAGTACAGTACACAAAGTGGTATCATTGTGCTTGTATGAAGTACTTCGTACAACGTACTACTAAAGTAGATTGGATGCTTGCATGGTCCACACGTGGGGGATGATTATTATTACTCGTATTATCTATTCGCCGTGCGAAGGACGAGGAATCTGACGAGTACCTCACACCTCGTACTACGCGAGTGCACACCACAAAACCACAAACCACAACCCAACCGCAATCATCGTTCTGTGGGCCAACGCTTACCTAACCCGAACTCCCTAGTGCCTAAGGTACCTACCAGTTGCTACCTGCCAGTTGCTTTGTGCTAGAGTTGGTTGGAGTGGGAGTTGGAGACGAAGGCGCTAGCCAACACATTTATTACTGTGTGTGAGCTGCCAAATCACATGCAGTTAGCATGCCGGAGCCTCTGTTGTTACAGTAGTAGGCATATCTCTATGATTCGCTATTGACGCCATTCCTGGGGAACTATTGCTGGAGCTGAAACCAATTCCCATCGTTAAGCCAAGCCACGACCTTGCAACGCGGCTTTGTCTCACCAGCGCGGCTGAGAGTATGTCGCGCAGCTAATAAGCATGAAGCCAAACTCCGGAACGAACACGTAAACGCCCAAAGCTCAAAGCTCAAAGCCCCAAGTTCCCAACCCCACATAACAGAGCCTGTTACTCGAGTAGTACGAAGGTAAGTACTGTGCTCCGTACCATAAAATAAGAAAACTCGGTTCCATCCTGACCAAAGCGTTTTCGTATATGGCCACCTGCGATTGGCCGACGCGTACCCGGACAGCTGTGCAAAGTTATGCAAAACACCTAGGCCAGACTAGGTAGATTCCTCGTCAGGCGAGTCGGAACATAGAAGTTAGCGAAGTCAATGGTTAACTCCGCCTCCGCCGTCGTAACTCCTCCGGAGAGAGCCCACTTTCTGACGCCCGCCGCACACGGAGTATTCCTGAATTGCCTGCTCCGGTCCAGTGTCCCGATTGCCAACGTCGATCTCAACGTCGTCCTTCATAACAGTCGACTCCGCTTTAAATATATTGTTATTTACTTAGAGCAGAATATTAATTTCGTATTCCTTACTACGTAGTACGTACCTAGGTCGGTAATTAAGGTTGACAGTTTAGTTGACGCTGAGAGGAGCACTCAAGCATATATATGGCTTCTCAAAGATGATGCTACCAAGCGCATGCTGTGCTAGTGCCACGGTCAAAGGGCTCTACGCTTTTAATTGCCTGTGCGATTTTAATTAATACCTAACAAGTAATATCACGACGAAAGGTTTCTGTCGCTGGCAATAGAAGCAATATTTAGTATACTTTCGATCTGCTGGGAAACTAATTGTTCAGCAGAGGAATGGGACCAGCAACTTGAACGTAGGCATAGATAATATCATTTCAGCCGACTTCAAAGCCGTAGCATTGAAAAACATAATTAAAATAGAACTGAAATAAGTCCCAGCGCAAAACACATAGGCTTTGATAGACTCCCAACGGTGGGACAATAATAAAACATCCATCTCAAGCAATCGATAAATATTAAATGTCAGTCAATAATGTTGCAATGACACAACAAGATGCGCTGTCCCAGTTGCTCAATCCTGTTGTGCTTATGTCCCAGCAGTTCTAGAACATCACCAAAAACCAGTGCACTCGAGATGCATATTCGAGGACCTAGACTCTTTAAGTTACCATCTTTAATCAAAGTAATTATATGTATTATTGTGTATTGTGTTACCATGCACCACGTTGAACCTAGATGTTTTCTGGAGCGCGGGGGAAGTCGAGGAGGCAGGGTCTGATCATGTGACTCGCTTAGCCTTACCGGAATGTCGGTGAACGGGTGTTTTTCTGCCGACATCACCACTGGCAACGCCAACGGAATATTGTCGGCGCGGTCTCACCTTTTTCCGACATCCGACGTTTACCCACCAAGCGATCCAACATGAGTCGAGAATTCTCGGATTTGGGCCGACAGGCTGTGGAGGAGCAGCGCGTCTCACAACTTCCCCAATCCAGGATTCCACGATATCATCTAAGGCCTCTCCCATCGCGCGTTAGAAACGGGGTGAGATCCAATCGCGCTTTCGAGGGCTTGAGGCGCGTAAGCAACCGACCAGTTCAACAAGTTACCAGGAACCCAGTGCCTGAAGGGATCCCTTATCGGAGTCCCCACGGCCGACAATCAACTGAGTCTCGAGCTGAGCTCAATCTCGAGGGCTCCGAGCGTCTATGCGAACGAGTAGATCGACAAGGTGTCAGGAATCCAGTACTTGAAAGGCCCCCTGGTCTCAAACCCTACAGTGGACATACAAGTGAGACTCGAGCTGAGTTCACTTTCAGGGTCTTAGGACGAGCCGAGCGACAACCTCAACTAGCTATCAGGAACCCAGTGCTTGAAGGCTTCCCTTACCAGAGTTCCCCCGGCAGTCAATCAACTGAGTTTGGATCTGAATCCGCAATCATGGTGGGGAAGAAGTCTGGAAAGGCGCTCCTGCGCGAGGAGGGTATGGGAGATCCTCTCTCTTGTGGAATATCGAATCAATGCTGACTAGATACGTTTTTAGGGCTTGCCCGTACAGATAACGGCATGAAGATGACTAGTTGGCCGGAGGTGTCTATGATTAACCAGAAGAATTACTACACGTAAGTGATCCATGATATTTGCTCCTGCTGGGCAATGCCCAATTACAGCAGAGGGGTCGCGCATTTTCTATCTATTAGACTTAAGACGCGCCTCATCTTCCTTTGACTTTGCTTCGCGTATGGGGGCTAATATATATCTCGCAGGGACTACATGAAGCGCGATGATCAGATCCTCCCAATTCGTCTCCAAACTGAAGCCAATCGTGACCGAATGATTCGAGATGCGAAGGATAGAGATCGAGCCCTCGCCCGTACAGGAACTACCGAGGTCCCACTTCCTCTGCCTGCTGAGGGTGAGCCGGACGAGGATAGTACAAGTACCAGCTATAGCACCGATGCATCAAAGCTCATTGTCATCCATCCTGGAAGCCAGAATCTCAGAATCGGCTTTGCCAGTGATGCTTTACCAAAGACCATACCTAGCGCGCTTGCTGTGAAGAGCAAATCCACCGAATCGGAAGAATGCGAACCTGCCCCAGCGCGGCTCAAGATGAGCGGCTCTCCGGAAGATAAGTTTGGAGAGGAGTTTTCGAAGAAGTATACCAAACTGTCTAGTGAGCTGAAGGTCGAGATGCGCGCCAATAAGTTCAAGGTTTTACCGAACTCGAAGGAACTGGTGGTCAACTACAATCGCCGGGCCGTCCCGGATGTCATTCAGGAACACAACGACCCGTTCAGAGTTGAGTGGACAGATGTCAGCAAGGATGATGAATCGATGGCTTCTTATTTTGCAGGTATGGAGGCTTTGCGCATCCCTGAGAACTCCAAACCTCCTTACCGGATCTTTCGTCCACTCCAGCTGGGTGTATTCCATGAAAAGGATTACACAAGTTCAGATGCTCTGCTTGATGATTTTGAAGCCACCATTGAATCTGCATTGAGGAAGGAGTTGGGCTTGACGAGTTCGACCTCTTGGGCGCAGTACAGCTGTGTCGTTGTCATCCCGGATTTGTACGACAAGCGATATGTTCAAGAGATCCTTCACATCTGCTTAAAGAGCATCGAGTTCAAGCAGGTATGCTTTATACAAGAAAGCCTAGCTGCGACATATGGCGCCGGCTATACGAGTGCCTGTATCGTCGATGTTGGTGCTCAGAAGACTTCCATATGCTGCGTTGAAGAAGGCATGTGCGTTGAGGACTCGCGCATCAATCTTAAATACGGGGGCTACGATGTCACGGAGACTTTCATCAAGATGATGCTATACGATTACTTCCCATATGCGGATATCAACCTCAACCGACGCTACGATTTCCTTCTGGCGGAGGAGTTGAAGATCAACCATTGTACTATGAACCTAGCCAAAATCGCTGTTCAACTGTGCGATTTCCACCTGCGAGCCCCGAACCAAGATACGCGCAAGTACCAGTTCAAGACTTACGATGAGCCCATATTAGCTCCCAAGGGGTTCTTCGATCCGTCGATCTTTAACAACAGCGGAAAACTCGAGGGTCGTCGTAGCCTCATCGAACGTTCGTACAATGCATACGATACTGAGACCCCGGATGACCCGACATCCACAGCTCAAACGGCCATCCTGACTAGTATCAAACCCTCCCTCGTTACGACCGCGACTGGACTCTCTTCTAATGTTAATGGAAACGCCGAATTTGCAACACCTTCGAAGGAGAAGCCAAATCCTCTCAACATCGTCGCCCGTATGGACAGCGAGGCCAATGGCGGATCCCGAGTTACCTCTGCAGCCGCATCGCCTGCCCCGGAAGGTACAAACACACCAGTCCAGTCAGGACTCTCTGTCTCAGGCGTCAATGGTGTAAACGGCGGCTCCCCAGGTCCCAGTGGTAACGTGTTCGCTTTTGGTGGCTCCCATAACGGTGGAACCCCTGCACCTGCGGGGATGTTCGTCGACCAGCAGGCACGAACGGCGAAAGACTTGGCCATCGAGCGGGATTCTGTGCTGCCTATTGCTCCTCTCGATGCCGCCATCATTACCAGCATAACCCACGCTGCCAAAGGGGACGAGAAGAAAGTCCGGGATTTCCTTGGTGGAATCATGGTCATAGGTGGCGGTGCAAAGACTCCTGGTTTCGTACCCTTCCTCGAAGAGAAATTGAAGAGCAAGAGACCTGACTTGGCTGAGAAAATCCTCGTTGGCACTAGCCCTAGAGAGATGGATGGCCAAGTCGTGGTTTGGAAAGGCGCAAGTGTGTTCGCACGTATGACTTCTCATGAGTGCTGGATCGGACCTCTGGAGTATGAGAGACTGGGAAGCCGTGTTTTATACACCAAGGTTCTATGGAATTATTGAGCGAGCATCTGGCGTTTGGGGCGGAGATGATACCTTACAAAAAAACGGAGTTTTAAAATACAAAGGGGCATCTTACATTTGGTGGCGTTTTTTATTGAGCGGATCAAATGGATGGATGGATACCTTCATGATAACATATTGTAGGATTACAAAACAAACTAAGTCATCGCATTTGATGATGGCAACAAGCTCAAATAGATAAAGCTTGAGTATGGCGGCATAATGGCTAGCTACCTTAGGTAGATCAAGTTACAGAATCGAATTTCTCAAAACTGACATAAGCCATCACGTACTTGAACTCTTTTCTGCATTAAACAGTGCTAAGCCTCCTCGGCCACCTAATAAATAATAGGACGATGCAGGGTCCTCATATCATATTCTAGTTTATGAAACATGGAGGTACGTATGCCAACATCCTTGCATTGTTTATCTTTATCCAAACAAGGCCCCTCTTGCGGCACAGCCTCGAAGGCAACCAGCTCCTCAAGAATCCTCACTTCCCATCTCACACTATCAATAATAACCTCACTTCCCTTGGTGAACCAAATTCAGCGAGTTATAAATACCATATTCTTGTTTCTCCAGATAACGAGAAATCAAAGTTTCCCACGCAACCCATCATCGATCATCCTGCATCCATGGCGTCCTCCTCAGCGCGCTATACCCTTCTGGCCGACGACCAGCGCCCCTCCATCGACTCAACCTACGACGAGGATGAAAGACTCCTCCTCGGCGGCCTCGCAAGCACATCTCCCACCCGGCCTCTCTTCACCAGCTTCCACCCAACGCTCTACACACGCGCCCTCGGACTAATCCTCGCTCTCCCCGCCTTCATAATCTTCATCATCCGCGGGGGACATTTCGCCCCCTCAATCCTCTTCCTCTCCTTTGCCATCGCGCGACAGGTCGTAGTTATAGGCGTGCATTTCGGAAGCCGGATTGTAAGGATCCGTGTGGAGGCTGTGCATCAGAGGTTGAAAGGCGTGTCGGCGGCAACGCAGGAAAAATGGATTCAGAGAATTTTTGGGCTGGTGGTTGATGGGGTAATTTTGGTGGGGATGTTGGTTACATTGAGTTTAAATGCGCATGAGGTTGCGACGTGTCACTATAGTTGTTACTATAGGAGGGGGATGAGGGAGATTGAGCAAGCTGTGATAGTGGGGTTTATTGCGTTGTAAGTTATTTTTCGTATTTCCTGGGCTGAATGATTCCTTGGGTCTGCTGTGGAGGAACATTGCTAATGTAATGCTGGTATAGTGGTTTGCTTCTCATATCCGCTTTTGATTTTGGGAGCCCCAGCGAGGTAACTATGGTGGTTGCCATTGAGAAACCCCGCACGGGACTGCTGAAGTTCTCTTCCAGTCTGTTATACGGCCGGTCAGAAGATTCTGATGTCGATGGTGTGGGTGCTGAGGCTGGCGGGAACGTTCAACGCAAGAATTCTTCCGGAGAGCATATGGTTTGAGTCTCTGTGTTAGGATTTTGGAATAGGATAGCTTTGTTCGGGGTGATTTATTGGGGATGGAGTTTTATCTGAGCGGATATATTGTGGTTTACGGCCTTGGGAATGGCAGTGGCACTCTCGTAGCTAGCAATCCGGAGTACAATTTATTATCACTGCAATTTATTAGTTACTCTGCTCCATAGACACTACAGGAACGAACAAGCAGCTACTTGGACCCCGATACTGGAGCCCTTACTGAATATTAAGCGTAGCCCATCAAGTTGGTTTATACTGAGAGCCTAACCTTAAGCTAGTACTTTTCAACAGGTAAGGCCTACCATCCCCGAACCTCTTGAGGAAGCAATGGGAACGGCAGGAAATCCATGTGCGGGCATCTTTCTGTTAAGCATTTGTCATTCCGTACGAACTTGGATTGACGATAATTCTCAAGGTACATATTTATCTCACACGCCCTTAACCCCTTCCTTCGCCATGACATGCTTACTCGATTTATTTTTACATTTTATATCTAGATGGCAAGCGCTCACAGTTATAGTTGCAATAGTATGGAAGCTATAGTATAGCGCAAGTAGAGTAATGCGAGAAAAGCCCAAATCAGAGCCGCCCATTAGGGAATATAAAGATTGCCCAGAAATTACCCCTCTAATATTAAAAAAACCAGTACCTGTCCTTAATCCATGCGTCTATCTAAACGCAATAGCACCCTCACATATCCGAGATTGACGCATTAGCAATTGAATAATAGGTCAGGGTTCTTGGATAGGTGGTCATGGCTACTGGCGAATATATATACCCTTGCTAATCCGCGATGTGGCGTAGTGTTGCTTCGATGGGGGTTGAAGGGTGAAGATTGTATGAGCATGTGTGAGAGGTCGATTGTTGTAATAGGATGTGGAAGTGTATTGAGGGAGAATATACCTACTGATTGTGATCAACTAGGTCTGGTAGGCAAAGTAGAAGACGGATGGGTTCTGAGACAGATAATTGCTTAGTAGAAGGCCTTTTAACCACGGTGATGATGGTGGGTGTAAACATGCTGTGAATTAAGACGTCAACTGATTAATTTGACGATCATAAATATTTAGATCTGGGATAGAAAATTCAAAATATACAGAACTAGTCAAAGTAGTAAGTGATATTGGGATAATATTCAAGGGGTTTGACCCGCCTAATATATACTTCCGCACACCCAGCCCTGACTCCATTGTCCATCACCCACTAATTAGCCTTCATTCATAACCCATATCATTCTATCAATAGTTTCATCCTCATATCTCATTCCTATCACTCCTTGTCCGGGCCTGCATCCAACAAGACCCAATCCAATCCATAGCTCAAGGACACGGGTGAAGAAAAGGTCCTATAATTATAGAAAAAAACGTCGAAACAACACGCTCAAACGAGCCAACCTAAACCGCGACTCAAATACGCAAAACAAGCAGCGGTAGAAAAATCTTTTCCCAACCCCTGCCCCCAAATCTTTCAGGGCACATTTGTCTAAGGAAATTGTCGTAAAATAATCAGTCATCATGTTGAATCCTCGTGGAACGTGGGTTCCACTATCGCCTTTTTGCATTTGCTCCACATAGGTAATCATATCTTGCCCAGACACCTTTTTAAAGAAAAGAAAAACGCCCTCGGCGCCGTTTGAAAAACGACCTTAAAGCAACGCTAAATCGATGATTTTCCAGAATGGAAAGATGCGGTAGGGTATATAAAAAAATCCGAGGAAAACAATTAGCTGGCCAAGGCGCATAAATACCGTGCCGATATTAACTTTGAGAACGACCTTGTAGCTTGGGACATACTTGTGATGGCCTGCCGGCCAGGACATACGTGAATCTCAGCTAATAGTATAGAGAGTTGGGTATCCCACGATACTGTGAGATCTAGGTGAATGAATGCACTTAATATTTCGAGAAATAGAATGCTTGCACCGCCGATTTAAGATAAAATATTGACGAAAGATGAGTCGGGTATCCGCGAATAGCATTGCCTCATTTGCCCGGTTATGGAGCAATCTGAAAATCACTGCCGAATCTGTAGGTCACAATCATATATTGCGAGTACCAAGTCATGGTTAACTGGAGCGCATGTGGTGCTCTTCTTTCAAGTCGGAGTCGTGGTGACCAAACGAGTTGCCGTCTTGAAGATATTCACCGAAGCTATGACTTGGAGACATTTGATGAGGATGGCCCAAACTACCAGTTCTCAATTGATTACCGAGTGCAGGCCCTGAGTCGTAATGCCTGGGGACCGGTGGTAGCCCGTCATACGCCCTTGGAGGTGCGATGCCCTGTTGAGCATGGGGTCCAGGTTGTAGTGCAGGCAGTTGAACTCCCCCATGCGGTAGTGTAAGTGATGATTCAGGCATGCTCGTAACGTAACAATTTGATGGAAGCGATCCATTGCTGCCCATAGTTGTGCTTGGCCAGCCTCCAGCATACATGTTCTGCTGGGGACTCGTGAAACCTGGACGATAGCCATCTTGAAGCCCTGGGCTATGGGATTGGAATGTGCCCATGGGGCGATGGAACGTCGAATAATAGGGGGGATGGTCTTCGATATGTTGCGGATGTGGAGTATTGCGAACCATCGTTGGATGTGGTCGGGACTGAATTATGTTTTGAGAGTCCGAATCGAACTGGGATTGATGGTGCTGCAAGTTCGGCATCATGGTGGTGGGGGAGACAAGGCTGTCAGGGGTCGTGGATACGTTGGTAAGGGCTACATTGCCCTGTTCATCGTCTTCTTCCTTCAGTCCATCGTCTTCACCATCCGATTCTTCGACCCCAGAAAGTTCACCGCACATAATCGGGATCTCGGTATCGGCATCTGCGATCAAGGTAAGCTTTGGAGTAAAATTAGTGAGAGCGTGGAAGGCTACCAATTTCGCCATTCTTGTAGCGTTCCTCGGCCTTCGCGACTTTGAATATCTCTTTGAGGAAGGGCCTCTTGGCTGCATTTTCGGGATGCGCCTCTTCGGAAAACCAATTCGACATGACCTCCATGGTCACATCTTCCAGCTTCTTTACATTGAGACTAAGTTTCCGCACCGTTGGACATTGGTTCTCTGGACGCTCAACAATCATGCGGAGAATGTGGACTAGGAGCCGAATGCGTTCTGCACGCGTACGTTAATACATGGTCCGTAGTGCCCGTCGAAAAAGCTTACCAGGTTTAAGTAAATGATCTGGCTCCTTGTGCCGAACGGAGTTCTCGCCGGTGGTTGGCGGCCACCACGGTGGAGCTTGCGTATCGCCTTTGATATATGGATGGTGCGTTTGCTTCTTGGGCTCAACCAATTTAACAAATGCCTTCCCCATGACCTTGCATGAAGACTGTTGCATATCCTTAAACCGACCCTTGTAGTACTTCTCGACTTCAGCTGCATCCCCGATGACGAGAGGTTGGAATTTCTGGGCAGGGACTGGAATAGGAGCATCATTATCAGGGTGATGAGTTCGCTTCCTTTTACCCCCTATCATATCTTGACCTGGCCCTTGGGCTCTCGATTGACGAGGGCGGTAAAGACGTCCCATATCGGACGATGACTCTCCTCCACTGCTGGACTGTCTCCGGTACCCATTGGCACTATCAACGTCGAATTCACCATACATGCTCTCTTGACTATAGGCTACGAGGGAACTAGTTAACAAGCCGCCGATATATAGTAAACGAGATTTCTGACGCACCTGAGGTCGGATACGATCTATCTGCACCGGCCTTCCGCGTATGATCATGGAACAGGCGTATGTAACTTTCTGGGAACAGCTTCTGGTGATATGGTTTCAAAGAAGTTGAGGTGTATGTTCTTGTTTCTCCATTCTCAAGCTTCACAACGAGAACGAAGTCTTTCACGGGAACTTGAGCACCTTCTCTCAATGCGGTCTCGATCAGCTTGCAATAAATTAGTTCGATCACTCTGAAAGCTAGGAAGAGAAACCAACCATAGGATAGCTAGGATTAAGGGGCGCCGAGTATCTCGTTTCTGGCGGGATCTCCATATAAGGTCTTTCATTGCGAGTCCAGCCATCCCTGGTGGGGTGGAACTCGCCTTGTAGTAAGGAGTTCTCACGTCCTATGTTGACCATGCTGGGCGATGAGAGACAGGTAAGGAGATACTAGAGATACAAAGACTCTTCAGTGCGGGGCCGATGTACAAATCGAGCTGTCGTTTTGAGAATATATTTTTGCGAGATGAAATTGTTTATCAAATAGATTGATCAGGGCTAATTGTATCAACCCGACCGATTGGGAATGCAAGGCTCGTCGAGTGTGTGTGGGGACTGACACTTATATCCGATCGCTGCACACAAGACAAGTAGCTTGAGCGTGGCTGAGATGCACTGGGGTGGAACAAGCGGACAAGTTTTAGGAGGGAAAAGAAAATAGAAGAACAGGTGCAGCGCCGTGATGGGTAGGGCGGTATCGAACGTTTCTTTTTAGAGAAGGGTGGATCATGCGTTAGCTGGCTTTTGAAGTGCTCTGGCGGCCTTGTTGTGGTGGGCGTTTGCTCAAGATGAAGGAGCCCCGGGTGGTAGTTAGATGCCGTGGGAGTAGTGGTACAAGTGATCCAGGAGGTCGAATACGTGCAGCTAAGCGGCGGCGGCGGGGGGGGGGACTGTGCGGAGAAGCTGGGAAAGCTGGGAAGCTTACAGTATTATTAGCTATTGATTGCGGCGTGAGGCGTTGATGGTGGAAGGCTTGTCAGCATTGCAGCAAGCATGAGACCTGGACGAAGCCGACCGAGATCCTAATGAGCCCTCCCTCCCGAGACGTCACCCGTGTGTGCCGATTGGATCGGGGTTCTCCCTCGCAGAAACGGGAGTAATAAGATGAAGGCGGCGAGGTGGAGATGCCAGTTGCAACGACGCCGTTAACTCTGTTTGGCAGTGTGTTGTTTGTGTAGCTCTCTGTTGACAGGCTGGGCTGGAGATGTTGGGACCTGTTGGACCTGTGCGAGGTGCCCTTTTGTGTTTGATTGCCCTCTACTGCCCCAGAATTATACACATTCCCGAGCAGGAACGGGTATAAGACATCCGCCGCTATTATTAACTGTCTTTGATCGGCAGCCGGCAGAACTCGAGGGGGAGCTCGAGACTAGGCTGACAGGATTGGTACGATGGGACGGCCTCGCACTGCTGGATCACTGAGCAACGTTTCGAGCTGGCGGATGAGGCGAACCACAGACGCCAGCAAAGGGTGGAACAGGTAATTTGGGAAATTCCCGCGGTATCGGCGAGGGTTGAGACCTATATCCTAGGTTCGTGGACGAGGGGGTAGAGGGCGGAGGGGTTGGCGAGTCTTGGAGGTAAATAATGTCACACGAAACACATGGTATCCAAAACGCTCTCTCGTCGGGGGGTCTGAAAAGCAGGTCTCTCCCGTATTCAGATGGGGGGCGATGGACGAGGGCAGAGGGTGCTGCTGCGCTGCACGAAAAGATATAGAAAATTCACCGGCCCGCTTTAGCAGCACATCCCCGCGCAAATCGTGGAGGGTGTGGCAGAAGGTTGCAATGCTGAGCAAGGTTGGCAAGGTGGTAGTAAGGCTCAGAAGAAACAATATAAACGAGGGGTTGAGCTGCGTTGGACCCCGTCCTGGCGCTGTGCATCCTCTGCTGCCGTGACGCGATATGCAATGAGCGATTGCATGACGGGACCAAGTCCCGGTTCTTGCTCGTGCTCGTGGCAATAGTAGCGTTCTTGGGGCAGAGACACAGAGAACCCGGGAGAAAGATAGCGGTCAAGGCCGGTGTTCGAGATCAAAGCAGAGGTATTAGGTTATAGGCCAGGCCAGGGCAAGGCAGGGCAAGGCAAGAGACTCGAGAGACAGACAACAACAAGGAGCCATCTGCAGCGGACTGAGTGCAGATGGCAGACACTAACTGGCCCCGAAGTCCAACGCACCCTGTCAGCCCGTCCAGCGTACTGCGTATTGCGTACTCCACCGAGCAGAAGCGTTTGAAGCAGCGATGGGCAATAATTTACCAGTCCAGATGGCTGACGACACGCAAACATGCTTCCCACCAGTAACAGTAACCGTAAGCCTGGAGAGCTTGCGGTTGGCGCGTCTTTTGCGGACGCAAAACACAGGAGTATCAGTACTTCGTACGCTGCGGCAGGCCAGCAGGGAGGGAGAAAGCCTCATCGACGCCCACCCTGGCTGCCATCAGGGAGGGGGGCCGATCAGTAACGGTTCCTGGCGAGACACGCCCTGGACTGTGGACTCTGGAGGTCCTGGAGCCCTTGGAGCCCACTGTCGCGCCCTTGAATTGGGCGGCGCTGCATCCGCTCCCGATGGATGGGAGATCGAGGGAGATCGCGAGGGCACAGTGGCCAGAGACAGAGAGAGTAGAGAGAGACAAAACGACGATTATCAGGAAATAGCGAAGAGAGAAGATGTTCTGCGCATTTGTCGCGGTTTCAAATAAGCCGTACGTACACTCAGGAAGCCGATATAATTAATTGTGGCCCTTAGCCCGTTCGTTATTATTCAGTCCTTGTTCCCCCTGAGCTCCGCCATGCTCGCCTCCGCCTTGGCCGGTGATCTCGCCCTCCTCGTGTGAGTTCGTTTGCGGGCAAAGAAAGCATTTAGCAGCACCGTCTATCTATCTCTGTTCCCAACGCTCCCCAAAGCTCCCCATCATTCAGCGTCTCGCCGTGGCGGTGGCTGTCGCCGCTCGGCCGCGGGGCCGCGAGTATGAAAGGGGCCCCCAGCCAGGGCGTTTGGTATTCGAGTTCTTCGTACTTCGTACCTGTACATAGTACGTACAGAGTATCGTAGTATACAGGACGAACCTCGTAACTCGATGCTGTCGACCGCGGACGCTGGGGGCCACTCGGTCGTGGGTCTAATCCGGAGCCCAAAGCCCATACGACAGTGCTATTTGCGGCGGGGATGCAGCCGGCGGGGAGCCAACCAGGCACTATGGGTGATAGCATACTATACTCCGTACGAAGTATAGTCTCGTCGTCTCGTCGTCTCATCGTCCCATCATCTCACCATCCCGTCGTAGGCACAGGCTCCAGGAGACACGACGCGCATGGCATCGCAGCGCATGGCATGGAAAGGCGTGGGCGGGCGTGGGGGCTGCTATCCTGTCGACACGTCAGGCTGGGGAACTTGTAATAAGAAAGATCGCTCTCGACCCTCCAGGCGACTTACTGGCACCTTTGTCTGGAACAATTTCGGTCTGTGAGCTGTAATAACACCACGGCTCCGTACAATAACAATATTAAAATCCGGAAAGCACGGCTTCACCCTGGAGTAGCAGTCGCAGGAGTAGTAATAATACAAAATGGCATATTGGTCGCGTCTCGAGGAGTCTTGTGGCAATGGACTTTTTGGAGCGGTGTTTAGCGGGTGGTTGAATAGTGATCGGGCGTTGTCGTACAGCACCCAAATCGCTATGGACGTGGTGTTTTCCGTGTGGTATTCTCCCCGACTACACCATTGGGCGTCGCGGGTTGCAAGTCGCACAAACATTCTTCATTCTTGGTACTGGAACTGGGTCAGGAAACCTACACTGCTCTTCTTCCGGCATGTCCCGTTGATGCTGGCTCAAGTATGTGCTACGTACGAGCCTCGGAGCGCATACCGCGGCAGGTGCCAAACTCCAGGACATGGCATGGTACTATCTACGGAGTATGGTGCTATAGGTACGTTATATAGAGTATCCAGCAGCATAGGAAAGGGGCAACGAGCTACGACCATGAGTTTGGGGTTGAGTTTGAGTTTGAGTTAGAGTTTAGCACCTGAAAGCTAAAGAAGTTTGAAGCCACATCCCCAGGTCCAAGTCTTCATTCCCACCCTCATCCTCACTCTCGTCACCATTGCCATCGCCATCACTGATAATTCTAGATCTCGAGAGCTCTCAAACACCCCCCACCGTCAGACGGTTGTGAGGTGCCGCAGGGCAGAGAACCGCGCCGTCCTCTTGCTTGTAGGATCAAGCTTGGGATATTCAATCTTCGGGCCCTGTTGTTGAATCCCAGCCCCAACGTAGCATCCTCCGTCAAATATTCCGGCTCCCAGACGAATCCAACGATGGTAGCGATCCTCCAGGATTATTTTCTACTAGCCGGTCTCGCATCACGCTCAAGCATCCCACCTGTAACCGGGACGTCTTCTCAAAATATTTTTTTACGGGTTGGCGTTTGATGGAGCTGGTACCGTGACTGATCGTCGTCTTGTCGGGGCTAGGCGCCGGAGGTGCTCCTGCGTATAGACTACACTTGTCGTGAACAAAGTATCCTCCGAATCTCCGATTTCCAAACAATTGGACCTAGGGACATCACCGCTCTAGGAGGTATAGTACTTCGTACCGCTACGGGATATTCCGTTTAATTCAGGTTTGTCCACCACTCCCACACACTCGTAACTGGAAGTTGACAACTTATCTAGGTCTCGGATATTTTCGGCATACTTCCCTAAGCATCATACTTCCTTGTTATGGTTGAGCGAGCCGACTGATACAACGACTCTACTACTGTAGCTCGAGTGGCGACAATGTCTTGCTATCCCCACGAATGTTTCGAAGCCTTGTTTCGGAATCCGTCATCTAGATGTGCTTACTCAATTTTTAGGTACCATTCCTATTTTTGGCCAGTTCTCGACTGTGGTAAACTTGCGCTGGCACCACAGTAGATTGGGTACCGTACCATGATCCGTGTCGCTGGTCGCCGGTCAGTGTTGGGCTTGCATCGAGAAGTCCGAGAAGTCGCCATAGATGGTATCACACGACGAGATCTTCCAGATTATCTTTAGGGCCCTACCCGCCTTTACCATTGGAATTCCGAATCCAGCCCCGTTAAGAGTCAAGATACTTTTTGGTGTGCTCGTATAGGCCGGGCAGTGTAACGTGCCTGCACTGAGATGGTGGTGCACCGAAGATACGGCATCACCTTGTACTGCGTACAGAGGGATGGACCCCGACGCATGCCGCCTGGTTGAGCATCATGTCAGTACATGGAGGACTGGTAAGCAGTAGTGATTCTCCCATATGCACATGCACATCCATACCCCTATTCTATTCAAGGATGAACATCCGCGCTGGATATACTTCAGTCACGCGTGTCTATATGCAGCTATTTGCAGTGATACTTCGTACTCACTTCGCACATCTCGCCGCCCGCTTCGCACTATTACCTGCGCCGGTTGTCTCGCGTGGGCTCCGCGCCATAGAGCGGCGGTCCTTCTGGCCGCAACGGGCGCAACCTTATGTCGCACAACACACCACAGCGCAACTGAGAGTACGGTGGCGGGCGAGGGATATTTCTTCCCCGGGCCAATAACAATGCCAAATGCCAATCCTTCCGCAATTTATGGATCCCCCGCCATACGGACGCTACCCGCTGGGCTGGCTGGCGTTGGGCTTGCTGCGTTGGCCGCGTGCAGGTTGATGTGAAGATTGTTAGCGTGTGTAGAATGTCCATGTAGATGTACATAAGATCCAACAGAGGATGTACTATGCGGTGCTAGCACTATACAGTAATACTCGAGTACATCAATCACACTCTCCCTGTCTCCCTGTCGCGACCAGTCACTTCTCATATCAGCCGCCTCCCAGCGGGTCGGATACCAGATCTCCAATCCCTGTCTCGGGCTAGGATCTCGCTGCCGTCGGGAAGTGGCCGACTCGGCATGCGCCAATGGCGGCACGGCTCAGCCAATCGACCCTAATCCACGGCGCGGCCCTTCTGGCCCGCGGGCAAGCGGGCCGGCGGTCTCGGCTCGGCGCTCGGGCGTTCCAGGAGAGGGAGTGGGAGAGGACAAGGACGAGGAAGAGGGCGAGGGAGAGACATAAAGGCTGCTCCGTGTATATACGGAGGTCCATACGGAAGTTCTGCATAAGGTGGGTACATACGGCGCAGACTCCGTTATAGATACATAAAGCCACCAACAACCGGCTACCACCACCATCGCAAGGGCTGCGACAAGGGGCAGCGTACGGTACGGACGAGGCATGCGGTGCGATAGAGGATGATGCCTTCCGTACGTGGCATTGCAAGCATGTATTTCCATATCGGTAGGCGGGGTTATCTTTCGTGCTAAGTTGTTTCCCCAGCGGGTGTACTTCGTATAAAGCAAGGGACTTCTCACCAAATCAATCCAAATTGTACTCTACTTGACCGTCCACGGCCCTAATCCTCGATATGGCGTGCGCCCCGAAAAAGATAAAAAGAAATAAGGCTTAGGACCTGCAGTGTATTCCTCCTTAGGTGAGTTTGACGTACAAAACCGGCCACGTGCAGAAGGGAGGCTAATCGAAATGCAGCCCTAGAGGTCATCGAACCTGCTTTCCTGCTTGTTTCTTGTTTCCTGTTTCTTGACGAAACAGTTCGCAGCCACCAGATACTGCGGAGAAATCCACGCCTATCATAAAGGAGTGGAGAACTTCGAAGGCGGCTCATGGCTTCGCTGCTGTCGAAATATGTTTGCCCGTCTAGGTTCTTCCCGCCCGGATGCAGGGCCGTTCCCTGGAGATGCCGCTGTTGATCTTGTTCTGCTGCAGAAAACGCGTCGTACGCCCGCATCCTGGGTGGCGCCTAACAAGACTTGTGACGATAACGATGTTGTCTGGAGTCGCTGGTACCCTGGCATACAACGCTCAGTCTGTAAGACATCCTGCCATTGCACCAATCAATCCTCACTATCCCGTCCGCAGTAACCTTCCCAGCCAAAGACTTTGGTCAAACCAGAAACCTACACATCATTGCCCAATAGTTACGAATCCACCTCGAGCCTCCAAGAACGGAAACCATTTCCCCGGCGCCTAGATTCCTTGATATAACAGCGCTTGTTTAGTGGTGTGTGCGGAACGGGGGCCGCTTGAGGCAGCTAGTGCTTCCTTCGCCGTTTGTAGGTACACAAGATACATACATGTACAACCCCAGCCACGCGGAGTACGTTACGCAAGGTCTCGGATCGTCGAGGCCGGGGCCGAAACCATGATGATCTTAGACATGTCTTGGGTTTATGGACCAGGCTCATACAGCCCCCTACGTCCAAGAATCTGGACTCGCAACTCTCTGAATCACCTCATTTCATTTCACTATTCACGGAGTATTCCTGGGCCGGAGCAAGGATCTAGAACAGCACGCCAATGTTTAATAACCTAATTCTCACAGTATGGGCAGTAGTGCGACATATCCCAAATGAATTGATGGGCCTGATGACGTTGAGCACTTCCGGGTTCTGCGGGCATGTAACGCTAGATCGACATCCCATCCGAGTCAAATCCTACTCTTATGCTATGCCACGAGTCGTGGATCTCTGAGGCTATCCTCCATTTTAGTAAACAAGCCTCGGTCCCTTATTTTCAGCTGCAAATTCCACCCGTGTTAATTAGTTTGCCACCTCCTGGATTTCACACTAGCGCCTAAGCTAAAATAGATACCAATATATCCCTACCCAGAACCAAGTTTCCAACCTGGTTATTATTTCTTTTCCCTAAAATTAATAGAAGGGAGCAGCAAATCAATTCAGTAGAGGCTGACAGTCATATGGTATCACTGGTTACACACACCTGGAGTGGCAAAGTTTATATAACCTGTTGGCCCATTTCAAGAAAACCAAGACATAAAGATTCTCATTCATATCGAATCAGTGCTTACTTTGTACACACCTGGTCGAAATATAGCTTCATTTCCTTATATGCCATTTATTTAACCTTCCAATGTCTATCTCTCTCTAAGTTGCAACTGGGGATCCTGCATATCCAAAACTACAGCCCTACGTAATCCTACATTAGCACAAAAAGCAAGGAAAGAGGAGATTCTTATAGCATCTTGGAGAAATCATTGTGATTTTATTGTTTATGTGTTTATTCTGTCGATCATTCAATTTTAATTTTATTAGGCTACAAGCTATGGCAATAGGTATTTGGCGCATGATTGGTATTTGGACCAAAAACGAACGCCAAACCCCAATTCACTTTTTATCCACCCAATTGTACATCCGTAAAGCAGCTCAAATGGTGTCACCTCATCGGATAACAATGAGGGGTACAAACACCTCGATACTATCTAGAACCGTCCAGCCCGGCCTCCTTAGCCAGCTTCCAAAACAAACTCTTCTCCTTCATCTCGAGCAGATTCTTCGGCGTATCAAATTCCATCACCTTGCCCTGCTCCAGGACTACAATGCGATCCGAGTCCATAATGGTATTGATGCGATGAGCGATGGTGATGATGGTGCGGTTGGAGAATAGGGGGGAGCGAAGCGTTGTTTGGAGGAGAGCATCGGTTTCTACGTCCACTGCGGCCGTGGCTTCGTCAAGGACAAGGATGTTTGAGGGTGTTAGGAGCGCCCTTGCTAGGGAGACGAGCTGACGTTGGCCTTGGGAGAGATTAGAGCCACTATACGGGTGAGGGTTGTGTCAGTAAGGTTGTGGAGTTTTAGCTGCGAGGTGGTGCATATGTAAGGGGAAGCGGGAAGTAGATAGGAGCGGCGCATGCCTTGCTCCGAAGCAGCTGAAGGGGGAAGTGGGGCTTGTCTCAAAGGGTATGTCTCAACGCGATAGTGCTGGCAATGTGTGATAGGAGGTAGGTAGGCGGAATAGAAACGTACCCTTCATGGATTTTGGCTTCGAGACCGCCATTCATGCTCGCAACGTGGTCCTTCAACCTAGCATGTTCTAAACCATCATTAGTACAAGTGCTGCTGTATGTGGCACCGTTTGCGGTAGCTGATCGCTCATTTTCACAAGCATTATGCCCGTCAACAAGCGGGGGAAGCTGCCAGGGAACCAATGTACTTACCAAGTACGCTCCATAACTCAGTGTCATCATGAACATGGCCAGGATCAAGATTATCTCTAACCGTGCCTTCAAACAGAGCCGCATCTTGTGGAATAATTGCTAATCTTCGCCTCAAATCTAGTAGCCCTATGGTTGATGTATTTAACGAGTCGATGCTTATGTTACCTTCAGCTGCCTCAATGATGCGGAATAGGGCAAGTGTTAGTGAGGATTTCCCAGCTCCAGTTCGCCCAACCACACCTATCTTCTCGTGAGGTTTGATATCGAGATCGATGTTATTGAGCACCAGGGGTAATCCTTCTCGGTATCGGGTGCTATAGTTATTGAACTGGACGGAGCCGGCAGCTGGCCAGCTGACTGCGGGGCGGTGCCGAGGAATAACCTCGGGTGCTTCGCTAGGCAGCCGTGCATATTCCAGAACACGTTCCACGGATACAATGTTGGTCTCGACTTCTACGGTCTGCCTAACAATCCAATTCAAAGACTGGGTGATTTGAAGAGCGTATGACATCGCCAGTCCAACCATACTAGCAGAAAGTTTGCTGCCCGAGGAGACAGATACAATGGCAAATCCTGCGGCACTGAGAATAATGATCGAGCCTAGGAACTCGAGACGCACAGCCAGCCATCTATTACAGGAGTCAGAAATACTTCCAAACCCAAGTAGCGCCGAAACGGAACGCAGAAGACTTGCCTATTTGCATTTATAGAAGGGAAATATGCACGCAAATTGGCATCTACCTTCCATTCATTCTCCATGGCAAAACGAGCCTGTTGACGGTATGCCCGGATGGTGGTAATGCCGCCAAGGGACTCTTGGAAATGGGCATAAATTGGGCTTCGACTAACAGAGTCTAGTCGCTTCAGCTCTCGAGACGTTCGCAAATAGTAGCGTTGAACCCAGTAATAGACACCAGATAATGGGATAATTAAGGCGACGAAGGCTGGGGTTGACGCCGAAATCACAACCAACGTGAAAATTGCGCGGGCGCTATTAACGAATAGCATGTTGAATGTCCTTGCAAGCACCTAGCAATCTCCGCATTAGTTCAGCCGTATCGACGGACAATGTGGGGTTGGATATGTCAAGGACTTACCTCGTCGACACGGTAAATATCGCTATTTGCAAAGCGATTGGGTCAGTAAAACAGCAATCAAAAAGGGGCTCGGGTGTCATGTTACACAACATGCACTCGACAAACCAGGACCCGGGGTACATAGTGCAGAATCTGTGCCCCAAGATGGATGGACGGAGGGTTCGGGACCACTTGGTCCCTGTAGCGATGTGATTCGGCCAATATCGATAATATCGCAGTTTGAGTTTGAATGGCAATGCACCGTCCCCGCACTTGATCGGGCGACGAAGATTCGAGATCAGCAGATCAGATCTCGACCACAAATCAAGAAATAGGAGCATAAGACATGAGATATTGCAAGGAGACATACCTTGAGAATCTGTTTAGGATGCGGCCGGCTGGGGTACTGATATCTCGTCAGTAGGGTACAGATTCGAACATAATAGGCAGCGGCCACTCACGTTTCAAAGAAGCTCATAGGCGACCTGAAGATGGCCAAAGCCATTCTTTCATGGAGCTTTCTAGATGCCTATTGTGGAAGGGACACATTAGCATCCGTATAATCCAGGAATCCAATCACACAATTCACTCACCTCAATAGAACAGAATATCCACAGGATCAAGGTCTGGATAAAAACAAGAAGTGCGCCACCGATGCCGAAAGCAAAGAAGACCCCGATGTATTTGCCAACGTTAGGGTTTCGACCTTCCTTGCCGTTGATCTCAGCCCATTCCTTCAACCAGAAATTCGACCCTAAAATCTGGTTAGCATTATATTTCGACGGTTAGAGAATCTTGGGAAACGGGAACGTATGCAGGAATCTCGGATGGGCGGGCTCAGACGACGACTTACCAACTTGCGCTGTTTGGCCGCCGAGTAACATCAACGCGTATATGGCAACAGCAAGGAGGTTGCTAGTTTTAGCATATTCAGAGTATACTATGAGCAGTTAGCAAGGCATGAATGATAGATTGCCGATTGCAATTTCACAGGTGACGCAAGTGACGGGAATCCTTACCATCCCATTTGACCTTTCCTTGCTCGGAGAACTCCTTATTCTGTTTCGATTTCACGTTCCCATTCTCTTCATCGCGAAGCTTGCCTCGAGGTCCCTTGAAGCTTGCAGCACTCGCGCGTCTCAGGCTGTCAGTGCGCGCCTTCCGCTTCCTAGCATCAGATGAGGGTTGGATGGGTTGTAGTTGGGTTAGGTGTTCTTGAGCTTCTTCCCGTTCTTCTTCCTTTTCATGATCATCAATTGCACTTTCTATATCGATCATCGTGGATGAGTCGCTCGCGACTCCCTCTGATTCGCCAGAGTTGTCCTGACTTCCGACCGTCTTCATGAGGGTTGATATTTCACCTTTCATCGCCATGAGTTGGTCGTACGTGCCACGTTCAATGACCTTCCCATCTCGAAGCAAACATATGAAGTTCGCCTCCATCAAAACAGGGATAGAATTGGTGGCCAAGATTCTAGTTTTGCCGCTTAGTAACCCATTTGGTCCTAGGACATTCTCGATCAGATGTCTTCCAACGTGTTGGTCAACTGCTGATAAGCAATCGTCAAGCAGGTAGATGTCGGCCCTTGCATAGACAGCTCTTGCCAATGTTAATCGTGCCTTCTGACCGCCGCTCAGCGAAATGCCACGCTCCCCAACTTCAGTCTCATCTCCATCAGGTAATTGAGCGAAGTCTTCTAGTAAAGCACAAGCCTTAACAGTTTTGTCATAAAAGATGGGATCGTACTTGTGACCAAACAAGATATTCTCTTTGACGCTAGCATTCATAACCCAAGACTGCTGGGCAACGTATGCAGTTGATCCGTGAACCACAACTTGCCCCTTCACCTTCCATAGGTCTCCAAGCATAGCTTGAAGGAATGAGGACTTGCCGGCGCCAACCCGCCCAACGATACATGAGAGCTCGCCTTTTGCGGCGGTGAAATTGATATCTTCTAGCGCGTTTCGTCCAGCGTGACGGTCCCAAGAAAAGGTGCCATCCCGGACAGACAGAGACTCCTCGCCATCCTCATCCACGGGGCCCTTCAGAATAACTGCATCAGGTTGGAGTTCCTCCGCGGCAAGGAATGCGGTCATACGCCCCACCGCAACCGAAGCTTCGATGATGGAGGTGATAACCATAGGCAATATTGCCAAGGGGAACGTGAGCAAATTGAACAGGGTCAGGGCAGGGAAAACAATCTCCGTAGTCAACGGCGTATCCTTCGTCAGAACAAACACGGTAAAGGTTGAGCATGATACCAAGAAAGGGGTAGTGGACCAGGTGAAGTTAGCAACAGCTTGACCAGCGCCAATCTTTCGGAGTGTCTTCAACTCCCGATCATTTCGAATGTAGTTGAGCTTCTGCATAAATGCACTACCCCAAGCGTACAATTTGATGCTCTTCATGTTGTTGATGATCTCGGCAATAAGTCTTGTTCGAGAATCCTTATTCTTCATTTGCTCTTTCTGTAACCTCTTCATCATTCGTGCAATGATCCCATTAATAGGAATCATGAAGATCATCGCGCCCACTCCCGCCAGCATGGACAATCCGACAAGTTGATACAAGCTGATCATGCAAAGGGTAATCTGGTAGGGCGCGGACCACAACTGTTGGCCATACTGGGTCAGGTCCTGGAGACGCTGTGTATCCACCGCCATGTAATTAACAATATCGCCTGTCGACTTAGCAGCCCTGCCTTCATTGGACAGTTTGAGAGATTTGGAATAGATTGCTGAAGTGAGAGACGTCTTGATACGCATGCCAGTCTCAAAGGCCCGCTGGAAGTATTGATGCAGTGCTGTAGTCTGGCCTACAGAGACAGCAAACATACCTAGTGCAATAGCAGCACCTCTAATGACGGGCTGGGGGTTTTCAGAGCGGTAGGAGTCCACCCAGCTGATGAGAAGCCTGAGCAACTGAGGCTGGATGAAAGCTAAGGTATCCGAGGCGATTTTGAAGAGAGAACCGCGGAAATATGGGCCAGAAAACGCCCGGAAGATAGCCATCCAGAGGGACGGGCTTTTCTTATGGTCCAGTTCGTACTCCCACGCTTTCTGGAAAGCCCCTCCTGTCGCCTTGGTTGTGTCTCTCTTTGCCAGATTCCAGAGATCATCCTCAGTCAAAAACTTCTTATACCCTCGCTTCATCATAGGTGTCATCCAGCTGAATGTGAGGATAGAGAAGACGGTTGCATATTCAACAGGGCATTCATCATCATCCTCAAGAGCATGGTAAGTACTCGTCTTCTTTGACACTAGCCATTCCAAACCAAACTCCATCCATGACAGTCCAAATCCAACGCAGTATGCAATGAAGTATGTCAGACTTTTGTGGTATATTTGTTGCGAGATGAGACTTCGGAGCTTGACGCTGTATGCGGTGAGGAGCAAGAGCCAGTAAAAGAGCACTACTCCATTAGGATTCCGCAGCCTACTATGCTCAAGCCATTGGATAGTAAAGATCACACCCAAGGATACAATCGTAAGGAAGCTACTCCACACTCGAAAGTCACCGGCCCATACATCGCGGTAAGTGAGGATCTGGACGACGAGCTGGATAACTACAGATATAGCAATCGCGATAATAAGTGCCTGTTCATAATCCTACGTCAGCAATATCCTCACAACTAGGTGCCATTCGATCCAATATTCTATACTCTCAAGCCAAGAGGGGCAGTGAATTCATACCTGTTTGGTCCAGAAGTGCCAATCCTTCGCTATCACAAACTTATGCTTCCTCCTGGTCAACCACCAGACCGCAATCGCGCCGCCAAGTATACCAAATGCAGCTACACTTGCTACCCAGACGTCCATAAAGCATGGCGTAAAATCATATCGATGGGGGGCCAGTGGGCCCCATCCCTCTTTGTTCGCGCATAAAGGCTGCCTACGAGAGCTTTCTGCGGAGAGGTATCCGGATCCAATCTGGAATGGAGAGGCAGGATGGTAGCCTGTGAAGGATCCTGTCGAATAGAGGGGCTTTTGCGAGGAGCTGCCCATGGCGGATGGCTGCGGATTTTGCTGTAGATGCTTGCAGTATTCGGCTCTGGCGAGCTTCTCGACGCTCCAGGGAGATGGAGCTGGTCAACCCAGGTTTGTCTCCCAGTGGAAACCGCGCGGTTGAGCAATGAAATAGAAACAAATCGGATCGACTATTTAGAGGGCATGGAGACGATATAGCGAGTAAGATATCGTATCTACCCGGCAAGAATGAGCGGAAGGAAAGGGAATGTTTTTTGAGGTGAGCGATTGCGGCGTCATGACTGGTAGGCTCGGAATTAAACTCTCGTCCACCGCCTCGCGCCGTATGACAAAGCTTCTGCCTCGCTATCCCTGCTTCTGCTGGCTTTTGATTACACATCAGCGACCTCTACGGATAATATAATTCCGCCCTTTCTCCTAGAGGGGGATTAAATGGCTAAAGTAATAATAAACATTCCCATTGAATACCCTTAGTGCTACCACTGCATTACCTACAACTTGGCTGTGGGTAGTATCCATCATGCTATTGGGCAGACATCGCCACCCAAGCTTTGCAAGCCTCTTCATTCATTGTCACCCTGAGCTTTTATATTTCCCCGTCTTACTGTCATTATAAATAAAGCCTCGGTCTCTGCCCCTTGAAACTTAAAAGGTTGATGTTCCTGTCATTCTTCGCACACGAACAGGGTCGTCACTCGCTGCATATTCACTAACAACATAAGGTAGGTAGGGAGGGACTTGACAGCAAATAATGTCTCGATTTGCTAGGGATCCAACCTACGAAGCTCTTTCAAGTGCAGCAAAGTTGTGCGTAAAGAAAACCCTCCCCCATCTTTTCTATCCGGCGCATTGGCCATCATCAAAAGTTCCCTCCCGCCCATTCTGTGCTGGCCAAGCAAAATTACAAAGGAAAGGAGCCGGCCCAAGATGCCGACATCTACCAGTAATACCCCTGGATAATTGCCAATTAGAAACTGTAACATTGAAAAGTCCATACATGAAGTGGTAGGGACAAGCAAAAGCCGTCAGCCTGCCGGGATATCATCCTATCGAAGTCGTTAAACACCGCAGATGATGCCGTGAGAATTGCCGCCCATCGACCAGATAAAAAGAAAAACCGCTAGTTCTCATCGGATGCAGAGGCACCAGCTTCTTCCTTCTTTGGAGCCAATCCCGCACTCTGGCATGTCCGTTTCCATGTCTCTACCTCACGCCACGCTCGCTCGCATTCGGCCTTCAACTTGTCGTTACTGGCGCTAAGCTCGGCGATGGCCTGCTCCGTGAGAAGTTTCTCCAAGGTCCATTTCTCGATGTTCTGCGTCTCATTGTCCTTCAGTTGAGTGATGAACGAGACGGCACGTTGCAAGATAGATCCTTTATTCTTCTCGCACCCGGGGACGATCTTTGCCAGCTCGTTGATACCCTCATTGATCGTTTCTCGGCGCCGCCGCTCAACTAAAATCATGTTAGCCCGTGAGCTAAAGGTAACTTAACTCTACTACTTACCCTCCTTATGATTGTCTTTTCGGACCTTATGCCACTCTTCCGAACCGACTGCAAGCTTGGCCCGGGGTGCTGGTTGGGTATTGTCTACGTAACTATCTTGACCTTGCTGACTATTGTCCATGAACGAAGACTCCTGATTGCGGTCGGTATCAGAACCCTGGGTGGCTCCAAATGAGACATCCGTGGGCTGCGGGATGGTGATAGTTGGGAATATACCAGCGAGGGCCGCCGCGGCGGTGGAAGATGCATGTTCAGCGGAGCCGTTTTGGTTGTCGGCGCCGCCATGATGGTGAAGACCGCTGTAATCTTGCAAAGCTTCAACCGACGCATCTTGGCCATGGCCGGATTGGTCAGCGCCCGTATTTGAGTTGGGGGAGACACGTTTATTGAATCGTCTCGCGTCATCAGCTGATTCCGACTCCCGCTTCCGCTTGTTGGCAGAGCTGATAAGATGGCTCTCCATAACGTTCTCCTCCCGCATCGCATTCGCGACCTCCTGGAGGCCGGATTGCTCGAGGTCTAGTTGTTCAGCCATTTGAACTTGTGTATTGGAGGCTGCTTGTCGCAGATGACCTGGAAGGGGTAAACAAGTAGATTTAATGTTCTGACGTGTTCGGCCGAACTTGCACAAGTGCTACCAGCTAGAGTACTGGGCTCCTGATTTAGTTGACAGATGCTCTCAAAACGATCTGCTGCAGTAGTTTGCCCAAGTATTCCCGAAACGGGCAGTTTTTGTGGCTTCTAAAGTCACACCTACAAGGTCAGCACGTGTCATTGCAGTCGAGGTAGGACATTAAATTGGACAAGTTACGAGATGTAAAAAGGGATGACGGCCGTTGATTTCGACGCCTTGTTGCTGAGCGGGCACTACCAACAGCTCCAAGGGTCGCGCGCAAATGGCTATTTTTGATCGAGAATCGCGCATCGAGCATTGAGAATTTGCTAAGCCTCAAACATCGAAGCAGAAATAGGAGATCGCGGTAAATGTTTTGTTCTGGGGGCTGAGAGCGGTATCACAAGCGGAGGGAAGAAGCAGTTCCTGTGCTTGCAGGCCAGTAACAAGAAGCGAAGCGCACCAGCGCTCCACCAACGACAAAACGCCGTGGAGTCGAGCACTGAATCACCTAACAAGGGATCGTGACCTGTCTGGGAAATCGCGTGGGGATGGCCCACTGCAATTTGCCATCCATGGTTTCACGAATGTGTGTTTTAATGTAGCATTGGGGAGGAAAACAAAAGGCAAACAGCTTTAAACGCGAACATGCCGATAAGACACCCAAGGGCGACGACTCGACAAGTTGCCAGGCGAAGACCCCGCGGAAAGTGGCTGGGGAAAATGCCAAAGCCAAAGCGAGGAATTAAAGTTGACACGCGTGATGGTAACTGTGTGGCGCGCTTGGGGAAAGGAGAGAGCAGAAAGAGCAACGGGAATCAGGCATAAGGCATACCTTTTTAATCGCTATCTCCTGATTAGACTCGAGGCCGCTTGGGTGTGATGATGTGTGATGGGCTTCCGAGGCGAGGCGACGCGACCGGCACAACGACAATATATGGCCACCGCCGCGCGCAATAGGTTGATTCGTTGGACGGATATTGCGTGTCGCAATCTCAGGATTAATCCTCAGACAGATCCAACACAGCTATTCACCTGTTAGCGGTCGGGGGTTCTTGTATGGGCGATGCGATGATCGCGGAAGTCTGCTGACTTGGGGATCACGAGTTGATCACGGGCTCAAGACGTTGCGCGCGAATTGGAAAGGCAAAGGGCGAGAACATACCAGGATGGGGGAGAACCGAGAGCAGGTGAGTTGAATTTGGAAGATCGCAACGACGAGGAACCACCGATAAGACCTGGTTATGGACTGGGAGGGGACACGATCTTCGAGAGTTGGAGCCGCTGCCTTTGCTTGATATCTTGGGGGGGGAAGAGGAGAACACGTGAAGGGGGAAGAGGGTGTCATGTGGTTTTTGTGCTCGAAGAAACGACCAAGGCGCTAGGCCGCATCGGGAAGCCATCTCGATCATCGGCCATTCTGCGGAAAAGGTGCGCCGCTTGGCGGTGAGGTGAGACGGCACGTGCCACTGCAGAGATGCGGAGTACGTAAGCCGTACGAGGGTGGTGGTTGCACTTGTACCGTAATCGCGATAACGATAAGGTACCTAGGTACTGTAAGTACCTACAGTAGTATGAGTAGGACAGTCGGAAGAAGTAGAAAGCACGCAAGAGGGGTTGTTTGAATGGGCTAATAATAATAAGTTCTACTCGTAGTAGTATTGCTTTTAAAGAGACAATACCACATGCTAGGCTCAGTCGTACCAGGTTTGGCATCCATAAGATCACATAGCCTTAGGTACCTGCGAAGTAGCACCTTCATCGCTTCTGCTACTGAGACAAGAGGCAATCGTTTGCAAAGCCGACTCAATCCTACAGGACACCAGCATTTGCTCTTTCCCAAGATAGGGTATCTGTCTAAGGCATGCTGCCCGTTTCAGAAGCACCATTTTAACAAAAGTAGCGGGAGTTGGGCTTGTGCCATCTTTCTCAACCCCCCGCTCTCAACGTCGCTGAAGCCAAAACTGCGCTTTTGGCCTATGTAGTCTGCCGTACTTTGACTTTACCGTTATAACCTCTCGAGTCTCGAGATCAGGTACTTTGTAATAACAGCAACTAATTAATTATGACTTAATTTGTTCAGATACTGTACAGTCTGTCCCATATAAAATTTGCAAGTTGATAAAGGGGAGTCGTCTAGACACGGTCACTTCCACTCTCTGTCACAGATCCAACTACATCATATAACACATTCGCGAAGCTCGCGAAACACCTCAACTCGACCTCTCTGATCAGCGAACATCCAAGAGGAAGCTCCCAACACCGCCACTACCACTATCTACCGTCGAAAATGGCAGATCACGTAACCTCGAAACTCAATCCAGACACCCATCTACTCCTTGTAATTTGCCCCAACAAGACTCACTGTCCCCATCAGTCCGTTCCCTCCCCGAAATTAGCTAGCTAACCAATCCCCAGGACCAACCCCTCCTCCGCCTCCCCTTCGAGCTCTTACGGAAGAACTTCAAAGTTGCACACTTCAATGTCGAGAAAGAGAGCACGGCGGTGAAAAGCGCGCTCCGCGACACTGCCAACGCCTCCCTCACCGCTCACTCTTCGCCCGAGGAAGTCCTCAAGAATGTCGACTCGATGTTAGCACGCATGCGGGGCTTGAAACGGAAGCTTAACGCTTGTTCGGAGGAGGAAGCCCGTTTACAGAAACAGTCGCAGAGTCGAGTACGACACCTGGGAGAGCTATACGGAATGCAAAGTCTAGACGATGTGAAGTATGAGGAGTGGAGTCGGACACGGCTGGGTCGATTACTGATTGATTATTTGTTGAGGAATGGGTATAAGGAGAGTGCGCACGCCCTTGCGAAGGAGAAAGGGATTGAGGATTTGGTGGATGTGGAGACCTTTGTGCAGATGAGCAGGATCCGAGACAGTTTGCAGAAGGGGAGAGTAACG
Source organism: Venustampulla echinocandica (assembly GCF_003357145.1). Taxonomy (NCBI): domain Eukaryota; kingdom Fungi; phylum Ascomycota; class Leotiomycetes; order Helotiales; family Pleuroascaceae; genus Venustampulla; species Venustampulla echinocandica. The sequence goes on along the minus strand of NW_022474206.1, from coordinate 3,580,380 downwards.
GAAGCGCTTGCTTGGTGCAGTGAGAATAAGAAAGAGTTGAGGCGGATGGAGGCAAGTCCCCTAGATCTCTATTCGATCTTTGACCAAAGATCACGGGTAGGACATCTGCTAATGCGTCCGTATTTCAGAGTAATTTCGAATTCATGCTCCGCTTTCAGCAATACATCGAGCTCGTCCGAACCCAAGATCAAACCAAACTCCTCGAATCGATCAATCACGCAAAGAAGCATCTCATTCCCTTTAAAGATAGCTACCCAAAAGAAGTTCAGCAAGCCTGTGGACTCCTCGCCTTCCCCCCAAGCACACGAGCAGAAGCCTATAGCGTTCGTCTTCCTCCCGCTATCTCAGTCTCAACCCGTGACCTTCCATACTACAAATGCTAAACAATCGAAAAATAGGAACTCTACAACCCCCAACGCTGGACCATGCTCGCCAACCTCTTCATGCAGACCCATAACAGCCTGCTCTCCCTCCCCTCTGTCCCCCTCCTCCACATCGCCCTATCTGCCGGTCTTTCAGCCCTCAAGACCCCCTCCTGCCACTCCTCCCACATATCCGCTATCTCCCCCACTTCCTCCTCATCCATCACCACAAGCGTATGCCCCATCTGTTCGACAGAGCTCAACGATCTGGCGCGCAACGTTCCATATGCGCACCACACTAAAAGTCACGTGGAGAGTGACCTAGTGCTCCTGCCGAATGGCTGCGTGTATGGTGCCCGGCGGTTAGAGGAGTATAGTCGGAAGGCGGGGCTTGGGCCTGGCCTGCTGAAGGATTTAAGGAATGGGGATGTGTTTTCGGTGGATGATGTGAAGAAGGTGTACATATCATGATGGAATAGCGAAAATGATGCTAATACACGATTTATGAAAACCATGGGTCTTGGCGTCACATATATCTCTCTCCCCTTCCTTCCTTTAGCCATTCATCCCACATTCCCTAAAGATCAAAAACTGTGCGCCACCTATTCCTACCTTCCTACAGCTTGATAGGACTATGTTCAGTTACTTTCAGGTAATATCAAAATACAAAAGCCATTCAAGCTACTGCTGAAGGTTTTGCTTGAGGTGCTGAGTCGCGAACTAGATCTATGCAGATATCACCCCCCCTCCTAAAAGCACTCGATCGAATCCACTTCCCTTTGGAGCTCCAGACACCAAGTAGTCTAACACTGGATGAAAATCTTACCACCAGCTGGGACGCAGCCCAAGAGCACCATCAGCATGGAAATCTCACGCGGGCCCAACTAGTTGAGGGAGAGTTGGAGGCCATTCAGAGATTTGGAAGGCAGCACGTCGCATGAGTCACCACCTAAGTGTGAGTTACCAGGTCTCAAAGGGAGCTCGTCTTCACTAGATAGGTAGGTGATGATGCTTGCAATAACTAATGAGTACCTTTACCAAAATTGAAGCTCTCGTGCAAGTGTTGTTGCTAGCTCTGGATACGAGGTATTTGTATTGAAATTGTTAAGGTTGTCGCGGATCTAAATAGGGATCTGGGGTGGGTTCTATTGCAATTTTATGGAATGGCTGTTGATTTTACAAGTATATTTGACTTTGTCAAACATAGTTGACCTGATAACATGTATTTTCTGGCCAGGCATAGAGAATTATATCAAGAGCTTGCAGAGCTGCATGACTTTGACCAACCCACATACTCATATGCTAGGCTCTCTCCAGATAGCGAAACTCAAGTAGTTTGTTTGCAGACCGAAGTTAAGTTGCTATAATATGATGCGGATTTGCCAGGTCCTTGGCAGGCACCTCCTTAAGAATTTCCTCTAGAGCCGTGACCTGCCCTTACGTTTGCAGCCGAAGTAGCAGAAGGGCGTAGAGGTGTAGGAGAGTAGTCCCGAAGAACGATTTCACTATCTCAGCCTTCAAATGCTTTATAACGGTGGGAAGCTCACAAATAAACACATCCTATTCTCTGGCGTTGGTTAAGAGCTCGAGAGGGTAATTGCTTTGACGAAATGGTGGTCCTCACATCACCTGCATGTGGCCGTTCACATATAAGACCGGGCATGTTTTCCCTGGCTTCTAGACACTGGTTATATATAGTACTTAAGTTAAAGCAGTATGGCGCCCCATACAATAGATAGAAGTCCCAACTTTCACAACATATGCTTTTAGAGCCCAGTATGCCTATAGATATAAGGGGGGAACCCTTAGAAGGGTAAGTAGCGATAGTGATATCACAGTATTGCAGCAATAGCCACCACCGCCCTCTCTCGGCTACCCCTTTCACCGCCCGAAATTGCCAGCACCCAACACTATACTTTATAAGGCCAAATAAGCAAAAGGCTATTACTCGACACAAGGGCCGGCCACTTGGCGAAGTGGTCGATGATCAAATTGTGTGTGCGAGGTTGGAGAGAGTTATTGTCTTTATTCTTAGAGAGATCTCGAAAAAGGCTCAGCCAGCAAAAGCATAAAACTCAGTTCGTCTGGTTTTAGCCAGTGGCGGGCGCCGAAAGGCGCTTCCTGGATTTTTGCAGTTTTTTATTTCTGGCAATTCTTTTTTATATCTGTTTTATTATTTTTTTAAATTATTTTTTTGGGGTGGGCCGAGAGGGTTGTTTCGCTAAATAGGTTTGAAGGTTCACACAGTGGAGAGAGATATTCACTTGATTTGATTTTTGGAAGAGATCAAGGGATTGAAAATACAGAGGCTAATCCTGAATTACCTGGAGTCTCTCGTGCTCAGGAGGAATACCGCGTGATTGCTCAAGTGTATAGAATGCAACAGGAGCTTTAGGGAATAAATCAGATACACAACTGATCAAAAGTGGTTCGCGTATATCATTCCCTCGCTCTACAACGTGTCTAGCAAATGGGTTGTTCATAGTCCCCCTTTGCCGAGGGGTGCCCCCGCCCCAAATGTCGAGATAAGACAGCACTACTGCAGACTAGATGATGTTTGTACGAAGAAAATAATGTTTAATGTTGAACGGTGTAAAAGCAGCTATTGAAAGACAAATTTGTGAGATCCTTGTGATAAGCTTGTGTAGGCTACCCGCCACCTTGGAATAAATTTCGAACTGTCGTCGGGTCACTAACATAAATGGGAGGTAGACAGAGACCTACCAATTTGACGATCACATCCGCACTTAATACATCACCCCAACTTAAGCAATGCAAATCTTATATTACTACACATGGTATCATCAAATCATCACATCACATCACCACCCCCCTAGCCCTCCTACCCTCCTCCTCCTTCTTAGCCTCCACCCTCGCCAAGAACTCCTGTCTCGCCCTATAAGCACCCTTTGCCTTACCCGCCGCATCCAACTCATCCTTAATTCCCTCCTTATCCACAAAGCCCGCCCAATCCATCGCGCTCTTCTCCACGGTATTGAGTTTCCGTTCTTTGCCAGCTCCTCCTACGGCCCCTACAACGCCAACTGCCGGCCTTCCACCGAAGTGTAGATCCTTTCTTTGCTGTACAGCATCTGAGATGGGTTCAAAAATCGAGCGTCGAGCTTTTTTAGGCGGTCGTTTGGGCTTCGTGAAAGGATCTGAGGGTTTGGAGAGGTCTGCGACCGTGGGTTGTGTTTGGGATGCTGGATCTGGCTGTGATGCTAGATATAGCTTTGCCTCTGCGGAATTCCGTGGAACGAGTTTCTGTTCCGTGTGTACTTTTCCAGCGAACTTGTACGTTCGCTTGATGAGAACCATGGAATCGGGACCTTCGCTGAATATGCTTGGCGAGCGGGAGGATTTCTTGCCTTCTTCTGTTACGGGGAGGGTGCTGCGTTTTGGGTCGGGGCTTTGAGAGGGTTTGGCAGGCGGTTCGGTGGACGGGATGGGTGTGGGTGTGATGGGTTTGCCCGATATCATGTTGGCCCAGAGGGCGTCGACATCGATTGTAGCTTTGCTCGTGTCTACTAAAGTAATTTTCTTCTCTGTTTTCCTGTTGATATAAAAGTCAGCATGTGTCTGTCATTCAATAGCAGGTGCCATATTTACTCTGCAGCCCTCATGCTTCTCGTCTTGACCAAACCCCCCTCGCCACCCTCATCCTCAACCGCCTCATCATTGCCCTTCTTCCCCTTCTTCCCCTTCTTCTTCCGTCTCTTCTTCCCCTTCTCTATAATCGCCTCATCACCAGAGTTCTCGAACCCGGCATCTTCAGCCTCCTCAGCATCAGTTCCTCGTTTTCGCTTGGCTGGCTTCGTAGTCTTCACAGACTCGGCTTCTAGCTCGGAGTCGGAAGATACCTCCTCATCATCTCGAACCGGGGCCGCATCGGGCGCGAAATCAGAGTCTTCCGAAGAAGCGTATTCTTCATCATCGGGAATGAGTTCTGGCGGCATATTTTCTGGTGTTGTATTTGTATGTTGAACACCTACTTCAGAGAAGCAGGGTTCTGGCGGTTGATTGCTTTACGCGACGCACACGAGGCTGACCATTCACGCGACGGGGTCTGCAGGCCTCGGAATACGCCACTATGGCTCCGACAGGCTGTGCACCAGCCTCGTCAGGGATAGTGGAGACGATTTTTATTTGAAATTCATTCAGCCTTACTGTTTTAAAGCGTTTTGCTACATCTCGACGTGCATTGAATTATTGATCTGATACTCTGTACGTCTCTACGAAACGCACGCCCTTAGATGGCGGTTTAAGGTGCTGTTGGATGGCTATTATGCCGGCGTTGTGAGGTATCTTGATTTATTCAGCCGATTTATTATCGAAACGCACGATAACCGTTCACTGCCTCCTACGGTCGGTGTAAATTATGTCGTGGTAGGCCAAATATCTCGATAGTTACTTTGTACTCCAGTATGTCGTCAAGGCGGTCTAGGAGCTGCAGATATAGCATCATGCTGTGTTACGTGCGGAGGCTTCACCGATATTTCAGATTTATCGGGATAAAATGATATCTTTTTGCAAGTTAAACTGGGTTGGCGCGCTTACCTCCCTCTCGAATGCTGCTGCGACTGGTGTTCATGAGTTGTGAGTCCACGCTCTGAAGGCTGCAAGTCTGCAAGATGGTGCAGAGGATGGCGCAGCAAGTCACTAATGTAACTTGGTGCCGGAGGTGCACGTCGAGAAGGGAACGACACCCGTGCTGAGAGCGCCCTCGGACTATCACAAGTATCGTGGTTGGGTTGACTAATAAGCGGCGGATCCAAATACAAGCCGCTGCTAATGCGGGTGGAGCATACTATATACTTCAAAGGTGCCTGGCGGTTCTGTATACGAAAGCTGTGGAGTTGGAGATGTAGAAGTAGGACTGGAGTTGTCGACCGCAGGACGAGGCCAATACCAATATCAAATATTAATATCAATATGGGTGAAAGCGAGGCAGCACGCCATGATTGGCGAAAAGACCAGAATAAATATCGCCAAGCCAAATTCGTCATTCGGAGCCAAAAAAAATAAGGGACTGGTCAGTTGCAGTACCTAGTTGGCTTCGGCGCCAGGTGAAGCCAAACCTTACCGGCTGAAGTTTAACTCACCAACGGTCCCCCATTTCAGCACAGACATCACCGTATATAGTTCGAGTTGTTGGGACTAGGAAGTGTTATAGCCTGGGCATCGTCTGATACGCACATGGAGTACTTGGAGTCGCCGACCCCCCGGCTACACCACGTAACCTATCGCCTGCGGTGCACTAGTCAAATGTGTTAGCAGAGAGAGAGTGGGGGGATGGGAGTTGCAAGATGCAGAGCCATCATGTGAACGGAACACGATTGGTTGTGTATTTCACCTCGTAGAGAGGATATACTTGGAAAGGGTGCCTCTGCATCTTGTACGTACAGACGCAGGAGCAGGTGTGTGTACTAAGTATGCAGAGGTTGACCCTCGAAAATGACAAATACGGATTACAGTAGTGCAGGACTTGAGTGCAGTTCAACCCAACGTTCCCTGGGTTCAGTCCCAAGGGATGGTCTCCTCCTGCTGGGGGAGATGGGTAACATATCGAAAATCGGTACGGGGGTTCGCGAGGATATCGATCTGCGAGGAGGAGATGATGATGATCCGGAGTCCTCAGCCCTAAGGATTGGCAGGGCCAATCAGTTGCAGGATGTTGATTTTCGACATTTCATCATTCATGTTAAATGCTTGTGACCTTCAGATGACACGACTGGTCAATGTGCGTACTCCGTAGGACGACATCTCGGAATCTACCATATATCCAAGGAAGAGCGTTTTGTTCTTGCGGCTCCATCACTTTAGGTGATTCTTGAACTTCGAAGGATGATCCCTCCTTCGATGTGTCGAGTAACGACTTGTTTTGTCCGAAGCACAGTACCAAGTAGGTGGTCTTTAAATACGAGGGGAGGTGGAACGCCGTTCAGCCGGGGGTTGGCGTGGTCATCCCAGTAGGAGTGCAACTCCAAGATGTCTTTGAGCTATCTCCACCGAGGCTATCCAACACCTCTCCACACTCTATCGTCATTAATATGGAGTTGTTGGATAGTAAGCTCGTAGAGATGTCGTCTCCTCACCAGGTAGCCGGTAGCTACTCCGAAGAAGGTAGGTAGCTGCCAGTACTTCGTGCCGGGACCAACATCTAGCTTTGCGTCGTACACATAGTCCAGCAGTGGGGCAGAGAATCGAAGCAGATTGCCCTTGTAAATGAAGTCCGTGGGAGACGGCCACACTGTGGCATAGCGCCATGCATGACAGACAGAGGCACTTCGTAGTCTAAGACATATCCAGGTTCGTGTACGTCCTTCGCAGCACCTAGGAAGAACGAGGTCTGTCCTCCTCTCCATCAGCCGCCGTTGGCGAGACCTCACGAAAAGTGGCATCTGTATGACCGTGGTACAGCAGCCAGGAAGCTGGGGAGTAGATGCCGACGCCGACCACCGACGCCGGACGACGAGGACTGAATATGATGGTCATGATACTTCGCATGAGCCCTCAGCGGAGCACTGCTGCTGGATTCCGATGTTGCAGCTGCTGTGCACACGAAGAGTCTCCTCCCCCGTCTCAACCGCCACGCTCCACCAAGAGACTTGTCGAATCATGGAGTTGTGCAGCATGGACAGCCGGGACAGTAGCGACGAGGGAGTCCGATGCATAGCATAGTGCTTATCGTATTACCTTAGTCGTGTGCTTGCCGCTGATTTGGTATTTACACGCGGCTTTATGCCCCCATTGTTTCAGAGGTCGAATGTGTCTCGTATGGTACATTACCGTACTCCGACGGTAATCATAATAATAACGGGCAAGGACCAGAAAAAGGGGGAGTTCGCCACACTAGGCCTCGGCCTGCGGTGATCACTGATGATCCGCCAGCAGCATATTTTTGCCCCCCTCCCCCCCTTTCGCATTCACCGCACTTTGTTTGCGTCTGGCAGTCTGAACTGCTCTGCTATGCTACGGTAACATTTCTCTTCTTGCTGACCAGCGAGCCGGATATTTGTTTCGTGGTCGAAGCCCGTCCGAAGTAGAGTAATTTGTACCCTTTTTTCCCCCGTGCCTGCACTCCGAAGGTAACGAAGCCCCCTAATTCTAAATTAAGCTAGGAAGCAGAATAGGCAAAGGCTTACCGGGGACTAGGCCTTGGAGCTTGGTAGATTTGCACGGGGGCGCTGTCAAATGTCAAGGACCGGCGTCATGGCATGGCATGGTCTGGGAGGAAGAAGCCGGAAATCATAACGAATACTGGGGATAATGTGGGAGGAGGTACAGTACAGTAGCACGGGAGGAGTGCGACAGCGTTGTTGCACATCTGCTTCTGCTCTGGTGGTGTGCGGTGGTGTGTGGTGGGTGTGGTGGTGCTGGTCCACGAGGCTGGGGATGGGGATGAGGATGAGGATGCTCGGGGCTCTGAAGCCTGAAGCCTGAAGCCTGGGCTGTCTCCTCTGTGCTGTCCAGTACTTCCAGGTACGCAGGCACTCCGTCCAGTGGCCACAGGCTCCCGAGTTACGGTGCGGTACAGTACCTGGCAGCGATGCGTTCATACTCCGTAGGGGGTGGAGATGCCCCGTACCGGTGGATGGCCCTACTGCAAGCCCCTAACTAATCGCAGTGGCTAGCCTGCGCCCGGGTCTCACACCCAACAGGTTGCGCTGGAGCGACTGGACTCCCTGAAGAGCCGCCCTTGCAGCCTCCGAATGATGCGACGCTGCACCTGTGCGACGACGCCTTCGCGACGCTGGGAGCTCCTGTAGGCTGTACCGTTGGAGGTTGTAGGCGGCGGTAGGCTCTGGGCTGTGGGCGGTAGGCGGTACCACCAGCACTACTTGCTTGCTTGGTACGGTGCTATTGGAGCACATCTTCCGTAGGTCGTATAGCTACATACTTACGAAGTACCTGACCTACCTTATTACCTTTACCTACAGTACGAAGTACGAAGTACTCAGACCAGAGACTCCCGTCTAGTGCTCTGTTCTAGCACGGTGCACGCTCTCTAGGCTTGTCCCTCCTAGACACCCCGAACCCACGCTACCACCTACCGAAACTCTCCTCACTACGCTCGACTCTCACATCCTCATCTCCAATTAATATTCCAGCCTGTTCTCACCACCACCGCCGTTGAGGACACCCGACCCCCGACAACCTCAATTCCCTCTCCTCATCTCCCCCCCCTTCCGTCTTCACCTACGCCTTCATCTTCACCCTCACCCTCACTCCAATTTCCTATTTACCTTTTGCTTCCCGTGTTTTTGTCCTTCGTTTCTTCAGCCACCCCCCCTCCTCGCCAGACCCCCGAGCATTCCTCGCTGCATTCCTCCTCGACACTCGCTTCTCCTGGATTCAGAATTTCAGACCCCTTACCCCCCTCCCCCCCAGAACCCTTCTCCCAGACCAAGACTTGGCTCCAACACGCAATAATTCGCCACGCTGGATGCCATCGTCTGTTCTGTATCCATCGATCCATTGTTCCTTGGGCTTCGTGGGAGACTCTGCGGCTCCGGCACCCACGGTAACAGTGCGTTGTGTCTGACGCGAAGCAAGAATATCTGCTCGCTCCCTCCCTTCCTCCTGGCCGCCGGCGTCCTCCTTCGATTCCGTCCTTGTGTCAACCGTTAGCTCGCGTTGGCATTCAATTCTGCCTTCTTCATAATAATTGCTCCTTCTGTGGAATCGTTTAATTGAAGGTGAGCTTCCTGTCGTGCAACGCGTTTGGGATGGCTTTTTTGGGCGTCGCCCGTTATCAGAAAACCCAACGCCCCAAGACCACACGCTAACCTTCCCGTCATTGCAGATTCCATTACATCTGTTTCCTTGCTCTATTGCTCCGGTCCCAAACGATCCCCTTCGAATGATAACTTCATATTCCCAAGTAAACCGCTACCCGTTTTCCCACGCCTAGCGAATTCACCGAGCCGCAGCATGGCTGCCCTCGTACAATCATACCCACAGCAGTCGAGCACCGTTACCATGCTCCAGACTCGCCCTTCATCTGCCTCTGGTATCCTTCAAACGTCCGCTCAGAGTCAATCCCACCAGTATCCGACAAATCCCTCGCAGATGCAACGGAATAGTTTCCACGGGATGAACAACGGGACAGGAATGCCCAACTATCGGGGCCATTCAGCGGTTGCTCCGATTGCTCCATATGCATTCACCAGCACACCCAGTCTTGCCATGCCGAACCAGCGGCCACAGTTGATGCCACAGTTCCGCTCCGAGCAGAGAGCGTCCTCAGCCCCAATCGTGCCAACTATACAACAGCCTGAGTCAAGCTCTAATCCCTCCCGGTCACGCTATCCCGCGGCGGCTTCCATATCAACCACGTCCTCTTGCAGTTCATCCGACCTATCCTCACTAAGTCAAAAGTCTGGTTCTAAAGATGATTCAGCTATCGTCAAAACGGCACGTATTGTCTCGGGTACTACTCGGCCTCACTCCACCGTCATATCAGGCTCGGCCGTGAATCTCGCCCCTCCTCAATCATCTGGCAAAGCCGCTCCGGATCGGTATCGCCGACCAAACAACCGTCGTGTGGAGACTGCTCCTGGCCAACAAGCTGGCCCACAGTCTAGTATGGCTTCGTCTTCGGCCCTGCCAAATGTTATGCAGTTCTACAACACTGGGGTTCAAAAGCCCGCGGCGACTAGCACGCAATCTAGCTTTAACATGCCAGAGTTCTCCAGCCAGAAAGCCGGATCCTTACCAACACTGGGTACCGCAGCTGATGATCTACAATTGAATCGACCAGCCGTCGTGGACCAGGCCAAGCGATATCGCCGGCGAAGCATTCACACCATTGATGCTGGCGACTTTACCCACTCTATTCCCCCAGGATTGCTGCCCCAAGCATCAAGGCAGAGTAGCAGTGCCAACGGCCGGATTGACCACCAGCAGCATCCGCTACGCAGTTCACCGTTTGCCGGGGCTCGACCAGTCTCGTCCCACGGGCGAAATGGTAGCAGTGACAGCGTGAACTCTGCACGGAGCGGTCGACACTCACGCCCCAGCTCAGTAAGTGATATTCTACATATTGAACCCCATATTCCCGTTTCCATTCTATTTCGTTGTCATCGTCATTTACAACGTTCAAACCCACATCGCACCCAATTTACCCACCGTCCAATTAAACCAGCATTTTGTGTTCATCTCGCTAATATGCCAATTCCAGGCGACCAAGCGAGACCCTGGCGGATCCATTGCAGCTGGAAACCCCGCCCCATCGCCATCGGAGGCTGCTGCGGCTGCAACGCCTGTATTGGCCGCCACCGACCAGAATTCACTCAAGCACGATGTTCCAAAACTAGTAAATATTCCTCCTCGTGGTTCGTCTTCCGATGCGGCGAAACGAATTGCCAATCCCTCTCCTTTGTCGAAGCCGGTGACAATGAATTCCGAGTCGTCGGCCCCTGCCTCCAGGGATTCTTTCGCATCGGCGGTAAACGCGGCCCTCCAGCAGCCATCTAAACCAACGTATGCGCAGGTCGCTAATGGCGCAAATGCTGGCAGTCCCGCCGCCCAGAAATTGGCAGCTTTAAATGAGAAGGACGGAAAAAAGAGTAAAACATCGCGGTTGCGGAGAGCCTTCTCATTCGGCAGCGCTGCCGAGTTGAGGCGAGGGGCTGCAGAGAACAGTGCTGCCAACAATGTTGCGTCCGCGTCGGCAGCTGAGCGGTCAAAATTTCGAAAGGACCAATATCAAGATGAGCAGGAGGCTGAGCAGGCTAGAATTGCTGAACAACAGGAGGCTGCTGGTATCGGCTCCGGGATCTATTCTGGGCAGGGCAATTTCTTTAGTGGATCGACTGATAACCTTTCTATTTCGTCAACCGCGTCATCTGCGTCCATTATGATTCGGAAGATGGGCAAGGGAATGAAGAAATCCACTCGATCACTCGTCGGACTCTTCCGCCCCAAATCCATAATCGGTGTTCCTGCTGCCGATTCTTTGCAACAAGGTAGCCAAGCTCAGGTGTCAATGGTAACTGTGGAGGCTGAGCGGGAGAAGGTCAATGTGAACGCGAGTCCTCTTGACCAAGTTGGGGGAGGAACCGGCTATCCTAGGCTCGAAAGAAATTCTCTCGATGCAGCCAATGCCGGTGGTCTCATGCCTGAACGCTTGGGCAGCTCCTCTACAGAGAATTCGGCTTCCAGAAGAAGCATTGTCGGCGGCGAGAAGGAACGGGCGGAGGTCCTTGCTGCCGTTAAGAAAGGCATCTTGAAACGTGAGTTGTACACCCTATATTTTTTTTTAATACGGAAATGCTAATTCTAACAGGTACCGGCACAGACTCAGGCAACTCTTCTCCTGTCATTAAGCCCCATGATCAGAAGACTCCAAACTTCCAATTGCCACCAATCCCACACGTCAATGACTCACCGAGCTCCTCAGCGCCTTCCACTCCTAATGATGAACAACAAGGCCATCGACGAACTGGTTCGGTAACGCTAGGTGGAGAAGACTACTTTATGTCTGCTCTGCGATTCCGTGGCGAGTCATCGAGTTTGCCAAATTCTCCTCAGGGAACTGTCAAACGCAATGCAACCTTTAGCCCTAGAATCCAATTCCACGATACGTGGCCCAGTGGCGAGTATGATAGACGGGGCGAGATTGCCACCTGCAATCGTTTAACACCCATGCTTGCACAACAGATCAAAGAGGAACTCAACACTTTCAAAATGGTTGGTTTATATAGTCTCAATGGAATACCCATTGCTAACAAGTATTATAGGAAATGGAGGTACACGAAAACTCCAAAATCTACACGCATTTCTTCTAATGACACAACGATTATGGCCGGTCACACGGCTGACGAATACCACACAACCTGTCCGCATAACACAGGCATATTAAACAGTTGCTCTGCACAAACACAAATTTCAAAGGCGTTCATTAGGGCCGCATTATATGGTGTACTGGAGTCATTTCACATATGAGCGATTTGGTCGAACAACGTTATATTTTTCATTAGACTGGCGTCGGCCGTCTCTTTTACGAGCATACTTGGGGAAGAATGCAGTGGGTGGAAATATTCATGGGACTTGAAGAAGTTGCAAGAGGAGATCTACGCTGCGAAGCTCACAGAATTGCGAGAATGCAGCGTAACATGCTGTGTGTGTATTGGGCTTGGCGATCTGATTTCCTTGGGCTCATATCGGCAATACGGGCTCCTCTCTTCAAAAAGCTGTCACATCTTTGATTTCACTTTTCCGCTCATCGGGGTTGATGCATGCATTTAGTGAGATCTCATGCGTTCGTCTCTTTTCGTCAGGATTAGTCCATAGGCATTCCTGTTAATTCGGATCGTATTTCAGCGTTGGTCAAGTCTCATCGTTTGAGGGATGGTTAGGAGATAGGCACACTTTTCATAATCAATGATACTCTTCATTTGAGAATTGGTAATCCCTCCTCGAGATTGCCCTTCGGTTATTAAAGAGTGCCGCGTACTCACTACACAGTCCCGTAGACCGTTCAAGGCTACATATGCCACAGTACACTTAAATCTCCATAATGGACTTAGCAGAATTGAAGACCGGTCAAGCATACTGGATATTAATAGGTCACGTAAGGCTCTAAACAATGCAGATAAGTTCGTTTCATTTAAAGCACGAGTTTTACACAAGAGATTGTGTCCACGGAGACGCTATTAACAAACATGTCTTGGTGGATGTTGTAATAAGGTGGATGGAAACTAGTCCCTAGCCTTCCCGGACCCTGAAAACCACCCAAGTAGTAGCCTCGCCTTGGCACGCAGCCTTCTCGGGAAGGCGACGCTAAAATAAATTTATAATTTTGTTAGAAAGTTGCCAACAACACGCTTCTGGCTCACAAAGTGCCAACGATCCCGCCCAGCTCTTCAGCTATCTCAATTAAACTGGCTCTGCCTAGGAGTTGCCATAGGCTGTGGGCTGGCACCCGGCGCGCGATTTCCCCTACCCATACAACGAGACGGGCCACCTCCAACGCAGGCATAATGACTCCGACTACGCCCTCATTCCCAGAACCCGCCTCGAACGGCACCAATGAGGCGCCATGTCCTACTTCTGCAAAGAAACTACATGGGCGCGCATTTTATGAGAGTATCGGGAGCCCGAAGTTTATACTTGCGCCCATGGTCGACCAATCTGAATTTGTATTGTCCCCTCTACCCCAGATGAATGTTTAGTTCATGGCTGACCTCAGTAACCGCAGGCCTGGCGTATGCTCACACGCTCGTTCATGCCCGCTTCTTCGCCACAAGATCTCCTAGCATATACTCCCATGCTACACGCGCGACTCTTCAGCGGAACGCCTAAATTCAGACACAACCATTTCCAGCCACTGCGCGAGCCTCTAGCCTCCCATCCTTCTCCCCCCTCTACCGCCTCCCAAAGCCCCGAAGATCTCTACCTCGACGGAAATCCTAAATTCGACCGGCCGCTCATCGTACAATTCTGCGCGAACGATCCAGAGGAGTTTCTAAGTGCGGCGAAATTCGTTACTCCCTTCTGTGATGCGGTGGATTTAAATCTAGGATGTCCACAAGGTATAGCGAGGAAGGGGAAATATGGGGCGTTCTTGCAGGAAGATCAACAGCTTGTTTTCAACCTGATTAATAAGCTGCATAAGGAATTGGATGTGCCTATCACGGCGAAACTCCGCATCCTTGAGACGAGAGAAAAGACGTTGGAGTATGTGCAGACCGTAGTGCGTGCTGGGGCTAGTATAGTTACTATACATGGTAGAACGAGAGATATGAAGGGTCATAAGACGGGACTGGCGGATTGGAAGGTTATTAAATGGTTGAGGGAACAGATACCCCGAGAGGTTGTTATTTTTGCTAATGGGAATATTCTGAGGAAGATGGATATTGATGCTTGTTTGGAACAGACGGGTGTGGATGGCGTAATGAGTGCGGAAGGGAATCTTTATGATCCTGCTATATTTGCAACTCCGCCAGCGGTAGGGGAAGAAGGGAGAGAGTATTGGAGGGGAGTCGATGGGAAGGGTGGATGGAGGATGGATGCTGTGTTTAGGAGGTATATGGATATCATATACAAGCATGTTATGGACGTCCCACCTCCGGCGAGGAAACCGCTCTACCTCCCTTCAGATCCTGAACCGGATGTAGCGCCACCGGAAGTCAGCGCAGAACACCAGCAGAAGAGGGCGAGAGAAGTTGGCGAGGCGGATGAACAGGGACCGCCGGCGAAGAAACAGAAGAATGAAAAGAGGGAGAAAACTCAAAACCCTAATTTCCTCGCTATGCAACCGCACCTCTTCCACCTGCTACGGGCGTTGGTGGGTAGGCACCACGGCGTAAGGGATGCCCTGGCGAGATGCCGAGCAGGAGATATTGCAGCCTATGAAAACGTGCTTCAGATGGTTGAGGCTGTTGTCAAAGACGGCTTAGGAGAATACGAACGGACGCAGGGCCGAAGCTGGGAAGAAGAAGTGGAAAAGAATGAGAAGGATCAGAAAGAACAGAAGAAAAATGTAGAAACATCGGAGGAGGGTAAGGAAAACGCAGAAGTGGCTGATGAGAAAGATGAAAGTTCCCTCGAGACAGTCAGGGCCTGTAAGAGGCCCTGGTGGGTTGTCCAGCCTCATGTAAGACCGCTGCCTAAGGAGGCGTTGGCGAAAGGTAGTTGGGCGTTAAGTAAGAAGGATAAGGCGAAGTTGGAGGCGGAGGCGGATGCGGAGAAGAAGAAAGTGGACATGAGTGCACATAAAAGAAAAAGGTCTAGGTCACCAAAGAAGGACTAGTTTCTGGTTAGAGTTAAACCCTTTTGAATGGTCGTCCTTCTCTTAGTTATCGTGTTGCGCTTTGAAGTCGTTGGTTGAGTGGGCGGTTGGGGGATTGGTATGTTAGTTGTGTTGATGAGAGTGCTCAAGAGCTGATGCACTGTTATAAATCACATTGCCTATTGAGATACAATTTGCCTTGAATATGACTACATGTTGCATCACTTTCGGTAAGCAGCGTACTACAATTTACTAAATGGGAGGGAGATTGGAATAAGGGGGATGTGTGGAGGCACCGAAGCTAGTCCAGCTTGACAGAGCTGCACCAAAGGAAAATTGGAAGGGGTTGATGAGCATGGTTTGATAGGGGATAATATTACTATCTAATTAGATTAATATTGTAGCCTACAAAGCCACAGACCTCCCACTCTTAGCACTCTCCTTTGCCGCTTCGATGATCCTCAAAACGTCCCTGGCTTCGCTCGCCTTAACTGGCACGGCGCTTTCTCCACCTCCTTCGATAGCCTTTGCGAAGCCCGCATATAGAGAAGCGTATGTAAGCGGAGTTACATTCTTAAGTGTGCTCCCCTTGGGCTTAGTCTCCCCGTCTAGAACGACCAATGAACCAGCACGGTCATCAGACTCGATTCCGAATCCTTGGTCTCCCGGCTTTAATCCAGCCTTCAACTGATCTTCCTGGACATCAAGATGGAATTTCTTGAAGCTGCCCTTAGATCCCCGCACCCAGTACCGCAGCTGCTCAGTCTCAACACACATAACACCCGCCTTGGCCGTGACCAGCGGTCCCCCATTGCTATATTGCAACATAACTGTAAAGCTGTCGGGTTCCGCCTGGCCATCATTCCTTTGGTTTGCGAACACGCCGGTCACGCTGGCAGGCATGCCAAACAACACATACGCCTGATCGATTAAATGAGTTCCAAGATCATAGATGACTCCACCAGCTTGATCCATGCCCAGCGTCCCTTTCCAGGTCTCGGGCCGAATGGCCTTGTAGCGGTCAAAGTGGGTCTCGAATTCCACGCAGCGCCCAATCGTGCCCTCATCGAGTAATTTCTTCACCGTGAGGAAATCCGTGTCCCATCGACGGTTCTGGTATACGCAAATCAGCTTCCCCGTCTTCGCGGAAATATCGACCAGCTGTTGTGCCTCGCCGCTGGTGGGAACGAAAGGCTTCTCGACGATGGCATGCTTTCCGGCCTCCAGGGCAGATTTTGTGAAGGAAAAGTGCGTGTCTGGTGTGGTAGTTATAACAATTATGTCGATGGAGGGGTCGGCGAACATCTCAGGCGCGGAGTGGTAAATCTTCGTGCTTGGGTGGTCTTTGGAAGCATCGTCGTTTGGCTTCGGCGTGCGCTGTACGATGGAATGGAGAGTGAACTGTGGTGTGATGAGGACGAGGGGAATGTGGAAGACCTTTGCGGACATTCTGCTTCATGTTAGCTGGTGGGATCAATTGGATGAGTGAGGGAGGATAACACACCCATATCCGATCACACCGACGTTGTACGTTTTGCCTGCCATTGCTGATGAATTCTAGGTTTATATGCTCTGTTTTGTTTAATTGAGATGAAGTGAAAGGAAAACAGAAAGGGACGAGACAAGAGGGATATATGGAGGCAAAAATGTAGCTGTGTTTTCTAGACCCAGCCTTACTAATAAGATATTCGGCGAATGGAGGGGCAATACGAAGTATGCGGGGCTTCCGATGATCTTGATTATAAAACATACAAAACCTGGATTCAACTTGACTCAGGGGAGCTATCCCCGTGGCTGGGCTCTTGCATGACTCAGTGCTGATTCAATCGAATTGTCTCGTTATATCAATGGGTGTAAGGGATGCAGTTTTTGATTCTGCTTTTGTTGAACGAAAGATCTTGCACTGTTTTGTTGTGATGACGTGGGTAACTCCTTGAGATACCACATCACGTGGAGCAAAGCAACCACCTCGGCCCTACTTTACTTTGCAGGGCATTTAGCGTACCATTCGCTAGATTTATAGGGTGCTTTAGGGGCAAACTTATAAATTTGAATGGCCAGTATTAACCGCCACAATTACACGATTATTCCAATCTTAAAATTTGGGGAAGGCCTAGTATATTTTAATATATACACTGAATTCAAAGTGTTTTCACAGCTTTGGTTGTGTTCCTATTTGGAACTGGGAGGTTGCTTAGTGGGGATTCCACTGCTACTGCCGGGATGGCAACTTAATTTGCAAGTTAATAATGTCACAAAGGCAACGAACAAGCGATATTACTAATTGCCCACTAATAAGAAGTCATTAAATCCAAATGTCGCTCCTAAATAGTCTGAGCCTAGTAGTAAAAGCCATTATTGTATCTCTTGCTCATCAGGAATAGTCAGGTAGTGAGATCGATCGCCCACACCACCAGGGCTAGGCACCGATATCCATCTTGTCTCTATCTAGTTGTACATATATTACATGACCCAGTGCTTCTACCTGCTCCATGTGGGAAACTTCAAATTCCAAAGTTCTTCTGTAAGTTGTATTTCGTATCATCGCTGCCCTCACTCGAAGGAAGTATCTAGCCAATACTTCGTTGCGAGCGTCCTAAAAGCTAGCCGCTAAGGCTCCGCCATCAGTCTTGCACCCTCGTACAAAATGGAGAGTACGAGGATCGAGAGAGCTCTCCCGGGGGGGGGGGGGGTGTTGAAGTAGAGTCCGCAGGTGCTATTGGCAGCGTAGAGGGAATAGGATTTTCAGGTGCAGGGGAATAGATGATATCTGTAAGCCAATGTTAGACTATCTGACGTTCTAGGAATGTGGAAGTTCTGTACTCACGGATATCATCCAACAGTTGGGTCGCATCTTATAGTTGGCTTGCTAGCACTTATTGATGATATTCTCCATCTCTAGCCTAAATGTATTCGGAAACTCTCCCTTGTTATATAGCTGTGCCACCTCTTCTTCGGGCTTGCCGTCGTATGGTTCATTTCCAGTACATAGTTCGCAGATGATAGAGCCTAGAGCGAATAGATCGTCGATGTGGACGTAACTGCTCTCGTCTTGTCCTGCGAGAGCAAGATACATCGTAACAAATACCAAGGTCTTGTTGCCCATGAATTGAACAGCTGCCGAAGCCCGTAAGAACCGTGTCTGACTCTTTAGTTATGAGGATGTTTCTTGCGTTGAGATCGCAGTGGAGGAGGCTCTTCTGATGCATATACTCGACACCCTCCACGATTTGCCTCGCCCATTTAACAGAAGGAACTTTTTCATTAGATTGAAGTACGCTTCTGAGACATCCTCTTTGATGGTATTCAAGAAGGGACCCAGAGCCCTCTGGCCCGAAGTACTTCACAATTCTTGGATGCTGCCCTACCATCATCTCATATATAGTGACTTCGAGATTGATGTCGTCTACCACTAGACCGAGAGGCCTACCCCAAGGGACCTTTTGAACGACTTCTGAAGAATATTTCCATATCATCCCGGAACGGCCACTGCCGACCTTTTTGATTTGCCATCTATCCAGAGCGCTGCCAGGGTTCAACTGCGTCAAGGGTCGATCTGCTTCTTTATTAAAGGAGAACGTGAAATGGACTTAGGCACAGACTACGAGGGGCTCGATACGATTATACGATCACGTGCCTAAGATCTTGTACTCTAATCCAATATATAATATATGTATTGTCGACACGCTCCGGTGCCTAGTAGGGCTTTAGGGGGTGACTCTTTTAATAAGCCCCTACACACGATCCTCATATCCATGAGTAAGTTCTCCAGATCCGCTGTGGTAGAGGGCCAATCCCCTAAAACTTGAAGAAAGGGGACGGCGAGGAGCAAGAGTCATCAGAACTTGTGCTGAGACTAGAGCGCTGTGGATTTGCTGGGAGGTTGTGGGAGATTATCTTCTGCTTCGTTGTATGTGAAACGCACAGCGAGAAGCTGAAGAATCCATGACCTGCTTCATTGCGGTAGAACAAGAAAAATCGATTTCGGGGCTTTGATGTCCATCCAGGGAAGGTCGATAGCCCATGGCACCGTATGTTCTTGAGGGGTTGTCCTTCAGTGCCTGCTGCTGAGAAGGTATGAGTATTTTTTATGACACCCATAGTATTGCCTTGAAGGCTGGTGTCTTGGGAGGTGTTCATCGGTGTCTCTCGAGGCACCGTAGTAGAAGTTCGTGCAGGCAGCCAAAGCCACATGATGCAGGCTGAAAGCTTCGAGATGAAGGAATCCAAGAACAGCCTGCATGAGTATTTGCAGGAGATAGAACTCGAGTGTCATCTTTCTGGTGCAGTTTGTTTGCCAAGTCAAGAAGATAGACTTCTGAAACTACTCGGGTATAGTCCGGAACAAGATGTCCATTCCCGTCATTCCGCTGTGCGAGAGGGTATCCAAGACGAGCACACATCTGGTCCAGGAATTCTCCACACCACCGCCTCGTAAAGGTGGTTTTGCTGCTGCTTTCTGGGATCCAATCAACACAGTCTATACCTATTCATAGCAAAGATAGACACCCCAGCCAGCAGCTCTAAAGGTTTTTACGAAGAGCCTCCCGTACTCCTGAATATTGTAGGTATGCCTTGGAGAGCGGTTATGAGAGATGAGAATCGAGGGACTCGCAATGTATGAGAGCTCGAGGTGTCTTTAGCACTCGGCAAGTCATTATTTTGTCGCTTTAATAGCCGATTAAAAGTCACCATCACTATCATCTTCATCTCTAGGCCTGATCATCTTGCTCATATATGGCCCTAAATCAAGTTAGCTCAAGGCATGTCTCGTAAGCATCATGTTCAACGTACCGTCAAGCCAATATCCCAGTCTTCTGTAATAGTCTCTGGTTCCAACTCCAGAGATAACACTAATTTTCGTACTTCCATGCTCATCTCTCGCAATCCGCTCAGCCTCTTCCATTAGAAGGGTGCCGTATCCTTGATGCTGGAATTTCCTAGGATCACGAGCATGTACCGGGACAGCTGATCCATAAACATGCAATTCACGGATAATGCTGGTGGGTTGACCAGTAAGTTCGGGTCTGAAGGTATGCGTTTTGGAACACTTGCGTAGACGAAGGAGACCGATGAGGATATCTTGCTTGGGATCTTCGTATGCGAGGAAAGTTTCCCATCCGCCGTTAGCCGTGTAATCTCGTCTGACGAGTTCGACCTGTGCTGGCCGGATTTTATTCTTGACTTCGTTGATACCAACCTCTCGAGTGCGGACGTCTCTACAAGTGGTCCCGAAGTCCTTCATCCTGCTTAACGCTAACTCTCGTAGGTTTCCGTTCTCTACCCCAGACGTCACCAATGGCATCGGAATGTCTCTTTGAACACGGTAAATACGAGTCCACGGAGGTACAAGCGCCAAAATCCGAGCGACTATGTCAATCAAAGCATTGGGAGTGTAGTTCTTGTAACGTCCTGTCCGCCACAACTCATACAGCCCGGTACCTCTGATGACCAGAGTTGGATATATTTTCAAGCCATCGGTCCGGAACGCTGGGTTCTCGAAATATTCTCTGAACTGATCCAAGTCTCTCTCCATACCCACATTGGGCAAATCTGGCATCATATGGCTCACCACCTTGAAACCCGCATCTTTTGAAAGGCAAAAAGTCTCGGCGACTGACGCAACGGTATGCCCTCTGTTTGTGTCTCGTGCAACGTCTTCGTAAAGAGACTGGACGCCAACTTCCAACCGCGTACATCCATATCGTAACATTGCAGACAAATGTGGCTGTAAGCAGTAATCCGGCCGCGTCTCAATAGTAATGCCAACACATTTAATGTTGCTCATTTCGCCCGCCTGCACAGCCTCGTCGACATTGTTTCCCTGGTATCCACTGAGGGCGTTATGCAATTGTGAAATAAAGCCATCTCGGTAGCTCTCGGACAATGACATGAACGTCCCTCCCATAATGATGTATTCAACTTTATCAACACTGTGACCTAAGGACTTGATTTGGTCTACCCGCCCGCGGGCTTGTTCAAATGGATCGTACCGTGCCCGAATCGCTCGCATCGATGTGGGTTCGTAGCCAGTGTAAGATTGCGTGGAATATTCGAAATCAGAATCGGGACCACCAGGACAATAGACGCAAATATTGCCAGTGTACGCAATATGCGGGCATCGATGGGGTTTGCACATAACAGCTACCACAGCTATGCCGGAAGCACTCCCTACAGGATGTTAGAGGTTGCCAGAAACCAAGCTTAATACGGTCTTACTGATTGGTTTTGCGATTAGTTTTGGCAGAATGTACTTCTTGTAATGTTCAGGGATTGCGGCAATAATGGCAGTGAGTGGCGGAATATTGCTCAGCCGGTGCTTCTTCGACATCTTCGCGCGCAAGGCATTTAGATTGACATCTTTCTTTGGCTTTGACGGGTCTTGCTGAGCCTCATGGTCTTGAACCAGGAAGCTTGCAATATCCGAGCAAGCTCTTATGAATCGTTCGTTCTCTGGAGGCAGGTTTATATCTTTTGGCTTCCTCTGCCTCTCCGATAATGTCATAACCTCAGTGGCCATCTTGACCTTGCTGGAGAATACTAAGAAGTTCGGACGTAGCTAAGCCAACTTTCGACCCTTTAATTCTGCGGACCACAAATGGCGGAGTTGTGCTGGCGATGTTACAGTTGCGTCGAGGCTCGAGATACTGTGCATGGAGGGGCACTTGCTGTGGCTCGGGTAGGTTCGCAAAATAATTTTGGGAGCTGGTACGACACCTGACGGGCGTCGGCAAATTTCGCGCAAGCTCGCTTCGTGAGCCCGAGAACCCGTGTTTCTATACGTAAATGGAAGCTTGGAAAGTAGCTCCTTGAACTTTGAAGACGTCGATAAACTTTACCACAGAACACCCATCTTTCATTCCCATTCCCTTTTATTCCCTCTCCTGGCATCAATTGTCTCCGGCAAGATGCAGGCTTTCTCAAGATGTGCTCGGCCTTTGGCGCAGACTGCTGCCCGGCGACAAAGTTATGCTACAGCGTCGGCTGCATACACTTCGACGGTAGACAATCTCCGCATCAATAAGGATACAAAAGTCATCTATCAGGGTTTTACCGGCAAGCAGGGAACGTGAGTACCAGCAAGAGGGGATTACAGGGGCATAAAGGCATTTTCTAATCGAGTTGCACCAGTTTCCACGCACAACAAGCTATCGAGTACGGTATGTTATTACAATCACAAGTACAACGAAACGGGATGGATAGGGTCTGATAAAACGATTAGGCACACAGGTTGTAGGAGGAACGAATCCAAAGAAAGCTGGACAGACACATCTTGGTTTACCCGTCTTTGGAAACGTTGCCGATGCAGTGAAGCAGTCCGGAGCTACCGCTTCTGCGATCTTTGTCCCGTACGCCATTTCCCAAAAGATGGGGTATTGGAGACAGTGTATTTGACTGACTCTTCATTAGCCCACCTCTTGCTGCTGCTGGTATTGAAGAAGCTATTGCCGCCGAAATCCCCTTGGTAGTCTGGTACGTCCTCCTTGTTTCAAAATGCGATGGTTTTTAGCTAACGATCTCAAAGCATCACCGAGGGAATCCCACAACATGGTTTGTCTATCCGAGTCTCGGTACACTGCTCAGCAACTGATACAATGCAGATATGGTTCGAATCACCGATATCTTAAAAACGCAAGGGAAGACACGTTTGGTGGGGCCCAATTGCCCGGGCATCATTGCGCCAGGGCAATGTAAGATTGGTATCATGCCAGGTTTCATCCACAAGAGAGGACGTATTGGTATTGTTTCTCGATCTGGAACTTTGACCTATGAGGCAGTCAACCAGACTACTCAAGCTGGTCTTGGCCAGTCACTAGTTGTAGGGATTGGTGGTGACCCATTTTCCGGAACCAACTTCATTGATTGCTTGAAGGTATTCCTGGAAGACGAGGAGACTGACGGTATCATCATGATCGGTGAGATTGGAGGGTCTGCCGAAGAAGATGCGGCCGAATTCCTGAAGGAGCACAACCGCGGAAACATGCCAGTCGTTAGTTTCATTGCTGGTATCTCTGCACCACCAGGACGGAGAATGGGCCACGCCGGTAAGTCAGCTAAGTCCAATGAGTTATCCGTTTGCTAAAATATAATTAGGCGCCATCGTCAGTGGTGGAAAGGGAGGAGCTGATTCTAAGATCGCAGCACTTGAAGCTGCTGGTGTTATCGTGGAGCGAAGTCCAGCTCAGCTTGGAAAGACATTGCATGCAGAGTTTGTGCGACGGGATATGATTTAAGGGGTCTTTGACTTTTTGTATTAGAGGTGGGAGCGCTGCACATGGAGTGCTATTGCATCCTGTTTTAATGTGTCCGTTGTCAAATACCTTTCCTTGATTCATGTACAGCTAGCAAGCCCTCCTAACCTGTAACTCCGACCCAATGCTCTCATCTCTCGGAGCCTAGATATACAAGATCTCGTGAAAGCAGAGATTAGCATCTTCATATACCTTACATTTGAGAAACCAATCTAAATCTAGTCGGTGTAAAGTGGTATTTCGTGGAGTGGATGAGCTTCTGGCGGTATTAACACTGTAGCCGAGCCCCCCACTGAGCCAGACCACCCCTCGAGACCCATCTGCAACATCAACTTGGACCCTCCAAAATAGCTTCCACCGCCATTGTCCCCTCTCTTTCCATCCTTATCCTCAACCTCGCCCAGAACAAAGATCAAGATGCTCTCCGGCATCCTAATCTTCAACCAAAAAGGCGAGAACCTTATATTCCGGGCATTCCGCAACGACTGCCGCCCGCGCCTCGCCGACGTTTTTCGCATCCAAGTCATCTCCAACGCGCAGGTCCGCTCCCCCATCCTCACCCTCGGCAGCACGACATTCAGTCATGTTAAACACGAAAATATCTACCTGGTGGCCATTACGAAGAGCAATGCTAACGCAGCGCTGGTGTTTGAGTTCCTATACCGGTTGATTGCTCTGGGGAAAGGGTATTTTGGGAAGTTTGATGAGGAGGCCGTGAAGAATAATTTCGTGCTAGTCTATGAGCTCCTGGATGGTTAGTTGCGAATACGTGGTAGTAGATACATAAGGACTGAATGGTTACTGATATGCTCCATAGAAGTTCTAGACTTTGGGTACCCCCAAAACACCGAAACGGATACCCTCAAGATGTATATCACAACTGAAGGCGTCAAGTCAGAACGAACGATGGAAGACTCGGCAAAGATAACGATGCAAGCAACGGGAGCCCTATCATGGCGAAAAGCAGACGTCAAGTACCGCAAGAATGAAGCATTTGTCGATGTTATTGAGGATGTGAATCTCCTGATGTCTGCAACAGGCACCGTGCTCCGCGCTGATGTCAACGGGCAAATAATCATGCGCGCATATCTTTCTGGGACACCGGAATGTAAATTTGGCCTCAATGACCGCCTCCTTCTGGACGGTGACAACCTTTCCTCTCTGCCTTCTGGCAACAGAATGGGGACCAAAGCCACTAAAGCAGCCGCTGGGAGCGTCACCCTTGAGGATTGCCAATTCCACCAATGCGTCAAGCTGGGGAAATTCGATACCGACCGCATTATATCCTTCATCCCGCCAGACGGTGAGTTCGAACTCATGCGCTACAGGGCTACCGAGAACGTGAACCTCCCATTCAAAGTCCATGCTATCGTCAACGAAGTCGGCAAGACAAAAGTCGAATACAGCATCGCCATCCGCGCCAACTACGGCAGCAAGCTCTTTGCTACTAATGTTGTTGTGCGTATCCCGACACCTCTAAATACCGCCCGCATCACGGAGCGGTGTACACAGGGGAAAGCTAAGTACGAACCGAGCGAGAACAATATCGTGTGGAAGATCCCGCGCTTCACGGGCCAGAATGAGTTCGTACTCTACGCCGAGGCGACGCTGACAAGCATGACGAATCAAAAAGCGTGGTCAAGACCTCCGCTAAGCTTAAATTTTGGCTTGTTGATGTTTACCAGTTCGGGGCTGTTGGTGCGGTATTTGAAAGTTTTTGAGAAGAGCAATTATTCTAGCGTGAAATGGGTGCGGTATATGACCAGAGCGGGGTCTTATGAGATACGGTACGTCTTCCTCTCCCTTCTAGTTATCATGAATTCTCAAAGGCCTTGGAGGATGACTTACTGATGCGGCAATATAGGTTTTAAGTTTGCCGGAATCGTTCCGCGAGGGATGGAGTTTCGGTTTCATATAGCAATGGACGGCGCATGGGATGGACTCGGTTGGCATTGCAGGCGTCATGTACCAAACATCTCGAAGTATAAGAAGGAAGAACCGAATTTAGTTCTAGGGTATATCAGAAACTAAACGTACAAGTTACTAGTAGTACATCGCACAATGCATGACAACACAGGTTCTTGCTCTTCCCTGCCATCCATATCCCATTCTACTTACTCCAATATCCCAACACCATAAATCCCAAAACATAAAGCATTCCATCACATCATAGCCTGGTCTTGCCTTGCCTTTGCTTTCCTCAAATATTTAGTACCGGGCTGCCTCGACTCCGCCCCTTTTGGCCCATCGCTGGGACCTCGATGAGAATAACCGCATGTGAATACTGCCACATTAACTCCATATCCTCCTTTTCATCCCCGGTTTCGTCTTCGTCTTCGTCTTCCCCATCTTCCTGCTGTTTTTGACCCATCCGTTTCTTAGCGGAGGAGTGGCTGGGATTTGGGTTGAGTTTTAAGTTCGCCATGGCGATCTCCCATCCATGATCTGAGGATTCGTTGAGATATATGACATTGCGTAGGAGGTGAAGTGGGTAGTGCTTGTTGATGAACTATAGTATAGTTAGTTAAGGTGTGGCCAAGCTGAAAGGGTATGTGGTTATGGCTGGAAAATATATAGGGGAGCGAGCAAAGAGTCCAATAATACTCACGCTTGAAGGGTCAACGCCGACCCTAAAGACACCGCCTTCACCACTCTTCTGGGTTGGTTTGCCCTCTCCTTTCCCCAAATTACCGCCAACAGCACCACCACCATTACCACCAACCATCCTCAACCGGTGCCACTTCATCCCGAGCCTCATTACTTCTCCCTCTTCTTCATCATCTTCATCCTCTCCCTCCTCAACATCCATATCTTCATCATTATCACGATAAATCTTACTAAACAGTCTCTCCTCTTTAACCTGCTGCCACTCGTCCCACGCCTCATCTCCTAGTATAGGCCCAACATAGGTGTTGAGGCCTAGAGTGCGGAACACGCAAAAGACGGTTGCGTCGATGCCAAGAAGGGAGTATGGCATTAAGTTTTGGGTGCTTTTGCTTGTATGCGAATAGCGATGGACGCAATATTGAGCTAAGACACCACCTGTTGAGGAAAGAGGCTTAATGTCAGCTTGACCTCTTTGTATTCTTTACGGGGGAGATGAGAATAATAATAACCTTCTGGTAAGAAATCAGGATTTTCAAGCATTCCCTTCCCTATTTTGAAAAGAGGAGATAATCTCGGGTCCGCAATAGGGTAGCGTTGCATGATCCCCCCGATGGCTTCGGTAATGTAGAGGTTGTAGGTAAGAGTTATAAGGTGCCCGCACGTAATAGGGAGGATAGAGTGAGAAGTGGTGCGTGGGAAAGCTGCCCAGGTGATGGTTGGGTTGATGGAGGAGGTGGGGAATAACGTGCTATGGGTCTTGTTTGTAACAGGATCTTTATGGGTGATGAGCTGGCCGCCACCTAGTGTAATATGTTTAGGGGGTTGTAGGTAATAGAAGGGCAAAAGACATACCTTGGTGGGCATATGGTAAACAAATAACTAGAGTAGCAAAATGTGACCCCCATTTTGGAAGTGTTTCAAACGGCGTTTGTGTGTTGCTGGATGAGCTGAAATATGCCTATGGCTCATATTTAGCTCACATGCATGCTGGATTGTTACTTGATAGGTATTTCCACTTACACTAAGCTCACACAATTCCGCTCGAACACCCCAATGTTCTTTTCTCTCTTTCCAGTTCTGGTTTCCCCCTCCATCCCAGTTACCCTTTCCTCCTGACGGTGAATTATCATTACTACTCGGTGATCCAGCCCTTGGCAGCAGGATCTGTTTGATGGTATCAATGATCCCAAGATCGCTTGGGTGGACATCTACTGAAAGCTTCTCCTTCCCTAACTTTGCGGAACTTCTCCTGCCTCTAACGCGTGTACCTCTACCGGGCTTCTCATCTCCGGATATATCTGGCGTACAGGAGCCAAGCAAGTCCTCTATCTCTACTTTTTTCTTGCCTTTCCCTTTCTCGTCTTCGGGCTCGGGAGGAAAAGTCAATTTGGACACATTGCCAGAGATGGTATCAAAGCGTAAGGTAACTGGTGATGCGGTTATAGGTGCCTTCGAAGGATCTTGTGGGGACCGGGAATTTCGAGAGGAGGAAGTAACGGGGATGTTGCCTCCGCAGCAGTAGTTGGCGAAGGAGGGATATCCTTCAATAGTTGATCGTAACTGATCGAGGAGGCGCTCAGATATTCCTTTGCTCGGGTCCGACGTGATACGACGAGGTGTCGAAGGGGAGAGTGCAGAGGGTGTAGCAACGTCCGAGTCAGGGTCGGAATCGGAATCGGAATCGGAGTCATGATGGGAGGGCGTAGATATCCTAATTGGGTGGTTGAGAGTTTGTGGCGGCGGTGGAGGAGGCATATGGGCCATTTTGAAGGCATGAAAGATGTACCGGTAATAGGTCAGAGTACTTGGTAAGACTTAAGTTCACGCTGAACAAACCAAAAGTACAATACCAATACAACACGGCACAACTAGACTACTAGATAAGAAAATTATCTTTTGCTTGGGAAGGAGTGGAAACTATATATGCTATTCTAAGAGACTTCATTCAACTGGAATTAGCTAAGCAGGTAATTAGGCAGGCCCGTTCCAGGGCTAGGAATTGTACCACCCACGCAACTTGTGGGATGGATTGATGCAGCGCTGGTCAATAATAATTTCCTGCTGAAGGAGACAAGGATGGGGCAGTGCCTCCTGCCTGGAGTACTACCAGGGGTAGTCACGTGCACGGCCTGAAATAGGTAGGCAAGTATTCTGGTTAGACCGCACTATTTCTGGCCAGGTTTGATCACTAGATCCCCATCCCATAGTCATTAAATTAAGGTTCTGAATCTGTAAGATAAGGTGTGCGCGATTGTCGCAGCCACAAGAGGGAGGGGGCTGTGAGACGAGGTGAATCCATCCTTTGGCCGACATGGGTCTGACGAGGATCATAACACCACACAGGATCTTGCTGAATCCACCCGGAAAAGTAAGACTGGACACAATTGCAATTTATCGAAGTATGCAATCTTTACCAAAGTTGAAAAATGTAGAGAAAATATTAGCGATATGATAAGTGAAACGATAGCACCCCATGGCCAATGAGATAATTGCCGAGCATCTTCCGGGAGTTAAGACACTAACTATTAGCTACTTCGTTGCGAGACATCCCCATTCTTCAAACCCCTTGCATTCCTGGCAATAGGCATTCTTATCAATGAGACAATTAATTAATTCGTAACTATATATTATGATCTCCTGAGCCGGAGAAAGCTCTCTTGTTTTGTGAATTGGAGGACAAGCGACTTCGCCATATAAGCAAGCCTCTGTTTTGCCCTCGCCTCAATGGTAACACTACCATAGCGATGCAACAATATACAAATAAGGTCTTCATTACTTTCATCGGGGTACTCGGATTTCTGTTCTGCCTGGCCATATGCATCTGGGTCCACCGTCTTTGGACTGCCCGACGATATTATCTATTGGACTTCGAGAGACTTTCGGCAGAGGCCAAGGCATTCAATGAAGAGACGACCAGAATCACAAGAAATGCGGATCAAGACGGCGGCGCGGAATGGGCGACAATACCCGCAAATATAGAAATGATATGCATGGCTAATGACTATGATGCTAGCATCAGGATCGCACTCGCTGCCTGGGATGATATCATACGTCTGGAATTGGAGGAGGACTGGGACGAATCGAACGGAGACAAAATGCTCAAGCGGCGTAGGAGGAACCACAGCCTATATGTGATCAAACTCATGAGGAATAAAGCCATCGAGGGCGTGAGATGCAGGAAAAAACTAAGCGGGCAGCTACAGAAGATAGATAGCGGAGCCATGTTGCGGTACGAGCCACTGCCTTCACTACCGCTTCCAAACTCTCTCCTTGGGGTAGAATATCATCACATACTCACAAACCACGCCAGAACGCCGGACGACAACCGGATCATGCCTGGAAGCACCATTATCGTAAGCCAACAGAAGCCCATGGCATACTAGGCACCTTAGACTGATCATAGCAGGGCAAGGAAGGTCGAGGCTCATCGGCTCCAGAATATTCCCAATCAGCTCGTAAAAACGCCGGCACTCTATCGTCCCCAGACGTGTGAATTAACTAGCACCATGGTTGGCTGTTGGGCGCTTAAGCTGGCGGGCATTTCAGGACAGAGATGCGAACCCGGGGAGGCCGGTGCAATGTGTATCGGGCAGCTGGACTGCATAGGGAGCAATATGTGGACGTGGATAGCAGAGGCATGATACGTGTACCCAGCAGTGGTTGGATTGCTATGCAGGCAGTCAGTCTTTCAATGCCTAGAGCTAGAAATTAAAGGGCTTGTTTCCAGTCGAGTCGAGTATTTTCTCCGTGTCATGGTGTTGACGTTGCGGCAGGGCGGAAATCTAGCTTGGGATTGGGATCTCGGGGTTGCACTGGGCGCCTGAGGCCGCGACGCATGCCAGGAGTCAAGATACGAGGCCGCAGGGACTCCTAATTTGGCGAGCCGAAAAGGGGCAGGGGACAATTGTCGGGCTCCGGTTCTACGACAGAGTACGAAGTACGAGTACCCAGGTCCCAGGTCCCAGGGAGGTAGGTCAGCTCCCTGCTTCGCCGGCGACACCGGCGCCTTGGGATCTTGCGCTCGGTTGGGGAGGAGACGCAGGTACAAACTAGGGACCTAGGCAGGCAGGTAGGTCCTCATATACGCCCAAGTATGTAGAGGCTTAAAATCGACGACAAACAATAATAATATCACGTGATGGATGCCGGCGCTAAGCGAGCTGCAACTGCAACTGGAGTGTCCGTGTCCTCCGGGCATCTTCTGTATCGCCCCGCGATTTCAACTTCATCCTCACTCATCGTCAGTCTGACGGCAACCCAATTATCCCATCGCCAACAACTCAGAAATTCATCTTAATGCCCATTCTTAGAGGATTTGTTCCTACGGTTTGCCCGTCAGCCCCCATCCATATCTCACCAAGCAAGAAAGCCCCGGTGGAGTGCCGTAGGGAAGAAGTAGACGTGATCTCCGATGCGGCCGAATCCAATGGCCTTATCTCCATATCAACGCAGCTCTCACAGAATGCATGCCGGAGGTTGCCGACCACAGCAAGCCGAAAGAAATTTGATTCTCAATACGCAATGATCTTGGTTAATTGCCATTTCGTCCAAGTGGTTGCCTGAGGGCAGTGTTGATCCTCCCGACGAATCCTTCCACCACGAACGCCGTGACGTCTGGTCAGCCCTCCACCCAACTGCCGATTCTTGGTCATTTGGCCCCCATCTGCTTAGCATGTGGATCTGCGTCAATTCAAAACGTCCTCAGAGTGCTAGAAAATCTCTGCTCGAAATGACCATTTTGAACCCGGGCACCCCGAAGCTTGGTCGTGTTCCCCCGAAGTAACACTATGGGCCGCAGATATAAAATTATTTTCTCCTCCACTGCTTCATTATGCGGCAAGGCCGATCTAGCCAATTACTTGTGGAACTCGACGGATTCATCGTAGATGTAATTGCCCAATGGTGGGGGCCCTGGCGACGTGTTTGCTCTCCAGCTTGCCATCGGCAACGCCTGCAAGTGTAGCACTATATTTGATATGCTATTTCAGCCGAAGAGTAATCAACAGCTTCTCTCTGCATTGGGGATTATTGTCGAATTTGCATTCAATTTTTCTGCAGACCTCCTTGGCACAATTTTAATGTTCTCCATACGAGCATAACCCCAGATATTCCAAGACAGCAAGCAATGTTATGTTGGAGGTGCCTTGAAGTGAAATCCTCCAAGCGGATGCGTTTGAGACACTAGAACGCTATTTTCCGTATCGCGAGATGACGGACTCACCCCCGAATTGATCTTAATCGTGGCTGAGGAAGATTCCTCCTGAGGAGTGGAGCATTACAGACACCTGAAACAGGCGCTTAACGCAGTACTCTCTCTGGTTCTACCCAACCTCATTTCACACTTTCTGGGCGCCATAGGCGCCCTTAATTGAATGTATACCTATCGTCGATCTACTGATGACGTTGAATTTGAAGATAGATCCACAGCCTCGTTGCTGTGCCGATGGTAGGCATAACTTGCGCCGCATGGCAAGGCATTTAACTTTTCTATATAAAACCACCTCTTAGAAACCTCCATGAGATGTCTGCCTCACAGGGCCGGGTCCCGGCCTTCTTTCGATATGTTTTTGTTTCGCATCCCACCAGGATGGGTCTAGTGCACTTGATTAAGGAGGGATGGCTGAATATCCAACCGGTGGGGTTGAAGTTTAGGTGGATATCAGGGTCAAGATTATGAATACCCTCATAAATAGCAGTACAGAGTTATCCACCTGCACAAGGTTTCAGTCTCTTGTTGTGTTTACAATATATCACCAAGGAAATCTGGCCACCAGCTACGCCTCTCTTTTCTGTTCCAAACTGCTATCCGCTTAGGAGTGAATTTCTAAAACTGTACTCTACGTATTTTAGTAAATAGCCAACACCTGCGAGCTGTCGCTCATCGCTGAGGCGAGACACATATAACTGTGTGTGTTAGGAGTCTTGGGAAATATCCCGCATACCATAAGGATCCACCAAATTTTGACACGCTGCTTGAAAAGTACATGAAGTTTCAGTCAAAATTTCCCTTGCTTTCTTCTATCAAGAACCCGTTTTATAGTAAATACGTATCTGCTACACTTGGGATATATGTGCTGTTGGCCGCGACCTACTTCATCTGGAAAACGCACCCTGTTCCCCTGATCTGGATAGACGGTATGATTGAAGGTAACAAACCCACAATGAGCTTAAGAATAAACGTAAAACATAACTCTATATCCCTAACAATCCCAAACTCAATGGGGCTATAATATCAAACACGCCCTAACCACACTCATATGGCCCTATTTAACTATTGTTAATTCCATGTATTATTACACTCCAGTATAGTATAGATTTAGCAATATTAGGCACAGATGCAATATGGATTGTGCAGCACATCCGGATGATAAAGGAGCTAGGTTTGACAGGATAGGACAAACTAAGAGATTGTAAAATGATTGTGTGTTGTACTGTGTATCAGTGTTCAAGTTATGGTGCAGCTAATAGGGACGTTCCTTTCGCTGGTCAAATACACAACTCGATAGTGTGCTGTATACATCCTTTGCAGGTGGAATTGGCTACCCCCTACATATGCACTGTTCGCATAACTCTAATCCGTTGTAACATGGCTTACTTTCTGGTGATAACGGTTTGGGTGAACATATATAAGGTAGTAGCTCATAACAGGAAACCGCTCTGGCAATGGCCTTAAGCCACCTAAAATATCAGATACAATGTCCGCTAGTGGAGTCTTACGCTCTAGCGGCGTACTTACAATCGTTCAGATTTAAGTTTCGGAAGGACAATATGGAGCACCATGTTTATAGAGAACTGGACTGTTATCACAACAAAGCACTAAATCACCATAGCAATATTTCTGCTGAAATTCCATCACCCAATGTTCATGCATTATGGTCTCTAGAATACAACACTGCGAATAGAAGCACCGTGGTATGCTCTAACCATCTCTCACGGAGATCCTTCCCTACAAATACAGTCCCTCGGGCTCGCCTTCGGTCTTCGTCTTCATGACACGCTCTCTGGCAGCTCGGAAATCCGCCATTTGCACACGCATGCGCCGCTCTCTTAGGGCCAATAAACCAGCTTCGGAACAAATCGCCTTGATATCAGCCCCCGACAGGTCATCCTTCTGGTTGATAAATTCCTCCAGGTCAACGTCCTCATTCAGCGACATCTTCGATGTATGAAGAGTGAAGATCTTGCGTTTGGTGACTTGATCGGGGTTTTCGAAGAGGATTTTTCGGTCGATACGTCCAGGACGGATCAAAGCAGGATCAAGGGTATCGATCTTATTTGTTGCCATAATGACCTTAACATCTCCACGGTCGTCGAAGCCGTCAAGCTGGTTTAGAAGCTCCAGCATAGTACGTTGGATCTCTCTCTCCCCTCCAGATGTCGATTCGTATCGCTTTGTCCCGATAGCATCGATTTCGTCGATGAAGATGATTGAGGGCGCATTTTCAGTAGCGACCTAAAGACTAATTAGCACATATTCTGCCCTTCCAGCCGGATTCCACATACCTGGAAAAGCTGTCGAACAAGTCGCGGCCCGTCACCCAAATACTTTTGGATTAGCTCACTTCCGACAATTCGCAAAAATGTTGCGCTTGTCTGGTTGGCAACGGCCTTTGCCAACAGAGTCTTCCCCGTCCCGGGTGCACCATAGAGGATAACACCCTTTGGTGGCTTGATACCCATCTCCTCGTAAAGCTCTGGGTGAAGAAGCGGTAATTCCACTGACTCTCGAACTTCCTGGATCTGGTTTTCCAAGCCTCCAATGTCTGCGTAAGACTCCGTCGGGGCTTTGTCTAGCTTCATGACAGTGACCAAGGGGTCCGCATCATCAGTGAGAACACCAACAATAGAGACTGATTTATGATGTAGCAAGACGCTTGCACCGGGCTCTAGAAGATCCTTATCGACGAAAGACATGATGGAGACATAGTATTCAGGCCCAGTGGTGCTTGAAACGATGGCATGGTCATCATCAATCATTTCCTCCAATGTACCGACCCCCATCGGGCTCCCACGCATATCATCCACACGCCCTCGCTCGTCCGCATTCCGGTCAAGAGCATCAGGATCGCCCGCAGTAGATGGGGCACCGCCTTCCTTTGCCGTTTTTGCCTTTCGGAGACGTTCCTGGTTCTCGACATATTCTTCTTCAAGGAGGAGGTGGTCGTGGATTCGTTGCATTCGCAAGTACCTTAGCTTACAGCGGGAGGTTGGATAGACGGTGGGTAGCTTTGCTGCCGCATTTGGGCCGGCAGCCTTGCGCTTCTTCCGGCCGATTCGAGTGGTTGGCCGTGGAGGTGGTTCGTACTTGGGCTTCTCCTTCTATCCATCGCCAGGACGGTTAGCATACATGAATACAGTGGCGACGAGACAGCACAGCTGCCACTACACAACTATGTATGGGTGTATCATGTACCTTCTTATCTTTATCGTCCTTATTGTCGCCTTGTCCAGCTCCTCCGAGCCCGGATGGTTGTTGTCCCTGGTGGCAATGTCAGGACGGGGTTGCATACTCCCGGGACTCAACAAGCTCACCATTTTACTTCCAGCAAGGTATTCACGCTTCAGACAGAATGCTCAATAAGAGACTGTATTGATAGAGGCTTGATCAAGGCGTGCGCAGTTGGCCGCCCGGATGATGTTCAGTGTTGTTGTTGATGGGAGCTGGGAGTGGTTTGTCAGGAGGAGGGAGCTCTGGACGGTTGATGATACCTGGTTACTAGTACGAGCTTTCGTTGCAGGCGACAACGACGCGCGCGAGCAAGGGCAGGTTAAAGCCTCAGGCGCACATCATCGGCAAGGCACCAACTTCTGAAGCGCCGCACAAAGGTGCACGGACCATTCCAGCGCTGGTACTTCGGTACTTGCACGGCCAGTGATCCCAACTCCTGTTCTGCAGCCTCGAACCAGCCATATTATGACTGGAACACGTCTGTTGTCTGCGAACAACACCACTATCACAAGATCTTTCCTTTCCTCACCTGGTTCAAGGCCACCTTCTGCTTATCTCCCATAAAGATATATATTTTTTCTCCTTTTCTAACGGCCACCACGCTCCAATCCTAAGTCAATACAGGAAGCCGTGATACCCCTCCAACGAGCTCCCCCCGCCACATAGCCAAGACTACCTGGTGAGTGCTTTGCCAGCTCATAATACAGTGCGACGGTGCTATACTCGGGCTTCCAAATACTCCTACTGGAAGCCTTCATTCAGCGCACACTTTCGAAAGCTGTGCTAATCTTCATGTAGTTCAGGCCGCCCGAGCCCCCCGAGAGTAAATCACTACTCAGCTTACCGCCTACCGAACTTCTGCGGACCATCATGACTTCCAACCGCCTCCGAAGAATCGCCAAGGAGCTCGCTGATATCCAGAATGACACAGTCTCTAAGATATTCTGTGAACCATCAAATGGATCGGATCTGTCGCACTTGTTGGCTACCTTTCCTGGTCCTCCCGACACCCCGTATGAAGGGGGAACGTACATTGTGGACATTAAGATCCCGGACGAGTACCCCTTTAAGCCTCCTATTATGTACTTCACCACCAAACTCTGGCACCCAAATGTCAGCAGTCAAACTGTACGTACTCTCCTATCCCTCTGATTTGATTTTATAAGGTAACAATAACATAGGGTGCCATCTGCCTGGATACTCTCGGCTCAGCCTGGACTCCAATCATCACTATAAAATCCGCCCTCATCTCTCTCCAATCCCTCCTGGCCACGCCCGAGCCGAAAGATCCCCAAGATGCCGAGGTGGCCAGCATGCTGATGAACCACCCCGAACAGTTCCAGCGGAAAGCGCGAGAGTGGGCAATTCAACACGCTGCAGCTCCTCCTCATACCAGCTGGGATGTCCAAGCCGCAAAATCACTTGGGCCATCGAAGCTGAAATCACAAAAGCTGCTCTCTCGTGAAGAGGAAATGAGAAAATACCATGGCTATAATAAGGATCTGATTGATCGCTTCGTCAATATGGGGTTCGATATTGACCGCGTAGTTGAGGCTTTCGAGTTTGTCCACATCGACAAGAACAACGGGGATGACTACGAGCTCGAGGAAGCGTATATGGGCGATATCACTGCGAGATTGTTGGGTGAGCCATGAGTTCGACCCATCGACCCGTCGACAGTCGATTGAGAAGATTATATTCGGAAGAATATCTGATTAGTATGGAAGGATATTGCATTGGAGGGCAAACACCTAGTTGGCGTTCTCGAGCTGCTCTTCCGCTGGGGTTTATCTGGTCGCATTAGCTGCATCGCATATATGGTAGGGGTGTCGGGCGTTTACTACTTGCTCTCTAACAAGACCGTTTAGATATGATCACACCTCTCAATCGTGACTATCCATGGCATTGCTCGGGTCTCATTATCTTTCACCCATATCTTGCCTACTTCCGCATCAGAGCCCTCTGCCATTGTTATATTCGCCATTGTTATATTTGCATTGTTATATTTGTCATTATTATATTTTCCATTGTTAAACCTTTGACCCCTTTGTATTCCGATAGCGATGAATTTGATATCCCCAAAACGTAAGATTTCCAATAAGCCATACCGGACAACAGTGAGATGAAACGGCAATTAAAACTAGCTCGGGTGAATACTCTTTACTCGACCATGATGAGTTCGAGGACAAGTGCATGTTCTGCTGCGACAGACCATAGGTGGAATCATCAACGAACCTAAACTTATCAAAAGATTTGTATTCCTTTGCTCTTGCAACTCTCCCTCCAAAAATTCTAAACAGTAGCTAAGCTCTCGCTCATCCACGGCCTCATGTGATGCCTCCACATCTCAGCTTCCCTTCCTTGGCCTAAATTTGTTTTGACTTATTCACCGCGCTGAATTTACAAGTTCCACAAATCGATGTTTTGTTGTAAGCAAACGGTTGTTAACCACAACAACGACAACTACAACTCCATAACTTCCAAACTTCAACAGCAACGCACCTCCAAAAAACAACAAACACTCAAAGACCTAAGAATCCAAAATACCACAGACAATTGATCGTTGCACCACTTGCAAAAAGGAGCAGCAATGGACATCGCATTTATCATGACTCGGCTCGAAAACGAGACCTTGCCTACGGCGACCAGTGCAGTGCCTAAGCCTACCTCCTGTTGCGTCTCCAGTACGTCTTATCAACCCCTAATCACCTCTCGTGCGCTAACTTCCACTCTAGCACTTGATAAAGCGACTAAAAAGCACAACGAAGAAGCAACGAAAACAAAGCGGGATGGGAAGTTTGATTTGAGCGAGATACAGAAATTACTTATGGTTCACTTGTGAAGCTCCCATGCTGCAATTGGGGAGGATAGCATGGAGTGGGGAAGATAGTGCTCCGTAACGTGGTTGTTCGGGAGAAGGGCGCTAGATCGGGGGTGGGGAAGTGGAGATTTCGTGAGGCGCTCTCATGTTGGTTCTAGGTCAATTACTTAGATAAGTTATCACATATACTTCCCTGGCGAGCGTGCAATGGATTCTTAATTGAATAATAAAAAATAAATATAGGGAATATCTTCTGGGCGAGAGTGCCGAGTGATGCTGTTATAGGATTTGGCTCAGAGCTTCCTCGCGACTGAAATTCGTGTTTCGCCATCGGGAGATGTAATCATCGTGATTTACTTTGCAACTTGTTAGCATATACCTAGTAATCTATGGGAAATTGGGGGCTTACCGTATCCACCGCAAATTCTTCGCTTCCCTGTGAAGGCAGAC
Organism: Venustampulla echinocandica; assembly: GCF_003357145.1. Classification (NCBI taxonomy): domain Eukaryota; kingdom Fungi; phylum Ascomycota; class Leotiomycetes; order Helotiales; family Pleuroascaceae; genus Venustampulla; species Venustampulla echinocandica. The sequence continues at coordinate 3,542,702 of NW_022474206.1, read as the reverse complement.
CGACCATGGAGAACCCGCCAATTATCGAAAACTGCAGAAGCATGTGATATCAGTATGCTGGAAGAATTAGGGCAGAAAGGGAGGCCATACTCAGAGGGCGCCCTGGCTCCAACTGAGCCCAATACTCTATGTCCTTCCTATTCAGGATATCGTTCCATTTTCTGGCTGCTGCGTACCACTTAGGGGAGAGGATCGGATGAATCGGGCCTCTATCGTCGTTATTCCACCTCACTTGAATCAAATGTGATTTTTTACTATCATCCCATCGACTAGGTGCCTCTATATTGAAGACGGGAAATTTCATCGCCGGTGTTATGGTAATGCCTTCATTGCCACTAGCGTGCCAGGTGATGGGCCTTCTAGATAGCACTTTATAGGAATCCGGATCTTCTTTTTCTAAGGTCCGAGCTGCATGGAAGCCATCGACGAGGAGAGACTCGCCACCTGATCCTTCTTCGTGGGAGAGGAGATGGAACATTTGGAGACCAGCCGGATCAGTGAAATATGTTGTGTCAGTATGTGCTGGGAGGGCGAGCGTTGTATAAGCAGTATCTTTCATGGTGAGATCTGCTGTAAAGTCATAGAAACCACCTATGGATGTAAGTTGCCAGTTTGAAAATCAAGATGGGATAGGTACCATAATGCGTTACCCGGATAAAGGCGATCCGCTCGAGTAGCTGCTGCGTCTTCTCTGGCGAGACAGGACAGCCATCTACGTAGCAGAATCCATATCGGCGCTGGAGGATGTTAGTTGGTGATCTTCTGGAGTAGGTTCTCTTACAATTTTGTCCGTCCAGGTGCCAACACCGGCATCACCAGCCATAATTTCGTCATAGTGTACGGATGGGGGATTTGATTTGATTTCTGCTCCCCAATAGATACGGCTGAATTTGTTAGCAACAAAAAGTTTCCTGGTTTTTCGTTTGCTAAACTCACGGATCTTCACTCATCGAGATTGGCTTCTCATTCTCGTCACAAACAGTCGCTGATTTGGGGATGTATTTTAAGATCCAATCCCAGGGGTAAAGGCTGCTATGCTTATCATGGCTCCCTAAAGAATGAGCAATAGCACTACCGTTCTTTGAACATGTAATACTTACATTCTACACGTAAGCCTCTTGCCTCTGTGACTACTTTGTTTGGTCGGACCTTTTCAGGAATCTAGTCACTGTCAGAGCCATGATCATCCAGTTTCAGCAAAATAACACGCTCAGTACCATACCGCAAAAGTATCAAATGCCCTTTGCATGGTATCTTGATTCACACACTTATTACAACGGCAATTGTCCCTGAGCAGGGAGATATGCGTCAGAAAGTCACATGATTACTCTGAAATGGATCGTTTTAGGTTCAAAGCACTGCACTAACCTCAGCCACATATGAGGACTATAATATAAAATCAGTATCCGAATTGTCGTCTCAAAAAACCAAAACAAAGCAAAGGCCATTTCTTACAGAAATATCGTCGAGTAGTGGCCGTCCACAGTCCGCAGCTTCAACGGAATCTGATGGTTATCCCAGACACCCATGCTATCTTTTTCGTTGTTACGTGGCATGTGGCGAGGAATGGTACCATTAACTTTATAGATGCCCGATAGAAAAGGATCTATATTTGGAGGCCACGATCCAAGGGCCTCATCACCTATGGGCGCCTCGGATTCCGGATGCGGCGCATTATTTTCAGTTCCTGGCTTCAGAATTCGTGTAGTATATGGGGAACGTGTTTTTTTCCAGTTATTTTTGAACCGTGGTTGGGAATCCGGGCCTGACCCATTTGCTGTTGGTAGAGGCGACGGTGCATTATTGCCCGAGTTTGAGGGCTCAGCAATATCAGCACCAGAAGCTTCCGTCACTACAGAGCGTTTGATAGCGTTAAATAGCGGTGTGCGTGAACGGCATCGCCACAAACGTTGGATTTGGATATTCATGGCGGCACTGGCAGAGGAAGGTTGCGGTGTAGTGCTGGAAGGTTGGTGTCTATGGCTTGTGATCGAGCGACCTTTAAGTTAGCCAAACCCTTGTCCGTTATCGCTTAATACGAGTGCGGCTAGTGATACGAGCACATGGGCACCATAAATGTCGGTCTGCGCGGTATACTAATAAATAGGTAGGGAGGGCATTCACCGTGACGTACTGTTCCTTAGTGATAAGCCTGTATATCTGATTGTATTCTAGGGGGATTATCATATAATCGTCTCGACAACCCCCATCCGACGGGAAGATAGTTAGTGGCCTTGGTGCCTTAGGCTGAACCGTCCTGCATCTTCGTTGATCATCTCACCTTCCGATGTCAATAATCCAGAGCTACTCCGTACTGCGTATTCGCCCCGCATCTGCCCCGCATTGTTCAAGTACGATGCAATCACTCGATACCCTCCCGCCGGAGATCCTCCTATACATAGCACGATTCACCGGGAGTGATTATCTTCGTGCTCACGTTGATAGACTCCTCGTGTGCAAAGGTTTCCATCTCCCTCAAATTCAAGTCAACATATCAACTTCAAGCTAACAGTACTCATACTACTTCCTAGGTACCAGGTTGCACAGTTCGTGGCTTTTGAGAACCTCGCGCTATCGACCGAATCCCTCCAACGCTTCCTAGCCGCCCCAAAACGGTCTCATCTCCGCGTTTTAGCAAGTGTTAGAACGTTATCAATTGAGGGCAGGAACTACGACGATTATAACTCCCCCATCGACGCAGCGACCGATCCCGATCCTCTGGTACTAGAATCCGAGGCTGAAAATGACCATCACCGCGCACAGATAGAAGCTTGGAGAATGATGGGGCTGATAGGAAACTGCGTGTTTCTCGACCTCCAAACCTGCGGAAGCTTGGTGTCCTTGGCTGGATATCTTCGTCATATGGCCGAGCTCAAAGCCTTCCGACTCAAAGTATCCATGAAGTCGCCATTGAATGAGTGGGTCGATAAACTGCTCACCCCAGCCATAGTATCCGTCATCAATTCCCTTCCCAGGTCCATCACCAGCCTTACGATAGACAATCCGTGGGAACAGTCCGGTTTTAGACACGGCCCAGATGACTACCATCAAATCTGCTGTCTGGTATTGTCCCCAGATTTTTTACCTTCCCTGCGTCATCTGCGACTTCGCCTGCGTAGTATTTGCCCAAGGATCTTCGAGATGAACGATTCTGCAAAGCACCCCTACCTTGAAACGTTCATTATAAACCTCAGCCGCAAGGAGCCAGCACTGCATCAGGCTGAAGGTCAACAATCAGAGTGCTGTCTTGAGTTTGGTACTATAAAAAGAACACCTTTCCCCGAATTGTTGGATGCTGCAGAAGCTACCATGGTTCGCCTGCCTGCTATAAGAACTTTTAGAATTCTTCGCTGTATATTCCCAATGTTGCAAGTTGCTGCTCATGACATCCTTACGAACAGACAGGCTCTGTTACCGGAGAATGCTCGTTGGAACGATCTAGATTGGATTGGTGATGAGTTCACAGATATCGATGTTCATGATCAGTCAGACGTGGATTTGTTTGATGATTCGGACTTTGATGCTCCTTGGATCAGTCTAGAGGCTGAAACTGCTCTGTAATTATTCAAGGCGGGAAGAACACAGAAGATATTCTATAGGCGTCACATTATTGTTCTTCAGTCCTATCTTTACGACCATACAAGTTGATTTGGAAGATAAGTGTGTTTGTCTAGTGATTCAGAGCGACAATTCAATTCTAGCTACTATAATGAGTGTGCGGTATACATGTGACGAAAAAATGACCTTAACCAGCACATCCTTCATCCTTCATTGTTATCATATGTTCTCTTCCATCTATGTTGATGATTCAATGCCTCTGTCCCGAATACCGTCCATCGTCATTGATAGTGCGCGAGAGGAAGGCACAAGGTGGATTGAGCGTTACTACTGCCCGTTAGTGAATTTCCTGGCTATATTTCTCGTTCAACGCTGGCTGACCAATTGTAACTCTCAATTTGGCACATTGCAATCGGAGTTGGCGCAGTCACAAGGAGGGACGGCTTCGAGTTGCGAGTGGCAGTCCCAACACTCGGGGAATGTGGTCATTTTTTTGATAGGCCTGTCGACATTTCTTGAGTTGGAATCGGTTGGGTTGGCATTGCTTGGGTTGTTTGAGTTGACGTTGGATTGGTTGGCATTGCTGCCACTGGTAGTTGTTTGGTTTGGCATACTGATTATGGTGCGATCAATAAATAGAAGGTGGTGGTGTTGGAGAGTGAATGGTTCGTCCTGGCTAGTGATAATAATTCTCGAGGTCTGTATGGAAAGTTCCGAGGGTATGAACCTTTGACTCTCGTAGTTGGATGCTTATCTTACGCTATACCCCCACTCAAAGTGGCTTTGTTTGGGCTGCTGTGAACTCTCAAACTTGGGCAAAGCTGCAAACGCAATTCTCTTCGTCGGGCCATTTCATACTCTTGTGTAGGCTATATAGAGGGGTAGAAGCCAATAGCCAATGCAAAGCTGCAAACGCAATTCTCTTCGTTGAGCTATTTCACTCTCGTGTAGGCCATACAGAGGGGCAGGCGCCAATAGCAGATGATGGCCAAGTGCTCTGGCGAACGGAAATAAAGAGTTGCCCGTTGGCCAACGGGTAGGTGAAAAGTAAGTTGGCATGCAGCGCGGGAGTGCAGCCCTACCAGATGGAAGGGTTTGGACAACTGTGGCCAATACACCATAAAGTGTGGAGCCAGAGAAAACAACAAATGAATGCCGGCAGGCGCAGAGGCTCAGCCAGACCGAGCGATTTTGTTTCGGTTTTATAGAGTATTACAGTGGTTTCAGGACTTTTTGTTTATTTTGTAGCACCTCGAGGTAGGCAAGTACAGCCTAGCGCATTACGCTAGAAGCTCTTTATTGAGCTCTTTATTAGAATGTAGACATATGACTGGGGCATCCTTCAACGTTTTCTTGGAGATTGATTCTACAAACAGTTTCTCTTCTCTTCTCTTATTTTCTAACTGCTACGTATATCTATCCAAGGCCCTATTCCGACCCAGACTTTCCAACCCCGTGTCCAAAAGTGCGATTCTCCATCTGAATTGTTCCGATCGCTCTTTCTTGCACCACGTTCTAAAACGGTGTTAATGAACGGATATGGCACCATCAGATTCATGGACATCATACCAAAACATGAGTTGCGATAGCGAACAGGCACGAAAAATTCAACAGCTTCTGCTTACCGCAAACTTTCCGTTTTTGTGCACTACAGCAGTGCAACTTCGTTCCACATTGGCTGAAGCGCCTCAAGCAATTGGCCAAACGCTTACGTGCTCAATCGACTCCACCAAGTTTGCCAGTGGCATGAACAACGTCGTAGTTGAGCTCAGATTCTCAGATTCGGAATACTGGATTGCCAGAATCCGACTTCCTACCAATCCCATTCACGACGCAGCCGTCGAGGCTTCCATTCGAAGTGAGATCACCACGATAAATCTGGTGAGCTCTCGTACTTCCATTCCAATTCCCAAAGTCTACGGCTCCGACGTTTCCACCACAAATCCTTTCGGCTTCCGCTATATCTTGATGGAGGCTCTCCCTGGCCACGTTCCCGATTCATCCTTCGCGAAAACAGTGCCACAGAGTAAGTGGGACAAGGTCGCTGAGCAGTTTGCCGACTACTATTTCCAACTCAGTAATCTCCGATTCGACCACATCGGCAGCCTATCCAGCGGCCTCGACACCGCTGACGAGCTCTCTATCGCACCTTATAACGGCAGTGGACCCTTCTCTACCTCACTTGAATACTTCCACAACACTCGCAAGAAACAAACCCGCGCGATCAAATCCGCACACGGCAACGACGAACAATGGTCCACAGCTGCTTGGATCCTTGAACAAGCACTTCCAGCAATGGTCGTGGAAGAATATGTGCGTGGGCCATTCCCGCTTTGCCACATGGACCTACATTACGGTAATATCCTCGTTGACGACGACTATAACATTACGGGTATAATCGACTGGAGCGATGCACAAACTGTCCCGCTGGAACGTTTCATCATCACTCCGGAATTCGCGATGTTTCCGGGTCTTTCGGACGAGAAGAGTGCTCCTTCCATTGCGTTCAGAGAGAAATTCGCTGCGGTGCTGAGAACGAAGGAATTGGCTGCACGGATGATTCCCGATGGGCCACCGCCAATAGCAGATATGCTTGGCACACCGCTGTGGGAGATTGTGTATCGGTGCACGTATAGTTATCACTGGAGGGCGTTGACAGACTCTAGATTGGTGTTGCGGCAGATGTACGGGGAGGATGCGAAGTTTGAGGATTTCATGACTTTTTATAAGAATGGACCTGTCAACTTTAAGGGTGCAAAGCCAATTAGTGGGCGTTTGAGGATGTGAAGCTGGAGGAATGGGTTGTCTAATGTGTATTGCTCTTTCAATTAGCTGGTGCGGAGTAGTTGTACTGACTTGGAAAATTATTAAGGAGACGTGCGAAGGAGGACTGATTATCTCAGTGCTAGTTAAGGGCAAGTTCTAGATCGAGTTAAGCTAGAATTCACATTAACGCTTGCGGCAACTGAAAATATTATTGAATACAAGGAAACTAATATGTCTTTATATAACCACATAATTTATTAATTCCCAGCGGCTAAGCCGAAAGGGCAACTATTACTAGTCTACAAGCATAATTCACAAAGATATGTCTTAACCCCCTTAAAACCGTTATACTTTATTCTTTTTAAAGAAGAAACTAGAAAAGAAGGTATAAAGTTGTAACAATAAAAGGAATTCTTATTTTATACACAGCCAGCCTATAGGGGCTAAGGTCTTGCCTGGCCCACAGGAATTGAAACCTTCAGGTTGCGTCGACGCCAACCTCGCCTCTATCTCATGCTCCACCCTCCTCGTCCACGCAAGAGAAAGTATGGACTTGTAATACTCCAACAGTCCTGGCATAAACTGGACGTCTTGAATGTAGTACAGCCTAATAGCGTCAGGCAAAGGGCGGGTGTTGAAAATCTCGAAGCTCCCTCCAGATTCGGGTACGAAAAGCCTCCTGCCGCTCTCCTTGATCTGCCTCCATGTTTCCCTGTAGGAACTAGGGAGCGAGGAATCATTTTCGATGCACTTCTTGAGCCCACTAAGCCATTTCCTGGTATCTGAGCCTAAAAACTTTCGTGATGCTACTTCCATTAATTGTATGTCTTGTATACCAGCAAGCCGAATACCATAAAGGCCAAATAAAGCGTCCGAATCGTTGCGCACGTCGAAGAATACCTTCAGGATTTGTTTAGACTCTAGAATGTCTTTTAAAGTCGTGCCTGCCCTGCCAGGGTTGTAAAATGCGTTGCGGTCAAGGGTATGGATATCGATGAGGTAGATCTTGTTTAATGGATGAACTAGCATTTGCATGATGGAGATGGTACTATGCCGGGATAGATTGACACCTTCCAGATCGACATATAATGATATGTTTGGCCTGTTGGTGAGACCGTCAATGAGGTTTATCATGGCTGCATGTGTGTCGATAAAAGTACTGTCAGTCGCTGAGGCTCTACGGTCCATTTCTGAAATGCTAAAGCTTTGTGGCATTTCAGGCCGCCGATTAGGAGAGTAGTGATAACCAGTAGAGGAAAGGTTAGACCGAGATAAAGAGCTTGCATTTTAATACGAGAGTCGAGATCAACATACGAGGAAGATGAGGAAGGTGCTGAAGGGGAGAGGGGGGGGGACTTCATGAGATACATAGACAGGAGGCAACTTAAGAGATCAGATATAAAACACACAACAGGCTGTGGCCATCGAACATACATAACCCTATTCGGTTCTCACAAATATTCGCCCAGGACCACTTGCTACCCCTAGTCTCTTCCATCGCAACTATAAAACAATAGGAGGTTTCGGTTACCCCAATGTTTTACTTTATTAATAAAGGGATCGAGAGAACAAAGAAGCGTGCTTGTGCAGGCAGGTGACCCGCTTGAAGGCATAACACTATTTTTCGATCGGCTGGCGGCTTCTTTGTTTATCAAGTTTACTATTGCTCAGTATATTCCAAGAAAAATCGCCAAGAAACAGACGAAATTATTAAAACAGGTGAACACAACGGCATAGGTGTAAGGAGCCTCGAGAAAAATCCTCGAGTAATGGAGCGAACAAAGATACGGTCTTAGCTCGCCATGAACGACCACTTGGCGAAATATTGATTGGGATCTCCACTGATGAAGTGACATAGTTTGTCTCAAATAATTCGGTAGTCGCTCAAATTATAGAAACACAGGCTGCAGCTATGTGATCCTGCCGCCGGGAACACCTAATAAATAGTGAAATGGGCGAAAATCAAGTACAGATAGACTAGTCAAGATGGCATAACTGGCGTTAAAAGCATCAAAACTATAATCTCAACACTAGCTGAGTAGACCACTAAACGCTGAGTAAGAAACAGCCTTTTAAGGCATCTGGTATTCCACAAAATGACCTAGAGGCTCAAAAGAGTGGACATGGTGGTACATCATTTTTTTTGTTATCCCCCCCTTATTTCCTGCCAGAAGAAGATGGCGAGAGACGGGGAAAGACTCACATTTTAACAAAAAGAATTCTTCGACGAGGGAATTTCCGTACTTGGTGGCCAAATACAAAGGTGTTGTCAGCACCGATATTGTCTTAGATCCGTGGCTTTGGAACAAAGGAGATACATCCATGGCACTTGGGACAGACCATGGTCACCCTTTGGTCATCTCGTATAGGATGAGTCGTATAGAGACAACAACCCAAGAAGCAAAGGCAGAATGCCTGTAGAAGGTGCTCGGCATCCCGGCGAAGAGTTTGTTCATCCACAGTTTTGTTCCAGACTCCAGAGTTAGGAGGGCTGGCTAGATACTGCCTCGTGGAGATGTAATGTATGGAGATGCCCAGACGTTGCAGCAGTAACCATTGCTCTGCCAGCTCTGCGGCTTGCTTCCCTCGGCCTTGACTTTTGACCAGAGCCTTCGTACGAGTTGGAATGAAGTTGGAGTAAGGTTGCTGCTATAGTACCTAGCGCGCACGGACCAGGCCGTCACGCTACAACATACCGACGCGTATCCCCGACGTTCTTTCAGTTCCTGTTTGTTTCTTAACCATCTAGTCACTCACTTCCACTTCATGCACGCAAATATTCTTTCTTCGAAGCGGAGGAAGTCCGGTTTCCCATGCCCATACTGCGAGGCGAGGTGGTTGGCTATTTCCATTTAAATCCCCCAAGTCGATAGCTAATGTACAATTTAGCTCGCCATAGGCAACTATTTTCCCAGTTGCTCGAAAATTGCTTTATAGTTCTTCGAGAAAATGTTCCAGGCATAATGCGGTCCCAAATGCCGCATAGAAGACTCCCTTCATAAGGGTAAACCGTAGACCCGGGCTCGGAAGTACCTGGCTGTGACTGTTGGGTTGCCCGAATTAAAATTAGTACCTTGGTATTCACATTTCTCGAATTATCTTTTCTACATATATGATTCTATGCCACGCATGGTACTCCCTCATTCTATTCCTGTGGCCGTATCTAATCTCTACATGGAAACTGATATACTGTCAATACAAGCTCACTGAACTTTTCCAATCTCTCAAGAACTTAACATTAGTGATCATTGTATCAGGACGCTGGAGTACCATCAAGATATCAGACCTGTATAGCAGGGAAACCCGCCTCTCGTGTTCCCCTCAAAGCATACAAATTTTGAACTTCTGAACCTCCAAACTGCTCAATAATTCCATGTGGGTTATACTTGTTGGAATTCCCCAACATTTCGTAGTTTTACCTATCCAAGCATTTATGTTACCGTATTCCGCCTACTGTAAATATTCATTACGATACCTATGCCGCTTCTCCACTTGGCATAATGTCATCTGCCTCGGCTCCAGATCAATTTATGCACCGTCGATTTCCGCGTGGCACCGCCGAATTGTTCTACCCTAGCCAACACCAAGACCGAGTTGCTAGATAACATCATGCCATGCAAGCATTACCCACGTGGAGCTTTGCTCTCATGGGGACAGCCGCGAGGCGGCAACCGGAATGTAGGGCGAGACACCATTTAAATGAGGGTACTACAAAAACTACAAGATGGAACAAGTGAAGTCATATGTAAAGCCATGATTTTATGAAATATATACATTTGAAAGCTGACATCAGACCTCAGTCCTATCCCCTGGAAGGGAGATTCCGTGATATCCCTAATGCCCATTCCTGCCGGTTCGACGAACGCCCTCCACCAAAAATGAAAGCCTAGGCACTTACCAGCCTCAGTCCTATCAGATCTCCCACCTCACAACTGGTACACCTTGACCGAATTGATCGTCCAATAGGCCGGCGCAAACACTCCCGGATTTTGTGCAACATAGTTGTTACACGAGCTGGCCCTGCTGGCACAAGTACCGCCCCAAACGCCCCCTGCCCAATCACCACAGAAAGTGGTGTCAAACACAATATTTTGATTCATAAAGTGCTGGTCAATGTTACAGCCACTGCCCCCGTTGAAAGCCACAATGGGCAAGCCCCAGTTACCCGTGACAGGATTGCCGCTCCTGATATCAGCGGGAATATTATTCCGAGGGAAGAACCAAACGTAGATACCCGAGGACTCCCACTGCATAGCGTATACTCCACCTCCGTTGTTGTTAAAACCGTCGCCGTAGGCATTGGGTACCGTTGTGGTAACGCCACAGCCGTTATATCCGTTATTGGAGTTGCAATTCGCGTCGTTCAGATTGGTACCACCTTGCGAACCGCCAATGTTGATCGTGCATCCCGCCGATGTGTGAAGGGTTATGCTGTTTGTGCCCGCTAGATTGACACCCTCGAGGACGTCGATCTCGCCACTGTTGGGCCAGTTGGGACCGAAGAGCCAGAAAGCTGGCCATACGCCACAGATACTACCGGGCATATGGGCGATGTCCGCGATAAAGAGACCATGGTTATAGGCTTTATTGCTGGTTAATCGGACAGAGGCGCGCCCGGGAGAAGGGTTGGTGGTGGTGTGGTCGACCCCTAGGTAGATTTGGCCATTGTTGGTGTTGATAAGTCCCCTGTTTTGGGCGTTGGATTGGGATTGATAGTCCACGAACCCATGCGTCGGGTCACTTCCAGTGAAGAAGTTGAAGGATGAGAAAAAATTGATGCTGGTATAGCTATCAACCTGTCTGTAGCTTGCGACGGCAAATTGAACGGGGATCGTAAGGTTACTGGCCAAACTCATCGCTGCGGCGTTTGCGGCATGGAGATAGGCCAGGGTGCTAAGCCCGACAAGAGAGGTTTTGGAATGCATGATGAGAATATAATACAATAGCAACCAGGTACTTCCAGCGTATATAGAGGGATTTATGGACAAAGTATAATATTTACAAGTGAAGCATCAAAAGAATTGATGATGAAGGACCTGGAGGTTGGAAGGAACGTGAAGAGCTTTGAACACCGGTGGAACTCATCAAGATCCGAAATGAAAGAAGCAATACGCATATATATACTTTTCAAGGCACGCCTAAGACATTCTGAACAGGAGGTAAATGAAGTAATATACGCCACGCTTCCTCGGCGGCTTTCCGCCGAGAAACGAGTCACCCATGGCAAACAGGACCTGCTCCTCTATCGATAAAACATCGCCGCGTGGGGGGAATTCAAAGAACGCGAACATGACCGAAAGACGGTAGTAACAGCGCAGAGTTGCATCTCCGAAATCGAACGCAACTGATGATGAGGTTGAAGCCCATGCGACGAGATCTTGGCGTCATCCGTCCTTATCCACGCCACAGCCGGTGAGTGTGGCCGAGACGAGCGTTTTCCTCCCAGCTTGTTGGATAACATGCAAGGCCAAGCACTCACCTGGCCGCGGCAGTCATCTCGGGAGAGTATACAAGAAGAAGGTGTTGGCGTACCCCAGGTTGGGGGACGTGGAGAGAAGCGACGGATGAGATGCTGGAAACGGGTTAATATTGTACTTGGAACGCCTGTGCTGTATGGTACAGCATCATGCGCTGGTTCAGCGGAGCTGCCGACCAGGCCCGGGGCGCAAAGCATGAGTTTACCGACGACGTGTGACATGCGATAGGGTCTCGGGACTCATCGCGATCATAGGATGGGAGGCGCAATCCAGAAGGGGCAATCAGCCTCCGCTTTCGTCGCAGATCGACATGGAGTTTAAGTTGACCTTAGGGAGTAACCTTACAGCGAGAACCTAGAGCTTTGGTCAGGAAGCCTAGAACGCGAAGCCCCTAACAGATGTGATTTCATGCATAGGCCCGAATAACGACCGAAAGAGTTCTTTTTCAATGTCCGGAGGCTAACCCTGAGTGCGTAAAAGTAACCTGTTATAGACCTTGGAAATAACAATTGGCGGTGTTGATAAGTCGTCTCATACTCGAGTATGCCCATTTTTTCGAGGTCGCTTATTCTTGTGTCTACAGAGTAAGGACACCGGACGGACGACCTATAAAAATGTAAATATCTCTATTAAGTTTATGTGATTCGGACCTAAGATTGGTGGGGGTTTTATTTATAATGCATCTATATGTATGACATCTAAAAAAGCTATACATAACTCCGTGAGAATTTGGCCGTTCTTTTGGAAGGTTTAGTGCATCTGCCAATGTTATCAATGGACGCGGAGTCTGCGGGCACGGCGACAGAGCTAGATCGAGGGAAGCCGTCGGCCTCATTTTGCTCACTAGGCAGCGAGCGTTACAGGTGCAAATGCAAAGGATAAAATATCACAGACCAGATGACTATGGATAACTTATAATGGCCCGAACCGAACTGGCCATGTTAGCTTTGTTTGGCTAGCCCGGCGCATAGAGTTGAGAGGCGGCAAGGCCTCGAAGGATAAGGAGGGCACTGTGAGTTTGCCTACATGTACTGTACAGTACAGTGCTTCGTACAGCTAAGGAAATTCTTGAGATTGGGTAAGTAGACGCACTGTGGCTTCCGTATCTCACATTAAGGTTATCGAGTACTTCGTATCTGCAGTGCCGATAGATCTTGAGGACCCTTACGGCTCAGTCTGATCGCTCAGATCAAAGTCAGGTATGAGCACGCGATACTAGGGTACTTCCTTCGGGATCCGGACCCGCCTGCCGGGTCCCCTAATTTCCGTGGAGCGAAGAGTTCAATTTAATTCAGCATGACAAACGCCCCTAGATGCCATTACTCCCTAGCTGATGAGATACAGGGTCCGTTCTAAGTAGATTGACCCCGGAAAACTGGTGGTCTGTGATGGAACAATCAGCATGACGGACCATGCCGTTTACGGGAGATCCGCGCGAATCGGCGATTGATATAAGACTAGTTATATTACGTCTCTGACCTTATTGGATACAGCCCACCGGACGAACCACTGCGAGCAAACATACTTTTTAGGTTGATGGAGCGTGCACATGTCGAGCTACTCATTCCGAGTAGAAAGATAGGGGGCTTTGTTAGGCCACTCTAGGCTCGCTTATCTCCCTCCCCCTTTTATTTACCCAACGAGAGAGCTTTTGGAAGTCGGAAGTCTTCCATCCGGATATTACATGTGAAATTCCTCCAGACCGCCATTTGTTTACGATATCCTTTTAATTTTCTCCTTTGAGATCTATTTTCTACCGTTTTCCTGAATAGCTGGATTCTTTCTAATTCAACTGTCGCGGTCGTTCTCGAAGCCGAGCGGATGCTCAGGTTGCCTATATCCGTTATATGACCGAATACGAAGTAGTAGCTCCCAGACCCTCATATTGTATAGAAACCAAAGGGAATTAAATGCCATGTTTTACGAGGGGTTTATACATCTTAATCGCTGGATCCATATTCTGTTGTTTCTTGTTGCTTCAAAATATCTCACTCTCAAAGTGATCTCAAGATTAGTGATAGAATGTCACAAAAAATGTTCGAACACAGGTAGTCTTCTGACTCGCACTGCTGATTCAGCGACGCGTTGGTCTTATTCTCCTCGGGCCAAATATTACCCCACACAAGGAATATCAAGTCAATGGTCCATGAGCATCTGCATTCATAAACGTATCTAATATCGTCTTTCTCAAAATATCAGTAACTACTACAAGCGCTCAGAAAATATGACCACCACTATATTATCAGATGTCCTAGAAACTCCCATCCGCACCCCTATTCCAGAAGCTGAAGTCACTGAATACTTGAACTCCGCTCCGTTTCTTCCCATTGCTAATGCACTTAACCTTCGAACTGTCACTTCCCTTACTCTCCCACCTAACCTCATATTTCGCTCCGGCTCACTCGCCCACCTACCAGCCACTACACTAACATCTCTCAAACAAACGTACAACATCACCACGATCTTCGATCTCCGCAGCAGTCAGGAAAAGGAGAAATCTCCAAACCCCGAAGTTGACGGGATTGAGAATGTTTGGATCCCGAGTACGGTCGATTTTGGATCGCAAGTCCGGGGAGAGCGTGGAGCAAGTGCACAGGGTGCTGAAGATAGTAAATTAGATGGCTCACACCAGCCTGCCCGACTTTCGCCGTCGGATTTTGCCCAAAATGAGGGTGTGGATGGCTATGTGAAGTTATATGGGCATTTTCTGGAGACCCATCGAGATGCGTATCGGGCGGTGTTTGAAAAGTTGAAAGATAGCGAGAGCAGTGGGATACTATTTCACTGTAATGGTAAGTACTCTATCTATGTCTCCGCTTTGTCCTCCAATTTACTTCAGCTACTGACTTGATACTACTCAAAGCGGGTAAAGATCGCACAGGCGTGCTCGCAGCGCTGATACTTGCTCTTATGCACAGTGTACCCGAAGAGATATCGCGAGACTACGCACTTACTCGTATTGGCATTGAGCCATTTCGGGAGTATCTTCTCAAAAGTCTCCTGCAGCAAATGGGAAAGACTCCAGATGACGAGACCTTTTCCGAGCCAGGGATGGAGGCTATATGTGGAACGCGAGGGGACACTATCCTAGCTCTTCTAGAGTGGATGGATGGAAAATGGGGCGCATTTAGTGCAGAACAGGACCAAAGCGATAAGAAAGGGGCATTTACTGGTGTAGAGGGCTATTTAATTGAGCGTTTGGGTTTTGACAAGGAGGAAGTTGAGAAAATCAAATCAAGATTGGCTAGAAAAGCTAGCTAGATTTAAAGGCGCTTGGTCGATATATAGAAAGGAGATACGAATAATACTGGTAATACAGTAGCTATGGGACGAATATAATTAGCTTGCATTAAGTATCTGCTGCTTATAGCGATGTTGTGGCCGGATTCTAGGTTAGGATCGCTATATTTTAGGGACCTACTCACTTGTTGACTTGCGAACTAGGCCCGTGATACAATTGATAAGAAGGAAAAAATGTTAGAACCCACGATGACGGTATGGAATAGGAGGGCTGTCCCGACGGAGATACAAAAGAAATAACAGAATCAGTGTTAAGTATAGATCTACGGGTAGATCACATAGAAAGCTAGAAGTGCTGCGTTAAATGCAATAACCTGGACCACATTGTCATGGAAACAAAGCAAGAAAAGGGTCCAGGCAACTCAGAAGTAGGTAATCAAAACAGTGTAAAGCCAAAAGAAAAGAAACTCAGAGGGAAACGAAAACGGTATCACACAAACTTCAACTAGCAGAAAGGGTTCGGCCGAAGGCAGCGGATTAGGCTTTATGATCGATGTTCGTTTATCTAGTCGAAATTACTAAATCTCCTCTGTATTATAGTTTTGAACCATAATAAATCTATATATCGACCTCAAAGTTTGGCAGCCCTCATCTTGGCACTATCGGTTCTCCTACCCTCATCGGCCTGCTCCGCAACGGTCAGGTCAGGAAACTCTTGAGGCATGATACGGCGAGTCGTAGCCCCGGGGACAACAGAGTATTTCGAGAAATCGCTAACGCCTTCATGATTGCGTAAGAAATCTTCATCTGTATCCAGAAGTCCGTTGACGTCTGCAACTGGGGCGCGAATCATCGCAAGAATAGCGTCGGAGAAGATGGATGGCTTTCGAAGATCTTTAACAGCATCTGGGTCGATATTTGTCATCTGGCCAGTGGCTGCTGATTCGATGGACTGGTCGGGTTAGCAACGACTGTTGTAATTTGCAAAGAAACATACCGAAGCAGGCCAGATGCTTGTCATTGCCATATCTTTCTTGCCCTCTCTCTCCCAATCCATTGCAATGCCTTTCGTGAGAACACTCATACCAACCTTCCCCATTGCATATGCAGTCTTTCCCCGGAAAAAACGCGAGTAAATAGGAGGGCTGACAACAATTACACGGCCCTTCCAGCCATTGTTCTTGAAATGGGGCAACGCAGCTTGGATAGTCCCGTAGAGGCCTTCAGGGTTAATGCGCTGCATAAGCTGGAATCGTTTCATCGGCGTATTTTCAACGGATGCCCACCATATTGCTCCGGAGTTATAGATGATGACATCAATGTGGCCGTATATCTAGCCGTAAGTTAGTAGTAGCACATGTCGATGTCCACTTAGCCCATCCCTACCTTGACCGTTTGGTCCACAAGTTTCTTAACATCTTCAAAGTCCCTTGTGTCCACAGCAATGGCAGTAGCTTGACCGCCAGCTTCTCTGATCTCCCTTTCCACAGTATTGATTGTCGATTGCTGTGAGTTTGGATCCGGGGGAAATGGTTTCGTTGTCTGCGCATTGCTAGTCGACTTAGCTGAGACGACCACTGTAGAAATATATTAGAGGTAATCTATTCAAAATATATTGCATTGAAGCGTACCGGCATAATTGTTCTTCGCCAGATCGATAGCGACCTGTCTTCCGATGCCTCGCGAGGCACCCACCACCAGCGCAACTTTTTGTGTCGAAGGCATATCGAAGTTTTGATTTTCAGCGTTCAAGGTGGCCAATTCGACAGAGCACAATGGCAGGTCATACTTAGCCGCATCAGATAACCTCTTTATTCCATTGTAGATGCGAATGTTGGCACGGTGTCGGCATCAAAAGTTTAGTGATCATGACCGCCTGGGTCCGAAGCTCAAACCTCGGCTGGCCGGGGTCTCGTTGACCACGGTGGAGAATCCCCGCCATCCCCCAGCGCTAGATATGTGGGTGGCTCGCATCTGACCTGCCGACTACTTTGCACTGTTCCAGATCAGTAATCCAATACTTCATATAAATGAGAGATCGTTTATCTACTAGGAATTGAGGATCTCCCCGAATAAGAACCCCACTGATCAGTGATATTCAAAGCATTGCTTGTTATTCCGTTACTCGTACTTCCGAGTCCAGAAATCCACAATATGGGAGGCCATATTGACTGCTATATCGATTGTGGTAAGTTTGGCTTTAATTTACTGGATATTTTATCCTTCTCTGTTTGCGACTCATGCGACATGAATAGTAGTTACAGCTTCGTTATCAGCTATGGCCTACCTACTGACCCCAATCAAACAGTATCGCCCTACACTTACATGGCACTTACACACCTCCGCAAAAACCGCGAGCTCCTCTTATCTCATGGTGTAACAATTGAGTAGGCATGCCCATTCCTCTATATCCAGAAAGCAAGCCACTATTTCTAACAAATGCGCTTAGATACCATCCAATTTTCCTCGGTGGCGTGAACGTCGGCTCAGGCAACAAGCCCCCATGGACTCTTCCTGCCAAAGCCAAGTATGGGAAATTCGATTTAACCCGATCAAAGAATCACCACGGTCTACTGAAGATAGAAGCCCCACCTTTCTTTCCTCCCTTATCCCTCCTTGTAAGTCGCCTCTTTCTCGCCCTTCTCCAGTATCGTCTCTGTTCCAGTGGTCATTGTCCTGTCCATTGTGCCGCTCGCCCTTTTTAGAATCAATAATGCTCACACTTATAAAATAAGCCCCAACGATCATTATGCTACGTTAAAGCTACCTTTCCACCTGAGGTGTATGAGGAGACGTATGTCCACCTTTTCGAAAAGCTCTGGACGGCGCCAAACCAAGTCGACATTACCCAGCCGGACAATTTCCTAGCCGTCCTTGAAGGATTCGGGAAATTCTCCAAGAAAGAGGCCGAGGATATTCTCAAGGCTGCTGGAGAGAAGGAGTGGAAAGATAAGTTGTTGGAAAATACCCAGAAAGCCCTTGATCTGGGGGCTTTTGGTGCGCCTTGGTATGTGTTTCATTTCATAACCCAAGATTTATCATTTTAAAATCCAATATCGATGCTTACTTTCATCATAGGTTGTGGGTGCGCAATAGTGACGGAAAAGAAGAACCTTTCTTTGGTAGTGATAGGTTCGTTTTTCCACTATGTTATTTCAACTCGCTGACGGCTGTTAGGTTTCATTTTATATGGGAATTCCTGGGGTTGCCTTGGCAGGATATCCAGATCCTTCCTCCAAAGCAAGGAGACAAGGCCAAGCTGTAAGAAGTGAGAATGATGGCATGCTTATAAAAGCAACTGTAGTTAAAAGAACGTACAGAGAATGGACATGTTGTAGTCGCTGAAAATTATGCTTTCTGAGCTAAGCCAACTCTCCCTTCCATCCGCGGTCTGTCAAATTTGTTTTTCAAGATCCTCCCTCATTGCATCCAAACTCTCGCCCTCGATAGAATCCACCCCCTCCTTGACCACCCTTTCCACGGCACTCGCTACCCCCTCATCACCCTCGAGTAGGTCAAACCAACCCTTAATCCCCTCCTTCTCCAGCAACCTCACAGCGACCTCAGCGACATCGCCCCTACTAACAGCACCCCTTGCCTTAGTTTTCCCGAGACTAATCTTATCGGTTTCTTCCTTATCACTCAAATTTCCCGGTCTTAAAATAATATACCCAAAGTTTGGAGACGTAGGCCCTTCTGGCTGGCTTCGTATCCTCTCCTCTCCTAGAATAGTAAGCGCCTCATCAGCCGCGAGCTTAGCTTTATAATAATGAGGCATCATCTCATTATTCACTTTCTGTACCGTGGCATAAGAATCCTCATCCCACCATGGCGCCCGATTCCGGCGGATTGATAGCGCAGAGACGAGAAGAAATTTGGTGATTGATGGACGGGATACCGAGGCTCTGATGAAGTGGATGCATGCATCGCGATCGATGGCATAGGTGCGGTCAGGACCTCCATGGCCCCCTGCTCCTAGGATGTAATATTAATATCGGATAGAGATTATCATGTCGGAGGTATTAAATAATATTGGAAATATATCAGGGCCATAGCATAAACAAAAAAGTGAAAAATTTCAACCAGAGGGTAGAAAGCAATATGACCTCTGACGTCGGGAGAGAGACTGAGACATCACGACATACCGGCAGACCAAACCACCCAATCTGGTTTCACAGTGTCGAGAATCCTCCCAGCATCGGACACGCTCTTGACATCCTCCAGACTCTCCACCAGCGCATTTATCTTCCCTGGTCCATTCTTGCCCGCTTCAACGAGGGCCGGTTCTTGGGCGGGGTTCCGGATCACAGAAGTGAGGTTCCACGCGCGGGCGAGAATCTTCGGAGTTAGGAGCAAAGATACCTTTCCATGGCCACCAAGAAGGAGAACATGAGGTGTGCGTGACATTGTGCACCGTGGCTTGGAAATATAAGTAACGTTGTATAATAGTTGTTGAGGGTGATGTGGGGTTGAGTGTGAATGTGATCCGAGAAGTGGTACAGGATCAAAAGAACACTACGGCTGGGGAAAGGGCGAACGTCAAGTTATGTTGATCGAGGGATATATTTTTAAGGTAGGTAGGTGATAAGGTACAAGGAGGTATTCTTTCATTCTTCGAAATATTGGGAAACTGGGAAGTGATGTAATGACAAAATCCAGGTCACCTGACCGTATCACGACGAAAGTCGATAGCTAGACGTCGGCTTTGGCCATACGGAGTACCTATGGTGCCATTTACGTTTAGCACATATTTCCTCTAGGAAAATATCTCGAAGGCTAGAAGAAGGCCAGTGTAATGGTTTCTATATTTCCATAATGTACACATGAACAGACACAAGTAACGAACTCCTCCAGCTCAGCACGGCCATCACGCCAGGTAAACTCCAATGCAACCATCCAGCCGGCAATGTGTTCCGAACCCCAATAAACCAAGGAGAGCCATCACCTCCTATTTGTTACTGAATTGAAAAGAACCGAAGACACCCCCACCGCCTCCAGGCGTCAAAGGGCCTATGCCTGCTGCACTACTGTTGTGAGCTGGAGTGCTGGCGAGGTTTGCATTTCCGGTATTGGGCGTGCTTGGCGCCCCATTTGTATACGTAGTAGTACCATTCTGTCCCGGAGTAGAAGTCTCTTGAAGCTGTTGGTGATAATGCTGTGGAGTAGAATGTTGCTGAGGAGCGTGGTGCTCTGGCAAACCGAGACCCCACACCTTCCCAATGTGCTCGTCGCCGATTTCGCCTTTGAATATTCGCTCCCGCATCTTGAAAAACACCTTTCCAGTCAACAACGAGTCTGATCCTGCTTGATGTGCTTGTCCTTGCCGCTTGACTTTGAAGATCTCGGCAAGACTCTCTAGTCCTTGCTTCTGCTCAAACTTGGCTAGTATTTCAGTGCTTGCGGAATCAAGAGGAGTCAGTTGGCCCATTTGATTCTGGCGAATGGCATATTTCATGAGATATTTGATGTCGTAGATACTGGGGAAGAATTTCTTCATATACCTGTCGAACGCTGCTTCATCATCTGGTAGAGGAAGCCGGAGCAATACTTTCGTAAGGTATCCGAAATCATAACCGCCATGAAATGAGATCCATCGTACATCTTCGTCGCATACAAGGCCGGAGCTTATCAGAAGCGAGCCAAATTCGAATGGATCGATCCCATCCCGTTCGAGTCTCTCGAAGTCAACACCGGCGGCGACCAAAGCCTCAATCGATGCTTCCGAGTACATGTCTTCTTTCGTAGAGAACTTGAAGTTGAACTGCCATGTACATGGAACTTGGACTGCGCCATATTTTCGGCCTCCAGATACCGTCATATCGTTCGAATCCATCGTCGCTGGAGGACAGTCCCCATCCTCTGTGAATAAAGTTATTCCGAGCTGTATGATTTTCAAGAGATCTACATTGCAGCGTAGACATTGATAGTGATAGTCGCTCTTCCCATTGAAAGCCCCCATAGGCCGCGCTACTACTCCTGGGAACTCGGTGTCCTGGCACGGTGTCAACTATTGATATTGCTCTCTCAAACAATCATATCCTCACCATTGCAATGTATGGATATTTAGCGATAAGAGTGCGCAGAGTTGCCATCTCCTCGTGTAGATTACCCTTCCAGACGTCTCGTATCCTGCCCTTATTTGCCATAGCCCGCGACCCAGGCTCGCCCATGTTGTTGTGTCCTTGTTGTACCGAAGCGCCTGCGAAGCTCATCTGTGCAGCATGACTTGCCAGACCTGTTCCGCCGGGCATCCCTAAGCCCGAGCCTCCAAAGTTCCCAACACCTAAAGCATTGCCGTTCACCGCGAATGGATTGCTCATAGAGTTCGCGTTCATAAATCCTGGATTAGCACCTAGGGTGGGCGGAGGTAGTCCTGCGGTATGAGCTTGAGAGTGGCTTGTATATTGTTGGTAGTGAGAAGCAAGGCTATTCGGTGCGCCGCCGAAGCGTTGCATCTGCGGAGGCATGTTGAATATGCGTGCTGTTTATGCTGGTCCAGAAAGATCGGGGGAGGTGTACGGTTTTCATGGGCGGAGCGTGTCGCGCGAGGGAAGGTGAGTCTAGACCGGAACGAAAGTGGCGAAGTTGGTAAGAGCAGCTCTGTTTTGCTGTCAGGTCAATACTTGGCCTCGGTTTTACTCGGAGGCAGAAGAAAATACAATTCTTGTGTAGATCTGGAGTTGACGGTGGCAGGGCTGGCGATTCAACAGAGACTTGCGATACGAAGGACCTGGTGGTCCACCTGCCTGGTTGATGGCTGACCAGACCCGCTTACATAAGGCACGGCGATTAAGCTTAGTTTCGCGCCAAGCATTTCGACATCCAACGATTGGGGAGCTTCACTCTGCCTCATCTACACAGCCTTGCGCAAGATCAAAGACGTCAAGATGCGTTTCACAAGGTACGGTATCTTTAGAAGAACTTCTATGTGTTGATTGGGCAGAAGGCTAATAGATGATCTTGCAGTGTTCGCAGAGCGCCGAGAGCGAACCTCACCGGCTTCAACCCCAAAGACTTAGCGGCAGCATCTGGTGCACCAGCAAACGACCCGTGGGCAAGAAGGTGAGCCTCCTATGGCAGTATATAGAGGGATAAAGAGCTACGTATATTGATCAACATGTGCAGGGAGGCGTGGCGATACAGCGGACCTTTCACTCGATGGAATCGATTCAGAGGCAGTTTTCCCGGATTGGGCATCGCGACGGTGGCATTTGCAGCGTATTGCGGATACGAATATATGTTCTTGAAGGATGACCATGGAAGTCACAGTGATCCTCATCATTAGGACAGCGAATTGTTGTTGGAGGTCAAACCACTGTACATATACGACGAATTTCAACGCTGGCAACCTTCCTCGCCATCAAATATAGCTCTGCCCTTTGTCTCTATTTGTCAGAGGTTATCATGGCCTCTGCTCAGGAACCCGAGGATCTATATGCTTTTCTCATCGCTGGAATCTAAGTACAGGCAGATTTAAGCACTATCAAGTTGTCTACGATCTTGACTTCGGCCATGACGCAACATTTAGTGACACGCCGGGCCGTTAAGGGTCGCTCCAGTGATAGGCCTTTTATTGAAATGTGGCATTTAGGGTTTGCTACTGCATATTATGGATGACTATAACTAGGACATATATTGTGAGGGCGCTATATGTGGTGATGTTTGAGTATTCCTGTGGAGGGATAACTTGCTTACTTAACATTTATATCTACTAGGTTTACGGGACCCCAACCCAATCAGCCAATCTACTCCAATCTCAACGTCTAGTGGACTTACAGATAAACAATACGGTTGGTCGGTCGGGGCAATTTGCCCTTCGACATAGGTGCCACCCAGCAGCACTGATTAGTGGTCACTCTAGAAAGAGCTCTCAGGTGGGACTTGTGAAAGCAGAGCTTCGCGAGGATTTCCAGCAAAACCTGTATTATTGGGGCCTAGAACTAGCACAACGGCTCCTGCACTGAGGGTTTCAATGGCTGAAGCTTTAGGCCAATCAGTAGTGTCCCGTCAAAGTCGTGGCATTTGATACGGAATCTAATGTCCTTCCAACTCTTCTATCCATTCCGGTCGACTATACTTTCAGTCACCTTGCCCAATTTACATATCAGTGCCCGCCATGTCTCAAAAGACATCCTCACTCAAGACACGTGTTGATGAGATAGCTGACACCGATGGTGATGATGAAGTCATGGCTTGGTTAAATCGAATATTCGACTCAAGGGCTGAATTGGCCACTTTTTTGCCAGCTGCCGAGAATAAAGTGGAGTCGGAACGCTTGTTGGTTTCCTTTCACGGATCCTTTAACCTTAACTTTCGCATCTGCTTCAATGATGGACTAGACGCTATTATTTGGTTCCCAAAACTCGGCCATACAGCTTTCAGGGACGAAAAAGTCCTTAACGAATACCGGATCATGGAAATCCTCAGCCAAAATATCACTATTCCTCTCCCTCATGTGCACAGCTAGGTCCTGACCGCAGAGATCCCGCGAGCAATTTGGGCCGTTTATTATAATGGACTTTATTAGCGGGCTGTCCTTCTTGACAATCCTTACGACCCCGACCGACAGCGATCAAGATGACTTAGTCTTAAACCCAGATTTCGAAAACACGATATTAGACAATATCTATTATCAAATCGCCGACTACATACTTCAACATTCTCGGCTCACATTTACTCGTATTGGAGCCCTCGCTTATGCTCACCATCTGGCAGTACTCTGTATATGGTCGGCCTTGCACTTCCTACCTTACCTTACCACTCCAGACAGCCAAGACTCTTCCACCTCCCTGACGCTTCGCAACCATTATATAAACCACTCAGGTGTTCCTTGACCTTCTCGCCGCTCGCGTCCTCTCTTTGAGATCAATATCGTATTTCTCAGAACTCTCACCGCCAATAATGTACAATCATGATGATTGGCCTAAGATGTCGGATGGCAACGACATCGACGGCAAATAGCTGTTCACCCTGGTCTGCAGCGGTAACAGCCCCTTCCACGGACTTTGGGATGTAAACCTCCTTATTCAAGAGATTGAGCAGAATCTCGACGCCCACGTGATTGACATCTCGGTCATCTCCAAAGGCTCCAATAACTACGTGAGTTCCAGTTTGAAATCTATATTTTTATAATCCGATTCCATATTAACACTAAGGATGGATAGCGCACGGGGTATCTACCTTAAACTGTCGAATCGACCGGACATCGTAGTGCGTATGTCTCGTGACGACGTTAATATGCCTAACTTTGACGGCGCCTATTTATAAACAAGTTCCCGAGGTCAAGTTCGAGGTGGCTGTATACGAGCTCTTACGCTAAGAGACTGATATGTTGGCCTCCCGCCTACTTTACCACTGTATCCCAGTGCAGCACAGTGGTCCTAGACCTGATCTCTCTTAGGATATCGCCGGCCGTCACTTGTCTTTGATTAAAAAAGCAGAGGGAGAAAATAATATATGGCGGGATCTTGCCCAGAACAGAGAGGACGTGCCTATATTATTTAGTAATATATTCTACTTAATTTAAGTTAACTCTACTAACCGTCTTACTAGGCTTGTCTTCTAACTCAGTCGGCCTGTATCCGCGCATTGTTGTTTAACTTTAATCTTCCACTCCACTTTGTTGCTACTTCTCTCCGCGAACGACTCTTTGAACAGAAGCCCAAATTGCTTCATATTCCTATTGGTCCTACACGCGAGTTCTGTATTGCTCTTTTTATATCCAAGATCGAAGCAATAATTAAGAACATTGGCGACATGATTGGGTGGGAGAGTGACAATATTACCGCTGGTCCTATTACTGCGGCGGCTAAGCAGTCTCCATTACGCCTTATCCCACACATTACGTATATAGATAGCGACCAGACCTCTCTCTACCGTCTTGTTCTCGAGCATGGCGATTTCGGCATTCACAATATGTCGATTAAAATAGATATAAACGGTCAACCCCTCGTACGTCCTTCTACGACTAGGAAACTGGTGTATTGTGCCGGCTATCCTGTCCGGTCCGTTAATGGCTGTAGGGGTCGATCTAGTAACAGATGAGAATGCCGCCCCTTCATTTATTTGAGTACCTGACGACGCAACTCCGGGCGACCATGTCCAGTACATGACAGGGACGAGGCAATATTTCATGGTACGTCCTTCGTTCAGGTACGAAATATCGCCTTTCTCAGTGCATGAGCAGATAGGTAACCGACTTTCTCGGTGTAGGTTCTCTTTAATCAAGTGCCTAATTACGAACGTGCAATCCAGGCAGGGAAAGACGCACGCTACCTTTGGTTTGCTTGCGAGAGTGGCAAGGTGACGATCTGGAACAATATTTCGGTGACCTGGCAGTTTGGGCAGAGAGGAGGATGAAGGAGCTTGGTGTTTATTCAGTAATGTCACGGATTGTGTACGATAACTGATCGCCTTTCTTGTTCCCTTTGCTTTCGATATTCTGCCTAATTCCAACGACCTCCCACCGACGAATTTGACGGAAGGTGGGAATAATTAGAAGGGGCACTGTAGCCAACAGCCAGATGGCATGTACTAGGTCAAGTTCATGAAAAATGTAGAAGTTAGAAGGTACAATATAATACAAGGTCAATCAATAAATGCTGTTGAATGACAGGATTCGCGGGCAGCGATCAGCATAGCTAAGTGGGTGTATAGAGTTGACGTAGGAGTCGGGGTTATTAATTAGCAATAGGGGATTCGAGATATTTTGTAAACTGGACAGCGAATGAATAAAGCCTCCATGTACCACGTCAGGTTAGTCGTGTCTTATACTTTCATCTAGTAAAACTCCAGATGAGCGACTTATAACAACGTAGGCAGACCACTGGTGGGGTAACTGTTTCGCCGTTGTAGGTGGGATGGTGCTAAAATTATCGTTGGGGATACAGTTCCAAAATTGAACATAACGTTATCTTCAGCCACATTACTCGGCGAGGATAGACAATTTTCAGGAATTGAAATCAAGTAGAACGCGGGACGTGGCTCATCCCACAACCGGCATGCCGTTCTACATAGTGTTTTGATACTCCTTCAACTATGGCACAGATGACGCACCGCAAACTTATATAAACTTGAAGTCCCTAGCACGGGGTTGGCTGGTGGATGTGGCTGGTGACCATCTACGCTGTTCGACTCTGGGAAGATTTCGGGATCCTGAGATACAAGTACATGTATGGCGCATTATTAGAAGGATTTGGTGCAAACTTACTTTTTCAGGCACCTACGGCCATTACCCAAAAGTCATTCCGGCATCGTCCTCCTATACATATATCGTAGATTCCTATACAATCTACGAAGTAGATAGCCTACGTATTAGAGTGTAATAATAAGAATTCTAATTCTGTCCGGTCGTAAAGTGAAGCTATTCGCAAGTCGTTTTCGTACCTTTACTCTATATACTATCTATACTCTTTATTAGTATCTACTACTGTATTTTATATAGCTCTGAAAGGAGTTCCTGTGATAGTACTTTATAGGGGTAGATATAGTGGGTGTTTGGCCTACGGAGTAAGCTACAGGGCAGAAAAGCCTACGGAGTCGTTGGGCGAGCGCTGGGTACCCGCGCCGCGGCCGAGTTATTAGGTAGATGTAGTTCCCTAGGCCCGGGCTACCGTGTACCGAGGCCTGTAGCGAGGCCGGATAGTAATGCGCTATAGGAGGGCGATGCCAGAACCATACTTGGGTAATGGCCGTTGTGCCTAACAATACAGGCAAAACCAGTTTTGTACCAAATCCTTCTAATAATGCGCCATATACGAGTGCAAGTACTCGTAAAGCTCCAACGTCGCACGAAGTACGACATTACATCACACCATATTCGGCTTTATGAACGACAGCTCTGCGAGTGCATTTTCCCCAAAGAGGATAAGACGGAGAGCTCTACAATCCCCACAAATACTTCCTACTTTCCGCTAGGCGTACTGGAGTACGGTGTAGTGACGATCCCATAATCTAACGCGCATTCTCATTCGCATCTGACCTCTCCCTTCCACCGAGGATGGACATCGGCCTCGCCTCACGCTCCACACCCTATAGGCCACAACGAGGCCCGCTAAGGCAAAGTTGTCTCGGATTGGGCCAATTGCCCAGGAGACTACAGTCTAAAGGTACCACAACAGTTGCGCAGCAATTGAGGCGTTGTCGAGTCTTCACTCTCTTGTGTTGACAATAGTCCGGCTTCTTCAACCCCGCTTCAACCCCGCTACGCACTACATTACCATACGGCCAAGGGGTTACCGGCGTAGTGGGGGTAGTTGGATATAAATGGTCCCTCTTGAGTCGTTCTTATGTTTTTTGTCCTTGTGCTCCATATTCATTTCGTTGCCCTGCCTCTATAACCACCTGTAATTGAGACAGGTACTTCGAGTCAAGCTGCAAAGATCAATTTGTCAACCATCAACCTTTTGAAAGAATTCTCACTACCTAGCTGGGAACCGGAAACTAGTGCCCACTCCAAGTTCACGTGGGATAAGCTAGAGGTAACACGTAAAGAGCAGGAAACGAAGGATACGATGGCGCCAGTCCATACATTGAAGTCGGAGAGCGTTGCGGCTATCAAGAAAAGTCCTTACCTCCATTTGCAGCTCGCATTCTCTAGCCACTCATCTAACTATCCTCACAGCCATTGATGCCGCGACCGCCGACACCAAATCACAAATCCCAGGCGCAGTTTTTGTAGCGGTCAATGCCCGTGGCGAAGAGCTCGTATCCCATGCCTCTGGGTTTAGAGGAGTTGATTCGCCTCAGAAGGTGGATTTGGACAGCGTATTTTGGATTGCGAGTTGTACTAAGATGATTGTTGGAATTGCTGCTATGCAACTCATTGAGCAGGGAAAATTCTCCTTGGATGATGCGGACGTGGTTGAGAAGGTACATGAATGTTCAAAATCTACTATTTGACTAACTGCTAACGAATGTTTGTGTGTGATAGCTCGCCCCAGAGCTGAAGGACATCAAAATTCTCAAGGGATTCGAGGAGAAGACCGGAGAACCAATCCTCGTGGAAAAGAAGAATAGGATCACTCTGCGGAAACTACTTACTCACACTGGTGCGTACTTTGCTCGACCCTGCCACTCAGGCTAGCGAAGGATGTGGACGGGCCAAATGAGTTGATGGATACAAGGACCGTGTTAATTAATTTTGTATAGCTGGCTTTGGCTATACCTTCTTCAACAAGGAGATCAGGCGATACGGTTTCCCAGCCGGAATTGACGAGTTTTCCGGAAAGCCCGAGGATATGACAGCACCACTTCTGTTCGAGCCTGGAGAGAAGTTCAACTACGGCGTAAGTTCTACCCTACTACTTTCAGCTCCTATTCCCAATCAACTTGTATTAACGAATCTTATGGCTGATAAATTTACAGACCAACATTGACTGGGTCGGCCTCCTCATCGAGCGTGCCACAGGCGTATCTTTGAGCAACTATTGCCAAAAGAACATTTTCGCTCCCCTCGGCTTACAAAATACCTCTTTCTTCCCATCAAAGTACATGAAATCCAAGCTTGTCCACATGAGCCAGCGCTATCCAGACGGCCATCTTGCAGGCCGGGAGCATCCCCAACGAGCGCCGCTCTCGCCATCAGCTGAAGACCCAGAAGGTCAAAAGCACATCTTCAACTCCGGCGGCGCAGGCTGCTTCGCCCAGCCACGTGAATATGCCCAAATTATCGCCACCCTATTAAATAACGGAACTTCTCCACGTACGAATCAGCAGATCCTCAAGCCTGAGACGGTTGATGAGATGTTCAGCAATTCGATCCCTGAGCTGCCAAATTTTGGTCGAGAGACGATTCATGCTGCGAACCCAGAACTGACCAACGAGCTCCCCCAACTGTATCCCCAGCCACCGGAGCAAGAGCAGGGTTGGGGCCTTACTTTCATGTTGACCATCCATGAGGGAGCCACCGGAAGAGGAAGAAACACTGGATGGTGGGCTGGTTTGCCTAACCTCTTTTGGTGGTGCGATCGCGAGAGGGGTGTTGGCGGCATTATTGCTAGTCAGATTCTGCCTTTTGGCGGTAGGTTTATTTCTGTATTTGAATCGCTGTTACATGGAAACGAAGCTAAGGCTAACGGGTTTAATAGATCCTCAGGTCCTCGGTCTTTGGGGGCAACTTGAGGCGGCTGTCTACCAGGGCTAAGCAACCCTCTAACCGCATCTCGTAGCTACACAAACCGGAAGCCTGTAAACTCCTATATTCAATTAGCACAATAATAGCAAGTTCATCCATAACCCCTTTTGCACGAATAGTCAGGTTCTTAAATCTTTGAAAAGGAGATCAGGCTCATCCGGATGAAAATATTTTTGATATGGCAGCAAGGATTAATGCGCCGGAATAACTCTTATTCAGCGAAATTGAAACGATTTATGATTTTACAACCTGAACACCTGCAATTCCATGCTATATTTTCGCTTCCCGTTCCTCTTACGCCTGACGATGTGCCTCCCAATGGTATATTCATCAACGTTTAGCCTTTTTCCTGTCTGGTCCTTCCTCCTCTTCATCGTCACTAGCATTCGCATATTGCGTTACAGGCTGCGTATCTTTCCAAGCATTTGTGAAAAGCGGATCCTTCTTAGCAAGTTCGGCATACTTCAGCAATGCCTCTCGCGGATCCTCGTCTCGCATACTGCTGAGTGGGATGCTCTCATTGATATGCTGTTCATCCGGTTGGCTCTTCATGAATGGCGTGACCAATGGCACTTGGGGTCGACGTGGATCCCGCGATTTGCCAGAGGCTGTCAGCCCGACTGTTGGATGTCGAGCGGCAAATGAGTTCGCGTTCGTGTTGCTAAGTACGCCGCCTGGAGTGACAATGCTGTCGCCCGAAATGCCACCGGATTGATCTGTAGTGAAGTTGGGGTCGTCATCCACGTGTCGTTTCTTGGGTGCCCGAGACATCACGTCGACGGCGCCTCGGGAGGAGGTATTAGGGCTGTAGAGGATGTGGACTTCGGAGTTCGTAGAGCCTGTCACGATTTGGTTGAGTTTTGGGTGCCACTGCACTGTGATGAGGGCGGATCCGGGAGTGACAGGAGTGACAAGTTCGGGTTGGAGGTTGCCGGGATTCAGGATGTGCAAATGACCGGATGATGACCCCGTCAGGATATTGGATGAGTTAGGAGAATATTTAATGTTGGACATAGAGTAATGGTCGGAAGTTGACGGATGGGCAACGGTTACCACAGGAGTCTTGAATTTTCGCGTATCCCAGAGCTTGATCAGATCATCGCCACCTCTCGTGACCACCATTCTGCCATCTGAGCTGATGTCGATACCGCCGGTCCAGGTATTCGGTTTATGAGCCTCTCTGATTTCAGCCGCGGGTCGTGCATAAGGTCCATCCCCACTCCACATAACAAGACTTCCATCCAGAGCTGCAGCAACGAGCACATTGTTGCCACCTTGGAGCGGGCTTCCCCATACCACAGCTGTCATCCTTGTCCTTCCAGCTGCTCCTGCCGCCCTCGACTTATGGACAATGACTTCTTTCTGGCTTCGTTTGAAGTTTACATCCCAAATTCGTAATGTACTATCCGTCCCAGCTGTAACACATAAATTTTTATTCACCGGGTTCCATGTGCCGGTGGTGACCTCCGAAATATGCCCTTTGGTGTTGTTCATATCCCTCAAATACATATCGCCCTTCACAAACTCTGTAAGAACATCACCATCTCTGCTCATAATCTTTGCTTGAGGATGCGCCGATATGCATAGAAATGACCCTGGCGATAATGTGTTGAATTCCACATGGTTGATAGGATGTGTCTCTGAGTTTGCCGAGATCTTTGATGCACTGGGGTCCACGCTTTTGAATGCTCGCAGGGTCGTAGGTGTCATCGAAGCAAAATCATGTAGTTTTAATGTACAATCAGTCGAGCCAGTGACCAGCCTTGAACCTGCTGGATCGAGAGTTGTGCTAGTCACTGCCCGTTCGTGGGTTTTGAGGACTAGTTCGTGGGAGGTTGGAAACTCGTCGTCGTCAGACTCGCCGGAGTCTTCTGAATCGTCCTCGTCGGACCCATAATCCTTTGATGCTGGCTCTTGTTGAGCCCGGGTTCGTTCGTCTTCGTCTCTGACCCTTTCTTCTGCTTTTGCATCTTTCACAGCTGGAGCTTTCTCGACTTGTCTTTTCGTCCGACCAATTTGCGCCGCGACATCTGCCTCCTTTGACCTTTTCCCAAAGGACTGCGGCAAGAATGCCCGCATAGGATCATCCTGTGCCAATTCAGGAACCTCCACTTCGAAATCTTCCCCGTCGCTCATTTTGTCGTAGAGTTGAGTTGTTGGTGAGCTGAAAGGGCGTCGAGATTTGGAGGCGGCGGAAACCTTAGGTGAGCCTTGTCCCCTGTCAGTCCGCGGCTGGCAAATGACGACGGCCTGCATCTGCAACCCGCCCGCGCCGACTTCGTTCTTACGATCACCGACAACGACGACGACGACGACCATAGCGACAAGCATAACCCGCAGAGCGGAATCGATCGGCACTACATCCTAATGTTTATGAAGGAATTGGCTGCGCTCCCCAACGCTCCTGGAGTTTTCCGTTGAGGGTAATGCGTGGGGTGAATTTCGAAGCCTCATCTATCAACGTCCGCTACCATGTATATCTCGACCTTGACCCGGGATTGTGCAACCAATCTCCACCCTTCCGACGCATATCATTTCCACAGATCCGAGCCTCTATGGGGTCTCAGCAGCGTCATCCTCTTCGATGATGGTAACTCGCAGCTCCAACGGTGGTCGTCGATTATTGGAATCGTTACGGCAATCGTCGGGAATATCCTCATTTCCTTTGCGCTAAACATACAACGATATGCGCACATACGGCTGCACAAAGAGCGGTTGCAGCAGAAGGAACTTGCAAGAAATGCAGCAAAACGCGCTCAAAGTGGATATGGAGCCACCAATGCAAATGGAGGTCAGGATACAGAGGACCATGAGCGCTACCACGAGGGAAGTGACGAGGATGATCCTCTGCGGAAATCTTTCCATTCAACGAACTCGCAATCCACGACCGACTCGAGCCATCATTCGGCGCAAGCTAAAACCTATCTCAAGTCGCCATATTGGTGGGGAGGAATCATCTTGATGACGATCGGGGAGACAGGAAATTTTCTAGCTTATGGCTTTGCTCCGGCTTCAATCGTATCCCCCCTAGGTGTTGTCGCTTTGATATCGAACTGCGTCATTGCGCCTATAATGCTGAAAGAGCGCTTTCGACTACGAGATTTCTGGGGCGTCCTCGTTGCAGTTGCAGGCGCAGTTACGGTTGTGCTCAGTGCGAAACACCAGGAGAAGAAATTTGGACCGCATGAAGTTTGGGGTGCTATTACAACCCTTGAATTCGAAATTTATATGGCTATTACCGTATCCATGATTGCCGTGTTGGTGTGGGCAAGCCCGAGGTACGGTAACAAAACCATCCTCATAGACCTGGGGCTTGTCGGGTTGTTCGGTAAGCATTAAATCCCTCATTTGTAATTTATCATTTAGAAATTAATGGTATCAGGCGGATACACTGCCCTATCAACCAAAGGTGTTGCATCCATGCTTTCCTCAACGCTGTGGAGAGCCTTAACGACACCAGTCACATATGCACTGTTAGCTGTTCTAATTGGCACAGCAGTAATGCAGGTCCGCTACGTGAACAAATCCCTGCAGCGATTCGATTCTACCCAGGTCATTCCAGTTCAATTTGTCATGTTTACATTATCAGTTATTATTGGAAGCGCTGTTTTATACAGAGACTTCGAGAAAACAACACCCCAGAGAGCGGTGAAATTTTTTGGGGGGTGCCTCCTCACCTTTTTCGGTGTTTTCCTTATCACTAGCGGTAGGCCGCCACATGATGACATGGGCGATGAGGATCAGGAAGTGGAGGGAGAGGAAGAGAGAATTGGGCTTGGAGACCAGGAGGCTGCTGGTGGGGAGACAGCACGTCCCCACACAGATTACAGCTTCGATCCCTGGCGGACTAGCAAGACGGTTGTTCGGAGTGAGGATGGTACATGTGAGGATGCTGCTGGGCCGAGAAGATCTTCTCGCGTGAGCTTCGCAGCACCTTCTTCGCGACCACGGACTCCCAGAATGTATTCGGATTCCTCTCAGCAATCTACCCGGGTGTCTTACTCTATACCTCCGTCGGAATCTAATGAACCGGAACAGGCACCCCTCCTCAGGAATCCTTGGGGAAGTTCAGCTGAAGACCTCCTGGATGTGAGGCGACCTGGCATGCCTAGCTCATCCCAGTCGGCTAGGCCACTTCTGGAAGCGCAACCAACCTCAACGGATGTACAGACTGACTCGACTTTATTGGGATCTCATGCTCTACCACTTGCGGACCGACCAGTTACTCCAGTTGCAAGGCATTCCATATCGCGGATGATACCAGGGCCTTTTATTTCTCCACTTTCTGGAGGATTGAGCGTGGTCGTTGCAGACACATTACGGCGCAGTGTTGACGTATCCCGCTCGAAGGGCATGAAGCGATCACAATTAGCACTTCAGCGGTCAAAGTCTGGATCGCAGCGACTATCGTATACAAGCAACGGGACCCATGACGAATTAGGCGATTCGTCATCGAAATATGGTGACGCCACAGAAGATACTAGTAGATCATTTGGAAATGATGCTGGGAATTGGTCACCTATAACGAGGACTCGCAGTTTGAGTAATACCTTGGGAGATCTACTTCGGGGTAAGCGGTACATAGCTAGCTCTCGAGACGAAGGGGGAAATGAAGAGGCTGGTCCTAGTGGGTCGTAATGTAATTCTTTTGACATAACATATTTTACCTCTACATAGCCCTCGGCGTATGGGGCGGATATCATTATTTATACAAACCTCAATAACTATGCATCTCAACATATGCGTGCATCTTCAAGTTTTTATGTTGTTTATGCTTTTGAAGTTTAATATGTGAGCGCTGGTGGTGGCGGTTGTTTGTTTCTAAGTGTGATTAAGAGAAACCTGCCTATCTTAGGCTTGGAGTGTTAGCAGGTCTAACCTCCTTTGCTCATATATCAGGCAATGCTTTAAGTCATGCATGAATCTGAGTTGTCTATGGACCACAGAAACGTATATCACAAGGGAATTAGCGTCTTGTTATGGTACTGAGAGTATGCAGCAGCGCCTGATGGTCCTTGGGAATAGCTACAATTTATAAAAAGTCGGCCGCTAAATATACTTTGACATAACTAAGGTGCACTGCGTAGGGTGCAGTATTCAAGCTTGCTAGGCAACTTCGCATTTCCGGACAACATCTTCAAAGCGATATAAGGGCATGGGTCCTGATAACTTAGTGGTTAATTAGTTAATGTATCTATTTAAGGGACTAGGGAAATTCCGCATGTCCTCAAGAGGTTCTGAATGGGGTACTTGGTTTACTTGCTCTTTCCTGCCTTGGCAAGACGCGGCGGCCCGATTCTGCCAAAGGCCACCCAATACTCCATTATGTTTTCTCTATGGCAGTAAAAGTTTACAATCGGGAAGATTTAGAGCTTTTAGTCTCTTTGTGAAGTTTAGAAACTTGTACTTCATAAGGTTGCTCTGCTACTTTAAGTCTTTTTAGTACCCCCTATTTGCTTACGAATCAGGGGAGTATGTATCATATCTCTATGTGCAAAGTACCACTACACAAGTTAAACCAATTCCCTTAATCACTGAAAATGAAGGTAGCCTAAACTGTGATGTAAATGACCCATTCATATTAGTATACGAGAGCTGGAAAATGAAGTATCTCAAGCCGGCAAAATATAGACAAAAAATGCAGTGCAATAAGCGAGGCACGGTTTGAGATATGTTTAGGAGCATATGCATTGATTAGTGAATGGCTGTGTGAATGGTTGCACTGAGATGACATCATTGTAGTAACAATATAGCACAGGTAGCTAGTGAATACATCGTAGCAATGCTAGGTGCAATCACGCAGCGAGAGTTCGCGTCTATTTAAGGCGGTATATTCTCCACTATACAACCCCTTCTCTCTTCCATAAACTTCCACACCCTATAGCAACTTTGCAACATCATTTTGCTTTGCGATAGAAGTATAACAGGCACTATCACCCACAATCACCCGCAATCACGTCGCATCACAAGACAAATGAGCTATATAGCTGTGATGTCTGTCCAACCAACTACCAGCGGAGCGACGAATATCCCATCTGGATACGACCCTCGTTCTGACGTCCTGTATCACTTTGTACGTATATCCGTATAGATCGATCTCATTCACTTTGTGGAAAGCACAAACTAACTTTCTCATGCAGTATGCCTACCACTACTTCGCTGTACCAGACACAGCTCTCGACCTCATCAACCTCACTGATGCCGATATGCACTTGTAAGTCATCCAGTAGTCCGGATTTTGCCTAAAAGCTAACACATGCTCCTCAGCTACAACGTGGTCGCGGACGTGGTTCGAGGCAGCAACACCCATTACAAGCTTGCCGCATACCTCAAAACCCATCACCACTCTGTCTCTTGCCTTCGGCCCCACTCAGACACGTCCACTGCACCCAAGGCTGGTCGCACCGATGATAAGACCTTCAGAAACGAGTTCATTTCGCACGTAAAATCGTACAACGAGACTATGGAGCCACGCAACCGCTTCTACATTATCGGCCTTACTCCAGATGACATGAGCTACTTGACCACCCTTCACCAAGACGGAGATGAGGATCCTCA
This sequence comes from Venustampulla echinocandica, assembly GCF_003357145.1. Lineage (NCBI taxonomy): Eukaryota > Fungi > Ascomycota > Leotiomycetes > Helotiales > Pleuroascaceae > Venustampulla > Venustampulla echinocandica. The sequence continues at coordinate 3,506,969 of NW_022474206.1, read as the reverse complement.
TGCCATTCGCACAGCAACTGATGCCTGTTGCGATGTAGACACCCCTTATATCTCCCGTCGGAGCTTTGAAGATGAGGGAACTGTTGATGGAACTATGGAGGATGCCGTGATGAAGTGCTTGGTTGATTCTGGCGACAGGCTTAGGATCCATGCAACCATCGAGGGAAAGCTGGGAAGGTTGACAGTTTCTGGTGTGGGTAAGGCTAATGAGGGCAAGGCTGATGAGCACTGAATTTGTGGCTCAAGACACCTATTCACTTGCAACCTCTTTTGGCGCGGTGGGATTCTTCTTTGCGTTTCACGTTTAAGTTCGAGCTCAGGTTAAGGTTGGGGCTGACCCACGTGGACACCTTCATGCAGACTGGTCGCTAGTTAATTAATCGGGGCATAAGCCTGACTCTTCACCCCAAAAGTTTAGCTTCCACATATCTTAAATAATGCAAGTTTGAAACCCAGGCATACCAAAAGCTATACCTTTTTTTCGAGGTATTCAAAGTATTCAATCAGTAACAATGGCCTGGTCCAAGGGATCGAGTGAGAAAGTGATTCTCCTACATACCAAGTAGTAACATGGAGTAGCAATTCATCAGCACTCACTTCCTACAATCTGTGAACCTTTACATAATATAACTGACATGGTCTAGGGAAACTATATCCTATCAATATTTAGAGAACGTAAGACTATCCCATAGAAATGACCATCTAACAGCGTTGGAAGACTTCTTGAATACTATAGCACCATATTCAAATAACTCAATGCTCTTAGTACGAACTCACTCGGCGTGGCGCTAAGTACATCGACTACATAATATCTTATAAAAACAAGACATGTGTTGCAACTTAGACGCACCCTACACAACCCTGCAAAAAGATATTGAATTGCTAGTTACAGGTTTTGTAATGTTTAGGAGAGATCAAAACCTCAGCGTTGGTTGAGAAGCTATGGAAAGGATATTTAAGAGAATGAAGGATAAGGTGGGGAGTTGGGGAAGGAATGGGCCAGACCAGAACGTGAGAGTTCAAGAGAGGGCGAAGGTTTAAATAAGACAGCCTGGCAGAAGGATCAGTGATGGACGATAAAATTGAGAGAGCGGATCAGCAGACAAGTAAATAGGAACATGTACGCTTTTCGGAGATAGATCTACTTGGCGAAGCGTTCAGAATTCAGGTAGTGGTGCGCCGTTATGTTCTAGGTTAAGGAGCAAGTGTTTGAAAGAAAACACTTTGTTGAATAGAGAAAAGGACAGTAACCCCAGTTCTTTTCAACCTAAGGTTTCCCATAACAAAAATTATGTGACAAAGAGTGTAGTACTTCTAAAGTGATTCGTTATGAAAAAGTGAGGTATATCTTGGAACATCAAATTCATCTTCCCCTCCCTTGTATAGAGCTAAACCTCGGGACAACATTTTGATAACCTTGCAAGCACAACATGAATAGCTACTAGAAAAGTCTCTCTAAAGGGCCCAAAAAGATACGTTTTCGAACTAAGCCAACCCGAGGCTGGCCAGTCCTCAGTCATAACGCTAAAGGTGCTCGGACTGGAGGACCTCCAATATCTTACAAGTCGTTATCGCTCAAGCAGGCAAAACTCTCACTGCTTTATAAAATATGTGCTATAGCTTGGATTAAGATGGATCAAGAGGTTAATCTTAGCTCGAAATTAGTTGTTGGTTGAGGGATCCTTGGGGTGGTGAAGTACTGATGGAGAGGTTGCGGAACAGCTAGGTGTCAATGCTGAAGTATTCGTCACCGTGAGGCGTGCAATGATGTTGTTACAGGAGATTATGAGAGTCCAATATCAGAATAATAGGCTGCTGCAATAAACCCCATATTAGTTACTACTAAGGAGCATACAAAGAGTTTGCACTTACAAGCTCAAACCACTTGTCACAGTAGATATAACAAATTTGCTTGGGTGATCCGGTTTTGCTCTAATAATAAAAGCTAGGCGTCCGGTACAGAGATAATTGTTGCCGTAACTAGAGGAGGGTATCCAATTGATAGGAGGCCACACCAGCGCTAATAGTATGTAATTAAGTGACGAACAACTGGGGAGTTTCCAAGATATTCAAATAACATAACTAGTAGTGCAGGGTCCCGTGTGCTCCGCAAGCTCATCAGTGGTTGGAAATATATGTAGAGGTGTAAGAACAAAGCCTACATGTTCAAGGGTCCTCACGCTCAAGAGGCCCTCATGTCTAAGAGGCCTCTACGTTCACGGGCTGAGCAATTGGTCGTAAGAATTGTGAATTAACCCGTCAAACCTGCCTAACCGGTTCGCCGTCGCCCACTGGGGATAAACTACAACTGTTACTATCACCCGATGAGAATAATCTTCTATTGTGAGCTCCCAATAAATTCGACGACAGCATTTCAACCTCATCTCTTCAGTCAGAAACCAACAATATAGAAAAGAGACGGCAACGAAGCAATTTCCTTCACGCCTTCCTGGCCCACAATACCTGAACGGCATCCCTTCAGGTTAGTAACAAGGCGAGCAACATACGGAAATCACATACATCCAATTCTACACTCTCGGCTCGAGGCCATATCAACCTGCCACTTGATTTGCTTGCTTGATAGCGGGAATAGCATCGAAAGGACATCAATATGGAGACCGGTAGCACTGCCCCCAACTCGGTGGCAGATGCCGACCCACAAAGGAATGGTGCGAACACCTCTGGAAGTATCGTTGGCGAAGTTGGAGGTGAACAGGAAGAAAGGGAGCCTCCTGGAGCGCCCCCTGGAGCGCCCCGTATGCGTTTTCGCTCTCTTAGACGGAGGCTCATCTACCCAGAAAGGGCTACGCCAGAGCTCTCCGAAGCGGCAGAACCAGGGGAAGAAAATCCCGTGTTGGTCTCCGATCTGCCAATCTTTCCAGGAGCTGAACCCATATCCCAAACCGATCTTCGAGTCGAAAATGGTTCCATCAATCCCTTAGCGGAAGCGAACACTGCGGACGATAACAGTGGATCTAACACCGGCCCCGAACAACCTCAACATGGCTTCGAGATTCAATCAGGCACACCAAGCGCTGGGAGAGAAGCCATCCCTTCTAATTATCTTTCGCATGGCCAACCACCATCACAACCCGGTATTGCAGAGGCAAGCACTGGTGCTCCCCCTTCACGAGGATCGAATAGATCGGCGCGGCTCTTGTACAGGACTGGCCCAGTGTACAGGCCTGGCCCAGCTAGAAGAGTCCTGATTATTGCCATACCACAATCCGCCGTGCCCCAACCGATGCGAGCAACGTTCCACGGAGGAGCAGAGCCTACCGCAACGGAAGTGCGCAATGTGGGTCAAGGCAGGCGAAGAGAGATATATAACTTTTCTTCGGAGCGACGACAGGAGCTGATGGGGCAGATGATGAGCGACATAGCGCGGTACGATAATGCCAGAGATACAGCTTTCATGCGCGAATATAGGCAGTAACTGGGTACTCAGGACATCCAATCATAGTAAAGGAAATACAAATTACCGCGAGGGATGTGAACGATCGATCTGTCGTCGAGAAGCTTACAGAGGAGGACTTCAACAACGATAAGAACATTTGCCTTGTTTACGACTTCGAGCAGGAACCCTACGGAGGGCTTCCTTGGTTATATCTGGAACCATAGTGATAGGGTAGGCAGGCTATGCTTGAGTTCTGCGTTTAAAGGTTATGCTTAGGTAGGTACTAACCAGGGATTAAGCAACAGCTTGCTGACCAGTCGAATAACTAGTCAGCACATATGGACTGATCGTGTACGATTGATTGAAATGACAAGGTCTACAAAGCCCGACCTAGGAGAAATGAGAGGAGCAGCAAAGGTGTATGAACAATCGAGAATCCTGTATGATCATTCACAAATGCGGAAACTATACCACAATTTTACAATACCATTGACCCTCTATACCAAAGTGTTAAGCATAAGAATTGTGCAGTGCTAGTCTGCTCTTCATTAAGGTTGGGATTATGGCAGTGATATCTAGAAATCAAGGGAAAGATTCGGTGGGGAGAATGGTCGTTCCTTGGAGGGCCCGGTTTTTGCTGCAACACTTGGCAAGAGGCCTCACGGAAGCATTTAAGTGGCCTTGCACTACTCCGTGAATGACTAGTCGATCGTCTGAGACAACGAGCTTGCACTAGAAGAAGAAAATACAGCATTTTCCCTGATTCGAGAGTGTGTGGACCGCCTCTCATCGGAATTCGATGTTGTTCAACGAAGGGCATCCCCTCAAAATTCCTCACGCTGATATTTCACAGTTGAATCCAATCAAAGCGGCATTTCTCAGAAGTGAGTGATCAATGCGCCATACACACTTGGACGGTGGTCTCAAAGATGAATTCAAAAGGTAAAATTTGAACCACAAAATGTCTGAGTTAGAATCAAAGCCATCACGCGTTGAGCTTTCAACGATCACCAGGGATGGCTAGGGTTGATTACTTCTTATTCCATAAAAGATAGGACTAGAACGCCAAACTCCCAGCTCCAGAGTTCAATGCAAGACCTTCCAAAGCAATCCCAATGTTCTCCCAACTTCAGTCCGCTCTAGGGTCCAATCCAGTGACGGAAGGCTATATGTCATGTACAATGTCATTCCTTGGAGCGTCACGCCTTCTTGCTCTTTTCCTCGATATCCTTCAGCAGGCCAACCAAATCTGCCTCATTCCCTTCCATTTCAAGCCCCCGTCCAACCCACTCCTTGGCCTCCTCTAAACGTCCCATTTCCATCAAACACCGTCCCTTTCTCCACCATGCCTTTGCATTGCCCACTTTCTTGGCCTCCACACTTGACTCCGCATCCACGGAACCCTCAACCCAGTTCGACATTGCCATATGCGCCTGCGCTCTATTTGCGTACAGACCAGCCACCTCGTCTCTCACCAGCCCACTAGGTTCCCACGCTGGCCGAGTAAGTGCCATTTGTAGCCCTAGGTCATAGAATCTAATGGCTTCGGGGTGTCTGCCTTTGCGGAATTCGTTGTTCCCTGATTCTCGCAGCTTAGTGATATTTGCGGAGCGTTTTGGGTTGACGGGAATCGGGGGAGGTGGGACGGGCGAATCAAGGGTCAGTAAGGAGCGGTGGATGTTGTTTAGGGTCGCCAGTTCTTCTTGAAGGGCTCGGGAGCCGCTGGTAGATGTGATAGCTTTGGATTGCGGATCCATTTTAAGCGGGAGTAACGTAAAGGTTTCGGTGTCCTCCATGGCGAATGCTCTCTGTGTGTAATATCTCGGATTGAGGGGTGTTGTGTGGAATTTGGTATTGTTCGAATGGAAAATGTCTTTGAAGGTTGTTGTCCAAGTTGTCGTACAGCACAATTTCCGTCTAGAGGACAGCGAGGCTGAAAGTCGGCGACGCACGTGATTGATATCGGTTGAACTTCGGTTCTTTGCTCTCGTCCTTTCTCCGCCTCAACTACGCAACGTCATCTTACTGTGACATATGGAGACATCTCTTAGCCTTCATTGCTTCACCCAACATCATTCGTTATCTCAGCGCAAGTTACCTGATGGCACGGCAAAGGCTGTGCTGGGGGCACGCTCTTGCGATTGGTATATCTCGTGGCGAGCAATTACTGAGATCATCCCATACTCCTCCGGATGACTATGATCTTCAGACCAGCACCAGAAGCATGTGAAGGCTTGCCCAAGCAGGTGACATGCTGAGTCATTCAGAGCGGATATATTATCGTGATGTGCTCTTATTTAGAAGTCTTAGTTCTATTCTCATTCATCTCATTGATTTGATACCCTATAGTACAACAGGACCAGGCATTTCTTCAAAACGCGAGCCAAATAAATCACAACTCTCAGCGCCATCGTTGCAACAATCTCGTCCCTGTTACCCTAAACTCCGGCACCATCCCCTCCAGTGCCTCGTTTCTCAATATATTAACCAAGGGGAGGCCGAACATCATCGCCACCGAAACCACCTCCAGCGCGACGCAGGCCTAGGTAAAGACTCACTCGATAAAAATGTGTGGCGGTGTACTCCACGTTATCTGGTGGGAAGTCTACGATCTCTGGGACGGCTTCCTGCTAGGTCTCGGACGATTCTTGTATAAGATGGGTCTATAGCTGGGTCTGACGCACCACAAAATGCCACGCTAGATACAACCCCTCCAACATGACGAGGAAGCCATGAGGCATCCATAACCAACTCCACTCAAACAGGCTCAGGGACTCCCGAACTTCGATAGTTTGGGAAAATCCGAACCAGACATGCAGAGCCATGGCCGATACTAATCGGCAGACATCCTCAACAGCAAACTAGCGCCGCTCGGACTACACCGTGGCTGCCTGATCCACGAATTTTAAATATGTGTACACTTGGCATATGCTGTCAGCTATTTCTTGGGCGTGGGTCAAAGGGTTTAGGGAGGACTTGTCATTCCGATACTCCGTATTCCCATATTCAGAGTGAACTATTATCATGTCGACGATGTGGACTATGGCTACGTGCTTAATAAGCTTTTGCAATTTCCGTCGTTTGGTTATTGCCTTATGAATGTTATATTTGAGTCATACAATCATCCCAAATTATGATATATCGCATTGTAGCGTAAGACCGATATACTCGAGTGGGCAAGACTATTCGTGTTCCGGTCCTTATTTCCGGCTTTGTGGCGCTGCCATTACCAAACTTAGTTATTCTCCGATTGGCAACAAGGCGCGCATTCTAGAAAAACCAAGAATGGCAGATGACTTTTGTTGCACGTCGCAAAATACTGCACGTTTTTCGTCCTTGCGCCAAGAGCCTCCTGGCCAATTGTTGATGTTGAACTGGTTCTCAGCACGTGGATATCGCGTGGTATCCCGCCAACGCCCACATTATAAACAGAAGGGTGGCTCTTACGGATTATAAAGGATTTCGTAAGAGCTACTCAGACCACTAGGACTTTTACACATTTGGGAGTCTCTTTGGGGTTCAAAAATGAAACCAGGGTAAGGCGATTGGGGGGTTTTAGAGGTCTCAGGAAGGCATAAGCAGCAAGCCTGCATCCAGTAATTGTTGATGATATGCATGCAAGGTAACTGACTTTGAGTCCTCTGTAGCTTTACTTTCGGTGGTAGTAATTTGTGCTATATGTTCTTGTGTACGTATCCCACTCTACAGTAAATATGAAGTGCGAAGTCCGGGAATAGGGTTTGACTTTGCATAGTATTATTCAACAGGTATTCCTGGACATGGTAACCAAATATACATTTAGCTTTTGACGAGGTGAAGCGGCTTTTATGTCATAACCTAGAACCATACTTAAAGAATGGGGGGTTTGCAACGAACGTGTTTTTGACCCTTATATATTTCCATAGGCCTGTAATTACAGCACAAAAGGCGACCACCAGGCTTGGTGGTTCAGGTCAAATTGCTGGGCCGAGATAGAAGTAAAGACGACTACGACAAAACGACAAGAGACTAGGCATTCGACACTGGGCTCAACTCTTTTGCTTTTGCTATTGAAGTGATATTTATAATCCCTAATAGTTTCTTTTTCCCTTTTTTGAAATATTTAGATTAGAGCGCACTGCTTTTATAAGTGTTGATATTTTTTTCTCGGATTTCTTTTACGTCTTCGAGAATAGACGAGGTTGTCGTTTTGAAGGTGAACAACCTTAGTGGCAGGCTCGACTTGTGTATGGCTAGGGGAAGGAGCTTTCTCATTCCCCAGGAACCATATTCCACTTCTCGATTGGTATTTCTGCAACCTCTTGGGAATCCCGCAAATCCTTTCTTGAACTTTGGGCACCCCGGCCTTGATGCGGTGCCTCAAGTTTCCCAACACTCTAATCGCAGCACGTTTCTTCGATAAACACAAATATAAACCTATACCGTACTGCTCATGCTTGTGGCAACTGGAGGATGAAAATATCCACCATGGAGATACCCTGATCTTACGTAGCAATATTTGCAGCAGTGTAAGGCAAAATTTATGTTCCAAAATCATAACTGGAGCCTCTAGCGTTTCCCCTCTCTGAAAATTATCTAATACAGCCCTCGTCAACAAACTCGCAGTTTCTTTCTTGCTTGCGCCAATTCCAGCTTATATCAATCACCTCATGCGTATTTCAGCGCATCGGTAATAATGCCTGTCAATCCAATGCACTCCTCTTCTCTAAATCGTCGACAGACAAGCTGCACCGCAATTGGGGCGCCAGCGTACTCCTTGGGAGAATCTATATATGGTGGGTATATATCAGCATCAAAAGTCAGCCAGATGAATGAGAAGAAAGACTTACACATAGCTTGAATCTCGGCATCCCTAGCACTAGCAGGTTTGAATTCTTTATCGATGGGATCGAGTTCAGGATCGACAGCTGAATGAACGGGGATGACCATGGCTGGATAATCTATCAGATTAAAGAGGCTTGTATAGATGGTATGTCTATACAATTCATATGTCAGCCAGAGGTCAGAGGCATCAGGGCTGATGCGCTAGAGTAATATTAAACAATGCCAACAAAATACAACCTACTTCGGCCACTTCCCATGCTTATGCGCGACATGCGCACAAGGGGGTAGAATCAACCCGTCAATTGGTTGCCCTATGCTTGAAAGCTTCGCTGTAGCATTCCAGGCTTTGAGCCATGCATCTTGAACTCTATTTTTTTCCACGTTCAACTGCCAGCTCTCATATACGCTGATGGGCAGGTCGCTTTCACCAGTGACCATCATAGGGTGACGGGGCTCTCCTGATGGAGCGAGGGTGCGTCTGAGATCTTCGCCACCGTCAGAAGAGAATATTCCCATAACGACCTTTTCCGCTTCTTGGCTATCAAAAGGGGGTTCGAAGTCGACGACTATAGTTACAACTTGTCAGAATTATTCCTGCAGGAAATACCAAAATTCAATACCTTCATATCCAGCTTTGGCAAGAGCAGAAACGGTCATCTCGATAGCTCTTCGTACAGGTGGCCAAGGCATAACATACTTATCCCACCTCATAATTCCGTAAACCGGCTTTCTTGGTGTGCCATCTGCATTCCTCAAGTGATGCAGGCTTGCCATTTCTTGTCTCCATGGTATCTCAGGGGTTCTAGAGTCGAGCAACCATGGCTTGGCATCTAAGACTGCTTTTACGAATGCGTAGACCCCGGACAGAGAGTTTGAAATGGGACCGAGTGTGGGGGCAACGCCTTCAAAACCGAGTAGAGAGTTTCGTGCTCCAGCATATGGGAGGCGATTGGAGGTTGGGCGAAGACCATAGAGGCCGTTGTATGCCGCTAGGAGCGAAGCTGTGAGTGGGAATACGGGTGTGAATTTTAGATGATGTATTACCTGGGACGCGAACGGAACCGCCTAAAATGAGAAGAATGGGTTAGTTTCAGAAGTTCGGCATTAGAGTAGCAGGGAAAACGAACCAAGATCAGTGCCAACACCGATTGCACTTCCATGCCTAGGTTCGAATTCAGCACCTTTTTTGTATTAACCTCAATTACTGAGGCTTACATTGATACCACAACGCCCTCTCCGCCGCTTGAACCTAATGAAACATCGTCACGTCAGCAAATACGCCGTTGTTATAATGGTGAACACAACTAACCGCCACAAGTCAAAGTTCTATTAAATGGATTGTCGGACCTTCCATAAACATAATTATCCGCCTCGGGGAACTGCGTAGATCACAAGTCAGTTCGGGGCAGCATAGCATTGACAACAGCAAATATATCCTGGACGTACCATCAGCGATTGCGAGACGTTTATCCTGAACGGAAGACTTGGTAAGTTGTCAGCGGACTGGCATAACAAGTGCCTTGCATAGAACATCTTACATAGCCCCGGCATCCTGGAGAATGTCGACGAGGACTGCGTTTTCCTCGGAAATGTGTCCAATCCAGGAAACAGTCCCCATATTGCATTCTACATAAAATTAAACTACGTTAGAGATTATTAGGCGCTTAATAAATATGTAGACTTGCTCACCTGTGCCTTTGATTTGAAATTGGTCCTTTAAAGATATGGGCAAGCCGAAGAGGGCACCAGTTGGCTTGCCAGTTTTTGCAAAGACATTATCGAGTTCCTTCGCTCTATGAAGAGCTTGGGTAAAGAATATCTCAGTCAGGCAGTTTGTAAGCTGTGGAAACTCATATTCAGCTCATCGTCTACATTGATTTATTCTCAAGAGGGCATACCTGGTGAGCAATTGCCGCTGCTTTGCAAAACGCCGTGGTGACAGCCAAACAAGTAATATTTCCGCCCGCTAATTCGCTCAACAGCTCACTGGTATCTTTGCACACAATTTCAAGCTCTTCCTTACTAAGTATTCCGCATTCCGCAGTGAAATTAATTACTTGGACTTGTTCCTTGCTGGGGAGCTTGTCTTCGGGAATTCGCCATTCGACAGGAATAAGTTCTAAAGGAGAATCAGCATAAGTGCAACATCAGAGGCTAGTGCGCGCTCATTACGAAGCTGTTCAAAATTCTTCTTCTGGATTGCCTCTGCGAAGTCAGCCGCCGTTTTGACTGATTTTCCCGGCATTTTTGTTGTTCCTACACAAACAGTTCAAGTACAATGAAGACTCGCAAGTCACTTCAGAAATATTTTAAATAAACAGGAGAAATTAGCAAGACATTGGCGATGTTTGTGTTAAGATTCGACACAAGAAGTGCAATCCAGGGTGGCTTGGGTGTTCTGCGGTAGTCTCTGTATAAATATAACTCCCTAAACAACGTTCCATAACTTCTACCTCCACTCTTCGTGGGGAAACCATTACCCGCTGGCCTTGGTACATCAGAAAAGCAACACGGGCCATGACTTGAGGGGCGGAGAAACCTTCCGATGCCCTTTCGGCGTTATCTGATGCCGAACAGCCGGAGGGCTTGAGTGTTTCCTGCCATTCACTTGGTCCTCGGGCGAGAGCTCCGTCTTGGAGACAGCCATAGCGTTTCGACTTCAGCCTTGTCTAAGCCCCACGGTCGATGCTTGGTAAGTAGGCCATTGAAGTGGTTCGCTCACAGAAACCAAGTGCCCCACAACCCCTTATTTCCCCTAAGTGGGGTGAGGTTTAAGCGAGACTGACTTGTTACGTCCAGTGTTACCCAACATGAATCCTAACCGAAGTCGGACGAAATATGTTCTAGCCAGGAAAGACTGCTTTAGGCGTGTTAGGTGCATATACTATGAATTTCTTGTTTATAATTGAAGAGCACTATAGAGAGGTGTAGGAATCAATGAAAAAATTCGGCTGCTCTACGTCGGTATTCCTCAAATATCAAAGAATATAAGAAATAAAGGAAGTCATCAGGGTCTTGAGAGGCGATCACTTGTAGGCCTACTTATCTAGTCTTTGACATGAGGATAACCCAGCTACAAATATATGCTGGGCAAGGTCAAGGGGTACTGCCACAGCAGACCCATCCACGTTGGCAGTGTGGCTGTGGTTCATATATATCCATACTGCGACAACACCTATCATTAAGTACCAAAACCAATGAAAGAGGAATCAGAAAATAAAAATTGTCATGTAAAATTCACCAAAAGACTGTAAGTAAGAAACCGTACTCTCACATCTCGCGAGGCTTGGATCATAGGATTAAAAGAATCGCTAGATTATGGCAGCTTATGGCTTAACATATCAGCGCATATGGAGCTAGCCTGGTCCTGTTGTGGTCGGCCGGCCGCGATCAGCCTGCTTTGCAGTAAGTGGTAGTTGTCTGCAACATAGACTGATGCCATAGGGTTCCGAATTAGATCAAAATGTGTCACCTAGAAGCCTGTCTTTCGCCCCAATCAACCCAGCGCCTTATAACAGCATCTACCGCCTTGACGCCTTCCCTGCTGGCATCCACCTCGAACCATTCTCGATGCTCTCTCCCACAAGCGCCACATTTACCGCTGTTTTGTGCTCGCTTTGCATTCAACTCGATATGAATCAATCTCTCCACCTTATGGGCATTAGGGACCTTTCTCGGTGTCCGTGGCGTCTCGTTCCCATCCGGCATCGTTGTTGGATGGTAAGGGTAGTAACGTATGAGGGACAAATTATATCCACATTGCCGCGTCCATTGATTGAGACGCCGTTGTACGTTTTGAGCTCTCCCAATCTTCAGAAGCATCGTTTTCCTATTTTGTGTATTCGGGGTAGTCGACGAAAAGGTATTTAGGACGTCGGAGGTTCGTCTATGGCCATGACTAGGCCGTGCGGGAGGGGCGAGCAAGGAGGATGCAGTTTCGGAAGGGGGATCTGCTGGGAGGGATTCCAGGGTAAGCCAGAACATATATATGAAGCCTTCGTCATCGTTTTCTGAGACTGGTTTGGCTAATTCGACGAGTAATAATGCTGTGGTTTGTGGTGGAGTGGCTGCTGGGATGAGAGAGAGGAACTCTCCCGTTTGGGAAGAAGGATCGCGGTCTATCAATGGCCTGTTGAATTTCTCTTTCGTCGGTATACTAGAACGATTGTGCGTAGATATGGTAACAGTCGTGTCCCCGCCTGGTTTGTGGATTGGTCTTGGTGCCTTTCTGCTTTCGTCTACCTCCCCAATACAACAGAGAAGCACCAAATTACTCCTCGGCTTCCGCTTGGGCCTTTGCATATCTGGGGGTTTTCGCTTTTCCGAAATCTGGGGAGGATTGGTGCCATCATTCGTAGCTTTCTTATTGTGGAAGCCAGAGGATGAGCTGCGCTGATGGCGTCTACGCGCTTTCCTCTGCTCAACCTCAAGCAGACCCAATCGATCAACCAATGTGTCTACACTTGTTCGTTCTCGAATCGTGCCGTCGCGGCGTTGTGGTGAGGCTGAAGGGGAAGTGTGGGCTGCTGCTTGATCTTGATGTTGCCAACAGAAGCCTTCTGGGTTTAGTACTCCTGGTGAACTTGGTCCTGGAGAAGATTGAGGACTCTTGGAGATTGCTCTTCGACATGACCGGCCGTTCGACGTAAGGCCTCTGCAGGTCACTGCTGGGTTCTTGGAATCGGACCTGGAGAGGAGGGACTCTGGAGTATGTGGAATAAAAGGCATCGTTTTTACCCTTGTAGATAGAAACTAAACAGGTAGGAAATTATGTACAAACCCGAAATATAACGAGACGAGATGCTGCAGCATACCTACGTAGTATATCTGTTATGTGTAGCCTTGGAACGTGGCAGTACGAAAGTAGTGAGTTTCTGAATTCATCTCGACCAGTGGTTCATTGGAGAAGATGCGATAACAAGAAGGCTGGTGTTGTGGCTGGGGACCGAAGCTTGGCGCGAGGCGGAATTCGTTTAGCGAGCCCCTGACCCCTAATTTTGGGACTCCCAGTTTCCGCTCTTGGATGTCGGAATTGATCTTCTTGTGGTAAAAGGCCAACAACCCTGGAGTGTTCAGTCTTTCCATAAATTCTTAGGTAGTTAGCTCTGTCGAAGGATGGCCGCGAGTCCTTTCACTCCTTCCACTGGCTACTGTTGTACTTTAACGTAAAAAGTACATTGATAGACAGGTAAACAAAACCCCCAATTTCTACTCTTAAACTAGCTTGTCCATTGATAGATTTCTCTAGGTATGAACTGATTTGTTAAAACTTGCCATCCAATTGCTGGCTTATACGATGAGCCACACCTATTCACGTGCTATATTGCTTCATGGCGGCGTTGGTTCCATGCATCGACCAGTGCTGATTATGGTGGTGGCGGGATATAGACCTTTACGTGGGCATATTGCACCCATCTTTCCGTCTCTCATCTCAAAACTTTGACTTAAAGGGCTAGAACTTAAAATTCCCCATCTACAAAGCTCCCCGGCATTCCTTTAAATAATTTCAAATAGCTCAAAACACGGATCCGGGCCATAACCCCTGTGGTTGAGAAAGGGGGTACTCGCAATCTTGTAAACTAGATAACGTATGCCAACAATGCAAGCTCTGATTACACTCCTGATGCAGATTCTCACCTGATGACAAAATGGGCAGCGCTCTAGCTAGTTTCACTAAACTTTGCAGATATAATGAAAGAAATAATGAAGATATACCACCATGTTTCGAATTTGGAGCCATTTGCTAATATTGAGAGAGCGGCCGGTAGCCTTATGGTTTGTATCCAACGCAGCATCTTCCAAAATGCATGAGAAATGAAGTCAGTAGTTGAGGTGTGGTAGAAAGAGAGCCGTGCCATTACGAGTAGGTGTCATGAAAGCAAACATGAGGAGTGCCTCAGAATCGCAACAAATCTAACCTGTAGTTTTTAGAGCATTTGATAATAGTGTAAATAGACAAAGCACCGCAAATAAAAGAAAGCTGCCAGTAGCAGTCTCAGGTTATATTTTAGTAAATAGAGAAGTGGGGTCTCGACAGTTTGCCTACCTACAGCCGAAAGCTTCTTAATTATTATGCACCATAGCAAAAGGCAGCAGTTGTTTTAAGAAACCGTAGTATAAATACGCAGTCAGTAAATGAGGGGTATAATGGCCTCCTTTATGTAATGATCTCCCGTTTTATACTCGAACCTCTGTTCCCAGCCACCGAAGTAAGGTGCCAATGTATGAACGCCGTAACCGTCAGACCGCTCTCAATCCCCTTCATTATTCATGTTCCGTAGCTGGCAAATTTCTTGGTATCTCTCCGATCCCCGGGGGTTCAGCCTACGCTGCAGCTTCCGCAGTAACAGGGAATTCCTTCGGCCAGCACTTCTCCTTTGTCCAGACTTTCTGATCGTGAGTCTCGGCATGAACTTGCAGCTGCTTCAAATTCGTATTGACAATTTCTTTCCGGCAATTAGCGCACTATATTGCGCAACACCGTATTATTTAGCCCTGCATCTCTATTATGGGTATAGGTACTTCGTATGTCTTCTGGTTTAGACTAGGCGTTTTGTCTGGTGAAAGTGAAGGACTTGAAAGGGGCACAAGGCATGGATTTGGACCTACGAGAGAGGTCGGCTTCGCGGCTTTCACAGGAAGACCGTTGGCCTTGACTGGTGCGCGCGTTCCTGCTGCTTCAGCTTTGCGATGCTCGCGTTGGACCTTGAATGGGATTATCAGCACTTCCTCAACTAACTGGTCATGGAAGAGTTGCAAGGGATAAAATACCTTCATTTTCTTGGAGACAGGCATAGCTGCGATTGCGATGTCGATCTTTTGGGTGGATAGATTCGAGTGGAGTTTGTATAGCGGAGCGATAAGGCGACAAAGGATGTGCAGGTTCGAAGTCTCGAATTCGCTTTGAAATTCTCATGAACGCCACGACCCACTTTAAGTCGCATCGCGGGGTGGCCAGATCACGTGAATCCCCCCNCCCCCCCCCCCTTTTCTTTCCAGCTCGCCTCGGAATTTCGTTTTCGAGTTCAAAGACATTTCAACACTACTAAGTCACTAGCCTATAGGCCTCATCAAGGTAGAAACATGTTATATAATAAATTATTTGTTGCCATTTCACCACATAATCTCTCGGGGCTCATTATACCCGACCGACGATTCATGAGTCTACCGTAGATGTGACTCTTGTCAAACCTCTACCTGGCTACAGCAAGCAGCTTATGCGCTTTGCTTTGCCCGTTGCTACCTTGTTCAGGTAGCGATAAAGTGACTGCTCCTGACGTACACAATCACATAACAGTAGGTATCTTTTTGCTCTTCGGAGTCTTATCACCTCCGAACCCCCTGTCAGAAATTACCAGGGTAAAGGAGCTCAAGATATCTTCCACCACCGAAGGCTACAACAAATCTTAGAATAAGGCGGACAGTTTTGATTTCCAATCCTCATTGTGGACTTGCTTCGGACTATACTCTTGAAAGATGACTGAACGTTGTCTTTGCCTTGAACACACAGTACGCTTCCCGCAGTACAGGTTTGGCACCTTTGAATGGGCATATAACGGTTTGGTCTTTTCCTCAAACTCTGCTTTTACACAGAATTCACAAATATTTTTCTTTCCCTGAATTAGATCTCAAATCATAAACCTCTCCATATCAAGCAACATTTCTGAAACTCAGCATCTTTTCCTCTGTTAAAATGAAGCTGCTCGTAGTCATCGGCCTGACGGGAGAACAAGTAAGGCACCAAGTACTTCATGTCCTCGTAACACTCGGCTGACACCTAGCAAGGGAAGTTCTGTAGCAGAACTTTTCTCCCACAAACCAGGCTGGAAAGTCCGCGGTATAACCCGCAACCCCTTCTCTCCCAAGGCTCAAACATGGCTCTCCAAAGATGTTGAAGTAGTGAAAGCGGATCTCAACGATCCCTCATCGCTGAGTTCGGCATTCTCCGGCGCCACTGCTATCTTCTCCTATACCAACTTCTACGAGCCTTTCTATAGCCCTGCAACGAAATCACTGCTCAAAGAAGGACAAACAATCAATGAGTACTGCTTTGAGAAGGAGTTGCAACAAGGGAAAAACATCGCTGATGCTGCAATTAAGGTTGAGGGCCTGGAGCGGTTCGTTATTTCAGCGGAGTGTGACTCGAGGAAGTGGAGCAGGGGCAAGTACACCTGGGTGTATCATTTTGAGAGCAAGGCGAAGATGGTGGATTATATCAATGAGCGTTATCCACAACTCGCAGGGAAGATGAATATCATATATATGGGTGGTTATATGTTGAACTGGAAGGAACATTTGCATTTCAGGAAGGTATGTTAGCCTACCAAGCCCTTCAGTTAGTAGAAAGTCGAGCAATGCTAATACCAAATGGTACTTATAGGCAGAAGATGGTACTATTCGCATGGCTATCGTTAAAGGGCCCTCGAATGCTTCCCGCCCTATGATCGATACCTCGCGAGACATTGGAACTCTTGTGAGCGCAGCAATCGAAGCCGCTCCAGGCAAGAAAATCCTCGGTGCCGGGGATAATACCTCCTTGGAAGATCAATTCAAGCTCTGGTGCAAGATCCACAAACTTCCCTATGGTGGTTTTGACGTGATGACTGTTGACCAATTCGATAAAATATTGCCTATTCCTGGACTAGGGCGGGAGATTGGAGAGATGATGTTGTTTGGGGATGAATTTGGATGGGGAGGTGGTGAGGATGTTGTTCTTCCGCAAGATGTCAGTTTGTTTCTACCCTCTCGGCGCGAAAGGACCATTTACTAACTAGGGCCTTTTAGCTCGGAGTTCCTTGTCCGCTGACAAGCTGGGAAGAATATATCAAGTTGGAAGATTGGTCGACGGTAATTTCTCCTTTGATGTGAAGATGCACTTAATCCATCATCTGCCAACACGCTGTGCAGATCATCGAGCTTTTAGAATGAATAAAATGTCTACAGGCTTTAACTAAACTTGCTTGCACCTTGTGACTCCCCGAAATCCTACCTAGAAAAGAACCAAAACCCTAGTTTTGCTTAGAATTTAGAGAAGAAAAGGAAGTAATCCCTGAAAATGGTGTTATAAACCTCTAACTAAAAGTCAAGGAAGGACTGCTTGCCCTTTAGGTGTATTTGCGAGTCTTTAGAAGCTGGAAAGTTGAGTTGTCTCTGGCATAGCATCCAGGATCGCCCAGGCAGTTTGGTATTGTCGTTCGTTTTCGCAGGGTGCTTTTAGCTATCCATTCCACTCCATTGTACTTCCTAGGCACCTGTCTCTATTTGTTACAGAAATTAGTTATTTTATTTTATTTACGACCCCTAGTAAAAGAGACTTGGCGGTGTCCGTTGCTAATGTTGCTAGTTTCCCTTCGAACACCATTATCCGGTTTTCCAAAGAAGTGGCCTTCGTGCCCAAAAATATTCCTAAGTGATTCTGAAATTTTTGGGGTTCCTCGGCTTCAATGCGCTAAAAGGAGGTGAGTTGGTATTGATAGTAGAGCATTGCTGCTCGGCTTCGGAGAAAGCAATTTAACCATCTTACATGATATCTAAAAACACCCAAACTGCCTCGAAAGTAACCCATGTCCCACTCAACTTGACGGGGTATATATTCCACTCCTATCCAGATGTCTCCATGCAAAACGCAAACCCAACTCCTTGCTATCGCGGTTGAAAAATCATGACTGCTTCCCATACAGCACCACATTCCACACCCTGGGTATTAGATTTGCAATTAACCCGAAGGCGGCAAGCACTACGAATATATTTCCAACCTCCCACCAGTGGGTGAGCTTAACTTCCGTATCAATGTAGCCATCATGGGTTGCGCCTTTCGTTGCGGCTGTGTCGGCTAGGAGTCGGCCTGTGGTTAAGTAATGCTCTATCAAGGCATCCTTTTCATACCATCGTTCTCTCAACCACAAATCAAATTCTTCTGGCGTATTGAGTGGTATGTCGTTGAGGACGAATCGTCTCCAGTGCATATTTACGGATGGCGGGGGTCGCCCTTGCAGATACATGGACCGCAGAGTAAAAAAGTCCTGGCCGAATTTCGCTCTCCTGGTCTTGTTAGCTAGGTTCGAAGAGAAGCTGTGAAAACTTACCCTACGCCCCCATATACTAATGTACAGTCGTACACGTAGTCAACCGTCCCCTTCAACTCATTTAGACAGAAGTAGGACCCAGTACTTCGGGGTAGAAGTGTATGTTCCATATCCTTGACCCCAATCTTCTCGGCCCATTGCGCGCTTTTCGCCCTGCCATTATCGCTCGCATTTGTTCCTTCGGGGAAAAGCAAAAGCCACATAGGGTCAAGCCCCGATGTTCCTGACAGCGGTCCGGAATGTACCTCTTTCAGTTTTCTCAGCCTATAAGCAAGCCTTGGTTGATCCGTGGTCATCTTTCGCGTCATGAAAATAAAGCCATAGAACCTCATGCCCCAGCCAATTATTGGAACGTGCTTGAGCGACTCCTTTAATATGATGTAGATGTGGCCGTGCATTCGGGGCTGGTTCGTGTAGGCTATCCACCACATGTAAAGCCAGTCGGTGTATAACTAAAAGGATCAGCAGAATTCAAGCCCACTGCTACGCTCTACAAACCTGATGATTCGCTATCAGAACGATCCGATCTGGGAAATCACATTCAACCCTCCCATCTGCCGTTTTATGCAACTGCCCGGCCATCGAAGAATCGCCACTTATCCGCACCAGAGTCGGCGACCACCATTGTGTTACTGTCGTAACAGTAATACCGAAAGATTGTTTCGTCAGTGCCATGTAAGCATAATAGAGGTCTTTATTAATCCAGTACAGCGGTACGCCGAGGAACTGTGTGGCACATATTCTACACAGGTTAGCCAGTTCGACGACAGGACCAAGTTACAGGGACGTACGAGCAGGATGCAGCGAGAAAATATGTGGCAAATGCTACAAGTCGCAGAATCTGGACAAATCCTCCATGTTTGATATCTCCTCCTGGGTGTTCCTGTTCCTGCTCCTGCTTCTGTGCGTATTTGTCCGGCGTTCCGACACTGATATCAGTTGCAGCTGCCGGCTTCCTTTGTCTGAGCGTCTCTGTCGCCATGATTATTGCCTCATCCCCAAGCAG
Source organism: Venustampulla echinocandica (assembly GCF_003357145.1). Lineage (NCBI taxonomy): Eukaryota > Fungi > Ascomycota > Leotiomycetes > Helotiales > Pleuroascaceae > Venustampulla > Venustampulla echinocandica. The sequence goes on along the minus strand of NW_022474206.1, from coordinate 3,487,657 downwards.
TAGGGCGATGGTCCAGTTTTCTAAGATGCTGAAGAGCGGTCTGTCCTGCTTGTCGCAGCCTTGCAATGTAAGGTAGAGGTTGCCTGAGCTGCTTTGGATCTGTCCTGATCAACCTGGTAGGTACAGGCAGCGTATCATTTGCGTCAGCGAGGGGTCTTGTGGCTCAGCTCCGTGCGTGGTGACTCGAGAATGTCGTTCAAGCTGGCCAAGGCACTGTATCAAAGGGCAGCTGATACTCCAGCATCCATGCCCGCTGTTAATAATGCTCCAGGTAGTTCCGCAAGGTTACTTTGCACACGAGTAATGTCGCAACCTGGACGGCTCCAAGGAGAATAAGAATAAGAATACCTCGCAGCGAGCTGCTAAGCAAGGCTATACAATCCGGCACTTGTGGCATCTAAGCTTAAACGAGATTTTCCTTATCGATAAAGCTCTCCCTAACTCCGTCTTGCCCGGCGTCAGTACAAAAGCATTGCTAGCTTCATCAGTCCTTGGCGGCATAGCCAACCTATCTCCTAAGCTTGATTAACAACACACAACATCACTTTTTCCCGGTATTGGCGATGACTACAGAACCTTTCTCGTATTTCCTGAGTATTAGACGCCATTTATGATGATCTACCGCGAGGGCCCTTCTTCTGCGACGTCGAATTTGCTGGTTAGCCTACAATACCAACATCAGAGCGCCTCGGCCACCACATACCCTTTATCGTGACAACACCAACACCAACGCGAAGACTGACACAAAGCTACATGCGATGATATTAAGGTGCCTGCCATGGAGAATTGGGAGTTGTATACGAGGACGAGGCTTTAGTAGCACAGCCGCGAGAAGTGACATATTGGATGTGGAATCCCTCCATGATAGAATCATTCCTCGATATCAAGGTAAGACTCCATTCTTGCAGGAAAACCGTCTCTAACAGCCTTATAGAAAGCAATACGAGCGATCTGCTCTCGCTACAATGGCCATCTCCGCCGCGAAATATCCTCCTAATCAAGAAAGATGGCGCACCGAAAGTCACAGAATCTCTCGTGGAGTATGCCAGGCATATCCATTCCAACTACAGCAATGTCTCCCTCATTTTCGAGCCTAAAGTCGCGGCACAGATGCACAAGCACTTTACATTCCCAATCTACACTCCCAGTACATCTCGCGCCCTTCCAAAAAAAGTGGACATGACCACTACGCTCGGTGGAGATGGCACAATTTTACACGCGTCATCCCTCTTCAGCACCACACTGCATGTGCCCCCTATTCTGTCTTTTAGCATGGGCACACTTGGCTTCCTTGGAGAGTGGAAGTTCGAAGAATATAAACGCGCTTTTAGAGAAGTTTACATGTCTGGGGCAGGAGCTGGTCCCCCGTTACTGCAGGATCAGAAACATCCCCATGTTCAGTCGGAGTTGTATGAGACGGGAGATGTAGTCACCGGATGGTCAAGCGTTAGGGGGAAATCAATGGGCGCAACCCGCAGCTCGAAAGTTCTTTTACGGAACAGATTAAAAGTCGGGGTTTATGATGCCGATGGGAGGCGTGTCATTGGAGATAACACGGCGGAAAGCGCTGACGTCGATGTCCGCGCTATGAATGAGGTTACCATTCATCGTGGAAAAGAAGCCCATATGGCCATCATTGACGTTTTTGTTGGTGGTCGCTTTTTGACGGAAGCTGTAGCCGACGGAATGATCATCTCTACGCCGACTGGGAGCACAGCATATAGCTTGAGCTCAGGAGGGAGCATCGTCCATCCATTGGTCAACAGCCTGTTATTGACCCCTATTTGTGCGAGGAGTCTGTCATTCAGACCGCTGGTATTGCCTGCAAACACGCCGATTACCCTAAGGTTGAGCCCGAAGAACCGAGGAAGGGAATTGGAAGTTAGCATCGACGGCAGAAGACGTAGTCATGGCGTCGGCGTTGGAATGGAGGTCCGCATCAACGGAGAAGATCTTGCGAAAGGCTCAGAGTGGGTTGGTGGTGTTCCTTGTGTCATGAGGGGAGCCTCATCCGGAAGGGAAGATGACGACGGTTGGGTTGGGGGTTTAAATGGATTGTTGAAGTTCAACTATCCATTTGGGGAGGAATGAGAGCACCGGAATCAACCTCTAGAACCGGATGAATGATCCTTGCCACGAAGTACATGAGCCTTCTCTCTGCCGATTGATTGTCGTGCATGCCTTCAATGCATATCTACTCTCGGCGTATGTCAACAGAAAACGTGAACTTTTTATGGAAGTGCTTCTGACCGGCCACTCGTCACAAAGGCGGCTGGTAGGGTAAACCTCCATACTCTTATAGTGCGTGCTAGAACAGAACTATTGCATATGGATACTAGGAAGCATGGGTGCATTGTGGTGTCGTTTTCACCGGGAGTGAGTCCCGCACAAGGCATCTCTTCACTGTCGGTCCTGCGGCCCTTGGATGCACTTGGGGCTTCGTGGGAAACGGAAGTGTGCCCCAAAAATGACTGCAAAACAACTACGAAGCACCCAAGGAGTCCTTGAAGGGTTGCTGCTGATTATTAGGTGGTTATGCTTGTGCTGCCAGTGCTGCTGCTGCGCCAGTGCTGTTGCAGTATCCTCTCTAGTCACTCAAAGTGGTTGGTGCCAAATTATACCGAGGGTATAATTTTTGACAATCGCAGAGTCTGGCCAGAAAGTTGCTGTACCGGCATGACTAACATGGGCGTGGCCGTTTGTAAAACTTTGCTGGTCGATTGAAGCCACTGGCAACCGTTAGTGCCTTGGTTAAAACAATAGACCGAGTTTACTACATATTACTACTCGTATTCACTACCTACCTAGCTAGATACTGTGGTGGGGCAGTTGTTTTTGCCTCCAAAATGTATTAGAGCCCATGGATAGGTGGAACCAGCTGGGCTTCAAAGCACCTGGCTCTTACTATCCTCTTTACACTCAAGCAAGCACGCATACAGTGACTCATCAAGAGACTCAAGGATGAGGGCGCAGGAGCCAGTCCTTTTGCCTTCGCAGATAAACACGAATAAAATGAATTTGCTCTATATGATTTGATTAATGGATCTTATGACTATTAGTCATCCTGAATACCGTCACCTGGGTGCGTCCTGAATATTCACTCTCAACAAGTCTGAACCATTGCTGCTACATGACGACTTGACGATACAGCGACATCGCGACTGGCTCTAAAATTACCTACGGCCAGTCCCCTATCCTGTGGGCTCCTGACAAGCGATGATGTTGGTTGTTTTATACATGTTCCCTCCTAGTATTTCTAAGGGTACTTCCTACCCCTCGACAGTAGGTAGATAATAGAGCATTATATATCCTTCAACTTTCTACTAGCATATAGTCAAGCTAGTCTCAAAGGGAGCCACAGCAATATGGAACAATCTCAGTTCTTCACGGAAGGAAGGGTCAGGTATAAAACAGTTCATATCTCTTCAAGCCGAAATCTGTTTATCGTACCACCGAAGCAAAGTCTCAATTTCGCCAACACGTATTTGTCTACCCGTAAATATCAATCGTCATATAATTTACCGTTGGTTTTCATTCCCCTTTTATTGCCGCTAGGCTCCCCTCCTTGTAGAGTTTTGTTGCACATCGCACGTTTGCTAAATGACTCAACTTGCCAACTCTCCTCCTAGAGTTTTGTTGCATGTCGCACCCGAGAGAGTTGGGAAATTGAGACATTTAGCAAACGTGCGATGTGCAACAAAACTTTATTAGTAGACGGCTTAACTCGCTCTTATGGGAAGATTTAAGATGTCAAATAAAAGTGCGACTTAGACAAAAGTGCGACATGCAACAAAACTTTATAGGGGAGGGCGGTCGAGCTCATATCACATCGGTGAATTGAATATACCTCGACCAATCCTTAAAACGGCACAAGACCTAACAACCGCGTCCTTTTAAAAGCCATCACCTATCGGATAAGAGCTGAGCTCTAACAAACATTCCCAAAAGCAACCTTTGCTCTTTACTTCAGACGCACAAAAATAGCTACTCGAATCAGGTGCTGCAACTTCGACTAGATACGTTAATCGCTATTGTCAGGTATCAACAAGTTGTTTTAATGCGGATTGCAACTGTAAACCTCAGCTTTTCTTTAGACTCCAAAAGGCCCGGCCTTCGAAAGATGTCGAATTCTATGCCATGGTTCCAGCGCCCCTACCAACCATTTAATCCCCCCGCTATATTTCAACTTCGAGTTCCGAATGAAGCATCCAGCAACTCGACATCACAACTAATACCGATATGTCAGTCACGGCTAGCATCTCAACTTACGCAAGTCAATACGCCGCAAAGCAGCTCGCTATATCCGCCTCAATTCCATCCCCAAACATCATATTACTCACCAGGCACTATCCCACATGTCACAACTATTCATCCGGTGTATCCAACACTACTCCGTATCCTAGAGGGCACAAAGAACCAGGTGAAATTTGAATACACCCACAGTCGGTGGTCAGAGGTGACGTGCTACTCATACGCCCCAATCGAAAGTCTAGCTAGATGTGAGCGAGGATATAATAACGTCTCTGGATATGATGAAGGTGGGCTGCCGCCTGGATGGGAGTAAGTATATATATCTCTAGCTACATATATCCCGAGACCATGATTGAGACTTGAACCTTTTGGTCATGACACTTTTAGGAAAGAGGGAACTCTAAAGAAGCAGTTACTAACCTCTCACGAGTTCCAGAAAGCCCAGTATTCCCCACCCTGATATCGTTCCAGCATTCAGATCCGGCCCACCATCACCTCCGCTTGCTCTTTTTTCCCCACAGCAGCAGCCACCATCTACTACAGAAGATGCCATCCACAAACCGAAAAGAAAGCCATTAACACAACAAATGGCAAAGCGAAAGCCAGTTCCTAATAGCGTAACAAGCATAAAGTGCATACCATCGCCGAAAATGCCATCGACAACCACGGGGTATAAAGCCTTTGATTCTCGCGACTTTGCCTTACAAAAAGTTGAGAACCGGTCCGATGCAAAGCCACGGCCCAGTAAAAGTTATGGTATTGCGGATGCCCCTTCCGGTACCCCTTCCCCTGCTTCTTTTAAGGCTAGGAGCTTGAAGAAGGTCTTGAACTGGGTCAGTAATGTGGGCCCACGCAAGATAATGGGCGAGCATAAAAGGGGGGTAGTGGGAGGGAAATGAGGACGGGAAGAACTCTTTAGGGAGTTGAATTATATTGAACCTTGCATTGCCTTTGGATACTGCCTATCAATCTCTCTATCGGCCGATAAATATTATAAGTTAGATCCTAGAATAATATGTTGCGAGAATGATTTACACACCGTGATTCATAGTGCAACATTTTAGACCCTCTCGATTGTCCTTGCGATACGAATTTTACAACATATAAACGACTGTCAAATTTTCGGATGAGCAATAATCCTTTGCTAACTTCTCCAATGCAGCCCATAGCTAAATACTCTCTAATTCTTCTTAGTCTATATACGTATGCTCCGGTGTTATTTAGTTGCTTTAGCCGGATCAGGATCCACCAGAGAAAGAAACAACAGCCCATTTCCCACTCCACGCCCACTTTCTTGCACCACTATCCCCACCGCCGCCTTCCATCGCCCTCAATTTCTCATCCTCACCGGCCTTGAGCCCTACGACTACATCCGCTTTGCAAGTCCGCAATGCAAGAACATTGACGCCGGATCCAGGACCCATCGGGCCAATGGCTTGAGTGAATGGGGTTGTCGGGTCCCACATTGCCTGTATGTGTGTCAGCTATATCACATACTCCAGGAGTAAATGACAATTAATCGTCGACATACATCAGCGGTCAATTTTCGATAATTCAAATCCCCCTTGAAAATAACAAGCTCGCTCTCCTTCAAATCTTCGTACAGAGTAGGATCTGAGGTCGGTAATCGCCAATAGCTACCACCTTCTGTCCAGAATCGATTCGGGCGCAGTATTAGCTGGCCTTCAGCATGGAACTTACTCCAATCTTGAAACAAGAAGAAGAGCTCATCAACCTCCTTTTGCGACAGAGGAGCTGGAGTTTTGCCGGCATTCTTATCGTCGTCTGATGATGTAGTATAGAATGGTTGTGGGTTGGCTAATGCATTCAAGAGGGCAGCGAAGTCTCCGGGGACAACATCTGATACGAACCAAGGGATTGATTTCGGATGGAGGACAACACTCGTGGCGAGTCCAGCGGAGAGCAGGAACCCAGCGAGGATAAGGTCGACATAGAGTTCGAATCCAGCATTGTCGAGCACAATATCAACTCTTCTCTCTTTCTTCCCTTCTTTCTTAGCTTTTTTTAGAAGCTCATACGCGGCGCCTAAATCATTAATGATTATGTTCTTTTCTGACGCTTTTCGTGCTTCCGAGCCTTGTAACTTTTGGATATCCTCGTATGTCAAGGTAGTAAGGAGCGAGAGATCAGTAGCATTTCCCCAAAGGCAGATCTCGCACATCTCCATGAACAGCATCTTTTCCGCTTCTTCAATATCCTGTTCTGGCTTTTCTGCCTTGTGAGACATCTGTGTGATAAGTTCATGATATCGGCTGGCGAGTTCGAGGACGGCAGGACGGGATGACTTGAAGGTGGACATTTTCTGTCGGGAAAATACGTCGTAGTATTTCCAATGTTTAGAGAGGGAGAACGATGTTGCCATTCGTCTTACTTGCGTGGATTAGCGAGTCCAAGAAAGCAAGTGGGTAGACGTACCGGTAAAGATAACATTCGGAGTAGAGCCAAGGGAGGTTGAACCACGAAGGCGTACTCAACTGAGTTAATTCCTGATTGTAGCCGGGGATATCTCGGCCGCCATCATCTGGAAGAGGTCTGAATATGTTCAGTCGAGATCTCAAGTAGTTCAGAAGACTTACGAAAGTTTCCTATCGTGCTGTAACTCGTATTTGAGCGTAGCTAGTTGCTCGATGATTTTCTTTCCTTCTGCTCGCTTTTCCTCGCCTTCTGCCTCCGAGACCGCTCTGTGTACATCATCGATTGCCCCAGTCTACAAGTATCTCAATCAGTCTCAATTCGCAGTAGCGGATAAGGGCCCTTACGAGGATAACAGGCCAGCGATCTCTTGCCGAGACGTATGCGAACGAGGTTTTGTCTCCAGTGGAGTATTGTGCTGTGGAGTAGATGTTAGAACCGTGAATTGGTAATGCTTGAAAACATACAACTTACGGGTCCGTGTATCGTTCTCCATGGTGCAGTGCTTCTATTGCTCCAAATTTGTTATTTGATCTAGAAAATGAGTCGAAGGACGTGTTGTACGCTGTCAATCTGGTCCTATCCAGGTCTGGCTTGGTGGGGTGGTGGGGTATTTTCAATCACGTGGAGTGGGAATCTCCCGCATTTTCTATTTATAACTTTACTTCCGTCCTAATTTTCTCCAATTCAACCATTTAGATACAAATTGAACGAGATATAGATATCAACAGTGGACTTACTTATATACAGTACATATAATGGACAAAAGTTCGTTGAATTTCAGATTGTTTTAGTACCAAGCCAACGGACCGTACCGAGAGACTTAGCTAGGAACTCGGAAGTCCATACACTCTGCAACCTAACAATCAGATCTGTGCCACAAGTTCAGCATGCATTCAGTTTCACTTAAAACGAAAACGCATCTCTATTTCTTGCATAGCTAATATTAATTCGGGTCTTAAAAATAAGGATGGACAGGACGGTGGCGTTTCAAATATGGTGTTCAGGTCGCATCTTACATCAGCCCGGGTATTAAACAAGTACCTCTACTAAAGTGGCAAGAGTCTCAAGTAGGACAATTTTTTTCTAGTTTTTTCTAAGCATAATAGAATAGAATAGAATAGCTCCTAAAATATTACAGTTCATCGCATCAAATTAATCTTGCGATTGTGTCTGCTTGGTGCCGAGTATATGTCACTAGACCAGATCAAAAAGCTTCCGGCTCCAAAACCTGTAATATCGCCCAAAAACGCCGAGCAACATCATAATACCCTATTATAAACAGGAAGTTCCTCGAGTTGGATGGTTCCATCCTATAGAGTGCTTTTAGATCATCGTGAGGGAATATTTATGATGTCAAACCTATCACCTATCTCCATTCATTTCAGCCTTGTGAGGTCGAGTTTCGCCGACGTAGTCCTATTGMTGGAGTAGCTAAATTTTATCGTTGAGTTACGGGAGCTCTGCCGGAGGTCCAGTTGTCTGTCCGGCATCCATCTCGTTATACTTCGGTTTCTCATCATACTGTGGTGCATAAGTTGGACGTTGTCCCTGTGTAGGAGCGATATGTGAGCGTTGCTCGGACCAATGTGGAGGGCAATGCGGTGCCGTAGGAGCGTAGTCCGCAGGATTATACTGATGTGGAGGAAAGGTCCCTGAGACCGGCGGTGATAGGGGTGGGGACACAGGGGGAGTGCCATATTGCTTGGGAGCAAGATGTTGATGTACCATTGGCGGCGGCGACATAGGCGGCGATAAAGGAGCAGGAGGGGAATTCGGAGGAGAAAACGACTGATTCGTGGTATATGTCAACCTTCGGTTTTTCTCTGCGGCCTCTTGCAACTGCGCCTTGACTAGCAGCCTCGCTACCAGTGTCGCAAGACAATCTTTCAACGTCTTCCGTACGAATCTTGTCATGAGGAAATTGCACTTCATTTCCACGTCTTCTCGAATATAAAGCCCTGATATAGGCGCGCCGATTCCGAGTTCGACGGGTTGTATGGGCTCATGCGGTTCGTTTCCTCCTAGTGTCCATTTCTCTTTGATATCTAAACCCATGGGCGCATACACATGTGTCTGTAACCCGTTCGAGAGATCGTGGAAGCATGCGTTAAAGGAGACCTTTCCTTTATAGCCGGGGAAATAGGAGATAGCATCGGTGATTTTGTACCAGGTGCAATGGTATTCTTCGGGTGACGCCTCGGCCGGTGGTGATATTTGATGGCGATCGGTGTGCGCAGGCTAAGAACTCTGTTAGTTGAATGAATGATCTTCACGATCACCTCGCAATGATCGAAAACACACTAAAAATTACATTTAAATCAATCATCTCGAGATGATCATGGAGGGTTGCCATTGCTGTTTCTCGCGATACCCCTGCTGGGAGGGGAGTGATAGTCGTGAAAGTTGTGCGCTTCGACATCTTGACAGTTCGATATGAAGTATCTGGGGGTGCAGTACAATCGAAGTAGATCTGGCCGCGATGGCGGGGACGTTGAGCCTGGAGCTGGGTAGGAGCTTGTCTGCTCGACGTCAGGAATAATGAGGTAGGGTGAGAGTGAGATTACGGGGCAGAAAACTCCAGCTGAGTCTGTACTAATACGAAGTGCTGTGGAAGCTGACTCTGCACTCTCGCAGCTTGTCCGCAATAAATGGCAAGGAATGATGCGACCCGGGCGATGCGGTCCCGGTAGTCATCATCAGCGAAATGATTAATCATGCAGCTGAAAGAGAGTCTCGCAGAATTCTTGACATGGAGCCGTGGCAGGCCGCAGATAGACAGCGACGGCGTTGGCACCAGAAGCGGTGCCAATGGGGGGAGCTGCCACGGCGACGCTGACGCGGTGGTTGATGCTGATTTAGAACAAGAGGCGTCCTCGGAAGGATTGGCAGCAGCCAGCCATCTTCACAGGCGAGAATCCTCAACTCCCTGACAACTTTCCCTCTCTCGACTTCGTACTAAGTACATAAACACGGGTTGTATCCCACTACTTCGTATTCAATAGCCCTTTAAACTCGGTTATGCGCCCTACCTCTCAGTGCTTTTGCACTTACACAAGTTATCTGCAAATGAATATCAAAGGCGGCATCGTGGCGGCGGAGAGTAACAGTAAAGGCAATAATAGTAGCCGGCAGACAGGCAGTATTGTACGCGTAGTATTTGAAGTACATAACCTAGATAAACAACGTCCTCGCAGAGCACTGCGGCAGAGCCTTGTTATAGGTACCTAGGCAGGTAGGTACCGATATACAAGCTGGTAGGCAATTCTAATGCGCATGTGTAGACTCACCGCCAACTCGCGATATCCCACACTACCGAGGTAGGCGAAGCTGGGGAAAAAAGCTCAACGCCGGCTATAAACAAATGCTGGAAAAGGAGGCAAAAAGTTATTCTATATTATTTATATTACATACTCTCGAAGCAAAAGAGTTCGACCCGGTGTCGAATGCCTACATCTCTTGCCGGTTTGTTGTTTTGTTGTTCTTGTCGTTTTTTTGTCGTTCTTGTCCCTATCTATCCTCTCCAGAAGACAATTTGACCTGAACCACTTAGCCAAGTGGCCGCCTTTTCTCTTCCTTAAAACAAAAACTGCTTATTTTGACTTATATAGAGGGTCAGCGCAGACAAGGATTCAGTCATGTGACCAGCCTTATAAGTCAGTTTATCATGTCTATCTAAACACAATAACAGATACTTGTATATTCTCTCTCCGTCTACTGCCATAGCCTGTCTAATCATATCTTCCCGTGCATATACTTTATAAAGTTGATTTTAAGTCTTGAAACTCCTGCCAGTAAGCCCTCAAGAACAGCCAAATCCCGAGTTACAGCTTTGCAAAAGGTTGGCTAGCGGCACTACTCGACATCCTATTACTATTGCTTGAAACAAATGAGATCTTGCTCTTATTCCCATTGGAATTGCCGACTGGCTTAAAAAGAGCAGCGACCTTTTTATCTAACGTTCAAGATATATACGATTAGTTCCGCGCATGTACAATCGCTTTCGTGCCCACTGATTGCTGCAGCAGACTCACATTAGAGGCTCACCGATGGCCACCACATCAAAGTATTCGAACACCTAATGTGTCCTTTCACCACAGCCCGCATGCATAATGCAGTTAACTTAGTTACAACATGCCGTGCGGTTGCCGATTATTGTCTCAGCTTCAATATCTTCAGCACTAGATTCAACTCCATAATTCTTCGTCTTTATATCTCCCACAAATATAAAGGCAGGTCATTACCTTTATCTGGTGATTTATTGCCTTCGACATGTTCCTTCGGCTTCTTTCAGTGGTCAGACGAGGATAAGCTTCTCAGTAGGGTGTGAAACGGTGGGGTTTGTACAGGAAACAACCGCCTCCGCCATCCGTTGCACCCGTGAGTAGTACAGCTTAGCTAGTACGGAAGGTCATATACCCCTGGTCTTAAGAAGATGGCACGTCTTCAATCGAATCTAGGATAGCCTCAAGGAGAAAAGTTAAGAAGAGCGGGTACGGATACTAGGAAACTTCTGAAACTGATGCGAAATATATATAAAGATGGTAGCCAGTTAACAGAGTTGCTATTATTATTGCAGCAAGCTTGACAGCGAAGCTGCCTCGGTCATCTCTAAAAAGCCACTCGCAAGATACGGGTAAAGACATGGATTTCCTCCACCCTCACTTTCCATCTAGCATTCCAAATAAAATCATATTCCATGATATTTGGCTCACAAAATCGCAGCAAATCAACCGGCCATGTCCATAGGCTCCTTCAGGAGTATTATATGCTCTGGCTTTCTCCAACTTAAACAATATATTATCCAAATTAAATTGAAATCATAGAAGTCGGTTGATAATAGCTTCGTCAAGGCATATAAAAAGGCCAAAGTTACATCGAAAGACACGAAGAATAATAAAAGCAAGCTCGAGATAGCTATGGAACAATTCATCTCGTGCGAAACATCAGCATGATTAGATACTGCTTAATAGCAAATCTTAGGTCGGCGAATTCAATCCAGATGACAGCTTCGAGTAACCTTTCCTCAGTTTGTTCTCACCGAGCCAGTTTATTTGAGTCGTAGTCAGCAACAGAATGCTCACGACGTTTTGAAATTCTAGCGCGAATTGCTGCATGTTCTTTCTATACTTCTTCCAGTTTTCGCACCCAGGAAGAGGCTTTGGTTCCACATCTTTCGCCATGGTGACTAGGTGAGTGATTGGTATTTGATGTGGATAGGTGGATGAGTGAGTTGGAAAAATTTTCAAGTCGGAGAATGGAAGGCTGCAAAGGCGAGGACCCTCTAGATAAATTGTCAGTTCCAGCCAACGATGAAATTCACTCCAGGTTCACATTCTGGGTGTTTAAGGATACTGTGCATGATCTCAACGAACACAGATATCAATTAAAGAAGTAGTTGTAGCATTTTAGAGGGATAGCAGAAAATCTAATTTATAAAAAGATATCGAAAAAGGAGAAATTAAGTAACAGATGGTTCTCTGTTTATCTTGAGACTAACATCTAGATATTATAACCTTAGATACGAGAGCGGGATTTCTTATATTTAAATACACTAAATGATCAACTGAGATACCTACCCCTTTCCCTCCTCCTGGTAGCGTTACTATCTCTATAGCCCCTAGATTAATTCACAAAAAAGCATTTATGGTTGTAATCATTGTATTATATAATGCAAAACACAATATAGTCCAACAGCTAACTTGACTTTACACTTACCTATAGTATAGCTCGAGGTATAGAGCGACGTGTTTAATGTTTCCACTGGGGTGGGTAACAGATAACAAGTTCTACGAAGCAGCTAAGGATCTGTATTTGTGGTAATGTTCTGAAAACCACTTGGAGAATATCATTATTCATGTTATACCAGTCATCGAGGTAGTCAGGTGCCAACTGATGTTATATGTCTCTCGATGTCAACGACAATTTTACTGAAATTCTGATAGTACTATGTCTTTAGATTGGTTTTATTATATGACGCTTTAATACACATATCCGATGCTAGCTGAATAGACTCAATTGGGCGTTTCCAGAATATCTAGACAGTATAGGACAAATCTAGCATCGCCGGTTGTAAGGCGTTATTAGTGCATACACCTAAAGTCTATATCATTTCAAAGCAGTAGAGATAAATACGTGTTGGTATGTAATACGCAGATTCGAGAAGTGAGCAGATATAAAAAGGAACATGCAAATGTTGGAGGCGCGCATAGTGTAGAAACATAGGCAGCTATAAGATGGTACCTACTTATTCTACTATTGTGGCCTGGCTTCGCTCGAGCCACTTCGCTGTCTATTTGCCATCGTCCTCGAATCTTCGTGTCAAGGGTTAACCTCCGATTATACCACGCATATTGGGCTGGCTGTGTAGAGTTGCCCATTGGCATCTGTTAATTGTCTTCGATGCCAGAGTTTCCAGTAAATGTTTTCCCATTAACGATCAGTGAGCCCAGGCCCTTTCGAGGGGAACGCGAGCGAGGTAGATAGATATATTGGAAAGGATTACAACTGCCCGCCATGTCCTCAACTAGTGCCTTTATATCATGATTCTAGTCAGTATGGAGTATATGGAAACTATTCCATATTTTCCAGCGTCACTACCCACCCAATGGTCCAATACGAATTATCACGTGACATGTCCAAGCTAGGAGGTCCAGAACCAAGTGCATCTCAAATGCGAAATGCAACAGAGACAGGTTCTGCTTCCTACTACGCCCTTGCTTGCAAGGGGTTATGCTTCACCAGCCTACCACATACGTGGAAACGAAATAATTAGGAATGGAAGGATTTGAAACACGGGATAAGCGGGTGATGGAACTGTTAGGACTTCCTTTAGTGGACATTCTTCGTCCACCCTGAAGACTATCATACTTCGCTAGACCTTATCACTGTACGTCAGAATATTCCCCAATACACTAGCTATGAGATAGATGTAGAGTGGGGATGGGGAGGTAGTAGTGGCATGTCTCGCATGCACGTTCTCCGCATCGCTCAAAACGGCTCTCAGCTTGGAATTGAAGAAACCCCAGCTTTGGAGCCACGGTTTCAGTATCTGCGAGGTATCAAGAGAAGATCGTCATGAAAGCACATGGGCAAGCTCGTAATGGCGTTTTACTACCCGGTGAAGGGGAAAAAACACCACAAAAGAAGTATGTAGAAGCTCAGCTATGCCTGCGTACTCTGCTCCTGGTAAGCTCTACGAACCGCACCATCAATCATGTTTCGGAAAAAGGAATGCAACTTTGATGCGGGATTATATTGCGTGAGTAAATTTTATTTGGGTGGGATATGTGAGCCGCTGAAAGACGAATGAAAATAGAAACGAAGCAAATTGTTTTGGCGCCCGTCTGGAGGGACACGATGTACCTGCAAATAGCCCGCCCACCTCGGCGGCACGCCAGAGTCAAAGTAGCTCAGATAGTACCCGTACACTGGCTTCAAGGTCACGACAGCTTGTTTGCAGAGCCGCCGGCCACGGCCGGTTCATCCTTTCCCGGTGGAGAATAAGTTTCTTGAGGGATACGGGAGTACAACGAGAGGTTTAAAATGCTTTGAAGACGGTGTCACGGGAGATCTGAGTGGCTGGCGGCGGGATGTCATGCGCTGGCCTTCGCGCTCTTCCTGGATTAAGGACTCAGAAGGGCGCTGGTCTCCGCCAATGAAGTAGTTGGCGAAGCATGTTTCATGTCGTGGTGCATCAGAATCTCCGAAGCGAAAGGCACCCCAGGCCAACCAGAACTTTATCGCCCAAAACAATACCTGACAATCCAAAAATAAGGATAGCTAAGTAGTTTTGGTCAGTCGAAGGATGCAGCGACACGCTCGGACAACCGCAGTTGCGTAGCTCTACTATAGCAAGTCTAATAGGAGTGAAGGCTTGTTTTCGCGAGCTGTGATGGTCATGATGCTGGCAGGTCTATTCTGGAATGAAAACCGACGGAATCGGGATCCACAGCCCAGGATTGCGAGCGCAGGCGGGTCGAAGTTGGATGCATGCCACACAGAAACGCAGGCCTTTTAGGAAAGCACGGGATGGATGGCTAAGACTGAGAGGATTACGCGACAGAGAGATTTAGCTGTACTCGTACGTAGTAGGGGGTAGTTCGGTGAGCTATGGTAGCTGGTGTAGAGTGGGTTATAGGTGTGGTTGTGGTTGTGGTTGTGATGTGGTTCGGGATTTTGAGTTTGAAGGGAGGTGTTCTATGCCTGAGGCCACGGCTAATATCACTTTGGTGGGAATAGTTCAATAATAATGACCTTTAAGTTGCAACTTGTGTCGGTGCCCACCTCCCATGATAATTCCGACCACACCGCCACCCTCGTCCCCGCGCTCGTTATGTTGTTGTTGATGCTGTACGTACAATGACCTACGTACTACGTACACTGGAGCACGAAATACTGGTGGCTGAACTGGAGTACCTCCGTAGTGGCGAGTATCGAGCTGCGCGTAAAGCTATGTGCCAAGTGGACGCATGCATGTCACTCACTCCTCTGGCAAGTGCTGGATAAAGTCTGTGTCGAAACAGGTGCGGGATGATCAAGCTTACTCCTCCTCCCTGGCTATTTGGGGCCTGGGACGGTAGGGCCGCGATTTTGTCCCCAAACTAGTGCCCTTTCGAAAGATTTCGTATATTGTTTTGGAAATATATGGGGAATTTCGGCACAGACTGTGAGGTGAAGCAGCCTAGAAGCGGGAATCCGAGTTTCAGGCTGCAGATCAAACAGGTACAAGAGTTTTCTCCATGGCTCTCCCATGTCTTCCGATCATGTTTCTTCCGCCCGCGACCTGCATCAATGCAGTGCAGTTGCCGTCTCTTTCGAGTTCTTGCTCCGTCGAACCTCCTCCTCTCTCTTCGAAGTGACGTTGGATTTGCCGGCAGTCTTTCAGACTCCTTCGTCTTTGTGTTGGGCAGCCTCGTCACCCAGGACCACCGGACCTCCTTTCTTGTGGTTTTGTTTTCTGCTGAGGTTCAACACGGCGTGGCAGTATGCAGCTATACGCAGATGCAGATGCAGATACAGGCTTGTGGTGGTGTACTCGCGGTGCGCCATCCGAGACCCATCCCCAGGTTCTTTGTCGTCAAATAATGTCAACAAGCAAGAATAACCAAGAACGCCCTGCGCGAGCTTATGCAGCCGCATTGCAGCGTGACCAATATGGATACGGATCCTTCAACACCAGCGTCACTTGAGGCTTGAGCTAGCCGTGCACATATTCCGTACGAACCACGGCCGGTGACCAGAGCGGTTGGCCCGAGTAGATTTGGGAAAAAGACAAGTCTTGCTGAGGGTTTCTTGTTCGCGGCCATGCATAAAATTATGCCGAGAGCGCAAAGATGTTGTTTTTCGCATGAACTGAGGATGATGATGAATACTTTGCCGCCATCTGGGAGGTACTCTAATTGGAGAGGATGAATGGCTGCTCTGGAAGAATAACTCTGCTCCACCTTCTCGTTGGTCCATCGCATATTCGCGATGCGTGACGACGGTGATAGCATGCCGTCGACAGGCCCCGGGAATCTGAGGCAAGCCGATCTCTCCCTCAGCAACGTTTCAAGTATACGCGACATCCACCCCCAGGCTCATGACGAGCGACACACCCCTAGCCTACAGGCCATGGCGCGCATCGTGAGACCAGGATCTATTTTGGCAGTTCAACTGAGAGAAATTGCACCGCTGGAGCCAACCGGATTCCTCAACTCTCTCGAGGAGGCTGTTGACAGCAGCTGACAAGCGGCCAACCACCGCTCTAGCCTCTCGGCGCATTAAGCTGGCTTGACTCTGGAGAGGCTCATAACAACGACCTTAACAAATGATCGACCTCGCCACTGGGGATTCGAGAAGCCGGCGGGGCATTATGCGATTGATACCCAGCTGGGGCCAGGCCCGTCTATTGGGTTATCGACAAGTTTTGGGGATCATATCTGGGCATTCGGAGTATAGAAGATTTTCTCGGGAGCACTCCATGCATGTATGTACTCCATAAGGCGATGGCGGGCTCCTCGAGCTGGCTTTGAAGAAAGCTGGATAGCGGGAATTTGTCGACAAAGAGCACCATATGCTATTACTTGCGGAGACTCACTAGCTAATGCGTCTTTCCTTCCCCCTTCGACCTCCCCCTCTCCCTCTTCCCGTTCGTCTCTCTCTCTGTTTACTCCATGCTCCCCCCACCGTTGCCGTGGTTAGATAGGGGTCAATCCAACCTATTCTCGCTCTGATCCGACCAAGACCCTTCGCCAATGCGCTTAACGCGGACATTTAATTTCGCTGATGCCCTGAACTCGGGCCAAATGCGACTGAGCGCGGGTACAACGCTACTGTAGTAACGGTACACGGCCTTCAAGCATTCTCAAAGTAGGCACCTGGCTCGTTGGCATGTCCATGTACCTCTCTCTCTTGGAGCATCTGAGAGCACTTTCCACCGGGGAACGAAGGCATTGATCGCATACTACGTACGAAGTACGTACTTTCGTAGAGGTTGGAAGCCATAGCCCACGGGCAAGTACGAAGTCGAGAGCACGGAGTCCGCTGCTTTTCCATGGTCATCTGACGGTCGAGATATGATACGGTGCCGACTCTGTGGACCTCTTGGACGGTTGGACCACGATGGCGGACAACGAATTGCGTACTCTCCAGACTCCAGCGCTCCTCCGTAGGCGAGATTCGATGGCGACGAGCCAAAAATACTTTCACTAATGATTGGGTTGAACCAACACACCACCACAATGGCCGCACCCGCCACAAGTGTGGCCGCCATGCACCGGCCGGGGCGATAATAATAATAATATGGAGCTGCTTTTGGCAGAGACGATGCGATTCTATTCTGTCGCCTGGGCGGCGAGATCATCGATCTTCGTTCTCCACAGACGGTGGACCTGAAGCCTGGAGGAACCAGCGGCCCACCGCTCTCCACTCTCCCCCCCCCCGACTCGACGCGGATATCAATCCATCCAATGGTCGACTATCATATCATATCATTGCAATTCATACCGTACGGAGTACATGCCTGAGTTGACGACGCGCGCCGCACTTGGAAGTCCTCCCGTCCAGCGCTGCCCCAAGAAGAAGCACAGGGCCACCAGCACATCCCCGATCGCATTTCGGGCCTCGAGCGCCGACGTTGGCCTGGTTCCTGTGGCGGCGGCGCCTTGGCAGCACGTTAAGCTCTGGTTTCGTGTTTGAGAAATCGAGCAGTGAGAGGTTGGGCGCCTGTGTGTTTCGGCTTCTGTGCGCTCGCCGCTCGCTGGTTTGCGTGATGACAACAATCCCCCCTCCGACAAGAAAGACACTGCCATCGGTCTGCGGGGTGTGGAGAGAAGCCCAGATGCTGATCTGCCGGGCTGTTATTACGATACAACGATACATGCTTCTATCCCATAGACATCATTTATTTGGCAGCTCTCAACTTTGCAGAACGGCCTCCAGTCTCGCAGAAGGTTCGCAGGCAGCGCTGTCCCCCTATCGCCGACTCTACTACACAGTACTTCGTACGTACGGAGTACACTGCCCGCCACTGTACGACGTACGAAGGAGGGCTCTCAGACTCGCAGACTCCCAGAACCCAAGACCGCAGAGGCGCGAGCGGGTGCGCACGCTTCTCTTTTCTCTCTCTCCTGTGCGGTGCGGTCAGCAGCGCTGCTGAGAGCTGTTAAAGCTGCCGTTCTGAAGCTCCCCCTCTGTCGCTCTTGATCTTCCCCTTGTCTCCCTGCGGTGCCAGGTCTGCCGCCGCTCCATCGTTGGCATTATTATTATTATTCTTATTATTATTCTCTCTCCACCACCACCACCCTCCCAGGCCTCCCTCTCTCCCTCTCCCTCCCTTGAATCCGCTCTTCCACTCGGCGCGCTCTCCCTGCGATCATCCATAGGCGAACGTCGAACGTCGAGCGGCCCCTGGGCCATTACCCCTAAAGCGTCTAGTTCTTTCCTCGAATAGCACCCCAACCCGCGGTCCATACGAGAACTGGGAAGACGAAGGGAGTCAAGGGACACACACAACTACTACTGGCATACGTGAACTCTCGCCCATCGCCCATCTCCCATCTCCCATACTCCGTATCCTCGACCCTCCGGGGCCTTCGCGCCCCCCCTGGTCCCCCCAATCTGCCACCCTGGAACCCGCTGGCTCTTCCCTGCTGATCCGGCCCATCTCAGCGTCCACCGACCGCTTCCTCGCTCCCTTCGCACATCCCAGACAGTTCACAGTCTACAGTCTGTCTCTTATACACATCTCCCCCGTCGTCGCCCCGAGCCCCCATCCCTCATAATCTCCCTTGTTCCACTTTCCAAAACGCTTCTCACACTTCCATCTTTCACGCTCTCTTTCTTGTCGCAGGCCCGTACCTCGAAAGCTTCACCTTCGTCCCCCCCTCCCCCCCCGTCCTAGAAGCTCTTCTCCCCCAGCCCCGCGGGCTTCACGATCCCTCGGCCCAGTTCAGTTCAGCCTGTGTGCCTCTCTTCGGCCCTTCGGACGCCTATTGCACAACTTTTGAACCCGTTGATCGCCCTTCGAGTTTGGGTGCTTCCTTTTTCTAATAATTTTCCACCGCGAGAGACGGTTTCTTCCTTCGAGTCGAGTTCTTGCTGGTCTCGAAACTCCTCAACGACAACCGTTCCATCTGTTGCATTTCCGATCGGAGCAGGCTCCTCAAAACAAACAAGAGACAGTGTGCATCCTTACGATACATCACCACACTCGCTTCAGTCTCCCCTTTGCATCATCGACACCCAAAGCCACTACTGCTTCATCGTCGTCGCTGATACCATCCTCTCAACCACCTCCGGCGTCGACACCATCCTCCGTAGCCTTTCGACACCCTACCCTTTCAGCCTTACCACGCTGGCCTTGTTTCAATATAATATTAACGTGATCGGAACCTGGAGAGTTGTTTGGGGTCGCCGTTTCGACTCAATTGAATGGCGCATATGATGTATTCGCAGCACCATGCGGCAATGGCACCACCTCAGAAACCGGAAACGTTTATGCTGAGCAGCGAGGCCCAGCAAAGCCTACCGCAAGATGCTCAAGTAGCTCTGCAACAGGTCGATAATCGTACGTTCGTCGTTGGGTATCGCTCCACTCAATAGCTAACCTCGTCGCAGTAAAATACTTTTTAATATCAGCTCCCGTTGACTGGACCCCTGATCAGTATATCCGTCGATTCCTTCTTCCCACCGGCGAATATGTTTCTTGCGTTTTATGGTGTGTAGGCCAGTTTTGATAGAACCTTCAGGTGCGCATGAGGCTAACAGACTGCCAGGAACAACCTCTTTCACATCTCCGGCACCGACATTGTGCGATGCCTCTCCTTCCGATTCCAGGCGTTTGGGCGACCAGTGAAGAACTCGAAGAAGTTTGAGGAAGGTATCTTTTCGGATCTGCGAAACCTGAAGTCTGGGACCGATGCTTCATTGGAGGAGCCGAAGAGTGCCTTTTTGGATTTCCTGTACAAGAACAACTGCATTCGAACACAAAAGAAGCAGAAGGTCTTCTACTGGTATAGCGTTCCCCATGACCGGCTGTTCCTCGATGCTCTCGAGAGAGACCTCAAGCGAGAGAAGATGGGTCAGGAGGCCACGACTGTCGCCGTCAACGAACCCGCCTTGTCATTCGAATTTGACTCGTCGCAGTCACTGTTCGAGCAACTCACCAAGGCCCAACAAGCCAACTCGTCTTCTTTCTCCGCGCAACAACCGTCATTTTCCCAATCCCAATCTCAATCCACCTCGCCTGTCATGAGAGCAATCGATTCGATGCCCCCACCACAGATGATCCCCCAGACGATGGGAGCAATGCCAGAAGAAATGAACAATATCGCTGCCTACGGACAAATGGCGATGCCTCAAAACATGGCGCAGCAAGTAGTGAAGAGAGAAGCTGATTTTGGTCGGGTTCAGTACAATCAAAATGGCGTTCCAATTTCGCAAACACACCAACGGCACTCTTCCATGCCTGCTTACGGTCTTGAGTACTCACCCGCCCCATCGTTTGTCTCGTCGCACTATGAAGACTACAGCAATCGCGGTATCTCGTTCGAGCCTATTACGCCGCCACAACAGGCTCTTGGCATTGGTGCCGAACCTGCATACATTGCCAATGAAGAAACTGGCCTTTATTCCGCAATTCCCGACCACATGGCTGGCGTTAACGGCCTCAATGGGATGATGCAGCTCCCGCCTTCCAACTTGTCTGGCCCCCAGTTTTCTCACGCCACTCGAGGATATGGCGCCAATAACGTCTACTCGGTAATTGAAGGGTCGCCAACCTACAAGCAAAGACGGAGGCGGTCGTCGATTCCTCCTGGAGTTGCTGCAATCGTTGCTGCTGCTGCCGCTGGGCACAACGCCCATACAGCTCACCGACCTTCCGACCTCAGACGCTCGGTTTCTACTTCAGTAGGACCGGTTGCCGAGGGTGATGAGTCTGGAAACAACTCTCCTCCAGAGTTAACATACAGCAACCAGGTGCAACAAATGGCACAACATCACAAGGAACTTTTGGATCTGTCGCGCCACGGGACTCCTCTTTCTACAGTCGAGGACAGTCCCGCCATGAACCCACTGGCGCTCCAAAACAATGATTTCAACCAATTGTCGAATGAAGAGCTGTCTGGTGATGGGTCCATTCATGACTCCCCGCAAAGACACAATATGCAAGGAGCAAACGGTGCTGTAAGAAGAGCGAGGAGCGCAACTATGATGGAGCTTGGCCCTTACCCGCAAAAATCCCACTCCTGCCCTATTCCCACCTGTGGTCGTCTGTTCAAGCGTCTAGAACATCTCAAGAGGTATGATAATTTTTCCCTTGCCTGCTCAGACTAGCCGCTGACATGTATCCCTCCAGACATGTGCGAACGCATACTCAAGAGAGACCTTACATCTGCCCCCATTGCAACAAGGCATTCTCCCGCTCAGACAACCTGGCACAGTATGTCATCTGTATATTATATATGTGTAAACGCCTACTGACACTCCTTGTTTTAGACATCGTCGAACACATGATCGCGGTGAAGGTTCAGATGGCCCTTATGGCAGTTACAGCGGAGAAGAGGAGGAATACGAAGGGGAGGACAACCTCGCCCCTCTAGAAGAACCTTCGCCAAACTCCGAGAATGGCTACCTTCCTACCACAATGTCTCAGAGTTACCATGGCCTACCATCCATGGCAATGAACATGCCGGGTTCCGGCATGGCAACTCCAAGTCAGCTCATCAATGCTCAACATTTGATGCAATAGCCGACCTAGACTTGCACTCGTAGTCTTGGGGAGTTCTTTACTTCGTTTCTGCTTCTACTCCTGGGCTCTGGGCAATGAGCCATTGGTTTCTTGTTTATATGATTTTATTGCATAGCCTCGCCGGTTTTTCCGCCTGTCACCTCGGGTTCTTCTGGATCTAGAGCTTATTCCCTATGTCCTGTTCTGTGGGGGTGTGGATTGCGACGATTACGATTATGAGGTGGATTTTCTAGGGTTTCTTGGGCTTGGAGGGTTAATCCCGTTTTTGGGATTGCCAGATAGGGAGGTGAGAACTTTTTTGCGCGCGTCTTTCTTTGTGGGAGGTGGAAACTTGCGATTTTGAAGCTATTTTTACAGCACGTCCGAGAGATATATGCGGGTGGTTGTAGTTATCAATTTACCAGCGTGCTCCTCGCTCTCGGGACGAGTCGAGCACCTGGATTGAGAGAGGAAAGATGAAATTCCTATTGTACAAATAAAAAGGTGGAGTGTTGATGAGAGGTGCGCTGCGTGGGAGGGATGAAGATGACGGAACATTTAGCACACATTTTACTAGTATTATAGACTGCATTATACCCATTCTCTTTTGCACATGAAGTACGCTGTGTCTGCTCCGCCATCTGGACCTTCCCGATTCGAGCAAAGGATTTCCTCGGACCCGAAGTCGGGAGTCCGGAGGACTACATGAATTTAATAAAATGAGGAAGTACAAGCACTGCAGTGCTGGGATTCCGTAGGGACGAAAGAAGAGGGGCGAGTGCCTTTTTGTTGCAGATCGCTGCCAACTCACCCGGCACTTCGGTCCCCATCCCAGCTTGTTGCACAGAAGATCATCCCACCATCTACATCCCGGCAATTTTTGTAGCTAAGCTGTGGATCCCTGGGACCATTTTTGTTTGGATTTCTGCTTCATTTTGTACCCCGTCTTATGCTCTTTGAACCTTTTGGGAATTAGAGGAGGGATGTCTGGTTTTTTGTTGCATGTCGCCCCGGGTGGGCGGCTAATGGTTCCGGTTTTGCTAGTAGAACGGATGTGTTTTAGATGCTTGTAGGGTGGACGTGGCGAAAATGTTTGATATTGGTAGGTGCTGTGTTTTGTTTCGATCACCTTGTTTATTGGGTTAGTTGGTTGCTTGATGGAGGACATGGGGTGCAGGAGAGGGAGTTAATAGGAGCGTTGAGTCCTGTTTGAGGGCATCGGTGAGTTATGAGTGCAGAGATACATGCCTTGTAAGGCATGCTTATATATTTTGAGGTTGGCCAACGAATCCAGACCTAGTCTAATCATGGTGACATCTATCATAAGGACCCTCCCGTGCCTCTGCCGAAAGGGAAATATGCCAGGGAGGGGGGGGGGGAGACTTCGTTGATAACTACCTACCTAAATAGTACGATAAGTGCTTGTTGCCCAGGAATACAAATCCAACAGTATAGAATTTGAAAGGAGAAATCACATTGTGCAAGGCGACTTTGTGTTTGGAATAGTGCCTTAATACTGTCCGAGTTACTATAGACTCTCCCCATCGCTTATTGCCCTGTTGCCTATTAAGCGGTAACAGTCTCACCGCAGTCACAGTTCTGCCCCCCCTCGCCTACGAGTATGACCCTTATATATCAAGACAAGCGGTTTTCCCTTAACGAAAAGATCTCCCTCTCCCGTGGCCTACTTGTAGACACGAGTGATAGTTCTTCGGAAGTCTCAGTCCAGTGACCGATCGGATAGGGGTTAGCCCTATCTGAAATGAGGTTATATCTTGACACCAGCGACAGCTCGTCACCGGGGCTCCTACCTGTCTGTAAAAGGGGTTTGAGTTACAAAGTTTCGAGCGAGTCCCTCTGGCTTAGAGCTGCCCTTTCGGGGGTTGAGAATAATGGGGTGTCCTAGAGGGGCTGGCATCTTTTTTTGTAATTTGTTTTTATTAATCGTTTTTGTGTGTAGCTATTCAGGCTTTGGACGCGAGGAGAAGCGAAGTCGGTGGAAAGAGGCAGATTCAAGTGTAAATCGCTATCCTCTTCCTATTCACATGGACTTCGAAAATCGCATCGCTCTCCATTTACGTTTCCACTTCCGTTCAAACTCGTCCACAAGGAATGGAACGTCAGCCTTCAACCTCTCAGCTAGCTCCCAAGTCCTATCCTTCACGTTTGGATATCCCTCCCACTTGACAAGATAATACAGGACGCCCTTCCGTGTGTGCCGCGATAGTATTTCCTCCACCACATTGACACTCACCTTCTCTTCTTCCTTTGCACTGTCACTGAGGGCGGCCCTGGAATACCATTGCTTAAGCATCTCAGGTACACTCTCGGCTAAGGAACTGGAAGTCTCCCATGTCCAGTCTTTCTCAAGCGGATAGTGTTTCCATTGGACGAGGATCTCGAGACCTTGGGGTGTGTGCCGTTCTGCCATGAATTTATCTAACACATATTCGGAGAGGTCTTCTTCGCCATCTGTAGATTTATTAGGAGGTGAGGCATGTATTTCTGACTGAGTGATGCCTGGTAGTATGTTGCCGTCATTGTTTTTCTGACCGTCATCAAATTCTGCTCCGCCTTTGGACGCAAGTTGAGGATCTCTTGACGTTCTTGTGTTATCAAAGTCCGCTTGTAACTGGGCAAGGATCTGGTCTGGAATATCTACGGAGGAGCTGCGCGAAATAGAACTTGGATCTAGATCTGGTGCCCGGTATACACTACCGGTTTCTTCTTTATTCGAACTTCGGTCCATGGAAGTCGGGATAGGGTCCGCCGCCATAAACCTTCCTAGGTTAGATCTGCGTCGACGCCTTTTTTGCCCAAGTTCTAACTTGGTTTGAGCTTTCCGTTTCAAACTGGCATTTTGGCTATCCGCCTTGCGCTTCGTTGGTCGTATAGGCCGTAAACAGTCGCTCTCTTCTCCTATTAAATCCGGCCGAACACCGTTAGGAGGCTTATAACCTACCGGGTACTTGTACGTTGTCCATTGGCGCGTTTGCGGTAGCAGTATTAGGTTGGGTGTCGAGGCTTGAGAGTAAATTTTCGGAGGGGCATAATTAACACCAGTCTTGGTCTTCATACTGCCATTCTCCTGTTCTTTCTGTAGGTATCGCGCTAGCTGCGTTTCCTTGTATGCAAGTCCATCGCAATCTTCAACACCAAAAAGGCGAAGGTACTCAAGATTCTTGAGCGAGAGTAGGTTGCGAGCAAGCGGGGCAATCTCAAACATGTCCCAGACGTTAATTGCCACTGAGCGAAGATGGCTCCGTTCCAAGGGTCCCAGTAGACGGAGGAGGCTTGTGATTCTGCCCCTTAAGACGAGCGTATCACGCTTTAAGTCGATGCAAACATTCTCTAGGCTGGACGCATTTTCGACGCCGACCCATGGCTTATAAGCCGCCGTACCCTCATATTGTGGCAGCCACGGCTTATAGAATTTTAGGGTGACATAGCGAGACTCGCGGTTAACGTGGAGGAGCGCAGGTGGTGGCCTATTGGGGTAGATCAGGCCGTCTTTGAGGACGACTTCGACATCTCGGGGTAGGCGCTCTCCTTTGACGGCGAGCTTGAATATAAGCAGGCGAAGTGCGACTGGAAGATCAATAAAAGTTTTCGGCATCGTATAGGTATTTTCACCTGAAGAGAGGCATATCCCTGGAGATATTGACGTGCAAGGGGAAAGCTAGCGCGGGGAGAATTTGGTTTGGACGTGGGATGAAATACGAAGTTCGGATAAATCTCGACGCGTTCAAGATCGCAAGTCGCGTACTGGCTCCATCTCAATTTGGTTGCATGACATCCGAAATTGTTTAGGTATGTAACTTATATTCTATTGATATATATCTACCAGTCGGTATTATCTTAGTTCTACGGCCTGCCCCCGCCCCCCGTGTATTAGTGCCAAAAAGCCACGATGCGTCATACGATTCTATGGAAGAGAAGGAGAACCCGTCGGAGAAGTACTTTAGTATGGCATGCTGGTATCTCGATTTTGATAGCAAAACGTTTGGCACGGCCTCCACCAACCTCGCTATTCCAAAATTCCAGGGGACGAAGCGTATCAACACCCTTGGAGCTTTTCCTCTCAACCACCAAGGCGAATAACAGGTTAAGGCCGATATAGTTGAGTGCTGTCGAAAGTTCGTCTTGACGGATGTTCGTTGCCTTGTCCACTGCCGGGGTGAAAGCATTTACATGGACGACGGAGGCCCTCGACTTGGGGAAGATGAATCCTAATTACTCCAGACCAAGTACCGTTCTAGACGTGACGAGGCCAAATAATTTTGGACGATTTGCTATACCGGAGGCGGCGAGCGAGGTGGTCGATAGAGCGCTAATTTGGAATGAAAAAAAATATCTTTATAGATCAAACGCGCTCTTGAATCGGAATACGGATTGCGTTGCTATGACTTGGTACCCTATCATCATCTAACTTTGCAACAGGAGACTGGTTTGCGGTGGTACGTAGTATAGCAGATGCACGACAAAGTAATGCCTCTTTTTACTCCTTGATTGAATGAAACTTGTGAAATAACAGCGGATTATTGGCCAAAATCAATACAGCTTCTAGCTCTAATTTACATCACAAAGTTCCAAGATAACTAGTATCCTCACCTACACCACTGCCTCGAGTTTATCCAACATAAGACTTGCGCTAACTTCATCGAATGGTACTGTGTAGCCTATTTCATTCCTATGTTAGAATGCTTGGTCTAGAGGCATGTGCTCAATAAGAACATACCATATACAAGTATGTCAGTCCCAAAGCCCACAGATCTGAGAAGACGCAAGTGGTCGCGGCTGCTCATTCCTAGCCGCACCGGGAGCATTGGCATTCCCCCAATCCTTAATTTCCCTCTCCAACGCAGTAAGATCACTGCACTTGAGAACGGCGTATCCATTTGACTCCTGTTTCAAGAGCTCTAGCACCCAAAAACCCATACTTTACAAGTCATACCCGGAGTGTTGACCTGATTGTCATAGGTCCGAAGGGCCTGGTCGACATAGCCTTCCCAGCCGGCTGGAACGTCGGTGATTCGAAAGAGCCTGACTAGGAGAAAGGATTTGAAAACACCGTTGGTTGGTCCGTGATCGGTGATCCATCAGGAGCCTTGAGTTTTGATGTGATACTTAATACCACCACTTGCGACGTTTTTGTGGAGGTAGAGACCCCAGTGGAAATTGTCCTGCTCTGGGGGGTCACCCCTTATGAAGAGGATAACGTAGAGACCACCAGCTTTGAGATCGGCAAGAGACATGGCGGTGTGTTGGGGATAACGATGGTTGATATAAACGATACCTGTGAGGAATGCAAGGGATAAATAACTGAAGTTTTATAGCACTGGTGCTGTGGGCAGGGAAGCTAAGAGATGAGAATTGCTAAAGATGTAGAGTATGCTGGATGTGGGAGATAGAGGTTACAGGTGTGGAGATGATCGTTTATATAAGAAATTTGCCCTGTAGGTCAATTGAGCATGATTGCTACTTTCTAAATAAAAATAGCATTTAACAACTCTAAATTTACTTATCCGTCCATCTCCCCCCCGAGCGCCTAATTGATAATACGCCGAGTAAAGCTATGATCCCACTAAAGGCAGAGAATACTGGTCTGCCTCGCAAGGTACCTAGTACGCTGAATGCCTTCAACCTGTAGAACGCATGGCCCAGCATGGGCTTAAAACACCAACATTTCGGGGCGGCTGGATCACTAAAAAAAGTTTGGAGGGGCCGATCGTCGGGTCTGAGATAGGTAGAAAACTGGCCGTTGGTCATTACCTAGACTCTAAGACGTACTGACGGAAGATAACCCCAAGTAAAGCAGCGGCGGCGTTTTATATCTTCCAGAATCCAAACCTCAACTTTAAGGTGCTTGGGCTGCGACGCGTATCTCGTGACAGAGACAACCTCCTCAACCGATATAAATTGCTTGGGGAGCAGGTTGACTTCTTTATTCTCACACATCAATGTTCCTCCCCGCCTCGCAAATTCGCTCATAGTGTCAACTCAACAAGCTCACATTTTGTAATGCGGCATTCCTGGATCCCCGCGATTCTCCAACCGAACTTTACGTGGACACGAAAATCCCCATCCTCCCCTTCTCGATTATCCAACGAGATCCCTCCAACTCCAGAACCTAGCCATCCTCTCGTTCGACGATTTTGGGGGTACATACATTCGTTCCTTAAGCGATTCTCGGTTTACTATTGCCGTTGGGTTAGAATTCCTTTCGACAATCAAATTATTCCGCTACCATTTGGCCTGCTCTTGAAATGGTCGGATGGAACACGACTCGAAGAAGTCCTTGCAACTAAAGTATGCCGCGCCGCAGGATTACCAACACCTAGAATCATCTCTTACGGAGACCACCCAAATACCCCGCATGCGCCAGTATCTATCTTGATGACACGACTATCAGGCCGTGAACTTGGCCAAGTATACGAATCGCTTAGCCAAAAAGCCAAAGCCACAGCTCTTATAGAGCTTAAACTTTACCTGTCAACTATTCGGGGGTGGAGAAGTCCATGGGGCGACGAACGAGTTTGCTCTATTACAGGCGGTACTATCCGAAGTATCCGCGTCCCAGATCATAAAGTCGGCCCTTGCGAAACGCCTCAAGAATTCCACGAGTATTTACTCGCGCCTGTCCGTTACCCTTCTTTTGTTTCAGAAGCTGTAAATAAAGAAAAAGTACGTAGCGCGAGGAAACTTCAATCCCTACAGCGACCTGGCGTTAAATTTACACATGGGGATATTAAACATCACAATATACTTGTAGATGAGGAAGGTCATATTACTGAGTTGCTGGATTGGGAGTCTGCTGGTTGGTATCCAGAGTTTTGGGAATACACTACAGCATTACGATTTGTGCCAAAAGACTTTTGGTGGTACGAGTTTTTAATGGACCTTGGTGCACAGCGTTATTTAGAAGAATCAGAGTGTGAGAAGGCGTTGACGAGTTTGACGGCCGATTCATACTCGTGGTGAAAATGGTACGATATGCCAATCAATTGCTGTATTAATTAATATGAGAGAGACCGTGAAGTGGGATGGTTGCTGGAGGTTGAAGGTGGTCAACCCGAGCCGTTGAACAAGTGTGGCTGGGCTTTGCAGGAGGGCTTATTGTCATCTCGATCACTCCTATTTGGCACAAATGAGATGACATGGAAATGTTAATCGGAATCTATCACTAAGGTTCCTGATGGAGTTAAAACTTGTAAACTTTGCCAGGCAGTGTCTTCAACAAAAACGTTGAAATATTTTGGAAAGTGTCTACTTTGGAATTCTTGGAGCTCTTGTTGAAACTTACTGAATTTGATATTAGAACACTAGTTCGGACTAGATGTAATTAGCTAAGAAATAGGAAAGTAAAATGCTCAGGCAGCTACCTAGGTGAGTTGGCTGAGTTGGAGGGTGAGTCGAGGATGATTAGCCCCAGAGCATAAGCAGCAAGCCTTCTTAAAAGATCACGGAGAGTGGGGGAAAGTGCTGTGTCAGACAATCACAGTTTAATGCAAAGATAATGCAGCGACCCCAGATGTATGGCGCCCCGCCTCACTCCAAAACCTAGCCATTCGATCCCGGACCAATACTATTTCCAACAAATACCACCAAAACAGCAGCATACGCCGCCGTTGCACCAATCAGTTCATGATTCGATCCCTTTGAGAGGAGTCCCAGACAGGCTGCAAATACGAGAACGAACAGTACTGTCGTGATGATTAGGTATGTCTTGGACGTAATATATGATAAAGCAACCATCGGAGCAAGTAGGAAGAGACCACCGGTAACAGCGAAAATGACACGGGCGAAGTTATCGACTGAAGGGGAGATGTAGCGGCCATGACGGCGATATCTTTCGGCTATCGTAGAGATGGCCCCTATTTGTATTGTTAGATCTGGGCGTCCTGCAAGAGATATAAGAGTGGTTATAGTTGAGGACACACGAAATTTCCCACCTCTATCCTCCATCATAGGTTCGAACTCATCTATTTCTCTCAAACTCTTACCCGCAGCATCCAGAAATATGGCGGGGAGTTTCTGCTGCAGAATCTTTCGTACAATATCATGCGCCATTCTGGGCGATTCCTCGCCAATATCTATAAGTTCACTTGCATCCGGTGCATACCAGTATCTCGGTTCGTGCAGTTCTGTTGCAAAGAATTTCGCAAAAGATCTATCGTCCTTGTGAATTTGCTTTAGAGATGCCAGGCCCCTATAGGACTTGATAAGATCCGCTAATTTAGGGATCAATTAGCAAAAAGGTATCCTATAGGTCCGGCTTAGAGGCAGACTAGTTACTAACCATATTCTATGAGAAGTTTACTTAGTCTTTCTTGTTTACCAAATTTTTCTCGAGACATGCGCTCCTCGAACTGGATAATTTCATGCTGGGTTTGTAATATAGCTTGGAGGTAGACATTATGGAACATCCTGACTTCCTTGATCGCTCTGGTGTTATCTCGGAGTGTCAATTCGCGTATTTTTCGCAGCAGATGCTTACGATCGAGAGCCTCGAGATCAGAAGGAGAAGGATGGTCCCAAAGGCTGGCCATAATCTCCTTTCGGTCATCATCTGTATAAGTGTCTTTGAATGGACTCCCTCGGGTGATAGGTGCGTTTCTGGCTACAGGCCGAGACCATCCTCCACTTGCAGAAGATAATGTGGCAGACGAAGGTCTCTCATCGGCCGCTCGAATTGGAATTTGTATCTCAGAGTTATCCTCATCAATTGGATGTTCAGGTAACCGAAAAACGGTTGGAAACTCGTTTTCTGGTTCAAGATGATCAACTGGAAACCAAATCCGCTGGCCTGATAATGTAACGTATTGAAGCATGACCTGCTTTCCTTGACTAGATGATTCAACAAATTCGGGGTGATCTATCGACTTGTGTGTTTCAACAACATGCAGAGTGTCACTGGCAAATCCACACGACGGGTGGGAGCACGTCCAACCTTTGAACGCAGCCGGGAGGAAAGGATTGTCTCCAAGGTACGGTCGGGGAAGTCTTATTTCACTTGGATCTTTTGCTAGTTGCGTGAACTTTTGGAGCTTATCTTCTAGCAGGTTGAGATCTTGACATTGCTCATCAGCCGAATGGTTGCATTGGATGTGAGAAAGGATATCATTCCGAGACAGGATTGGGGCGTCATCGCAACCTACACAAACAATGGCATGGCAATCGCTCCAATAATGAAGCATCCGAGGGAGGCCGCTTACAAGGCTAGGTTGTACCTTTCGAAGGGTTGGAATTGGGTCTTCCACGAGTACTGGAAAATAAATACCATCGACATGTTGAACTGTGACTTGTTGTGATGTAAATTCGTTCCACTTGAACGTCGATGCATGCCGATTTCCAAAATGCCATTTGTTTTCCCGGAAGTCATCCGTGCAAAAGTTGCACATTGCACATGACCATCCTCTCCTAGGCGGCGGTAAAAACGGTCGTGGTGGCATGTCAGGCCTTGGCTCGATAAATCCTCCCTCATGTAGTGCAAGATAAGGGAGCATGTCGAGACATTTCTCAAGAGCTTTCATTTGGAGATCTGATGTAAAATTATGAAAGCTCTGAAGATGTTCAACGACAGTGTTTCGAGCAAGCATTGACCTTGTGTATGTCATGTCATCCGGTTTGCAAGCGGTACAGATTAAAGCGCAACATTCCGCCCAGAAATGCAAGGACATTAAATCCAACTTGTCTTTTAAATCCAGAGAAAGCTCGTCTGCCATTTTATGTTGTGGTCTGGAAGTTGTTTTGCTAGAAGCTAATTATAGAGGGAAGAGCCTTTGCGTAGCTCCAGGCTGCTGATCGATATTCAGTAGGGTATGGCGCTGATAATATGAATGTGACACTGGTCCCATGTTAGTTCTCATTGATTCCTCCTTGATAGAACTAAGGGGGCTAACCTGTATAGCAATTAAAGTCCTATATATTATTAACTCACTCTGGTACTATATACCGCTAAGTCTACTACGAACTCAGTAAATATTCTAGAGATATGACAATTAACTTTCTTGACCGTAGATAATAGTCTAGATGATGAATTGAATAGAATATATGAACTAATGTTGTGTTTCTGGTGGGTATGACAAAGGTGTATATACCTGAAACTCACCGCACATTTGAGATAATTTTATAGCCTGAAGAGTTCTTAACTATAACCCATGCTGGCGCCAGATTAGCATGGAATATAAAGTGTATTTGTATGCCAAAGTCGTGCGTTATTCAGTAATTCTTTTCTGTGCAGCACAAGTGACGTTCACCCCAGTCCCACCGGCAGAAGACAGCCTTGCCCCTTCAGGAAATTTTGCACATCGCGCAAGACTGCGACATGCAACAACGGCTGCTTCCGTGTGGCGGCACGTTACACCCATGTCAGCAGCCCTGTAGTTTCAACTACAGCTCCATTGAGTCCTGCATCCGACTTTTTATCCCACAGTTTGCCATTTTCATATCCCCCCGCCCTACCCATTTGCGCTGAAGTAAGTCGCCAAGCAACGACAATGGGCAAGAACAGACGCCTTCAAAAGTCATCCTCCTCGTCCTCGAAAAAAATCAAACTCCCTACTACAGGGAAAGCCGCGCGGCCAACTGGAGTTACAAAGGCCAAGCCCAAGCCGCAGAGCTCCAAAAAGCCGCGCATCCAGGCTCACCAGTCCAGTCCCACAATCCCATTCCAGTCCGCAGATAAGATATTATTAGTAGGCGAAGGAGACCTGTCATTTGCATGCTCGCTTATTGCGCACCATGGCTGTAAGGACGTGACGGCGACGGTGTTAGAAGGGAGTGAGGAGGGATTGGTGCAGAAGTACCCGGAAGCGGAGGAGAATATAAAGACCGTTAGAAGTGCAGAAGGCGTGGTTAGGTTTGGAGTTGATGTGGGGAAGAAAGGATTAGCGCTAGGAAAGAAGGATTTGGCGAGTAGGGGGGAAGGATGGGAGAGGGTGTTCTTCAATTTTCCCCACGTTGGCGGGAAAAGTAAGGATGTTAATCGGCAAGTTAGGTATAATCAAGGTAGGATCCCCCCTGATTTAGTAGCTTGCTCATTCAAGGGTGCTTCAATTTTCGTGTTGCACTGTGCTATGCTGATTGGAATTTCTGATGAAATAGAACTCCTTGTGAACTTCTTCACGAATATCCGTCCCCTTCTCTCGCCCCGGTCAGGTTCTTCGATCATCGTAACCCTCTTCGAAGGCGAACCATACACCCTCTGGAACATTCGGGACCTAGCACGGCATTCGAACCTGGAAGTTACAAGGAGTTTTCGGTTTCAGGCGAAGGCTTATCCCGGGTATAGACATGCGAGGACACTAGGGGTTGTGAAAGGGAAGAATGGGGAAATAGGAGCTGGATGGAAAGGAGAGGAGAGGGACTCGAGGACGTACGAGTTTGTGAGGAAGGGAGAGGGTGTAGTTCCTGGTGTAGGGAGGGGAAAGGCGAAGGGAAAAGGTGGGGAGGAAGAGAGTAGTGAGGAGAGTACGGATGATATGGATGTTAATGAGTCATGGCATACTGGTGATGGAGAAAAGGGCAGCGGCATCAATGAGGGCGATGAAACTATCGATAACGATGACGAAGACGAAGACGAAGACGGAGATGGAGAAGATTGAACATCCTTTATTCGGGATGGTCTAATCGGCCGTCATCCGCAAACGCCTTTCCCTGAACTCCAGTATTCCGAACATCTATGGCGCTTCTTGTCCTATATTTCGCCAACGTTGCCATCCCACCGACCTACCCGCTACATTCTTTGCATGGTAAAATGCCTCCACCTGGACCAAGCAGTGGGAAATATCATAAGATATTCCGAAGGCATTTTGCAACAACAGATGGCCACCGGACTGAGCTCTTAGACCTGGGTAGCAGGTGGTTGGACATCTTGCCCGCCATTCATAGCCATGCCATTTTCAACCCTCCCAGAGAGTGGCAGTAGTCCCACGCCTAAGTCACCGTCAGGATGAAGGGGGTACATTGGTGCCGCCATTGAATCGCCGTCGAAAATGACCATATTCTGAATTGGTTGTTGGCGAGCTCCAAGGATATTGATGACATCTTGAGCTAACTGACCGCCGAGAACCGCCGTGACAGGAGCGATCTCGCTGCCCAGGTTCTGGAGGAATTTTCGAAGTACTTCAGACCGTAGAGTTTCCTCCGGCAGACCTAGGGCCTTATGCTTTTGTGTTGCCAATATGGTGAATTCCTTGAAATCCTCTGCTGTGCTTGGAAGTCGCCCGCCCTGTGATTCAAAAAATGCCCAGAGGGCCCGGAAGCATGAAAGGATTGGGGTAACAGCCTTCAGCCGACGTCGACTCTTTAGGTACTCATCAGGCAGGTTAGCGCCATCGCTGGCAAGCATCCAAGTTGAATAGAGCTCCCGTTTTGTGACCAATTCAATATGCTTCCCGTTCTCCTTCTTCTCCTTCACATCCACAACACTCCGTGTTTGCGTCTCCCTTTCCAATACCGTCGGCCGGTTACCCTTTTCTCTCTCCACCAGGTAATCATGCTCGATTAGGTCCGAGAATATGAATCCATAAAACCCATGAACACCAGCTGCATAAAAAGGCTTCTTTCCCAGCCTGGTCGCTGTATTGATCAGCCCCAACGAAACAGGCTGTAAATCCGTCGCAATCACCACATCAAAAGCACCAAAGAAATCCGAGCCCTTAGTCCTAATATCACTAGTGTCAACAACGACGTTCACCCTCGGATTCAGTTTTCGAATCTGCGGAACTGCGGCCTCGGCCCTGTTCTGCCCTATGTCTGCTGCTGTGATGAAAAATTGTGCGCCCAGATCGGACTCGGTGGCTATTGAGTGGTCGACGATAGTGAGCGAGTGGATTCCGGCTAGGACGAGATTTTTGGCGATCTCGTTGCCTAGAGCTGAGAGGGTTATGAGGAGGATGTTGGCGGAGCGTATCTTCTCCTGGGCTTGCACGCCCCAGAGACGGATTTGACGGTCGTAGAGCGCGATTTCATCTGTCAATTTGCGATCGTGTTAGTCAAGGTTTGGTTAGAGATGGGCAAAAGTAACTGAATGCAATAGAAGGCAAGCTGGGAGCAATTACCAGCGCTAATCCCTACTGGAGCTGAGGCCGAAGCTACAATCGGAGCTGGAGCTGAGGCTGATGTGGAATCTTCCATGGTATCTGGTGCTTGCTCACGAACTGGGAGGCTGGATGGTGTATCCATATCCGTGGCGGCTTGAGCTGAGAAGGGGAGGCTGATGATGTTGGCTGCAAAATGTTTGGCGTTGATCCGTTTGTTGCATGCAAACAAGAGTTGGATCCAAACCAAACTTGTGTCGGTTCGGCCCCTCAGAGCCGACGAAAATGTAAATTCGCCCCTTAGCAGATGGGAAATGTTGGAGTAAGTTAATGAAGCTGCGTAGTACCTTACGGTACTCGTAGCTGAAGCTCTTCGTCAAATATTTGCTGGGGGGGGGGGCTCTCTGGATTATCGTTATCGTTTGGCGGGGTCCTGAAACCAATTCATATTCAGAGCATGGCCAACTCCTCCAAACTTTCAACAACCTCGGATTTATATGGATTTATATGAGGTAAGTCCAGGTATAACTTGCTCGAGATACCAGATTGAATTGCGTACTGGAAGCTATCTAGGATGGCACAAGAGATATCTTGCCAAGGCCATAATAGAGCCCAAGCATCAACTAGCTACACGTTAAGGGTCCAAGAACACTCTAATATCCTGGAGTCGTAGATTGTAGCAATAGCACTCATGACAAGTGATGCAAGTAGCTCTTTGTCAATATTTATAGAAAGAGTTAAAACCCTCCAGTTCACCGCTCAGAGGCTCTTGTCGGCGCAAACACCGTCCAGTCGTAAAGCGGCAACATCGCCGAAGCCCGCCCAATTGGGTCAGTCCCACACACAACGATGCGCACTCTTTACGACATACGTCCTCCTTAGCCGACAGCTTGTTCGGGGCCCGTCACCACGACATCCAACTTGCAACTTGCAATAATCACAACCAACCTGCAACGATAGATGTGCCGAGTATCTACATCAATACTGCCGCTCCTCATCCTCGCTTTGTTGGATTAGGGAGCTCTCTCCAGACGCTGCTAAAGACAAGTGCTTATCGCCTGTTCCACCTCTCTGCGACGATCCGAACCTCCCCTCATCCCCTCGATCCCCTGGTAATGCCCAGACGGCTACCGGTCATGGTGAGTAAATGCATCACTTCAATACAGGCCATTGTTATTGCGAGTGGCTAATTTATGACCGTAGTCTGGTAACTTTGATAACCCACGGGCGTCGGACGAATCCCAAGAGTCGGCGGACCAAATTATTCGGGATATACTCGATAATACGCGGTCCCCTGAACAAGTCAGCCCCTCTGGTGAACTATACAGATTTTTCGAACGTTTCCACCGAGCTAGAGCCACGGACAATCGGCCGCCTCAGCAGCATTCCAGTTTGCAAGCCATGTCTTCAGAGCCTGATTTAGAGCGAAGGCGCAGGCTGCAAGCGCTTGAAACGTCACCACTATTCACCCTACCGCCACCCCCAGTTATGGAGCAGTCACCTAGACCGAGCCCTGCTTCGAGACTCGCTGCTCTGCGTCGTGGACGGCCTCGTATTACCCCTAGTGATCGGTACTTAGATCGTCAACGAGCACTGGCGCAGAGCCGCATTTCGCATAATGAAAATGACTTCAGTGGACTTGCAGACCTACGGGATGCGGGGCGCCAGTTGGAAGAGGCTAGCAATTTTATGTTACAGGATGCCGGAAGACAATTACAGGCAGCCAGCTCGGATTTGAGAGCGCTGCTGGATGATCCGTTACCGCGCTTGTCTTCCCCGGCGCGTGACTCCGAATATCCTGGGGACGAGAACAACCGTCGAGTCAAACGACGCAGACTAGACTCGGACAGGCAGGAATCTAGTTTTACGGGCTTTAGCTACGGAAGATACGGCCAGGTCGAGCCGGGCAAGTTGAAGATGGAAATCGTCAGTTGTGATGGAGGAATATTTGAAGAGGAACGGGACAGGGCCAAATACGCCGCTGAAAATGTTCTGCGGAATGATAGCACAGTTTACTGCACAAAAGCCAACCGATGTAATCTTGTTCTTCGACATCAGGGAGGTACGGTCTTCTCCCTGAAGGAATTGATTATCAAAGCTCCGCATTCTGGCTATACTGCACCGTAAGTTTATCTAGTCCCGGCCCACAGCTTCTACTAACTATACTTTAGTGTTCAAGAAGGAATGGTCTTCATCTCAATGACTGCGGATGATCTTTTGACGAGAACTGCTCAATATCAAATCCAGTATTCTGCTGCCCGGCCTCGACGCCCAGAACCTGAGCGGTCACCGAGTGAACTTCCACCAATCTTGTCCATCCGCCACAACAGCGACGGCTCTATGAGCAGAAGAGAGGCACAGGCCCGAGCCCACCGCCTATATCGTATTGGTATCCAAGACCAAGAATGCGATTACCGCACTGCGCAAATCCCGTCCGATTTCACCTCGAATTCATATTCAACTCCATTTCAAGTGATTACAGAATCCAGCGATTCCGAAGATGAAGATACCACCAACCACTTACGACGCCACCGTTCGATACATCGTATCATGAACCTTCACTTCGATGACACATCCAGTAGCGATGATGATGATAACGAGCAAAATAATGATAATGCCTGGCAAGATGACTATAATCCGGGACCGAGTCGTAGTCCCCCTCTTCGGCGTCGAGACACTGCAAGCAATATCACTCTTGCCGAAGCTGCTGAGGCAAGCCAGATTGCAACGCAAGAAGCTGTCAGAGCCGTGGGAGGTGGATTGATGGCCCCGCATGCGCGTTTTTTTATCGAGAGGGATAAGAGCAAATGCACGGTCAAGTTCGACCCTCCTGTTAGTGGACGCTTTATCTTGTTAAAGATGTGGAGTCCACATCACAGCCCGTCTGGAAATATTGATATTCAGACTGTGGTTGCGAAGGGGTTTGCGGGACCGAGATACTTCCCTGCTCTTGATTTACGGTGATGGGATAAAGGATAGACAAACGTGTGATAAGACTTGGAACTTTTTGAGCGTTTTGTAGTAGGATATAACAGCGCGGCTCTGCGGAAGCATCCTGGAGGCGTATTATGTATCGTTAATCAGTCAGCTAGATAGCTGTGGTAGTAATAATCCTATCAAATTTTCAGTGGTCTTTATTATGCATGACAGTGCAACCTCTTCCCTTGCTATAACATCACACTAATACATCGTCAGTTTACCTGGAATCTAATATTAGTACCAGAAGCGTTCTTAGGCTGATAAGTACCACTGAGATTAATTGCTTTGAGCGTAGGGAGTCTCCGTATCTATATTCAGAGGGAATAGGCTTTTGGTCCCTCTGGAGGGAACAACGGTAGTCAATAGCCATGGAAGTGAAAGATGGTGGTCTTGAGCTTAGCTAAAGGGGGCCAAAATAGTCCTGATATAGGCAACTCCGGTCAAAGGGGATAGGAGGTTGAGAGCAAACCAAGGGCACGGCCACATGCATGACTGTACATGCACTGCCATATACAGGGAGTAGCAATCATATACGTGACACTATCTTACTATGTTGATATTAAGAGGCTAATTGATAAATAGAACTTGATGTGCGTTTTGAGCTTTTTCAAGAGGGGAAATATTCGCTGCGTTTATGAACTTGGAAGTTGGGGACGAGGGTGCTGGGATTTCCTTGGACCTATTCCTAACGTGGGATTGCGGATATTGCAGCTCCAAATTTGTTGATTGCACGATTAAGAGTCCGTGTATAGATCCATGACTCTAGCATTGGCGGAACTCCGGGTTTGAGGAGCAAAGGACAATGATATTTCAACTATCACGCTTATCCGTAACTTTCCCAAGTACTGAATACAAATACGGCTATAAAAGTATATTATCTAACAGATCACTATATTTCACTAAGAGAAACCTCACAAGAGCGTAATACTTCAAAAAGAATTCCACAACTATGTTTATTTGCTAGTCATACGTTTATCTAGATTCTCGCCGTTTTCAATTAACATCAGCACAAAATAGACAAGCAAATGCATTTTAAAAAGCATAGTAAGCCCGCTAGTAGCTATAAGAAGGAAAGCTATCGTTAGTCTTCACCATAGAGGCACATGTTACATTTCGAAGCAGCATAGACTGGTTTGATGCGGAGGTTTGGGCATTTGTACGGGTCAGAGATACCCTCGCATTGCTTGCTGATGTTCCGCCCGGTCTTGTGGTCGCACATGTAAATGATTTCCCTGATTACACACATTGTGTATTTACCTGGAATTTGTGGGGGTTTGGACGTGGGAGTGCTAGTGTAAGTGGTCCAGGGTTTGGGTAGTGTTGGTCTTGCGGTGCGTTGCGTGATGGAAATGTTGGAGAGTGTGTATAACGAGAAAAAGGCAGAGGGGAGGAGGTATTATTTTATAATAGGATCATAGCTATGCATTGGGCTGATGAAGCTGTGTTCGAAAGAAGCTGTGTTTGAAAGAAGCTGTTAATTTGTGCAGTTGGTGATGTATTGACTCGGACATAATGCTCTTTGTTCCAGTCAACCATGGTTGACAAAGCTGTATAGGCTTATAGCGTTGAAGATTTCTTTGTCTAAGGGCATGAAGAACAATGGGATTGTATAAAGGACTTGCTATGCCGAGCTTGGGATAATATTCACCGCTGAATGAAGGTCGACTATATGCTAGCTCTTGTGAGGCCTAGCGGCAAGCCACTTATGTGAGAGTAAGAGGCTGCCTGCCTGGCCTGGGGCCAGAAGTCCAAGGGGAACAGTGACCTCGCTTGAAGTAATGTGTCTGTTGTGGTTGAACAGAAATGCTGTTCTACCGTTCTCAGCCAACAGCCTTAGATATGCTTTATACAACCCCAGCCCAGCCCAAACCCATCTCCAGCTTGCCAACCTAGTCACTCTTCCATCTAGATTTTACAACATCTACTGGAAACACCACGGAACTCCTAATCAAACTCTTTAGCGCAAAAAGAACAAAATATGTCCATATCACCGCCCCCTTTCCCGCCACCCATTCTTCGTAGAGACTCGAGGAGAGTGTCGCGTATGCTTGATCTAACACCTTCAGAATCAGACGGATCGCCAAGCAACGTCGAGAAGCCCGCCATATCATTCGGATTCCACATCGAAGGGGTGTTAATGCGCTCGTGGCTGGTCCTATATGGTGCGAAAGGGACACTACAACATCTCCGCAAGAAGATGATCCCGTTCTTCCTGTTCACCGAAACTAAGGAGGAGACAACGGAAGAGCTGAGCTATAGACTCGGTATGGAGTTCGATAACAGACAGGTAATACCGTTGCATCATCCATTCTATGACATCGTGGCCCAATACACCAATAAGAACATCCTTGTCCTTGGAGGTGTGGGAGATAGTATCAGGGACGTAGCCAGAGAGTATGGACTCAAAAAAGTGTTTACGTCCTGGGATCTGTATAAGCGGGCGCAGTTTCCTGACGAACTCTCTATCTCTGCGATATTCGTCTTGAGCAATCCTAGGGATTGGAAGTTAGATAGCGTGGTCGCTATGGGATTGCTGTTATCCAAGGCGGGATATATTGGGTCGATGTCGTCAATGAATGGAAATAACACTCTTCCTAACAAGGGATATGGTCAGTTCCAGCAACCACATTTGTACTGGTGTAATCCAGATTCGACATCATCATTTAAAGGGGCGCTCGAGTCGGTCTGGAGCGAAGAGACCGGCGGGGCAGATATGCTCCGTGTACACATGGTCCAAGGGCCTTTGCCCCCACCGAAGGTGCCGGTGACATACGATATCAAGTACATCCCAGGAAACGATACTCGGCCCAGCGGCGGCGGGGTTAAAGCGACTGTGGAGTGGGCGCTTAAGGATGCCGGATGGCCAGCTGATGATATATGCATCGCAGGTGAGAAGACACGCATGTCAGAGCCCCCTAGCCAGCGGGGGCATCTACAGTCTCAAATATCAGTAAGTCCTATATCATTCAACGAGGTAGATTGTGCGGGGCATCGGCCACGCTCACTTCCTGAACTCTCCGCCTCTAGGAGAGACCTTAACGAGCCGGCTTTCCCACTGCGTCACCCCAAGCATAAAAGGGTCCATAGGCTGTCACAAGTGGAGATTGCCGAGTTGGGACTTGAGCGCAAAAGTAGTGGAACACTGGGAAGAGCGGAAGCTATTCCGGAGGTGTCAAGAGCGACGTCTCCTATCCCACCGACTAAGATTCTAGAGCCGCCAGTAACCCCTCCAAATAGGGAACCTAAATCACCGCAGGCCACACACCCTATAGAAGACCCCCGAAACTGGGAGACCTACTCATCACAGCCGTCATACTCCTCAGATAGCTCTCCAAACTGGGTAACCCATCCATCACAGCCGTCATACACCCCAAACGGCTCTCCGAAAAGGGCAACTCATCCCTCACGGCCGTCAAACACGCCAGGTAACTATTCAGACTGGGAAACAACCTCCTCTCAACGCACACGCAGCCCAGGCAACTCCTCAGACTGGGTAACAACCTCCTCTGAGGTCTCGCACTCACGCGGCGATACCTCGCGGATCAGTGTAGTGAGAACTGACTGGGGCGACAGCGTCATCGATCTTATAGAGGACCTGGAGAGAGATATCTCATTCTCCTGAGCACGAAACGTAGGTTCTTGCTTTTGTTTTTTCATAGCTCGCTGATTGGGTGGATTGCATAACTGCATCCTCGCGATGGCTAGCGGTTTATGCGGAGTATGAAGTTGGGTGTAAACCTGGGTCGTATTTTTTGAGCATTAGGGGTTTCTGGATAAGACTTCCTATAACAGATACTACTAGTAGAGAAGTATTGGCTTCCTGCATAGATTAATAAACGAATGGGAAGATTTCTTGAGGTTGTGTTGGTGGTATTGTTCAGACGGTAGTTGGGCTGCCTACTGGACGAAGTCATCATGTGACCAAAAATCACATGCAACAGTAAGTGTAACAGCTATATTTCTGAAACTGGCAGAACCGTAACACCATCCAACGACACCTAGTGGTCGAGGCCTACGCAAAAATAGTCATATTCATTAATCGGACCTAAAGCTATCGTACAGCTCATCATTTATACCATCTCCATCCTGACGCCACCTTGAACATGAAAATACCCGTTTTGGATGAAAAATAGCCGCCCAGGAGAAAACCCAAAAAAACCAAGGCCTGTGTACA
Source organism: Venustampulla echinocandica (assembly GCF_003357145.1). Classification (NCBI taxonomy): domain Eukaryota; kingdom Fungi; phylum Ascomycota; class Leotiomycetes; order Helotiales; family Pleuroascaceae; genus Venustampulla; species Venustampulla echinocandica. The sequence goes on along the minus strand of NW_022474206.1, from coordinate 3,445,563 downwards.
GTGTCTCGTAAAGCATAATAGGTGCTTCATAAAAAGGAAAACACGGTATCGTGTATAAATACAACGCTCGCCACCAGTGATGCCTCATGAGGTCAGTGATATCGTTAGCAGAATCGTAAAGTGCTAAGTACTCGAAGGTCAAAAGAAATGTGCGTAGTTTCGCAGGAAACGTGGTTATTAACCAATATTTAACGTGGAAGGCTGCCTTCGTAGTCGTAGGACCGTGATCGTTAGTCGGAAGATGATAAGTTGACAATATGGAATCTGGGTATTAAAAGCATTAGACGTATCATCGGAGGCATGACAAGACATGCAAAGTGCTACCGTTAATGCGGCATTGGATGGCGTAAACTCTATCAAGATGCATCTGTCGAATTGACCGGTAGATAAAAGTCGTGAGAAGGAAATGTCCATTAATATGCGTCTTGCTGAAGGGTCGAATTTCGAAATAGTTGCCGTTTTGACTTTGGAGAATGATTCGATCCGTGAAAGAGAGGTATTAGCATGGCCAGCTCAGGGCCTATGTTTTGGTTGGTGGTGGTGCCTCTGCAGGTTCCTCCACTTCCGGTGCAGTCTCCGTCTTAACTGGCTGAGCAGGGGCCTTCTCTTCTTCCTCTTTCGGCGGAACTGGCTGGGAGGGCTCGCTGGGAAGACGCGGAGCTGGGAGCTGGGCGCTCTCAAGATCGGGCTCCTTAACCTGCGGTGTCTGGCTAGGCTGTGGGTTTACAGCCGCGAAAGTAGCTTCACCGGGATTTTTAAGGCCCTGTGATACGTGATTAGTATTTTGCTCCAATATGCGAGACGATTTACCCACTTTAGATTGCCTAGGAGCTCGTTTCTTCTTCCCTGAGTCTCCCATGATAGTTTCGCCTTGATATTGCCCTGCCGCACTAGGATCTGTTGGAGGGCCAGCCGTGGTCATAGGCGCAATGACTGTAAACCCTGCGGTACTTGACTGTTGTCCTACTACTTGTTTTGGTGCTTTTGGCGTCAAAATTTTCGACGGAGGTAAAACCTCACCTCTAGCAATGGCTTCCTGTTGCCGTAACTCTACATCTGCTTTAGAAGGGCGGCCTCGTTTCTTTGGTTGTGGTGCAGGAGGCCCCACGAGTGAGGTCAAGGGAAGCGGGGAGCCATTCGACGAGGGTGGTTTGGGACGTATATCGCGCGCGGATGATAAAGTCTCGACGCCTGACTGGCGCCGCTTCGGCGAAGGGGCAGTTAAGATGTGTTCGAGGGATTCCGGCGCAGATTTCCGCTTGTTCGAAGTACTGGGAAGTGCTAGGATTGGGTAGGGAGAATGGCGACCGGCGAGGCCATTTCGGAGAGCTTCATACGCGTCGATACACGATTGTAGGGTGCGGCCTATATAGTAAGTTAACAGGTCATAAATCTGCACAGATATGCGCAGGTCATATATGCCTGTGTGTTGGATTTAATGTGGTGGAGGAGGGATTTGGGAACCTTGCCGTCAAAAGCAACTATAGGAAGGGTCCGACTTACCATATGGGAGGATCATATGATTCCAGGCTGGCTGCACATTACCATCATTTAGAAAGGCCAGCAGCCTCTCGGCCGGAATCGAGCTTTGCTTGATAGCTTCGGCCAGAAGAATGCGCTGCAGCGGAGAACGAGGTCAGTCTTGCACGCGAGCGGTACAGTGGGTAGAACATGCGCCTAGAGTGATAGGGGATGCGCTACAGGCGCGCTTCCATCTGTCTGCACTCGAATACGCGGTTCAGGGTCCTCGGATTACAACATACCTTCTCCTGTTCGGAAAATGGAGGAGTAACCCCCTCCATGGCAATAGAGTTCTGCTCGATACTGAGGGAGCGGAACAGCTGGCGCAGAAGGGGTCTCTGTCTCTGGGGGGTCGGGGAAGCCAGTGGACCGGGGGCCAAAACGAATGTGTAGAAGACAAGTCAGGAAGGGAAATCGAGGTCATTAAATATGGGGGTGGGAAAGATGATGTATGTATATCACAAGTGCGAATGTGAGTTCGGGGTTCTCGTAGGGAGCGTGTCTGAAGTTCTGCAGTTTGGAGCTGGGGAGTCTCGCAAGTGGTCTGGTGTCTGGGCAGTCGTAAAAGAGCGTTGGATCGTTGGACAACGGGGTCCTAGATGAAGAAGGCTGAATGCCCGCGAGAGGCCGCGTGAGATGCGAGATGTGAGATGAAGCGCGCGATAGCGGATGGATTTGGACAGGTAGTCCGAACTGGAAGCAAGCACAAGTACAAGTACTGTACAAGTCCATACAGCGCAGCGCAGTGCAGCGCAGGGCAGTACTTGTACAGCGCGGCGCCGGTGCAGAGCAGTGCAGAGCAGAGCAGTACCGTGCTCGTACAGTACAGCGCCTTTCAGGGAAGATTCATAATCGGGACGATTGCACCAGTACAGTACAGACCAGACGACGCTCCTTCGTGCCGGGGATTGACATCAACCACGCAAAACAGGAAAACGGCTCTGACTGTGGCCTTTGGCGACGTTCTGGCACTTCACCGGCGGCAAACAGGCGTGAAGGAGGAGGGCTCATAAAGGGAAATGAGACATGGAAATTCGTGCATATGCAGCTGAGCATCGGCGGACTTTGAGTGGAAGCCGTGGGGCGAAGGGACATGGACATGGATATATTGGACATACAGGAGAGTATAGTACTGTACAGGAAAGGAGAACAGGAGACAGGAGACAAGCAGCAAGCCTGAGCAAGGAGCAAAGCAGAGGCAGGTACTGTAGATACAGAGGCAGAGACAGAGACAGCGTACAAAACCACTGGCTGACTTACTGGCTGATTACTGACTTGGTACTAGAGTACTGACTTACTCTCCTCCCTCTAGTGCACAATCAATGCACAATAATACATGTACACACTTTGCACACTACACACTACACACTGCTAACTGCACGCTGCTGCACGCTGTACGCTGCACCACTGTCTTGCAGTTACAGTTGCAGTTTGCAGTAGCAGTTGCAGTAGTGTCGTAGTTGTAGTAGCAGTTGCACTCTAGCGACTCCAGTGGTGCGCGCAGGTTCTGCCTCCAGGCTTCAGGCTTCTGGCTTCTGGCTTCAACCAGCTCCCTTTCTTTTTGCCCCGTTTGGCGGTTGTCAAGCTGGCGGTCGTCAAAACAGCCTTGGGAATAAACAATACCTCCCGCCAGGAATAAGGGGGGAGAATGCGTAACCCGATTGGCTGTGTCTCTTGAGTCGTTCTCTTCTGCGCTGGCCTTGCAGAGTTGAGCAAAGGGGGCCTATGAGGGCTCCTTAGGCCTCTTAGGCCTATTTGCCCCATTTTGCCCCTGGAGCGCCCTTCAGCACGCCCCGCGAGGCCCTGGAGACGCGGGTATTGGGCGGCTGGTTGGTGTGTCGGCCCAATCGCAGCCGCTGAACCGACGATTCTCGCCTCCTCCAGTTCACACTGCTCTCCCCCAACTGCAACCCCAAGTTTGCCCCAACTCCAATCGCTCGTCTTCCCTTCGACGCTGATGCCCCGCGGCCCCAGGACTCCGCCGAGCCGCATCCCAACTCCAATCCAGACGTGATGGGATGCCTGAAGAAGGGCCAGGAAGAGAAGGGCGATGACGACGATCCCTCCTCCGTTACACAGTGCCCAGAGCGCGCCTTTTTCGTTGGTTTGAGAGCGACGGACGGAGCGGCGACCGCCCCAAGGACCCCGACTGCGACCTCGACCTTCGCCATCAGCAAAACAAACACGAGGCGACTGGCCCCTCCAGCATCTGGAGGATGCGCATGCTGAATTGACCACGGCCGCAGCGCTCAATTGCTTCATGGGAACCGCATCTTTATATCTACAGAGCCCTCGGTGGGGCCGATGTCGCGCCAATTCTGCATTGTGCGCTGTCAAACTCCCATAGGAGTGAAGCAAAGGCAAGGCCAGTACACCGCAGTCCCCGCGCCATGGACATGACCCTCACTGACGTCGCTATTAGATTGCCCGAGTGCATTGCATTCCACTCCAGACAGAGTGCTTCATTATCCGATCTGCCGCCCTTACGAATCCATACGAAGTAGACCACACGGCGAAGGGTGGTCGACACCGCGCCGCCTGCGCCGAAGCAGTCATGGCTCAGCGCCAGAGCCAAGTACCGCCGTACAATATTCGATGGCATGCATCTATTCAGAATATCCTCAGAAGCGCCGGGTTCTTTCCTTCAAATCCAATATCTGCGCACACGTCCGGGCGAATTGACAGGTGAGTGGTGGTTGTGGGATAGCGCAGTGCACACACAAGCTTGCAAAGGAGCGAACAAATGCCGTAAAGGCATTGTGATAAGAAGGCTACACCAGTACGTAGGTACATAGGTAGGTCTGTACTATTTTCTCCAATTCCGATACATTTTCTTTGGGTGGCATATCATGTATCATTACTACTGGATCAATCGTCCCTAGCCCTGTATAATTGGGCCACTTGTGTTCGACTATCAGGAATCAATGGGGATACTCAAGATGCGGAAACTTATGCCAAAGATCCTTCAACCATGGTTTCAATGGTACAATTCAAAGAAAAATTCGAATTGCGAGACTGCAAAGGATATCGCAGAATCGCGGTTTATCTGTTGCTTGGGGGGCCGAGAGACGGCGATTGCCGGCGCTACTAGTTTCGGGCCTCTCAAATGACAATCTCCATCTTCTCCATCTACATAGTAATTCCATAGCAATGCAACCGACTTTGGCAGGGAAACGGAGGTGCACCAGTGCAGAGTGATATGTGAGCGCAGCGCAGTGCAAGCGACAACGGGACAGTTGAGTTGAGCTTGGGGCCAAAGATGTGGCAGAGGTAAAAAAGTACTGTTCGCCGTCCGTCTCGATCTTTATTCCCTCTCGTCAAAGCCAACCCTCCACTCCACCACCACGACAACCACCACGACCACCTCCTCCTTCCGCGCCCTCCAAGTGATACAGCTTGAGAGTGGCATTCATGTCCATATCTGCGAGCAGTCAAGCTTCTCCACATCCTTTTCCTCGTTGTCGCACCCCTCCTAGCTGTCCACTCGTTACCTCCCTGCATCCGCAACCTGACAGCCAGGCGCAAACACTCCCTCCGCTTCAACCCATCCTGCTTCCGAAAACCAACTGCAGGTTGCAATAGAAACCCTGCCGATTATTACCATTCAGCTTAGATCGCGTCACATCACAACTTTGTGAGGGCGCCTTTCAAGGTTGTCTCAACATAACCAGACCGTGCTAGGTCTCGACACCAAATATTTCACCTTCGACAGCTCTCGTCTCCCGACTTCTCCCCACAGCCAACCTCTACTCTCCTACAACCTGCCCCCGCACATTACAATGGCCGACGACACTCGGGAGATAAAACCAGACACAGTTAATGTTGCACTGGGCGATATGAAGTTGGAGGAAGGAACTCTGCAGGTTGAGGGTGAAGGGGTGAATGGGATATACGACGGCGTCCCGACGACGCCTGGAAAAGTTGAGATGTCTGGCTCCTCTACCCCCGCGACGAGGAACTCCGCATCTCAATCACCTGTCAAAAAAAAGAGCGCCAGCCTGTCTCCTAGCCCTAAATCAGAGGTTGATGAAGATGAAGAGGTTATTGGCGGCGGGATCACCTTAACGGTCGAGCCAGGAAAAGGTGCAAAGCTGTCACGAAAATCCTCACAAAAAGTAGTCTCACGGCCGGCACCAATTTTTGACCACTTGCCAGACGCTACGGAGGTGGCCACGTCGGTATTTCAGGTAATTAAGGATTGTATCTATGGCTCTAAGTACATGGGATATTCAGAGCACGATTCTCTTGATTGCGACTGTTCTGAAGAGTGGAGTGAGCCCCCCCGGAAACCCAGTGTTGCGAGTTACTGACTGACTGTGTGTGCTTCAGGCAATGGCAAAAACCATGCGTGCGGCGAAGATTCGGACTGCATTAACCGCGCGACGAAGATGGAGTGTGTCGATGGGGATTGCAACTGTGGTCTTGGATGTCAAAACCAGCGTTTTCAGCGCAAAGAGTATGCCAATGTCTCTGTGATCGAGACGGCGCAGAAGGGCTACGGATTACGGGCGAATACCGACCTCTACCCCAACGAGTTCATTTTTGAGTATATCGGCGAAGTTATTAACGAGCCGACATTCCGACGCCGGACCATCCAGTACGATGAAGAGGGCATTAAGCATTTCTATTTTATGTCGCTGACGAAGAATGAGTTCGTCGATGCGACCAAGAAAGGCAATCTCGGGCGCTTCTGCAATCATTCCTGTAATCCCAACTGTTACGTGGACAAATGGGTTGTCGGCGAGAAGTTGCGCATGGGCATTTTTGCCGAGCGACACATCAAAGCCGGCGAAGAGCTTGTGTTCAACTACAATGTCGACCGTTATGGTGCTGATCCCCAACCCTGTTATTGTGACGAGCCGAACTGTACCGGCTTCATTGGCGGTAAGACCCAAACGGAGCGTGCGACCAAGCTGTCCCATGCCACTATTGAAGCTCTTGGGATTGATGATGGTGATGGCTGGGACACTGCGGTTGCCAAGAAACCCCGGAAGAAGAAGACCGGCGAGGACGATGAGGAATACGTTAATAATGTTCAACCCAGGGGTCTTGACGAAGATGGTGTCCGCAAGGTCATGGCTACACTCATGCAGTGCAAGGAGAAATGGATTGCCGTCAAGTTACTTAGTCGCATCCAGCGCTGTAACGATGATAAAGTCCGCAACAGGGTCGTGCAGATGCACGGCTACCAAATCCTTCGCTCTACCCTAACAACCTTCCAAGACGATAACAATGTTGTTTTGCAAATATTCGACATTCTGTACAAATTTCCTCGACTCACCCGGAACAAGATTAGCGATTCCAAAATCGAGCCTACGGTTGAGGCATTTGTGAATTCTGAGCATGAAGATGTCGCGTTTGAAGCCAAGAGACTCCTCGAGGAATGGGGCAAACTCGAGGTTGCCTATCGAATACCTAGAAAGAAGTTTGATCCTAATGCCGTTCAAGCTTACGAGCGAAGAAACGCAGAACGAGTGGAAGAATCCACTAAATCCCCTGCCCCAGCTCTTGTTGCCCCAACCGGCCCCCGAAATAATGTCCCGCAAAGAACTTTCGTCCCCCGACCCCCAATACGAAGACCCTTCAATCCTTTACCTACTGGTTGGTTCACTGCAACGGACGAGAAAGGAAACACGTACTATTATAGCAAGAGCGGTCAAACAACTTGGCAGAAGCCTTATCTGCCTGCTGCAGAACCTCCTCCACCCCCAAAGGCCCCCCCGAAAAGTGTTCAGACCCAGAAGGCGTTGCAAGATATCATTCAAAGTATCATCAAGTCCGACTCAAATTCTCAGACTCCTTCGCAAAGCGCTGCAACTCCTCAATCCACGCCTAAGGAAAAGAAGCACCCGTCCGAGAAATGGAGATCGTTGCCTCAGGAGAAGCAAATGAAGCTTTATGAGAACACCGTGAGTTCATTACATTCTGCTTCCAAACTGCGCTCTAACAAGGCCACAGCTCTTTCCACACATTAAATACGTCATGCAAAAATTTACCAAACAGCTACCGAAGGAGGATCTCAAGAAATTCGCCAAAGAAGTCGGCAAAAAGCTCGTCGCATCTGACTTCAAGAATAGCCGAGTTGAAGACCCCACCAAGATCTCCGAGAAACAGGAGAAGAAGGTTAAGAAGTACGTTAGGGATTATTTCGAGAAGGCTGTGGAGAAGAGGAAAATCCTGGATAAGAAGAAGCGAGAAAAATTGGTAGCAAATGGCACCTCCTCTCCATCGAATGCAGATCCTAAAGATGATCCTTCTTCACAGCCCGAGATGAATGGAAAGGTTGTCTCAGAGCTAGAGGCCGAGATGGACGTTGATGAGGAGCAAGCGAAGGAAGATAGCGATATGGATCTCTCCGGTGCTGATCGCGATACCCTTACACAAGCTACGCAGGCTACACCCTCTGAACCACCAACCTCACCCTCTCCAGACCTAAAGCGGAAGCGCGAAGCAGAAGAAGATACCCTTAATACCGAGGACACGGAGTCTAATAAAAGGCTCAAGGAAGGAGATGATGACGTTCCTACACCACCTCCGCCGCCGCCTCCTCCTGCAGAGGGAATGCCGGAGACAGACGCAGAGCTGGAGGCTCTAGGTGATGAACAATTAACTCAAGAACAAACTGAGGAAGAAAAAGAACTCCGAAGGCAAGAAGAAGAGCTCATGCGTGAGAATGAAGAGGCCATGATGATGGATCTCGACGGGGCTTTCCAACAAAATAGCAAGGTAGCCATCGACCTTCCGCATACAACCACATCACTGCTAGGAGATATCAATGGCAATGGCACCGGAGTGGAGAAATTGGATAATAACCCCGATAGTAATGCGGCTCGGGAGCGCGAGGAGGTAATGAGCCACTGATCTCATTCCGATGCTCTAACCCGATATCGATGGTCGCCATTCAGCAGAGGAGGCCCTACCCAGCACTTTCCCCCCTTTCATATTTCCCATCTACATACTACCTAGGGGTCGAGGAAACTTCATTCACTAGACTCCTCCTCCCGACCCCCAATACTTTTCGCCTGTATAATTGTACCATAGAAAAGAACCCGTTTTCATACCCACACAAGCAAGCAAGGCAGCAGAAACATCAAACATCGGCGTCTACGGGAGGGAAACGGAAAGGCTTGCTTTATATTTATTATTTTTCGCGTTGCATCTTTTTGTTCTGCATGCATGCATCGAAAGGGATTAATGGAGGCAAGCGCGTTGAGCATTTCAAACAGGATTGAATTTGAGATTCGAAATCGAGTTAGTGCACACACATGCAAATATGGCGGTCGAGGTGAGGGGAATTCCGGGGGGGGGGGAGTGTGTACCACTGTATGTAACAAAAATAGAAACCCAGGAGGGGAATGGAACTTGAAAAATGGCATTGCTAAATTATCGTGATAATCATTTCGTCCGTACACTCCATAGCCCCATTAATTAAGCCAACCAAGCAAGTTAAAAGCAAATATTGTTTGACTCCTTGCTTTAAACTTTAGTTGCTCCACCTTTTTGGCATATTTCCTGGTACTCTCAATTCTGCCCTATTGAACTCGCTCTCTTAGTCCCATACATCCTTACGTTTTAACAATCTTCTCCATAGCTTCCAGCAAGATATCCGCATGATGCTTCTGGAAAATCAACATTGGCCGTAATCTAACAGCCATCTGTCCACTGCCGCCAATATTAACACCTACGCTCTTCGCCTTCTTCAGGAACTCATCTCTCCTTGGGCTATCAAACGCAATGAATGTCCCTTGTCCCTTACCCCTCAGATTCATAAACTCGCCAGGGTACTTCTTCGCTAGGCTTTCGATAGAGGAGTAGAGATAGTCGCCCATTTTGGCGGTGTGGGATACTAAGTCCAGGCGTTCGATTTCCTCGATGATGGCACGGAAGAGGATTGCACGCGCGGGGTCGCCCATCCATGTGTTGAATTGGCGGTACGGTTTGTTTGGGCGGAGCTCAGGGTTTCCGAAGTAGTAGCCCGCGGTTTGGGCTTTCTTGCTGAACGTCACCATATCTGGTGGGGTTTCAAGGTTCCAATGTTCATGGGCCCAGAATTTGCCCGTTGCACCAACACCAGTTTGCACCTCGTCGACGATCATGAGGACGTTGTGTTTCTTGGTCAGGGCGCGGAGGCCGCGGAAGAATGCTGGGGAAGCGTGGTTGTCGCCGCCTTCGGATTGGATGGGTTCAATTACAACGGCGGCGGGTGGGAGGTGGTGTGTTGTTATGAGGCGCTCTACATCAGCTAAGGCAGCTTCTTCCGCTTTCTTGTTTTCTGCTACGTGCTCCTCAAGAGGGTATTTCAATTGGGGGAAGGTTGCCTGTGGCCAGTCGAAAGCCGGGATGTCGAGCTTGTGGATTGCTTTTGAGCGTGTGGTGGAAAGGGAGCCGAAGAGGCGGCCGTGGAAGCCGCTTTTAAAGGATAAAATAGAGAGATTCGGTGCCCCAGGAGATTGATTGAGCATGCTAGATGCTATCTCTTCTTCACTGAACTCCACTTTTGCGCCTCCTCGCTCTTGCTGTCGACGGTACATGAATGCTGCTTTATAGGCCGTTTCGTTGGCGTCAGAGCCAGCCATAGCTGTGAACACCTGGTCCAAACCCTTGGGAGCTACTTTCAAAATACCAGTCCGAAGTATAGAGGCCCAATCGTGGGAAGGGAAGTTACCCAGCGCAGGGCGGTTGATCAGGGCCGAGGCCATCTGCTTCGAAGTCGCAGCTTCGAGAAGATGGGGATTGTTATAGCCGACGGGAATAGAGGCAATTTGGGCGTACCTAGAAGGGCTCAATTAGCTTTATGCCTAACTATCTCACAAGAGCAAGTCGATACATACACGTCCAAGAGAACATTTCCATCGGGGTCTGCAATGTAATTTCCGTAGCTCTTCTGGAAATCGGCAAGCATGTTCAAGCTCCTAGTATCAAACACCTTGTCCAAGTCCGCAATTGCTTTCTTGCTTTTGGGGCCAGGAATGGTCGTCTTGATAATTGGCCCGCTGGGCTCCAGGGGGAAGTATGGCTGCTCGTTGGCAGATGTGGATGCGGATTTGGTAGCTGTAGCTGTGGCATACAAGCGGTGCGAGCGGACAGTGGATTTTTGAGGTAGACGGTTTGCCATGGGCCGCAATCGTGCGGCTGCTCGAATTGAAGCCATGGTAAAAGATTGATGTGAGAGTAAATCGATAGAGAGCTTGGATGCGGACAGAAGAGCGACTGCTTCGGATTGTTGTGAGACGGTGAGAGGGCGGGGTCGATAGATGTCGTATCTTATCGCAGATCCCGATGACGCAGAGTACACAGAACAGACACAGTCCACACCAATTCGTAATGTGAAAGAGCGCCCAGAGATGTTGAATCCTCAATCTTCTCTCCTTTATATGTGAGGTGAAGAGGAAAAGAGGAAAAGAGGTCAAAGAACATCATACGAGGGGAAGAAGTCAGGATGGTCCAGGAGCTACGCCGTTGTCGGCCATTGCTTTGGATTGTCTCGCGCCCCTTAGCAACGGGCATGCAAACCCCGCATAAGGCCGATGATTACCGCAGCGATGTAGCCGAGACATCCCCCTTTAAGGCAAAGTGTTGTTACTTATTGGCCTCCTAGTAGGTAGGAACTACACTTGTTAGGAAACTGCCTCGTAGGTCCTGAGTCACCGAGGTGGTTGTTTCAGGACAGCGGAGCGAAATAAACACCGATTACATTATATATATTATTGCATTATATACTCCACAGTCGCGATAACTGCACTTTTTCTATTTAGATGCATGGTATACCGGTAGCTTCATATGAGGAGAACGGCGTGCTTCGAAACAGCTAATGCTCGCCCACTCCACGATAAATAAGCAGCGCGACATACCACGAACATCCTCCGAGCTTACGCATATGCTAGCCGACTCTCGTCCCACCCGGGCTGAAGGTAACTCCAATCCTGATTGAACTTGAAGTCCGTCTGATACTTCCCATATTGTATCAACTTAACAGTATCAAGCGTCGCCCCGTCGTCCGTCATGGCCCAAAGACTCAACGCTACTGTATTTAGTCCTCTGTTGTTGACTACACCCGGTGGAAACGGGAATCGGGTTTGTGGTCCAATGTGAGGCACATATTTCGCATACTGATATCCATTAACCCAGACCATGACCCTAGCTTCCGTCCCAGCTGGAGCAGATAGCTCGATTCCCAGCGGGACGTCGAGATCCGAGTCGATGTTTAAATGGAAGGTCGTGGTGTAGAATTCAATGCCCGATTTGTTCAGCCCAATGAAGGGCGATGACCGTCCGAATTGCGGGGAGGACGGGGTAAATCCCGGCAAATGCCATCCCACTCGTTCGCCGTATAAACCTCCTTCGTTCATCGGTCCACGAACAGGATCAATATTTGCTAATCCGCCGGCATTCCCTTGGATCTTCCACCGATTAAAACCGGTGCTTGAGGTCGTCAAATCGCTAGATGACGGGGAGAGAAGGGAAGCCCCGAGTATACCACGGGGGTTTGCGACTCCTTTTGCCGTCGAGGTCTGATCATGGCCATGGTAATCAACCACAACCGTCAAGACATTGTTTGTGGGCTGGAGAGAAGATAGTTGGAGAGGCAGAACAGCAGTGGTTGTTGTAAGAGTTGCATTTCCCATGTCCCCACCGATAAGGACACCATTAAGCCACGCCGTCCACCCGAACGCGAGCCCACCCGAGCAAGTAATACTAACAGAGGTGAAGTCCTTCCGATCAAAGTATCCACGGTATATCTTGGCCCCGGTATAGTAGCCGTAGTCGCTAGAGAATAGAACCGGAATGGTAATGGGGGTTGTGGGGCTAAGTGTTGTGGTCTTATTGCAGACAATCCAATTCGAATCATCATATGAGGGAAGCTTCTCCGGGAGGGAGTCTGCTGATCGCCAATTTTGAAGTGGAGGTAAAGAAATAATTCGGTCCTCCGCACCAGGAATTTGGGCGGTGACTGAGCCATATGGCGTTTTGGTGGCATCGAGGCGGATGCCATTCCAATCGATGGTTTGAATACCTCGGTTTCCAGTATACACTTCAATCGTTGTAGATTTGTCATTGTCACCTGAGACGTGGACAACTCCGTGTGAGACGTAGGCGTTCCGAACATTATAGGGGCCCAGAACAAATATTTGCTCGCTGGGTTTGACATCAGGATTGTTGGTAGTTGGTGGTGCCCAAAATTTCCACGCCAATTTCTGTTCTAGTAGGTAGATCAAAACCCCGTTGTATGAGACGATGCTCTTGCCTGCTCCTTGTGTATATGTAACTGTTCCCACGCCATCTGAAGTTTGCGAGGTGATCTTTGATGTTCCAAAAGACGAGTGGTTACATTGCTCTTGAGAGCGAACTGCCCAATCTGATTTTCCTCGAGATACAACACAAGAACATCAACATTGTCATCGAAAATCCCGTAAGTGAGAATATCCGCGGTTGAATAAAGAAGTGTGTTGCTGCCGAAATTGTAGTCGGTAACTAGGATCTTGCTCTGTCGACCGTTCAAGTTGACATCTAGGACGGTAATAATACCCTGAGAGGTATTAAGTTTCACAGAAAACGTCTCAGATGTTCTTGAACTTGATACAGACTGTTGCACAATATAAAAGCCGGCATTCGTGTCCGGGTTCCGGATTTCCCGTGTCCAAATTGCCGCTGAAGATGTCTAGAAGAGTCAGTTTCTAAAGTCTTGATTTGAGTATTACTTTAAACCAGATGGAAAATAGAGCGAGGAAGCCAAAGATCAGTTGCTGATGTTGTCGGAGCATAAATTCTCCAGAAACTTCCAAAGGTTCCCTTCAACCTCCGAGCAACCGAACTGCCCCAAAACAGGGCTAGGCCTGTGAAGACTTAGACTTACAGCATATCCTGTACCATTGCCGACCATGTATGTCTTGAGAAGATCAGAGGATACTCTGGTAAAAAGCCCAATGAGTTTCGTCTGATACATTTTATCCCGGATCTCTCGTGTTTCTCGTAGGGGTGCCGAATAATCATAAGAAGTATACACAACTGGAGCAGCAGCTACAACGAGTAAGTAACACGAATGAATCTTCGTGGGAAAACAGCCACTTACAGTGTCCCCAATTTGTACCTCCCCATGCCATGTACAAACTCTGAAGAGTAATTCTCTGCCCTATATTGTTTTTATAGTAGACATCTGCAAAACTTGGATCGTGTTCTGCAGTACAGTCATCATAGAAGCTGCTCCCCCATGGTGTAAAGTAACCGGCTTCAAATTCGGGCACATAGCTAGGTTGAGTAAACGAATAGTTTGAAAACCATTGGAAATAGTTCCGAACAACACTGAATCCAGAATTTGGATTAGTGCACGAGAATCCACCAGGATAACTGTCGAGACCATAAATATTAACAGCCCCTCCGACATCTTCATAGTCAGTACTCCAAGACTGAGAGCGCTGCCCCTTTTCATTATGTGTCGATGGAACGGTTATACCTGCAGCTTTGAACGCCGCTTTGAGTTGTTCCATGTATATAACAAGTGTATTGCTCGCTAAATGAATCGTTTCTTGGAGTTCATTCTCGATTTGATTGAGAACAACCGGCTACATAAAGTGTTAATATTTGTCGGTTGGGGGCCACAAGTCCAACCTACCCCTCCTTTGGTAATCTCATTTCTTGCAATTATCTCACCGACTTTAGTGACCCAAGGTAGCCATGCTTCGTAATATCTCGCATCACTTGTCCGTAGATTGCCCATACTTCCATCCGAGCCCCAGAGGGCAAGTCCGCCGGCGTTTGTTTCCGCGTTACAGTATGGTCCTGATCGAGCAATGACCCAAATTCCTGCCTCTTTCGCATAGTCGAATAGACGCTGAATATTTTTTCCTGATGTCTCAAAATCGTAGACGTCTTTGGCTGGGGAGTGATAGGACCAGAAGAAATACACACTAGGCGGGTACAAAGTTAGTCCATGTCCCCAAACCCTTCTAGGAGGCTTCGGCACCTGACAGTGTTGAACCCGTTGGCTCGCAATTTCTGGAAAATATCCTGGGCCACCGTGAGCTTCTCGGATTGCCATTGAACAAACATTAACAAACCAGCCACATCTCAGGCACAGGCATGCGTTGATAAGGGACTTCGCCAGAACTAGGATCATTTATTAGTATGAAGGCGTATGTCGTCGCAGATAGAGCCGTACAAGACGAATACTCTGCTACCATTGACTGTCAGACTATAAGGATCCCACGACACAATATCGGTAAGTCCATTGTTTGTGGCAGCGCAAGTCAATAGAAGCGCAAAGAGGGCAACAAAACCAGCGATGACCCGCATGATGAAAGAATTGAGCAGAAACTTCTGCTGTCCATGCATCTTCACAAACTAGAATATCAGTAAAGGTATCTATACATTAGTTATATAGCAATTGTGGACTGGATTGAAGCAAGAGTATTCAGATTTGAAGGCGGCTTGGGCAGTTCAGGATACCTGCCCCGCACCCCAAAACCTTGCATTGAGATTCCCATGGTCAATTCCAGCAATCAGAATGTTACCTTTAGATGCAGGAGCTTCCAGCATGCGTTATTGCATGGTAGCCGCACATATCGGAGGAATTTGCGGAGGTTACGGTTAATTGAAAGAGGATGTTTGTAAATATTTAAGTGGACCAGTGAGAGCTCCTCGGTCTTCGGTCTTTGCTCACCGACGATCATCGGCTAGCGGCCCGACCCTTAACGAGATATATCACGTGATCAAACCGGATGACTTCTTATGACCTGATGCTATTGGCTTAGATGCAAAAATATTTACGCAGCAAAACAAGTCTTGAAGAATTCATACAAACACTAACTTGGCAGTAGACCTTCTATTCTTCCCAGTCGCTACTACAATGACCATTGCCTTCTCTGGTGCTGGAACCCCTTTCTCCTCGGGTCGGCCCTGCCAAGAGCCAAGCACGTGAGATTCTGCCTCCCGCTTACTATCCACAAGTTTAATGTCGTCAAGTTTATCACCGTCGACAAAGATGCTCAACATAGACACTTCATCTTGCTTAACACCACATAAAATTCGGAGCTTCTTTCCGTCTTTGGCTTCAACAACCGTAACGTCTAACGTTAATTCCGGCGGTACAAGTCCTAGCTTGCTCTTTCCATCACCGAGCGAAATGGTGTCCGTGACCAATTGCGGTGTTCTTGGGGGTGCTTGTCGCAGATGACTCGCTTTCTCAAAAGCGTAGACGTACCTGAACAAATTGCCATCGTCATACGCTTTCGACGCGAAAGTAAGATTGACGGGCATTTTTGTGTCGGCCATCAACCCCATCGGCACGCTTACTGTTGGAATTCCCAACTGGCGGATGACACAATTGCCATTTGAGTAAAGAACACCATTACGCCATGCTTCTGCGGCGGAAGTTTCATTGACATCCGCATCTGCCTTTCCCACGTCACCATTGCACGGCCACACCACTGTGTCCAGCCCTAGATCGTCAAGCCAATCCTCGAAGTCCGCTTTGCGCTTGTCTTCGAGATTCTTCAGTGCATTTCCCATGCTGGGGATGTCATACGTGGGAATACGGCCTCCTGTAATATGTGCCATAACATCGGTATGGCGGACGAGCGGGTCATTCGAGTCGTACTTATCTGGGATTGATCCTGGTGGCTGAGGAAAGATGATCGCCGAGTCCACCTGTGCAAGACTGGTTGCAACCTTTGCATCGGCATTGTTGGCAAGGAAATCATCCCAAGCATACGCCATGAGTCGGCACATATCAATCTCGTTATTATGAGGAGGGGCTATGGAACTCCCCTCCAGGATGTCTGGATCTGGCGTCTCAAACTTAGTCACGACGGGGAAATCAACCTCTTCAACAGTGGCACCAAGTCCTTCTAGTACTTTCCGTGCGTTACTCCAGAGGTCAATGACAGACTGATGAGTATACACTTTCCTTGCCATCGGATCAGAATCGACTCCTCCGATATAAATTTTCGGGATACCGATCTTTTTGCCGGCAAGAGAATTCGCGTCGGAGAAGTCATAGTAAGTCTTGGGGCGAACAGTATTGACATCCGGCAGTTTGACAAATGGCTGCCCTCTCCAAAAGTCACCAGTTGTCTTCTCATCCTTAGCAACGATGACATCCAGCAGAGCAAACATATCTTCCACAGTCCGCGTATGAGGCACAACGGTGTCACATGTCGGGAATAGTGGCCAATTTCCCCGAATCGAGATCAAACCCCTAGATGGAGTATAGGCTACCAAGCCGTTGTTAGAAGCAGGCGAACGGCCAGATGAGATGGTTTCTTCACCCATGCCAAAGACGCCGAAGCTCGCAGCAGTGGCAGTAGCCGATCCGTTGGACGACCCTGAGGCGAAAGCTGCCGTGAGATACTCGGCGTTGTAAGGCGATTCAGCGCGACCGTACACGCCGCGCTGCATTCCTCCTGCAGCCATAGGGGGCATGTTAGTGCGTCCCAAGATGACCGCCCCAGCATCTTTGATTTTCTTTACTGTGAAGGCATCTTCATTGGCAATCAAATCTTTGAATGCTGGAGAGCCGGATGCCACAGTCATGCCTATGATCTTGTAGGAGTCTTTGATAGTGCATGGAATGCCATCCAACGGGTTCAGCACTTTGCCCGAAGCACGTCGTTGATCCGAGGCTTGAGCAGCTTCGAAGACATCCTCGTTGATGATGGGAACTGAGTTGAGGAGCGTGGATCGGCGGTCATATTTTGCAATGCGCAGCAAATGTTTTGCGGTCAGCTCGACACTATTAGTGTGACCTTGAGAGAGTGCTGAGGCAAGGTCGCCAACTGTGGCTTCCACGATGGATAAAGCCTTTGGACAGTTAGTTCAGAGAAGACGGAGTCAACAGATACTACAAGACGTACCTCTGGTATGTTGATGGAGCCCATATTTGCGTAAAGTTCGTTCTGATTTAGTCTCTTAGAATGGTAAAGGCACGAGGAGAATTCAACGGCCCAAGGCGGGGCATGAGCTTCAATTTATGCTCAACGGTTCCTCTTCCCAGATTATGCTCCAAATGAAAATAGTCATACTTTTGGTGTTAGAATACCAATTAGCAATTGCAGAATCTAGAAATCAAGCGCGGTTGATTTTGCGCATTGGTCCGTTTAACAACTGCAGATTACCCTCCCAGCGTGGGGTAGATAGATGTAATTCTATAGCTGTTAATATGGATGTCTAGTTGAATTATCTACAGCTAGCCAATCAGAGACGCCGCTAACCGTCTCTTCCTTGAATAAGGTATCTAGGCAGGATTGTAGTCTAGTCCCTACAACTTCGGCACTTGATACCCTGCCATGGAATAGTTCGACAAATTAGCATCTTTTCATTCCGATATATCAGATATGATTGTGAGAGTTCCAGTATGGGAGCGAATCTTATAAAAAACCAGTCCTTTCCCTCCTCTCCTGCCCCCCTCTCCTTCCCATCTCCTATCGTGCCAAGGACTTTTTCTTCATTTGTCAAGTTACTACTACCTGCCGACTATCAAAATGGCAGATTATCTCTCTGATCAAGATCAAGTACCTGGGACAGTCTGTCTTATTGACCTCACTGGCCATGACTCCTCCAAACCTCACGATGCCTCCCACGACGACATTGTCCTGGTTCCACGTCCCAGCTCTGACCCCAACGACCCACTCAACTGGCCATACCGCCGCAAGCTTCTCGCTGTGAGTATGGCATACCTATACGTTTTCGGCACTGGAATTGCCACTTCTCTTCAATACTCCGTCCTCGCAGACATCACCGCAGACACCGGCATCTCTACTGCAGACCTGGTCCAGGGAACTGGGGTCATGTTTCTGTTCTTCGGTTGGGCTTGTTTGATATGGCAGCCAATTGCTCTCACGTACGGACGACGTGGTGTGTATCTCATCAGCATGCTCCTCACCGTGCCTATGATGGTATGGACTGCGTTCTCCACCTCTGCTGGGGAGTGGATCGCACACCGCGTGTTGATTGGCATCATTGTCTCACCAATCGAGTCTGTGTGCGAGGTCACAGTGTTTGACCTTTTCTTCGCGCATAATCGCGGCACATACATGGGACTGTATGTCTTCATCTTGTTTGGATCGAACTTCACGGCACCCCTTTTTGCTGGATGGTTCAATGATGCGTATGGGTGGCGATGGACAATGCATTTTGGAGCTATCATTTGCGCCGTGTGCTTCGTGATCATGTTCTTTTTCATGGAAGAGACCATCTACTTCCGCAAAAATTGCATCGAGGGTGAAGAAGCAGTTGGAGCACGAAGCTACAATTTGGTGACAGAAAAGGATACTTCAACCTCGGACAAGGAAATACCTATTACGACAACTCCGTCTCTGAAAACATCTCCACCTGCCTCCACAACCGTAAATATCAACTCAGGGTGGAAGGGGTATACCTTGTTCAAAGCCCTCCCTGGACGACCCAGCAATATCGACATGCTACGCATGGTTTATCGACCCGTCATCATGATCTTCCGCTTCCCCAATGTCGCCTGGGCTGGTTTCCTCTACGGCATCAACCTAGCATGGTACAATGTCCTCAACGGTACTGCCAGCCCCGTCTTGACCGCCGCCCCCTATAACTGGACGGCCGCTCTTGTCGGTTGTGTCTATACGGGCCCCATACTTGGCGCAGCGGTTGCTTCTCTTTGGTCTGGGAATGCAGCGGACTGGATCGCACTTCGTCTTGCACGACGCAACAAGGGCATTCGTGAACCTGAGCAGCGTCTCTGGGTACTTGCCGTATCCGGTATCATATCTGCGTCTGGTCTCATCATCTGGGGTGTCGGCGCCTACCACAATGTCCACTGGGTTGGTTTAGTCTTCGGACTCGGTATGCTGACATTCGGCTGCGTGACTGGTGGGTCGATTGCAGTGAGTTACAATGTTGATTGCTACAAGGAGATTGCAGGGGAGACTACGGTGTCCATCATGTTGATTCGGAACACGATTGGGTTCGGATTTAGCTATGCCATCACTCCTTGGTGGACGACGCAGGGGTTGCAGAATTGTTTCATTACAGCGGCTATGATTTCTATTGTGTGTACGTTCACATTCTTGATCATGATTGTGTACGGTAAGCGATTCAGGCGACGGTCTATCCCCGTGTATCGAAAGTATATGGCTACTATGGTGATCTCGTAGGATTGAGGAGGCGGAGGCGAAATCGAGATGGGGTGCTAGAGTTATGGTTGCTGCTGGAATACTTGACAAGATTTTCTGTAGGTATCGACTTTCTTCCAAAATCTAGACGTTTTTCGTTCATTCGCTTCTTGGCAAACACGCCATGACATGGTTTCTGCTAATCTAAGTAATCGTTCCCCGGCTTCAGCTGCGGAAGGTATATCACCCCCCAAACTCTGTGCCAAATCCCCCAAGAACGCGACTAATCGTTTGGCTTCTGGCCGATACAAGCCACTGTCGTACTGTGAGGCATTGTAGAGCATATGACCAACGCCAAGTAGCTGATGCACAATCTGACTGCTTGCAACCTTGAAAATGATGAGTGGTGCCTTGGTCACTTCTTCCAGGAAGCTCTCAGCGATATCTATAACTTCGCGAGCAGGAGCTTGGCAGTAGAGCAAAGCCATGATGTTGACAAGTGTTTCCGTACAAGCGATCTGGACTGCCATGTACTTGCACCTATTGCTTTGAAAGCCGCTGTCGCGCTCACTCAAGCCAAGCAATATGCGTGGTTTACTGGCTTTAAGTTGAGCTAGGCTGTCACACAGTGTTGTTGGCGAGGGTCGGTTGCAGAGCACGGCGAACACTGGCTTACGATTTTTACCTTCGCGAAGACTAAAAATTGCATACTCCAAGAGCCGGAAAAGATCTGTGATATAGTCCCAACCAGCAGTCCAGGCCCTTGTTTCAGGCTCCATAGCCGGAGTTATGCGCGGGTAGAGAACTGATATTTGCGATTCCGGCATACGCACCATGTGGCCAAGTACGCATGCAGAGTGGATTTCAAGGCGATAAACACACCAAAAAAGCCGCCGTCGGTCATCCGCGTCGGACATAGAAATATCACTGGGCCAGCGGCCTTCATCATGGAAACCATTCTGAGCAACCAAGGCGTGGTACAGACCGAGGTAGCGGTGGAGGTCGCTGTGGTCGCCACGCCGTAATGAGTATACGGCCAAGAGACCGAACGATCGCAAGTAATCAAGATCTTGTGACTGGGGAATGTGTACTGGCATCTTGGAAACAGCTTCGGAATAGTATTTGGTGCTATCATGGCTGGGGAGACCTTCGAGCAAGGTATTATCGAAGACTGCGTTCAGAGCGACTGTCTGGGAGCTGACGGCGCAGAGTGCCATCAGCAACATATAAGACGGCCCCTCTGCATCTGGAATGCCATCTTCCCAGCGTGTAAGAAGATCGTTCTCTGGGAGGAATGGAAAGCTAGATCCCGCTTAGCATCTAATGCTACATCTGCAGAGGAGGAGATATCATTACTAGCACTGGTACATTGTATTACGGTAAACCCTTATCAGCCGCTGTATAGGGTCCAACGACGCGAGGTCGGGATCCTGATTGTCGGGCTTGTCGGGCTCACGTTGCCTCTCTTCAAGCTGGTCCTGTTGCCTGTTGGCGTGTGGCTTCCTGCCTCTTCGTCGAATAGGCCGGTTCATGGTGCATTGGGTCCCATAGTCTCTGCACGTGAGGCAGCCAGCCCCGGAGTCCCGGCCTTGGCTGTTCCCCTCGAGCGCGGGACGACATTTGAGCCCCCTCGAATGACAGAAATCACAGGCACGTGAAGTGCGCTGTCTCTTTGGTTCAGGGCGGGATCGCATGTCAAGACTGCGTGGAAAGAAGATTATTGACCCGTTTGAATATCATGGAATCAGATTGAGCTTTTATCAGCTGGGAAAGATACGGGTTTTATAGATATCAATTTATCAGCTGCTAAATTGAAAAACGTGGTCATATACTCGAGTACTAAGCGGGGTCAGGCTTGCGATAAGCTTCTCGCCGATAAGTCAGTTATTCTAACCAATATAACCTCAACCGACAATTTCTGAGAAGTCGCTGCTCTAACCTGAGCCGAGTCCTGAGTCCTGAGCACGCTAATAAGCCAGCTGGATTTGCTAAAGGGGGGGCTCTTATACACATCTAGATGTGTATAAGAGGGGGGCTCTAAGCAGGAAACTGATTATTTTATCCTACGTACATGTATGCTGTGTCCAGTAACATGACAGCCGGACATTTCGGGATGCAAGCCAGGATACTATGCCAAGGGAATGCAGAGACACGTTAAATCCGAGCTCGCGTCGTACAGAATTGCGCAAGACTAGGATATTCGCAGCTCAGATCAGACAGCAATGATAATGAGGGCTAGGAGATCCCACCGCGAGTGAGGCGAATACGAGTCCTGGACAATGATTGCGCCAGGCGGTGATGGTTCCGCTTCAAATGGTAC
The DNA here is from genome assembly GCF_003357145.1 of Venustampulla echinocandica. Lineage (NCBI taxonomy): Eukaryota > Fungi > Ascomycota > Leotiomycetes > Helotiales > Pleuroascaceae > Venustampulla > Venustampulla echinocandica. Next base: position 3,423,645 of record NW_022474206.1, on the reverse strand, counting down.
GTCCCCAATACAGCTCAAAGTACCGGTAGGCCGGTACGCACAGCGGCGGCGGCGGCGGCGTGGAAATAATCTCCAAAATGCCAACAAGAAGAGCGTGCAAGAACCCGGCGCGGCGGCAATGGCGACGGCCTTGCCAGTGGCACGCCTGTCTCCGCAACCGCCTTCCAAAGCAGTAGCTCCATATATCCCAAGATCCGAGTCCGAAGACACACACCTGCGGTTCCTCATATACCACTGTATGTCTTCCCTAATGCCCAGCTAGTTTGCCGATGCTGACAGCTCAAGATGTAACTGTAGTAAATATGCGCACTTTGACGTGTGTTGGCCCCCGATTCGAATGGTACCCGCTGGCTGTCAGGGATGAGGCGTTCTTCCATGTATTAATGTCCTCCACCTCGTCCCACGCCGCTTACCTACAAAAGACGGAGCTGCCCCGCAATTTCTTCTACCATCGTGGGATAGCTATCCAGCTGCTCAATGAGAGAATCGCCAGGGGAGCTCACGATGAAGGGACTATCAATACTATTTGTCTCTTTGCCCAGCAGGAGGTAATGATTCACCTTGTGGAATTATTTCAGACAAGTACTTAAGCGGGCATATATAGCTAACGAACGGCTGATAGGCATTTGAGGGCCGGCCGCGGACAGCAAAGACACATATCGAGGGATTATTACAGCTAGTTAGAGCCGCCGGGGGCATCAAATCTGTTGAACTCCCCGAGAAAACCCGCAGGCACATATTCTTGTAACATGCTCATCCAAAGAGAAATCGGTATAATATAACATGGCTAATCTCCTATTTAGCACCGACTTAGCAGCGGCAATCACCCTTTCCACTAAACCAATTCTTAGACCTCTTTTGGATATATTAGATTTCCCGACACACTTCGGCAGACCCAGCGAGGCAACCGCTTCTTACGCCAAAACTTTTGGAATGAGACTCTATAATTTCAGCAATTCTCCTTTATCAAACCAAGCAGCAACGGTGATGTGGGGGTTGCGTAACCTATCACAACTTGCCGAGGATTTCCACCAAGGCAAAGCAGTTCTAGATACCGCTTTAGCTTCGGACATGCAATTCACTGACCGCGTTGAGGTTCTTGAAAGGCTAGTCCATGATTTATGGTATGCCGAGAATCAAGCGACACCGCAGCATACCTTATTCCGGACCTTCGGTTGGACATGCTTGATATATATATACACAATTCTGAGGGAGTTGCCTAGAGAGCTGGGCATGAACGCCATGCTGGCCGGCCGGATAAAGTTGGCATTGGAGTCCTGCTCGGAACTTAACGTTCTCCTGGCAACATTCCAAGACCTGCTTCTCTGGCAGATGTTTGTTTGTGGTCGGGTGGCAGATGAAAGGGACCGGCCATTCTTCGCAAGTCAGGCTACCAAAATTTTACTTGTTCGGAAGTTGGAGAATGCTGATGAGATACTTGTGGCGGCTCAAGAATTTATTTGGCCGGAAAGACGAGTCTCTATGGAATCTCCGTCAAACAGTACTGAGAGCAGTGGCAGAGCTGATTCGGCAATAATGGATGTTGGCGAGTGAGAAAATCAATTCGACTTTTGAGGCTCCTACAAAACTACGCAAAACAACCACACTACTCATATGAATGACTACCGAGATACAGGTTCAAATATCTCTTAGAGATTCACGGTCCCTCTGGCAGATTGATCTTGCGTCACGTAATAAGGCTCACGTCAGCTTGTCACGGCTAGTTGACCAATTATGGAAAGGCGGCGCAGCAAACTCAGCAACGGATCCGCCAACCTTTCTAGCTAGGTACTACGTACCCACTACAACGCTATGGATACCTACTAATAGCCTACGCCGCCAACGGACATTTACGTGGACTCGCTGTAGTGTCGTACGAAGTAAGCGATTAATGAGTTTCTAAGCTGCGCCTTGCACTTAAGGTCTGGGAACCTACTCCTTCAACGCCAAACACGAGAGTCAAGTCTGAGCCCGTGCGTGATAGTGACGATTGACGATGTCTTGTAAACAAACCAATGCTGACGATTTAAGGCTGTGTTGTAAGTGCGCAAGCACACAGCCTGTGGGAAAGCAGTATTTGAGTAGAGGAAGCTGGCCAACGAATGGCGAGTGAAAGGGTATGGCTACTAGGCATAGTCGCAAGATCCGCGCTCAGGATAGAAACAAGGAATGAATGTGTGTGGAGTATGGATTCCTACGACACACACATATATATACATATGTGCCTATGTCGCCCATATTCCGCCTTTCCTGTCGTTACAATTAGCTCCTGCTGTCACCTTTTGAGCTTGTATCAACTCCATCATTAAAGCGCTCTGCCCCAACATACAACATGTCATCTATTAATCTCCCTCCTATCAGCCCAGCTTTGGGCCTAAACACCGCATTCTGCCGCCCGACGCAAACAACCTTGGTGCTTAAAGAGAAAGTTTGGTCCCTCTCAGGAGACAGCTTCCGTATCGTCGACGAGAATGGAATTGAAGTAGTCCAATGCCGGGGACAAGTCTTCTCCCTCTCTAGCCGTAAAGAATTCGCCGACGCCACGGGAAAATTACTTTTTCATTTGCGACAAGAGCTGTTCACTATCAGAAAATGCTTCTATGGCGAAACTGTAACCGGGCAGATACTTTTTCAGGTTAAGTCGAAGATCACATGTACGTCGCCACTATGCCTATCTATATCTTGCCGTTTACCAGTATTGGAGATTTTCGAAAGGATGGAAAAAGGGCAGAAGGCGATCGCTAACCTTCATCGGTCGAATCTAGTTTTCAACTCCAAAATGGTTACAACGTTCACCAACGCTTCCGACCGTAGGCCCATTGAACTCCTTGTTAAAGGCGACTGGTTGGATCGCAAAGCTACCATTACGATGGGCAACACGGTCGTGGCGCAAATCTCGAGGAAGTTTTTCAATGCTAGAGAAATATTTGCAGATAAGCAGACTGTAGGTTCATCCAAATTGCTACGTCTCTTCTCTAGTCTTATCCCTTGCCTTTTGCATCTATTCTTGGATTGGAATGTGGACATTTTTTTACGCTCTTGATACTTTTATCCTAGGAAGGAATTAGGAACTTGGAATTTTAAAATAGTAATAGGAGACTAACATGCATTCAACGAATAGTACTTCGTCACCATCGCGCCCGGAGTAGATCTCGCCTTGATAGCCGCACTCTGCGTGTGCCTGGATGAGAAGGAAAACGATTAATAAGAGCAACGCTCGATGCATATTCTGGTTGGTTTGATTGGCGTACGTGGTGTATAAATATATATCCCCAGAAAGCCCTCGCGGGCTCGGAAAATCGGTGTCCCATCAGATGGGTTTGAAATTATGTTACTGCTTAACTATATGATAGACTTGATACCAATTTTTATGACGAAAACATATACCTCCCTTTACGCCATATTTACGCTGTTGATTGTGATGTGTATGATGCATACTACGGCTTTTATGCCTCATCATCAAACCATTCGCCGTTCCCGCTGTGCTAACCACCGTATTTCCAAAAAAAAGTATAACCTCAATTGGTGACCTTTTGTATATTGTTAGCCTTGCTGTTGCTTATCCCAGCCCAAGAAGCAAGCCAACCGAGACTGCAAAAACAAAAGGAATCTATGAAAGCAAAAGAATAGCAAAAGAAATATCCAAACGAAGCGTTGGATACCAAAAAACTTCAGCTATACTACCCTCTAAGCCTCTGCTGTCCCTAGCGGAACATCCAAGATCACTCTAGGTTGTTGGGTGTGGTCTTTTGACCACTAAACCTCGCCTGCCTAGTCACCTGTCTCCAGTTGTTATGAGGTCTTTGGTTATTTTGATATATATTGAATATATTGATACCAGATACCAAAAGTGACCCCTCAGATCTCATCACGTGGGGAAAGTCACTAATTCGGACCTCGCCCGTTAAGCCAAATTAACGATACCGCTAAATTCGGCTGTAGACTTGGCCACACTACAAGGGCCCGCGGATTTGAACATAAGACTCTATGAGCTTTGTATAGGGAATCATAGCAGTTACTACTATGGCAGCTTGAAGCTCGATTTTCTTTTATTCTCTTCTCACTTGGAGGATGTATCTTTCGAGACTATAGCTACTGAGCCATATCTATGCCATGTATTTAGCGATATAGTCTTTTTTCATTGCCATACCTGCCAAATGCAGGGCGTGGAAGTAGAAAATACCCTAGTGATGTCTCCTCGAAGCTAGTTGGCTTGGTAGATGGCAGTGTTGAGGCCAAGAAGCGACTTGATCACGGTAGCAAATGCAACCAACCACTAGCACTTGTATTTTTGCTGTTAACGTGTAGCAAGCATGCCCATTCCGGTTGAGCCGTTTGCAAATCGAGGTCTCCTCCTTTACCAGTCGGCCATAGGACCAATACTTTATCTGAGAGCGGTCAATCTTTCAACCCAACCCCAAACTCCTTATACAACTCCCCAACTCTCACTCCCCTATTGTCCGCAATCATGCCTATAAGACCCTGCCCCACATCCCGGATATCGTTGTAGTCGTGCAAAAGCTTGATGTGGGATTTTACCGTCTCAGAGGCAGGTGCGCTAGGGCGTGTTGTTAGTATGTGTTGGGAAACTGCGCGGTAAAGGGGAATGGAAGGGGAGGGATGAATACGTCAAAGTTTCGGCTATATCTTGGGTCCTTTCTCGGGTTCGGGCAATTTCTGCTTTGAGGGACACGTTACGGGCTTGGATTGAGGCCTGTGGCTATGGTTAGGTTGGATGTTTGTGTAGGAGGGCTGTGTATGCAAGTTGGCATGTGGCTATGGACCATTTATGTTTGGAAGATACGAGGGAAAGAGAAATATGTATCGGGAATAAAAAAATAGGATGGAAGGCATAGGAAAGGGGTAGATTGAACGTACGATCTTCATAGCCTTCAACTCAGCCATCAATAACTGGTCTTTATTAGGAGAGAAGTTCTCATCAGCAGCCGCAGACGACTTAGAATCCGGAACTGGGTTCTGCTTCGCGGAAGAAGGAAGAGGGGTTGTTCTTTTAGCAGGCGTAGAGAGCGCTTCCGAGAATGTTGGCACCTGTGTGATATTTTGATCTTGGAACGAGACTAGAGAGGTTGACCTAGGTGCGGAGGGGGCTATATCGGCTATTGTGCTTGAATTTTGGAGATTAATCGATAGCGACGAGGGAGGATTTAAAAGGTCCTCATCAGTGGCTGTATGAGGGACATCTTTCATGATGACATCACCCTTTGCTGGCGATATGAACTGCGGTAGAAAGCCTACCTCCGTAGCCCCTTGCGATGGAGTGTTATTGGGGGCTAACTTTTCATATTTAGTTTTCAATCCTTTTGCTGGAGTGGTCGAGATCTTGTTTTCTCCAGATGAGCCAGGTAAGGAATGTGTATCAAGATGGGCGCGCTCTATTGGTGCTGCAGATGCCTCCGTAGACTCCCTTAGTTGCTTAGAAGCTACTATATATTTTGATAGACCTGAAGTTTCCTGCTCAACATACTGGTCATCGACCGCCATCGTAGATGATATATCTTCAATTTCCCCATCAGCGTTTGTCGTTTTGTTAGATATTCGGGTTCGAAGCTCCTGATCCTCCGCAGTTGATATCACGGTATGTACTGCACCCCCGAGCGAATCCGTTGCGACATGATCGGTTTCCGTGTTCGCAACCACTTGAAGGCTTTGTTCTTCTTCTCTAAATCCCTCGGTACTAGAAGGTGCAGGTTCTATCACGCCTACTTTCACCGAGCTGGTAGAATGGATCGTCCCATACTCCCCAGGCTCGTTTTCCAGTACCTGTTCCGGCCCCAATGGCTTCTGGATAGGCGATTCCAGCTCGTTAGATGTTCCCTCGGAATCAGGAACTTCTGGTATCACTTCCCCACTGCCCTCCTCTTCCTCATGAGCATCCACTCCCTGACTAACCACGTCTTCCTCCGCAGGTGTTGCATCCTCAATACTAGCACCATTTCGTCCAATCTTCTGATCGTCCGTAAAACCCTCCCCACACCCAACATTCATCCCGGCTGCAGCAGCATCAAAGAGCGAGGAGCTAAACTCATGATTATCAAACGTTTCACTCTCCGGAATCTCCACGCTTCTCTCTACGACGTCACGGTCATGACTAGTCGAATCGGCAACTAGAGTCGGCAATTCCACTACCAAACCATTGCCCTCTTCTTCATCTGTGAGACTAGGTGTGGATAATATATCAGATATGTTTTCCTCGCCTTCGAGCATTACTCCCGATAACACTGGTGGATCTGAGATGACATTGTCTGTCGTGGGCGGCCTAATGGGTGTATTTTCTACTGTTGTTCCGGTGAGGAAGGGAAGAGTTGAAACAACAGTTTCTGCAGTACATTGTTGAATGGGTGTATTTTCCACCGTTGTGCCTGCGATGAAGGAGGGGGTTTGGGATTGAGGAGCGGTTCTTGGTGGCGAGGAGGGGCCGGGAGATGACATTTCTTTTTGTGGTGTATTTCCTTTATGACGTTAGAGGGTTATGAAATGCGGAATTGGAAAGCCGATAATAATGGCCTGGTAAGATTCATAATGAATCCAATTTTGATGGAAAGATGCATGCGGGATCTGGAAGTGATGAGGGTTGTTGTTGAAGTTTAGCACGTGATCTCTCACGTGGTTTTCCCACCTTGAGCTTCAGTGGTAGGCAGCTGATGGACATAAACCAAAGTTTCGGGATATTTATATTAATAGAGCTAAAACTATTTAACCTAAACTAGGTGTTGAGATTATGGTTGACAGGCTGGATGCTGGATTATTTTGTAGAGGTTCAAGCCTAAGGTCGTTTACTCTGTCTTTAGTCCCATCTTTAAACGCAGTATGGACAAGCTAAGCCGCTCTCTATACGGGAATGGATATGATTAAGCTGCATACCTAGGTACTCATTCCACGGCCTACGTATGTATTTCCATCTTAGTTAGTGAGAAGAAGGGCCGAAGGATGATGCTTAACCATAAGTTGATTTACGCATCTCACATATTAAATTGGACACAAGTGGGGAATCAACCTTCAAAGGAGGAAGTGGGGAAGTCATGATGATAGATTCGTAAGTTTGGCCAGAAAAGGAAAAGGCTTGCAAGAGCAGAGTTCAAAGGCATTGAGCCAAGCTCTTCTCCCTTGTACCACTCCAAATCTATTGTGTCATGAATACACATCATGCAAGTCATTCCCCTCGTTACAGCTTAATAGAACGACTCCACCATCGTATCCTTCAGGCTCGAATTTATGGCTCCAGGGCCCTGTCCTTCTCCAAGTCTAAACACACTCTCCACAACGCTCAACTCTGTCGCCGTGGTATCCAACCCAGTCACCGCAAGCCAATCATTAACAACCATTCCCGCGCCAACCACGCTGCTACCTCTATTAACACTGCCGGCCACTAGAGGAACTTGTAGTAAACTACTCAGCTCGTCCTGGTCTTGTATGCTTGTTTTTGGATGTACGATGCCGCCCTGGTTGGAAAGAGCCATATAGGAGCCTACTAGGACGTTGTCTGCGATGGTTTGGCGGAATACTTCAACGCCTAGGACATCGGCAATTATTTCTTCGGTTTCACGCTCCAGATCGGGGTGCACGAGGGCGACATGATCGTTGGCGGCGATTACATTGCCGAGGGCGGAGAGGCGCTCTTCTATTCTCTGTGGAGAGGGAACGTTTGTTAGCCTATCGTCGAGTCTCCAATCTAGCATACAGGACATACCTGTATCTTAACCTCGTCGGGTAAACTATTCCGCATATGCTGTAATTCTTGGTCCGTCGTACTTGTTGGTACCAAAAGCCCCTTGCGATTTCTAATAACCTTCGTATTAGCACATATATCTCTCCTCCCCAGAACTACTTCTGTCGTAGTCCCTTCCATCTCCCACCTTGTTCGGAAAGATAGGAAAGATATAACCTACCCAGCTGTCATGCGCCCGATAATCCGCGTCCCGGCAATAGTTACATGAATAACTGGGATGACATCTTGGAGTTCTGCCTCAAAAACACTGTATTCGCGCACACATATCAGCATCCATACCATGCGACCCTAGCATCTTTGTAGGCTTTATTTTCGGAGTCGGGAACAAACCTGTAGAAGTTCTCGCTCGCGCCCACTGCAACCAAGGCGTATGAATTCGTCAGCGTCGAGAAAACTCCGACCCTGTAAACGGCCGTCCAGTTAGCCTCTCATCGCATATAGTATCGCCATGGTATCGCATCACACAGTATCCCATTGATCATGGACTGCGAACCAACTCCGTGACTCGACGTCATGGAATGGGGCGAGGGGCAAACGAAAAACCAGGACCAGGGCGGGGCACTCGAACATACTCGTTACTATTCTCAAACTGCGCTCGCACAGCCATGATGTCCTGCGTTTGGTGTATAATGCTCTTGGGATTAAAAGGTTCTTTTTCTGTATCTTGGACTGCGGAGTATAGGTCCCAATGGTCGCCGTGCGTGTATGTGTCTGTTGCTTCGAAAGTAATTTTGGGATGGATGTTGCGATTTCAACTTTGCGCCGCCTGGAGTTCATGTAAGGCTAAGAAGCGGCTGAGCTAGCAAGGGTGCGGTTGGAAATCGGGACAGTGATGACTCAGGCCTGAACAAATTCCTCTCGGTGGTGGCGAAGGGGATAAGAGTGAGCAAGAGTCACGAATGGGTGACTCGATGTTTATTGATTTATGATTACAAAGTTGGCTGTGCTACTGTTCGAATGTGGAAGCTGATTGTGAGTCGTATCTTTGGTAGCGAGTAACGAACGGATCACAGAAATGCAGTAATCTTAATTTAACAGGTAATGCTACCATGGCATTTATTCTATCATAATAATAATAGTAATATTCGCCATATTTAAAGGCAATTACTTCTGTCAAATACAATTCCATGCCAGCGAGATTTGAGGGTTGAAACCATGAGGTCCAGAAGCTACCCTACGTACATAGGTAGGATCTGACATGACCAAGATCACGTCCCCCCTCATATGAACCCCTCCAACGCCATATGTGATCCGCTTGCTGTAATATGTAAGGAAACATGAAAAACCATAATGTACAACGATGTAATGTACATGGAGAACATGGTGGATGTTCCGAATTAGCATCAAAAGGGTTTATCGAAGCTCTAACCTTCCGGTCTTCCAAGTTCTCCCCCTATGGGTAGCCTGGGTACCATGGGCGTGTTGCCGACGCTGGTGGCTGGGCCGGTAAATTTGTTCTGTTCTGTGGGGGAGCTGGTCTGAGTTCCCGGTATGGTCCAGGAACTCCCTGTGCGGGAGCAACACGAGGTGAAGTATATTGACCTCCAGAAACGGGAGCAGCAGGAGGGCCTGGGTAGGGCAGGAAGGTGGTCGTGGGGTTTGGAGGCGCTCGATGGTATGGAGCAGGCGGGCCCCAGTGCATTCGAAACGCGGGTGGGGGTGGCATGCTACCACGGAGCTCCCCAGCAATAGCCGCATCTGCGAGTGCGTCAAGTTTTTCTGGCCTGGAAGCAACAGAAGCTGTTGGTTGGTAAGGTGTCTGATATCCAGTATCGCGGACTGGGTCGTAACCGTAGGAGCGTTGTGGTGCAGCCGGTACAGCAGGGGATGGCTTTCTGGCTCGTCTGGCCTCTGTAGTACGGTTCGACTCTGCTTCATTGATAGCCAAGAGAAGTTGAGGATCAATCACTTCTTTGGCCTTCTCCTTCCGTCGCTGCTTGGCTTCCGCCTTTGCCCTCTCCCTCTCCCTTCTCCTCAGCAACTCCTTCACTTTCTCAGGAGTAGTTGGCCGGGGAGGCCCATCCAGCGCATCCATTTGCTCGAGGGCCGCCGTCATCCTAAACTTGGGGCACAATTCGTCCCATTCCTCATTGGTTCGGATGATCCACTCAGACCTAGAAGTCAAAAAGATCTTCTTATCTTCATCACGGCGTCTTCCAAGCTCGGGTATCTCTTCAATGAAGACGAGTGGGTGAGTCGGCTCAAGGGGCTTTGACCAGTCGGTAGGTGGGTTGAAAGGAGGGTCAACACATTTGTCGTGGTCAGGATTCTCTGATGCTGGAAGAGGAAGTCCATAAGTAGGGTGGAGTTTAAAAGCTCGGGTGATTTCCTGGTCAAGATCCTCCTTCTTGTTCCGAGCCGAGTTGTATGCCCTTGCAACTTGATCATAATAGACCTTCTTGGGGTTCGGATCGGGATCCATGCCAAGATATTGGTGCTCATTTCTGTTGTTCTTTCGAACGTAATGTTTCCGAATACCAATTTCGTCTTGGTCAAAATCAACAGGTGGGTCGCACACAATTCTGTTTTGTGGTGGCTCCCCGTTGCGAGGGGTCGGCTTCTTCGGAACTTTCACACCGTGTTGATCGGTTGGCTGCTCTTCAGCATTTTCACTCTCTTCACTTTCGGTGTCATCTCCAGAGGCCTCAACAGCGGGCGTTGCCATTGCAGATACAGCATCTCCAAGCGCGTTCGGCGTATCAAAAGCGTCATCGACGACAGCATCCTGTGGTTGATAGAGGGCGCTTCCTTTGCTGTTTTTGATCCTCTTACCATCCCCACCGGCTTTATCAAGTCTGCGCTCCCAATCAACTTTTTGTTCCGGGGTCATAGATTCCCAATGGTCTCTAGGGTGCTGTTCAAGGACCACTGGATTATTATTCTCTGCCAGCATCTGATTGAAAGTTAGCATGATAGGTCAAATTTTGGAAATTGGAGACGTACGAAGCTGTAGGGAGTTGCTATCGAATGCACCATGGTTGGTGGTGGGCCAATCCGTTTTACCACCTTATCCTCAGGCTTCGTTCATTAGCAATGATCAAGGTTAGATAAAGGGAGAAGACTTACGTCGCGATACAAGGGGGTTGACTTTAGAGAGCCATGAGTAGACCATTGTCGATAGACATGAATGACCTTTTGCTTAATCTTTGCTTCATTAATCTCCTCAACCTCCTCAATGGCGTTCTACATGATACGTCAGATCTATCGTTGCTGGGAGGGGTTGTGGGGGGCTGGGGGGAGTGGTGACTTACATCGAATCTCCTCTGTTCATACTCTTCATCTTTTTCTAATCGCGAATACAAATATGCCTTCCTCGTCTGAAATTCTTGAAACAATTGGTCGGCACGTTTTTCGTATATTTCAGCTAATGCTCGCGTGGTCTCTTCAAACTCTGGTAGAGTCTTGTAATAAGTAGGATCGGATTTCGCCGCATCCAGTGACTTCTCCGCAAGAGCAAGCAAGGCAACTTTTTGAATCTGAGCGACTTGTTTATATTGGTGTTTCAGGGCTGCGCGTCGATGATATAGTGCTTGAATGCGAGCATTGTCCGACTTCTTGACGCGGTGACCACCTCTGCCACGAAGTGATTTGTTAATTGATGGTGGGATTTCTGCAACTGGTGTTCCTCTTGCTCCAAGTCCAGATCCTCCCCGGCCTCCTCTATTCCATCCCCATCGTCCTCTACCACGGCCCCGTCCACGCGCGCGGCCAAAACCGCCTCTGGCTGGTGGCGCGCTAGCAACGTGGTTTTGTGGGGCATCTTCCAAAGAAGCAGGAGAAGGACTATCTGGGGGATCAATAACTACTCCTGGGATTTCCTGGGAATTTCCATTGGCAGATTCTTCTTCTGGTTCTGGGGTTTGACGTGGTGGTGTATCTGAAGATGCCCGGCTTTTCTTGGCGGGCGGCGCATTGGAGTCAGCCTCTGATGTGGCGCTCTGTGATGAGTTTGTAGATGGTTTTTGCTCAGACAATGAAGCATCAGAGCCATTCATATCCGATGCCTTGCGCTTTGATCTAGTCCCATACATCGATGAGTTTGTCTCGAGACCCTCTGGTTGACCAGAACCTGAGGTCCCGTGACGGGTCCTGCGAACTGCGGGCATGGTGATGATGGCGCTGAATCGCAGGAAAGATGGTTGGGGAAATCAGTAAGTGAGGTAGGAGGGCTGTGGAACTCCACAGAGAAGAGGAAGAAGGTTTGATGGGCGATATGAGTGATGTGGAGAGTTCGTGGCCGAAGGAAGTTTGTGTATGTGTCTGAAAAGAAGTAAGACGAAGGCGAGGGAGAGAAGTTCGTATGCTGACGAGGTATGCTGCTTTTAACGACAGACCTCGACAATAGATCAATCTGTAGCCATTCAGACAGGTCCTGTTCCTATTGTCTGAGGGCGGGGGAATAGCATTCAATTGATCTGTCGATTGAAAAGTCGACAATAGTAGCGCACTGATTGAGACAACAAGAGTTCTACTCGCTAAGCGACCTGGGGCGACCAAATGAAGTAGTTTAATTGGTTGGAACCACCGCGCGACCGGATATTCGCAGAAGTGGCGGTCGGAGATGATAGTATTGTTGATACAATTGTCAAAGAAGAATTATAGAAAGCTGCCGATTGTATGCTTAGACATTGACTCGAAGTTCAGCTTTGCTGATGGTGATGAATGAGTGGAATCCTGGACCGGGCGGTTTCAGCTTAGTGTCGGTTACACGTGATCCCGATTTGATCAGTAATTGCCTAAATAGGGAATAAGTGTGCAATGGTATCTAATTGGCCAAATTGCAGGGGTTACAACCTGGGAGCACGGGTTTTTATAGATGAGTATTTCATGTTTGAGCTTCAGCCATAGATTTGAAATGTTGTGGCCCCCATTGATGCTAGCTAGCCCCCAGACGGGAGCTTCCTTTCACTACTGGAGAGCTGGTAAATCGAACGACCTGTAGCTTAAAGCGTCCTTCACGTATAATGAATCGAAGGCTTTCATTCCAGGACTTGATAATTCTTAATCATATAGAGAGCCTTCTATTTAGTGTTTATCAAGCCCGTCACTGTACGGTTAAGATTCCGGAAACTCTAGGATCGCCCCTGTCAGCGCCTGCTTGGTGATCATCAATCCCCATAGCTGGCACCTTAAACCAACCCAAATACTTCCGTACGTGCCCCAAGGAAGTCTTTGAAATGTGTCCTAGGAACAAATTACTACCTAAGTATCCGAAATCCGTAGGTTCTCACAACCCAATTTTTTCGGGGATGACTGTGCCGCAGTATCCTCCGACAAGGCATTTTCAGGGTGCAGGGTGAGATCGGGATCTTCGGGGATCTACAAATGCTCGAAGCTGGCATCTGTGCACTTGCATCACGACATAGAAAACGGGTAACGATACCTTGATAGGGCTTCTGACAAGAAGTTAGAAAACACAGGGCAAACGAAGAGCGGATGCGAGTGAATATTGGCGCGTACAAAATAATAACACTTCACATCCATAAAGAGCATTCATATCGATATCACGTTTTTAGTTTTTTTTAGGGAATACACATGCAAGGAATGTAGACTCAGATACCCATGTACCAGAGACCATGCTCAAATCCCCACTATCATTCGCCATGGGAATCAACGCATAGATAATCCACCATCAAATAACTTGCGAATTTGGCAAATATCCTGTAGGGAGTGCCTCGCAACATTGTAAGAGTCTGTTACATAGCGTTTAGCTCCTTGTAATTCTTGGGAATCCTCGGTGGCGGCGTGGAATAATCGCTCAAGAAGAAAAAGGCAGGCCAACCCCGGGGGTCGCTCATTCCTCATCATCTGGCTGGTCAAACAGGAAGTTGGCTGCAAGCTCCTCATTTTTGTCGCAAGCGAAATAGGCTTGTATGGCTTGGTCTCGAGGGAATCCTAGACCGCACAACTGAAGCTTGTTAGCATATTAACATCTTGTCCAAGAAGGTTAGTACATACCCGTTCAATCGCTGCACGCTCTTCCTCCGTGACACTAATAGCTTGAGCTCCGGGTGGTAATGGTGCATCATTGTCGCCATCCTCACTTAGGAGTTGGAGGAACTGCTCTGGATTTTGGCCGATCAAGGCTGCGAGCTGGGGATTGCCGGCGCCAACTTGTTGGAGGATTGGCTCAAGCATTTGAGGATTCTGTTGGACAACTTGCCGCAATTGCTGGAATTGTGCGTTGTTTCGCAGGAAATCGAGGTTGCCTAGGCCACCGGCAGCAGCTCCGCCAGCTCCACCGGCCGATCCAAAGAGATTTGCAGCACCACCCCGAGTGGCACCGGGTCCGCCAGCTCCTCCAGTTCCAGCCTGGGCAGCGGCCTCAAAGAGGTTTATTGGGTCTTCAGCTCCTTCGGCTCCGGTTTGTGCAGCAGGGGGCGCGGCCGGTGTTGGTGAAGCCTCGGCTTGAGCGCCTGCCGCAGGAGCAGCAGGTCTTGCCTCTTGCTGGAGGTTTTCAGGAATGCCCTAAAATATCTGTCAACAATTTGTCTAGAATTCGCTAATAATCTGACTTACAGTCAAAAGGTATTCAATAGCCCGCTCCGAATTGTAAAAGGCAGCTCGCATAGCCAGCTCAATCTGGGACCTCTCAAAACCCATGCTTTCCATCTCCGCAATCTGCGCTGCGCGCTCAGTGCCCATGGTGAGGCCAGAGGTAGTAGACGCCGTGGGCGCACCTAGAGGATTGGGTGCTGCACCAGCGCCAGCAGGTGAGGGAGTTGCCGGGATAGCATTTGTAGATGAGCTTACCGCTGGGGCTGGAGCTGGTGGAGGTGCTGGAGTGGATGCGCCAGTGGGGGCAGGCGTTGAAGGAACTTTCGAGGGAGTAGAACTGGAAGAAGGGGCGACCTTGGGCTACATGGCTTGTTAAAACACGAGACTCCTGGGCTCTGTGGAGCTGAGTGTACCTTTTGTATCATGCAAACAATGAAACCCTTCTCCTCGATCTTATAGGACTCAACGGTATTGCCATCTTGGAGGATCTTGCCTAAAATCTTGTTAGCTTGGAGCGGCCCCAGGAAGTTGGTCCTTTGCCAAACGGCAAATAGGCGTACCAGAGTAGATCAATTTTTGCTGAGACGTCTCCCACCCCTTCTCCTGTGAGATCTTCTCCTTCACCTCAGAGATCTAACAGTTGAGCATTAGTTGAATCCCACGCGCCCATCAAAAGCTGGTGATATGGATGAAACGGCGCCGAAATAGGAGAAAGGTCAAAACATACTAGTTCTGATGGTTCGGCTTCGATCACGAACTTCTGCTGCTTCAAATCCTGCATGCGCAAACGGTGGTTAGCAGAGGCCCTCGCGGTGACGGTGGCGGGGTTCAGAGGCTTGGAAGGGGCAGGCGGCAACGAACCTTGAAAGTCAGCTTCATGACTGCGGCTTGAGCACGGTATGCTCTACTCCTCCAGCGGCTTGCGTATCTTCAAAGTAGATGGAAAGCTTCGTCGATGAACGGGGAGGTTGGAAACGAGGGATGTGTTTGGATGCGGAGGAGGAAGATGCAGAGGCAGAGGCAGATGCAGACGGAGAGAGCTCCCAGCCTGGAATACTTAGGCGTGCACGCTCCACGCACCACTACGAAGCGAGAACGCCGCAGGATAAAGTACACACCAGGCAGGCTTCCACGGCCACGAACTCCCCGCTCGTCC
The DNA here is from genome assembly GCF_003357145.1 of Venustampulla echinocandica. NCBI lineage: Eukaryota > Fungi > Ascomycota > Leotiomycetes > Helotiales > Pleuroascaceae > Venustampulla > Venustampulla echinocandica. The sequence continues at coordinate 3,408,244 of NW_022474206.1, read as the reverse complement.
TTCAGCCTCTCCAGCGCTCTCCATGACCACTGTCGCCACCTGGATATAACCAGCCCGACCGAGCACTTTGCTTCGTCGTGTATCGACTGTCGATGTAACTATCTATATCTATCCTGCCTGGCAGCCTCGCTATTTTCTCCGTGTTGATTGCCCTATATCCCTCGATTGGCCCCATCAAATAGCAGCTATGGGACATACACGCTGTCAGCCTCGTCGTTGCGGTATTGTTCGATTGCCAGCCTCTCTGCCACTTGCGCCTGCACCACTGGGAAGAGTTGCCCACAACAAGCCTTAGAGCGAGCAGAGCAAGCAGAGCCAAGAGTGCAGACCGGTCCATACAATACAACGTTCCTCCGTTTCTAATAGCGTAATCATTCCCTAGCTTGAACAATCGTGCGACTCTGCGGTGCGTTGGGAACTTGCAAGGCAAGCAGCATTAGAGACAGCCCTATCGTCATTGCATTGCATGGCACTTCATCAGCTCTAGCCAAATTCATAAAATTTCTATTTTATTTTAAACAATAAGGTATATTCCATTCGAAACAAACGCCGCGCTAAGATCATGGTATCGGTCATAGTACACATTCATCGTCCAAGGAGATTCGTTCCGGCGTTGAGCCATCCGATGGATCTCACGATGTGAGATCCGTCTACATTTCTCCCGTTTCACCTACAATTCCCAATCCAGCTAGGGTTTTCTTCCTCAAATTGTATCCGGAGAGACTATTTCGGGGTCCTCCGTTCAATATGAAGTCAGGAATTGGCGGCGTAAGAGTTCTCTCTCCGTTAGCAGTTTTCCTTTCCAATTCCTCCCCGTTGGTCGCGGGGTCGATGCTACTGGCGCTATCGAAACTGTCGCTATGTGCAAGTGGACTTGCGGGTAGACTCCCACTTCGCATTCGGTGGATGGTCCGGATACTCTGTCGATCCGAGATCAATTGTCCCGCATTCGGAGCTGCTGTGACCACCGTACCGGGTGTGGTAGATGGCGGCGGCGTTGGTGAATCCGTTCTGAATAAGGGGTGGATGTGCGCCTCGGTCATGCTTCCCGCTGGACTCGCTGTCCTGGAATGTCTGAATATCTCTCTATGATTACTCGAGGGACTATAGCTACGACTTCTATTTCGGGTCTTAGGAGGTTCTAGGTCAAGTGGAAACCCTGGACTTGGGCTTCTACTACCCGTCGGGCTTGCTGGAATTGTCTCCAGGAATCGTTGTGGGATTGGTGATGCCGATTCAACTGCCTGTCGCGATTGGGCATCAACTGTTGATGTGTCCCAGGAATCAAAGCTGTCTTCCGTAGATGAATCGCGAGGGCCGGAATCAATGGAGGTCGGTCGATGAGGGGATTTGTAGCCGGTTTGGATGAGCCTGGTCTTGGAGGTAATGGGTCGGACCACATGAGATAATGACGACCGAAATGAGGAGATGGTGTCTGAACCAGCCCGCGATCGAACACTCGGGGATGAGGCGTTTTTGGACTCCATCGAAGATTGCCCTCGATGTCCAGTATTTGGATGTGTGTTTTCAGATTGTGGCCCGGCCAAACCCTGCACTTGGGGGAACTTCTCGCCTTCAGATTCGACACGGTACGGCTGAATCTGTTGCTGGAAATCCTTCCTCTGAATGATGACCAGACAGATCACAAACAATGCCTGAGATAACAGTGCAACCGCCCACACCCCGAAACCCCCAGACACCAATCTTTCGGTCGAGGAAGCTATGGTTCTTTTAGGAATAGAACCGATCCTATTCCTCATCATACTCAAGAGCAGCGCTGATGCGACGGCAGATGCAATGCCAAGTGTTCCTGAAAATCCGGCCAACAAATAGGTATGCTGCCGCCCATGTCCAAAGTCCTGGACATGAGCTCCATTGCGATAACGAGTCTGCCTAATGAGCAGCATTAACAAGAACAGAACGGATATTCCTCCCAGTGCAGATGCGACGATAGCTGCTATTCGAGTGTTGGTTTTGGGGTCATCTTTAGTGAGAGTGATGGCGAATACGATATCGAAAGTTACCATAGCGATACTGCTCGTGACGGCCAGTGCGCCGAGCGCCAAAAGCAGCCGCCGAGAAACTCTCATCGCGTTGAGCTGAGGGTTTCCGAACACTCAATGATTCAATATGGCCAGGTATGACAGGTTTGCGAAAGAGTGTGGATTGAAGAAATTTCTATGGTGTCGGGTTGTTAGGGCAAGCAGTGATGTCGGGTCAAACGAGTGACAAAATAGCAAACAATTCCTGGAGCTTCAACAAACACACGTGAAGGTGGTCGGTGGTTTAGAAGCTGTCTTTCAAAGACTGAACGTTAATTCCAACACGAGGTCTCCGGATCTCCAAGGTTCCACGACTTGGTACTAAGTGTGATTTCATGCAGTGTCTCGACTCCGCTCGTACCACCGCCCATCAAAGTCACAGACTTCCTCAGATGCTCGGCGAAATCTCTTTCAACACACCTATAGGGTTTCCTCTAGCGATTGTTCGGGTCGGCCGCAGCTTGTTCTTCAGGGCGCTGCCGGTTGAGTCGTACATGGATTCTCCAGATCAGTCCTGGGCAAGGGCACGACGACCGCGTGCCGATAAGGATGCGATGATAGAAAAATGCTTAGAGGTCGTCACATATATCTGATATCGGAAAGGTAGGATGAATAAGGTGATTACAAAAATTTCCAGGCCCTCGGGACTCCGGATGTTGTCTTTGAAATCCAGCGGGGTTTCCTGTTTCTGGCCACGAATCTGTCGACTGTTTATATCAAACCCCCACCAAAACGATTTGATATCGCCCCGCTGTTAGACTACTCGAGTAGCGAGCAAATAATCCGGTCTGAATCAATAGCGCCGAGGATGGAGATGAGGATGAAAAAATATGAAGGAATCGATATCCGGCGCGCGAGGGAAGTAGGACAAAATCCTAGACGCGGCGGGGACAATATAATAAGTTGGTGCTGTGCGTCTGTTCAGGCCTTGCAAGTCGAACGCGTCGATGTCGCGTTCTGTCCGGAATCGTCCCCAGCCTATCTGCCGCTCAGATTCCACAGTCGATGCGGGGTCTGATACCTCCTTGGTTCCTGGGATGCAACTATATAGCTGCGGGATATAAAATTACAGCCAGAGCAGCGAGTCCAATTGCAAGCAACAGCAGACCTGGGAGCCCAGGATTGCAGTCTTGGAATGCTGGTATTGGTGGTTCAGCTAGTCGTCACAAACAAGAAACTGTATTCCGTGTCGGTAGAACGCAAGCTGGCAACAGGGCGGATGATTGGTGCTGACAACGAAGAATTTTCCGCATCAAACACGACGAGGATGATATGCCGCGTTATTTTAAGAAATTGGCGGCTTTTGCAGAACTGAGGCTTGGAGATCGGGGCCTGTTGCAATGCCGTGTCGTACCGAAGGAAGGAGATGCAGAACAGTTCAATTGAAACCCACGGGGACAAGAACCAAGAAGTACTTCGTTTTGCGTCCTTCGTTCTTGGGGACTTCGTTTTGTTTATGTGGGCTTTTTGGCATTATTATGTGATCATTAAGATTTGTTTACGGGGTTACGGTCTGTGTCCATTCCCCCTGTGCCTGGGCTCTAGAAATATTGGTCTCGGTATTGCATGCGAAATCGACGATGTTCTGGTGCTCATAGGCTCCGCAGCCCTGTGCCTTGGCTCGGAGTTCTCCCAGCGCTTGTTGTCTGGGATCAAGCCTTGGGCGATCAGTGTCTATCCTTGCGCGCCTTGTTACAAGTACGAGGTACCTGCGTACATCATGCAGATACGAAGTGGTTTGCTGCCACCAACAACCGTGGAATTGTTCCACGACGCAATTGAACTACATCATCGCTGCCCCGGAGAGTTAAAAGAATGGGCGTCATGGCTTACGAGAAAGAGTTGTGGTCGTTTGTTGCATGGCGTTTGAGCCATGGCCGCTGGTGACAGCTGCCACAAGCTCCCCACAAGAAGCTGGAGACAAGGTGGACCCGACTCCGTTTCATCTCACTTGGAAGCACGAAAATGATGCTGAGATTTAGATCCCGAGTAAGGTGATAGATTACGAAGTAAGAGGCTACCACCAACATCGCCGATGAACTATTCAATACTTCGTATTGAGCTCAAGCAAGGGAGGCAGCTCACAACGGCCTAGACTACAAGATGACGATCCTGGCAGTTGCATGTGATGCATAACAGGCCCAATTGGTGACAATAATTTCGACAAGATATGATGAATAGTTGATCGACGGCACGCATTCGATAATCAACATCGATTAGCGGGCACTGCTGCATAACCAACTCTCTAACCACAATGGGATGCGGCGGCCTTGGAGAGACTCAGAAAGGATCAGAGGAGAAAACATCTGCTAAAGCCAGCCGATACCCGAGCGAGATCCAACTGCCCAACGCCGAGGATCAAAACAATGGCCAGAAATGAAATGCGGGTATTACAGCACCACAAAATTCAGTGAATAAACAGGATTCGAAGGGATCAGCCAGCATGAGATGCTAGTTTGCGTGGTCTCGGCCCCAGGACATTTGATAGCATTGTCTGGTCGGCCCACTTCGTTTTCGTTGGTATTCTCTTACTTCAACGCTAATGACTCAAAAGTATTGAAACATGGTTTAAACAACAACAGTTTCGAGGTTAATAGCTCCTCTTGAAAGCGAAAATCATGGCATTTTCTAGCTTGGCCGTTTGCTTTTGCTCGACCGTTTATTATGCAGGATTGGCCTGCAATGATAGACGCCAAAAGTCGCAATCTGTAAGTGTACTGATATGGCAGAGCTAGGTCAGCCAGGTCTTAGAACCATGCGGGTTATTCGATGGACTGGCTTGTTATGTCTCACCACCAGTATCGCCGTTGTGGGGACGGAATCGCTTGCATTATTTTCAAGTGTGGGCGATCGTAGCCCTGTTACTTTAGGGCCAATATTATGGAGTATAAGCTGAAGCGATTTATAAGATATCATGGGATCGACCCTATGGGAATAGCTCTGTCGAAGTATTGCAACGCCTTATGTTCGGCGAACTCGGTGCGGAGATCGCACGGCAATCAGAAGCCAACTTATGTTACAAAAGCCATGCTCCTCGGCTATGGACTGAACGCATTTGATATCAAACTCTACGCGGTGCCGCCGTGGTTGGAATGTACTCTAGAATGCCTTTCGAACATTCGAACGGTATGGAGTACTCGAGTGCTCGTGCATATCTCGCCTAAAGGTCGATGATTCTACCTTCAACCTCCAGGAATTTGCTCGGTTGGGTTTCTTTTCAAGGCTACCGAAGAGAAGTCTTCTCTAGTTTCTCCATGCAAGTTCCATTCCTCCCTATTCCAGGATAGCTAGCCATACTGGAAGATTCGATAAGAGATGCGCAGTGGGTTCTCCTGTCTTCGGGAAGCCATGTGACGGAGGTCTCCGTCTTAGAGCTCGCTTTTGTCTTCCGTACCTACTCTATGAACTCCCCTAGCAAACAAAAACCACAAGTCTAAGTGCTAAATAAGTAATGGAATACGAAGCCCACAATTTGTACAATTGAGAATGGCGTCTACCATGACTCGTAGAAGGCCCGTAGGTAGAATGGGGTTTGGTCACAATTGACCTTTCCTAAACTTTTCTTTGCGTGCCTCTTTCGACTCTAGGGTCATGAGTAGCAGTGGATTCATCACCCCCAAGTTTCGTCGTAGTTTGCACTTTTAGCCCGAATGTCGTAACTAGCAAAAAGGGACTCGGAACTTGCGTACTTGAGTACAACACCAACGGTGGGATAATAAGGGAATTCCACTTTGTTGCTAATTTATAAATATAACCCACGGCAGGATTGGCATTTTAAATTGCCTTCTATTGCCTAACGTTCCTGCTATTTAGACGACGCCCCACAGGTACTGTACATTATACCATTCCAGTATAACGACATAGCATTTAGGGCTGAGAGAGCTAATAATATACCTCGGTAAAGTAGCCTAGGCTATCTGTGAGGTCCAGATTTTGATTCAACTTGACAATGGGATTCTCAAACCTCCATAGTTTCCTTCGTTGCACCATCTGCCGGATAGCTCCCTTTTCTCCCTTTTCCTTCTTCATAGTCCTTAGCTTTCAGATCCAGTTCGAATACCAGACCACTGCACAGCGTTTATTTCGACTTGAGCCGAGAAGGGATTGGTCATTGTAAGCCCTAGTCGTTTCCTTCTCACTTATTGTTCACCCACTCCAGAATGGAAAGCCTATCATGGTCTTTTCCCTCTCCCTCTACCTCTCACTCTCCCACCGCCCCTGCTATTTACACCTCTTTGGGGGCCTTCAATATCGGAAATATCCTTCTTGCTCAGCGTTAACGTTCCCCCGGTGAATTTTCCTACAGATGGAGCACCGACACCCCTGTCTCTCTGCCCGATACTATTCTTTTTTGGCTTCATTTTCGCCCTCTCCAAAATAATGCCGTTTTCTCTTGCTTCTCGCCGTCGTGTCTCCTCTCTTTCACTTTGCTTGGAAATAATGCCCTTCCTATGCGACATTGGCATCTTCTCTTGCTTGAATATTGATGTCTTGGACCCAAGAGCTTGCATTCGCAGGTCTGTAGCTTTATGCCGATTCTTGCCTGTCAGGGTGGGATTACTAGCTGATTCGAGGAGGTGCGATTCCGCAAGGAGTCGCTGGAGTGCAAGATCTTTCTTCAGGTTGGCTGTTTCGGAATCGTCATCATCCGCAATGGAGATTCCAGCTTTGTCGCGAATTAGAGACGGTGTAGGGGTACTTTTGGGGGGTTTCGAGCTCTGAAATATAATCAGCGGAGTTTGTCCACTGCAGAGAATTGACTTACCATGAAGGCCTTAAGCTCCTCCTTGGGCATTGCCGCCATGTGCGATTGTGCATCTGAATGCTCGATCACCTCAACAGCCCCTTCCCCTGCTTCGGAAATCCCATCCCATTCTGATTCCGAATTCGCATCTGAAAGGTTATCTGGTCCATCTTCAATCGCCGCTGGAGCTTTTTGGACAACAGGCAAAGGCTTGAACTGTGATTCGAAATGCCGCCGAAAGATCTCCTGCGCATCTAGCAACGAGGAGTCTGAACCTGGACTGCTTGACCGTTGATCCTCCTCAGATTTAGACACCACTGCAGCAGATCGCTTTCTCTTTCCCAAGGTAGCCGTCATTTTGAGTCTTGAACTTTAGGAAAGGTCGAGTTGTGATAGAAAAGTATTTTAGGGGCTCGCGATCGGGGACCGAGGTTTTGCCGCCCCGCGATTTTAGAAACTGAATTGGCAGTCATAGTGGGGTGAGCAACAGCTCTCGCAACTTCAACTTCATAGCCCGCCATGACGAAATTTAGACCCTGCATAGACCTCCATTCTGGACAAGTTAAACAGATAGTTGGTGGTACGCTGACTACTGCATCCGCAGATTTGAAGACCAATTTCGTATCCACCCTCCCGGCGGGACATTTTGCGAAGCTCTACAAGGATAATGGCCTCCGGGGAGGCCATGTTATTATGCTAGGACCTGGGAATGAGGAAGCCTCTAAGGAAGCATTGGCTGCTTGGCCGGGAGGTTTACAGGTTGGAGGCGGCATTACAGACAGAAATGCCTGTGAATGGATTGAACGGGGAGCTGAACGGGTATGTTGAAACGCTATTGTAGTTTCAAGCGGGGCATCTCCGCTAATGAGGCTGTGATGTTTAATATATTAACGGAAGTAGTAGGTTATTATCACATCTTTTCTCTTTCCATCCGGGAAATTTTCTCAAAAGCGCCTCGATTCGGTTTTGGCTGCCCTAGATGGGGAAAAAAGCAAGCTTGTCATCGATCTTAGCTGCCGGAAGAAAGATGACACATGGTTTGTGGCTATGAATAAATGGCAGACTATTACAGACATGGAGATCAATGAAGGTAGGAAGATTTTCGTATTTGACATGGTATGATTGCTGAAATTGTATCAGCCTCGATAAAATCCCTCGAGCCTTACTGCTCGGAGTTTTTGATCCATGCCGCAGATAATGAGGGCTTACAGCAGGGGATCGATGAGCAGCTCGTGGAGAAGTTGGCTCAATGGTGCAGCATACCAGTGACCTATGCTGGTGGTGGACGAAACCTTCAGGACCTGGATAATGTCAAGAACTTGAGCGGCGGACGAGTTGACCTCACTATTGGGAGTGCGCTCGATATCTTTGGTGGCTCGGGAGTCGACTTTGAGAAATGTGTGGAGTGGAATAAGCAGCAGTGATACTCTGGTGCCATTTAGCATGGAGTTTGACTTCACAAACTATGGGCGCTATGATATCAATATAACTTCTTCATTTTAGGTCTACGGGGTACGGGCGTCGCCCACTCTAACCAGCGAGTCGCGACTACGATGGCACCTTTGTGACCAAGTCTTTTGCGTCCACCTTGAATTAGGTAGGACATTTCGGCACTGATGCAAACCTGAACACGCTGAGCCTCAAAGTTTCCAGGATGATGAGTGCACGGGTGTTCACAATTCGAGGGATAGCTATCCATTGATAAGTATGCCCAGTTTGATATATAGGGTCGTCTCCGAATAATAAAGAAAGCTGCTTACCACAATCAACGCCATAACCATGAAGCTTCATGGCCGACTAGAATGTGATATTTTTGAATTGCTGTGGATATAAGTAAAGTTTTCATATTGTATGTTCTATCCACCAGCTACAACTTGGTGAGCTCTGCGGGAGTGCCCTCTGCTGACCATTATGTTGCGCCTTACCGGCGTGATGGAGCCGATAAATAGTTGAAGCATAGAAGGCACCCTTTCTAGTTTTGTTTAAATGGCAAAGTCATTTAGCTCACGGCTTTTCGCCTAGATTTGATCGAAGGTGACTACAATCGCCTGTCGGGCAACACGTTACCAATTAAGGGTGGACGGCTCTATTGTTGATCGCGATTGACCCTATTAGACATTTGGATGCCAGTATGCTTATTTGATCCTATTGTCAAAATTGATATTGGTCTGAATAGTGAACGACAACTTGACAATAGCATGCTCGGGTGGAGCTAAGAATTCCTGGCGACCACGACAATGCTAAGCACAACCAATACCCCTGAATAAACCTAAAAGAACATTTAGTATTGTTGCCAAACTTGAGGGAGACAACCGCACGTAAAAGCATAAAGGCAGGGTGATCTCCCACCAGAAACAACTTCTTCCTTCCTTCAGCAACGTTGACACAAAGTTCCCTTCTCACACCCTGGGCTCTTTTGAACCAATATTTAGTCCAAGCAATCCGCCAGTCACACAGGCTTCAATCAATCTTCTATCTGTCAAACAAAAGCAATTCCATACGACTTCAAACCCACCCACCTACCTCTCTTCACCCAAAATCCTCACCCCTCACCCACCTCTGACCACCCACCATTCAGAGCAATGGCAGGCAACACGATGACATCGACCGAAGGTCCAGTCAACCGCCTGAAGAGAAAGATGGAGACTTTCCCCTCCATTCTGGAACTCAAAACGAACTACGACACCAAGGTCAAGGAGCTTAGAAAGACCGAACTGGTAGAATATGCCGAGGAGGAGGAAGTTGACCACCTCGATGAAATGATCGGACGGATGAGGGAAGAGCTGGCCTCCAGAAAACAACAACACTTCTCGCGATATTCCAAATGGGCCGCCAGAGAGGTTGGCTATAGCCTCGATTTTATTGAGGCAGATCCAGAAACCCTGGAGAAGCAATTGAAACGGGCCAAGAGGGCGGTGGAGTTTATGGAGGAGAGGATTGATGTCCATGCGATGGCGATGGTGGTACAGGATTTGGAGAGGGATTTCCATGCGGGCATGAGGAAGTTGGGGGAGGCAAGGAAAAGGACTGCGGAGGTGGAGAGGGATGTGGCTGAGGCTGGAAAGTCCTTCATGAAAGGCGGTATTAAATGGTGTGAGGAGGGGTTGGAGGAGTTGAACGAGGGAGAGGAGAAGGGGGTGGAGGGGGCAGTGAAGAAGAGAAAGTTGGCTCGTGGCCGATGTAACTCGGTCTAATTCTTGTATTTAAAATTTGTTCTCGTCGCATACCTAGCATGCAAGTGCCCAGCACCAGGAAGAGAATAGATCTGAGCGATTATCAGTGGATTTCGAGTGTACCAAGAATTAGGCCAGCTTCCTTAAATAGATTCAAAAGTACCAGTAGGTTAGAACTTGACTAGGAGCACCCCTTGGATCGCCTTGAAAAAGCACCCCTCAGTCGACCACTAGAGCTGAGCCATGAATAACACTTCATCATACTAGCAAATTAATTTAGAGCACAAAACTAGAAGTGGCGAGGGAGGACAGGCTAGTCCTATTAAATTCAGCTTGAGGGCCTAAGGTTGAAGTGAGAATTTAAGGTTAAGCGTTCTCGAGAGGATGTTGAACTCGTGGAAGGCAATTCATCGGCTGAAGCACCGTGTTCAGATTTATATACAGCTTGACCAGGCATCTGACCAGGTACGTCGTTGACACGCACCGCCGTGTATGATACCTTACTTAAGGTAACTGCGCGTGAGCAATGTATACACTGGGAAGGGAAAAGGAGGGGGGAGAGCTGAATATAAAAGTTACATATATTGAATGCCCATATGAATATCTCCATCTCCTATTCTACACTGGTTATATAAATAATGCACTAAACTTGAACAATGCATTAAAACTGAAAGCATAGTTTCCTTGTTATACACCTCGAACGCCATCCCATGCCCGGCTTATCCAGCGTTTGGGTTCACCTTTCGTTTTCCATAGGTATCTAGTTAACTCCCGCTAGGCCCACCATGGTGAGGGCCTTTTCCGCCATCAAGCAGCAGCTTCGGCTTGATAAATCCCTCATCCAGCTGTCTAAACCACGCAGCATGATCTTCAGCCGTCCCATGAAGGAGCTGGCTGATGGCGCCGGATGCGGTAAGAGCTGGCGCATCATTGTCCCTCGCAGACGACCCAGAGGTTGGGTATGGAGAATCGATGTCACTCTCAGGAACCGTCGTCCTCCCGCTTGGTGAACGCTTTACGGCTGGAGGGAGATCTGATGTATCGCTATCCATGTCCGAGTCATCTCCACTTCCAGGTCTAAGCAGTTCCTGCTCGCTCTCGTGGTCACCCCGTCTTCCGCTCTGAGAACCCTTCCTACTCAGGCTTGATGGTCTGTTATGTGGACTGGAGTTCCCACTCGCGTAGCTTCCCCTCTCAGGGCCACGATGACTGCCATTCGATTGGAGTCCTTGCAGAGCTACTGATACATTTCGTTTTGGCGCGTGGCCAATGCTTGCTCCAGAATTCTTGTAGTAAGAGCCTCCTGGATGCGATTCGATATCGAATTCATCGTCACTGTCGATTTCTTCAACCACCCCAGTCCTAATCCCCAATATCTCAAGCATGCGAGCGGTTGTGCCACCGAAAATGATGACAGTTAGCACCACTACTACCAAAACCGTGGCTTTCAAAGCATACGCATTTTGGCCGGTCATGCCTGCTGCCAGAGCTACGCCCACGGCTCCTCGCAACCCGGCCCAAAATAACATGGCTTGGTAGTTATATGGTAGCTCATCTGCGACATCTTTACCCTTGCGCTTCGATCGATATCTAATGAACCAATTGATAGCCATTGAGAGTGGGAAAACCGCCGCCCATCGAGCAATGCAAATGCCAATGACAGTTACAATAATGAAGAGAGGCTTGTACTCCAATTTGCTCTCCGTAAATAGAGAGAGACCAAGGTAGATGAAGATGAAATTTTCAGATAATTGTGCAAGGACTTGAAAAAGGTACTTGGTAGTAAGTTGAGTTCGGCGAGACATGTTGTAGTATGCATAATGCTTCAGCGTGATTCCACAGAATAAGAGGGTCACAATGCCTAGGTAGGTTAGCTATGTGTCGCTAGGTTAGGCGGGACCAACTCACCAGACATATGCAAGCCATTTGAGAAGAAATAGCTGGCATATGCGACTAGAACGATCAGACAGCTCTCAATCTTCGGAAACCTTCTGACGTATGTGTATTTCAAAGTCAGAGCCATCGACATTCCAACGGCAACTCCAATTAACAAACTTCCGAAGAAAACGGCCAAGAAGATACCAATACCTTCTATCAGATTAACGAAACCTAGGGTTCCGGCAGCGCTGCCTTCTTTGTATTGCTGTGCCGTTTCAAACAACACAATAGCGACAGCGTCATTGAGAATAGCCTCGCCAAAAATAATCGTGTATAGCTTTGGATCGACTTTGTAGGTATTAAAAATTGCGAGAATGGTGACGGGATCCGTGGCGGATAAAGTAGCGCCCACGGATATCGCATCGACGAACGTCATATCCAAGACATCGATGGGGATTCGAGTGTACACCCAGAGGACTACCCCAAGTACAATGGCAGATATGAAGGTTCCAGCGAATGCGAAAGTTAGGATAGTCCCGATGTTTCGAAAGAAATTGGCCTGATGTAGCTCATATCCTGAAGCTAGGATGATCGGTGGGAGGAGAAGATTGAAGAAGATCTGGTAATCGAATGTAACTAGATTTTGTATCGAAGTGCCGGAGCTGACCCTGAGGATTAGGCCAACCGTCATGCCTGCGAGGATCGTTAGTTCTGTTCGCCGCAATCAAACAACAGTGATTTGCATACCAGCAAATATGGATATCACCGTCTCATGTACCGCCTCCACTTTCTTCTGCTGAAGCATATAGCTTGTGAATAGTGCCGTAATGAGTAGCATAATCATGATGAATAACGCCCATGATGATTTAATCTCCCTTTCGGAGGTATCGGGACCTGCGTTGGCATCAGTATCGAACCCGACATCTATGTTCCCGCGATGATTGCATACCCTCTCCATCTCCTTCTTCCTCTTCCCTCTCTGTAACAAAAGCTGTTAGCGGGTGCCCTCATCTTTAGATCACAGTTGCCACATACTGAGAAGCTGGAAGATAACACTGCTGATTACCGCAGACATTTTGCGATTGGGAGCGCGAGGCTGGAGCAGCTGGCGCTCAGGGAAAGCGAAAGACTTGCGGAGTCGTGGCTCAATGACGAGCAGCGGTAAGGAGGAGGGGGAAACATGTAAATCTTTGAATGGATATTCACAGAGCGGATCGCACGTCGAATAGGGCAGAGACCGGACAACTCGTGACAATGGGGTTGCAGCTGGGGTTGTGGTCGGATACTGTCGCGCTCGATGGAGTGTTGGGAATCCTTTGAGACTCGGCTCTTGGGGGAACAACAAAGGCTATTATATCCTAAATACTGCCTATAGAGTAGCACTCGAGGGACTTGACAAGGTGCGTTATTGTAAATAAAGGCAGGAATGAAGATAACAGTTCTACAGTACGAAGTACTGCCTTGTTTATCCCTATCAAGGTACTGGTAGGCCGCGAAGCCGGGACCATTCTAGCCTGAGGCAGCACAACCCCCCCATGCGCCTCTTTAGGCCTAAGGCTGCCAAGTCGGCAATGACGATGCATTATGGGCCTCTATCCTCTATCTCTTGCGCAGCTCAAGTTGAACTTGGGGACAACAACAAATGAATCGCATCTCCAGCTACTCCGCCGCCGCTTATGAGTGAACAGTCACGATTCTATGGCTTCCCTTTCTGAGCCATTTTTATTTAAATCCTAATTCGTTTGTTGTCTGCGCTGGAACTCATAACTCTATCGCCTCCGTACCAAGACATTCAAGCTCCGTCGACGGCAGCTGACGGCGGTCAAGTCAGCCCAGCTCGAACCACCGGATGCCCGCAACAAAACGCGACAGCAACTTAAGTAACTCGGGCCTCGTGATGATCTGCAGCTTGTGAAGAACGACCTGAAGAGAAGGAGAGGCAACTCGGCCACCAGCAGCATCAACCTAACTCCACGTACGAGACTGCCAACCCGCACAGGACCCGAGATCTTGGAGGTGCATTTACTTGGGAGTACCTGTAGGAAATACAACACGGAAGTTAAATATGGGGGAACACGAACACGAACCATCCCCTTCTCGGCGCAGAGCGTCAGAAGACGACGAAACACCGCCTAACCCCTCGGTACAAGCAATGTCGAAACCAGTCCACGAGGATTCACCACTGCTCTCTCCAGCCGGCACGGCGCCAGAGGAAGAGGAGGGGCTTATTGGAGATAGTGCCGTTCTGGATGATGACCCCCACGATGACTACCATGAGACCAAGAGTGTGTGGTACATGATCCTTTTGACCATCAGCATTGGAGGTCTGCAATTGGCATGGGCGGTGGAATTGTCAAATGGAACACCATATCTACTTGCTTTGGGACTGAGCAAGTCTCTAATGGCATTAGTTTGGATAGCGGGGCCCCTGTCTGGAACACTTGTTCAACCCTACGTTGGAATGTTGAGCGACAACTGCAGATCACCATGGGGAAAGCGGGTTCCGTTCATGGCTGCAGGCGCGGCTGCAACTATAGTGTCATTGCTGGCTCTTGCGTGGGTAAGGGAGATTGTGGGCGGATTCCTGAGTATTTTTGGTGCCGACCGAGAGTCAGAGGGGGTTAAGGTCACAATAATTGTGGTTGCTGTATTATTTGTATACATACTAGATTTTGCTATCAATACAGGTATGACCTACCCTCGCTTTGGAAGGTGGTGGCTGACATCCCGTAGTACAAGCTGGGATTAGAGCTTTCATTCTAGACTGTGCTCCAAGTCATCAACAAGGTAGGACGATTCCTGAACATTTGACCATGTCCTAGCTAATATTTTTCTTCAGAAGCAGCAAATTCAATGGCAAGTCGAGTGGTCGGCGTTGGCAATATCATTGGTTATGTTGCTGGATATATTAACCTTCCCAAATATCTCTGGATTTTTGGCAATACGCAATTCAAAATTCTCTGCGTTATTGCCTGTATTGCTTTGGGCAGCACTGTGGCCCTCAGCATAGGCACTATCAAAGAACGAGACCCAAGACTTGGGCCACCAGCCACCAAAGGACAAAGTGGTTTGTTGACGTTCTTCAAACAGGTCTTCACCTCCATTCGTCGATTACCACCACAGACCCGCAAAGTATGTGAGGTGCAATTCTTCGCTTGGATTGGCTTCTTCCCACAACTCTTCTACTCTAGCTCCTATATCGGCGATATATATGTACAGCCATTCCTCGAAGAAAACCCCAACATGACTCCTGTCGAAATTGACCAGCTCTACGAAAAGGCAACCCGGGTAGGGACTTTTGCGCTCCTCATCTACGCCATCACCTCACTCGCCACCAACGTCTTCCTTCCCTTCTTCATCGCCCCGTCCTATGATAACCCTTCCGCCAACTCATCGAACCCCTCAAGCTCGCTACACCCCCCCAAAATATACACCACGCGCTTCACCCGTTTCCTAGACCGACTCGTCATCCCATGGTTAACCCTCCGCCGCGCCTGGCTACTTAGTCACTGCATCTTCGCGCTCTGCATGTTCTCCACCCTCATCGTTCGCAGCATTGAGGCCGCAACCACATTGATAGGCATAGTTGGCATATCATGGGCCTTAACCCTCTGGGCTCCCTTCGCCATCATCAGCGCCGAAGTCAGCAAACGCGATGCTCTCCGCCGCTCCCGGAAGACCCTTCACACTGATGAAAGTCCAGAAGACCAAGCAGGCGTCATCTTAGGCATCCACAATATGGCCATTGCTGCACCGCAGATCTTGGCTACGATTGGGAGTAGCATTATTTTTAAATTCTTGCAGAAACCGAGGGGGACACCCGGGGATCGGTCGATTGCGGTTGTTCTTGCTGCGGGTGGTTTGAGTACGCTTGTTGCAGCGTTTTTGACGAGTCGAATTAAGGATGAAGTAGAGATCCCTGAAGAAGGGGTCGTGGAGGAAGCGAGAAGTGGGAATAGGAGAGAGGAGAGACGCTTACTTGCTAGGAGTGGTAGCTTTGGAGGATTAGAGTACTGATTATTTTGATTTATGGTGGTGTATTGAGGATATTTGAAATTGCTATGGGACTCGGAGTTGGCTTTGGAAGTGGTATATGGGTTCATATTGGGTATTGGACAATATATATGGTGGCGGCGTGGCACGGTATCATTTATACACACCTATACATTTATATAGACATAGTCTAGCGTATATAAAGTGATATAAAATATATTTTAGACAGATAAGAAGGACATTATTAATATAAAGTACCCGTCTGTATGAATTCCTGGTCTAGGAAAGGTCTCAGCCTTCAAAGAACGTTAACATCTTTGATCCAATACTAACCTAAATCCCGTCAAACTGAACATATCGCTAGTCTCATCTTCACAATTTTTTCTTTTCCGCTACCAGAGCCCCTCGCCGACTACCATATCCCTCCGTCCTCAAAACCTTCACCAAACACCACACCACCCACAAAAACCCCAGTAGCACCGCTGCCGCTGTTCCAGTTTCCACCCAGCTACTCTTTCCCAAATCCAAAACAGGCACATCTAAAGTATTGATCAAGCTTCCACCATTTCCAGTCCCACCTGCACTCGGTGCAACATGATAAAACATTGTTCTCTTCCCAAAATGTCCATCATAACCCAGATTTTCTCTATCGAACGGATTGCCCGAAAATTTAGTCCCCTCGTCCGCGGTGCACGCCCAGAACAGCACTGGATACGGTACATCTAAGGCTGCTAGCCCGGAGTGGTTTGTGTTGGGCAGCAAATAGCGGAGGTGCAAGGGGATTTGAGCGGTCCATGGTATCCCGCTAGTAGATTTCTGGGTTGGAGGAGAGAGTTCAAGGAGGAGGGACGAGCCCCAAACGGACATGGCGTAGGCGGGAGCCTCAAGGTCTACGGGTGATGTGATATAACGTAGTGCGGATAGGTTCTTGGAATTGAGGAAGAGCGGGTCTGAGAGTTGGTATTTATCGGCAAATATGGCGCGGGGAAGCGTGAGGTGGGCGTGGAGGGAGCAGGCGCGGTCTTCTATTGGCAGAGCGCTGGAGGATATATTTAATGATAGTGTAGGGTGAAGGCCAGTTGGTTGGAGGAAGGACGACGAGAATGATTGGGTGGTTGAATGGTGGCGGGATGGGAACGAGAATAACGTTGGGGAGGGCTTGGTGTGTTCGCCGATCACCGTAAGAAACCCGCCTAGTGATAACTCTTCTGGTTCATTTGGGGTTTCAACCGAGAGAATTCCCACCTCTAGGCGCTGCTCCGGTGATGCTTTTGAGAGGTTGAGATTCCAGATGCGCGAAGGCCAGAATGCTGTGAGTGTGAGGTCGTGGGAGCTGGTGTCAAAGTCTATCTCAAGAGAGGACGCCGACTGGAGGTTCGAAACACGGGATAGGCATTCTTCTTCATCTTTGCGTTTACAGAGCTTATGAGTAATATATTCCACCAGATCGTTGAGGTTCGAAAGCGGCGCGTGGTATTCAGTTGTTACAGGCAGGGCCAGCTGCTCGACGGAAACGTTTGTGAAAGATTGCTATTCGAGTATTAGCAAATAGTCAAGCGATCCCTGAGGCCGCACTATACTATACCTCTGGTGATATACAATCAAGATCCCCAAACACTTTCTTTAACGTAGGACATAGTAGGCTTTAATATAATTTAGTAGCGATTAATCCTAAATAGTTGTGACTAAACCTACGAGTTACTACTGTTCTTTAGCGGTGTGTAGAGTACATGTAGGCCGGGTGAAAGCCTCGACACAAACGGAGGAATGGACCCATATCCGTCTACACTGGTCCACCTTATATGTAGCTCACGGGTTGCTTTCAAAACACGGTAGAGCTCTTGAGGGAGCTCATCAAACCCTAGTGTCAAGCGGTCTTCCCTCGCAGCCTTGAGTGCTGGTGTTGAGATCGCATTGGTTGTAATCTTGAGTGCCCTAGGATCTAATGAGTCCTCCGGCTTCTGGAGGAAGGTGATTCTTTGGCGCATTTTGATTGATTTGAAGTTCGGATCTTTGCAAAGGAGATTGGAGCATCGAGGAGAAGTTGTGGACATTGATATGCGGTCCCTGGTTTATGGCAGAATCTGGCTGACCCCTGCAAGGCGGTGACACCTCTCAGACAAGGCGACAAGGCTGTGGAGCTGAACCAACGTCACCACAACTTCTACAAAGGATACGAGTAATCTGTCCTTTATCTCGAAAGCCTTCCGACCAAGATGACTTGAATCGACCTATGCCTTCTAAGGGCAAAGCAACATCACTTTAAACCGAATACCAAGTACCATCAACCATCAAATCGACAATGCAGCTTTACCACTTAATATACCCCGCGCTCCTTGCGCTCCTCGCAGCTCCCTCCCAGTGCGCCTCAAAGAAACCACCCAAAAATGCCATCCTCCTCTCAAATGTCAAATCTCTCACACTTCGCGCAGATGCCAAAACCGCTCATCGCCGCGTGTCTGCCATTCAACAACTTAGCTGCAAAGGCCCAGGATGCAAATACTTTACCGTCGACGTGATGCGTTGTACGAACCAAGGCGCCGACTACTCCGCCGAAGACATACAATGGTCATGCACTGCGAATATTCCCGAAGAATTCAAATTGGGAAGCACTGATGTGATTTGTGAGGGGTATGCGAATCGCGATGACGATTTTGTGTTGAAGGGGAGTTGTGGCGTGGAGTATCGATTGCTTTTGACAGAGAAAGGAGAGGAGAAGTATGGGAGGAAGACCAGTTTTGATTTTGGTGATAAGGGTGGAAGGAGCTGGGGATCTAATCTCTTTATGCTAGTATGGGTCTTGATGCTTTCCTTCATAGTGTTGATATGGTTGTATCGCTGTGTATATGGAGATGTTCCCGCCGTACCGAGGGCTCGGAGACGGCCTGGAGGGTTTTGGGGTGGAGGATGGGGAGGTGGTGGGCCGGGAGGGGGTGGTCCCTTTGACCCTCCGCCGCCATATACTCCTTACTCCAGAAAGTCGTCCTCGCGTGCTGGGGCTGATGAGGCCTGGAGACCTGGTTTCTGGAGCGGTGCGTTGGGAGGGGCTGCGGCTGGATACATAGCTGGCAATAGAGGACAGGCACAGCAACAACCTGTCCAAAGAGATAATTCATGGTTTGGCGGCGGCAGTGGTGGAAGCAACTGGAGGAGTTCCCCACATCGCCCAAGCGGATCTAGTTCGAGCTCATCCGCAAGACACGAGAGTACAGGGTTTGGATCGACATCACGAAGATAGCGATATAAGAACATGGAAAATATGGGGTATGGGCTTTTCTCATATACCAATGGCGTGAGTTTCGATCCTTCGTGAATGTTTGAATGTGGTATATTGTAATTTCCTACAGTCACCGTACCCGACGTAGGCTGGCAGTCTCATCTGGACGCAATCCTGGACCTCTCAGGGCATCCCACGTGAAAAAGAAAAGGTAATGTACAATACAGAGGGAAGGATCTCACTTCGTAACTCCATCCGCAATCCACTCCATGTTACGCACTCATACACGACCACTACGGTCTCATCGAACGCCTAGAACCAGCCCTTCATAATCCAAACCATTGAAATGGCGACACCAGATTGAGGGATCCGTTCACATGTGAACTGCCATAATATCCATCTTATCGAAAGATTTCGCGCAATTGGGACACTTCCTCATACGATTGGCGATACGATCGTCGACGCAGTTGTTGCAAAATAGGTGGCCACAAGTCTTCAAAGCTGTGTTCTTGAAGTCTTTTCGGCATATTGTACAGAGAGCCAAAGTCTAAAAGCAGTTAGTAAAGATAATAAATGAAGCAGTAGTGTGGAGGTCTTACGCGGAGCATCTCCTCCTCGCCGGACTGGTTGCTCAGGCTCTTGGTCTTCCACGTATCCCGTTCTTTCAGTGTGTGTTCATACTTCGCGCGTAGTTGCTCTAATTCAACTTCGACGGCATGATTGCGTTGCTTTGTGCTCAAATTGCTAGAGTCTTTTGACTTCAACAAGTTTGTAAGTTCGGCAACTTGATTCTTCAAATTGTCGGCCTTGCTTGTGGCTTCTCGACTTGTCGATTCCATCTTCTTGTTTTCCATCATGATAGATGTATTGGACTGTCTCATGTCACTCAATTGCTTCTCGAGATTGCTGAGTAGGCTTCGATTCGAAGTCTCGACATCCTTCAACTGGGCGATGATTTCTGAGCTTTTGGCAT
Source organism: Venustampulla echinocandica (assembly GCF_003357145.1). Taxonomy (NCBI): domain Eukaryota; kingdom Fungi; phylum Ascomycota; class Leotiomycetes; order Helotiales; family Pleuroascaceae; genus Venustampulla; species Venustampulla echinocandica. Next base: position 3,388,224 of record NW_022474206.1, on the reverse strand, counting down.
TTTGGGTCTTCAAGGCTCGGACCTCGACAATGCGAGTATCCATGTCTTTACGGGCCGCAAAATATTTTTGATCTGCCTTTCCCTTCTCAGCTTGAAGTATTTGAACTCGCTCCTCTAGAGCGGTAAAGTCCATGACTTTCTTAGTCGACAAGGCCTGCACGCGTTTATATGCACCTTGCAATGCTGGCATTTCCTTGTTAATCGATTCGAACTCGCGGGCCAAAGCTTCATATTTTTGTCGCAGATGTTCCAGATCTAGAGAATCGATTTCGGGACGGGGAGTTGACTCGATGGACTCTTCCTCGGCTCGTTTTCTAAACCGTTCCACCTCGAGTTCTAAAGCCGTGATACGATCATCTTTCGCAGCAATGAGCTCCTTTAAATGATCACCGGAAGTTCGGTCATGCTCCTGACTAGCCTTTCGTATGCTTAAGTCCGCAAGTAATTCATCGCGAACAGATCTAATTCTGGTAAGGTCGGCCTCAACACGCGCCAATTGACTTTCGAGTTCCCCAGTGATGATCTCCGACTCATTCTCAACCTGCGCACGATACGCGGTCCGTTCGGCTTGGTACTTCTCGGCCTCTTCGCGTAATTGGATGTTGGTGGCCTCAAGGTGATTGATTCTTCGAATGACATCTTCGTGCTGGATTCGAAACTGCTTGAAAAGTTCCGTCCGTGCATAGTCGTCTTCGGTCAAATTGGAAAGCCTGGCAGTAGCAGCGGTAAGTTGTTCGGTCAAGGCCTTATTCTCCGCGGAAATCGCATCCAGCTGCTCCTTCTGCTTAGCGACAACAGCAGCAGCCTCCTCATATGCTGTCTGAGAAGCTTTGGTCTCCTCAGAAATTCCATTGGCCATTGCGGTGTCCCCTCCATTCTCAACTCCACCAATTCCACTACCCGAACTATTTCCCGTTCCGGCAATGGCCTGCTGTTCTAGTTTGGCAACCGCTGAGCTCTTGGCTCGATCCAGTCGCTTTTCGGCCTTGATATAACGAAGAGAAGCACCCTCAAGACGTTCACTCAGCTCCTCTTTCTCCATACGTAATCTATCGACTTTGACCACATATTCTTTCTGAGCGGATAATAGCCTGGTCAGTTTCGCTTGGAGATCTTGCACGTCGGATGATGGCTTGCTGCGGGCCGAGGCAAGATTCGTGAATATGGCTTGAAGCTTCGACTTTATTTCCTTAGCTCTTGATGTTAGATGGCTTTGAAAATCTTCGCTACCCTTAAACTGTAATTTGGTTGGGAACGATGCTATACCGCGTTAGTCATAGAACTCTCACCGAAGAAGTTGACTAACCATCGATGTCATCTGCTGATGGAATCTGGTCGTCTACCAGGAGCTTTACTTCGTCCAATAACTATGCGGCTATGTTAGCCTACCATGTGGATATGCGGTGTAAACAAATAATTACCTGCATCCACCATGCATCAATTACCCTCAGATGGTCATCATGGTCAACCGATCTCTTCTGAACATCTCTCAATTGTGATTCCAAGGTCGCTTTCTCTCTTTTGTATTCCAGCATCTGACGGTAGATCGCATCTTTTTGGTATTTCTACGACGTAACTCTGTCAGTAACGGACCCCTGAGGCTTTGAAGATATAATGCACTGGTCATGTGTACTTGAACTAGCGGGATGTTTGGAGGCATGGGCTACGGTGAGCAGGCTGTCGGCAGCAAGCTGCGCATTAGCACTAGCCCCATAGATCATACCAACAGTACATAGAAGGGGAAGAGTCCCGTGGGGAGTTGCAATACACAGGGCAATAGTGAAAGGAGAGATCGCGTGCTGATGGATAGGAGCTGAGGTTCCAGGCCTGACGGCGGGTACATACCTCGAGGTCGCTAGCCCATGGCATATCTGAATCCGCAGAGGCCTTGCCGTTCACAGCTTGTCTCTTGGTTGGTGGCGCGAGGTCATCTCCTGCTGACCTCTTCCTGTCCTCCATCTTGATGAAGGACGGTTGAGTCGAGTGAACTGAGACTGGGGAGGGCATCAGGTTGAGAAGATCGCCCGGCACATGAATATGCCCAGACTACCAACGACGCGCTTCTGATTTTGCAGCGCTCGTGAGTATTGAAGGGCGGTGAAGTGGGAGTGGCAAGTTGCAAGTTGAAGGGGAGACGGCTCGAAGATGAAGGTTTGGATTTCCTCGTTTCGCTTCACCCACATTTACGCTAGCGCCTAATCTGGTAAGAGGCATGCACGTGCAAGCCCGATTCTGAGGGACCAGGATCCCCACCACATCTACGAAGTAAGTTCTTTGCAACAACTGCGATAAATACAACGACAACTACACACATTGCCAGCAACCTCGGACCCGCGCGCTTGCGTGCAGCGCAATAAGTCATCATGTTAAAGAATAGAAGCAAAGCCTTTGCGCCAAAATTCAAAGGAGGGCCTCGAAGACCTCCAGCAAACCCCTCCTCCGCGGAGTCATCTGCACGCCCAAGCGTCGAGCCGCACTCACAAACCCCAGCAGCAGAATCGAGCACAAATCATGATATACTCTCTGTCCCCGAGCAAGTTACTGCTCCGCCGTCTTCCGAAGAAGAAACGCGAGTTGTCAAAGAAACCTTGCGTCCTGAATCGAATGAACCATCCCTTCAAGCCGAGAAGTCTCCATCCGCACCAGAAGTGAGAGTTGAGTCAAGCATACGCAGTCTGAAGAGGAAGGAAAGAGAACATGATGTACAGGAATTGCCAGCCAAGAGAGTCCCTGTTGAAATGGCGCCCGGAGGCCCCACTACACAAGATCCATTATCCGAAATAGCCCCTCTGTCGCATTTGGAAAATGGGCCAAGAGAAGAACCATCGGAACCTGCAGTTAGCAGACGAGCTACTCCCCCTACTGTTGATCGACTTGAACCAAATGAATTCTCTGTTGCACACGATGTTGCTGACGGTAGTGGCGATACTCCACCAGGCTATCATACTCTTCCTTCGAGCACCGACCTAGAAGCATCAATATCTCAAGCGCCAAAAGAGACGACCGATTATCCAGAGCCTGTAGCACAACCGGGGGCAAATCTCACTACCCCCGAGAGCGATTCTCAAGTAGTAGCCGCAGCAGATGAAATCCAACATTCGCGATCCAGCTCTCCTCAAAGCGATCATGAACCTCCTCGATTCAGATACCCCACACCCCCAAACACGCAGACACTTTCGGCCATCGATTTACCTATAGTGAGTGCTACTAGCAACGACCTCTCAGGTCTCGGTCCTGCGGGAGATACTGGTGCACTTGCGCAGCCAGGGCATGTGGCTCAGCTCTCGCAAATAGTTCCAATGGCAGGATTGAACCCTGATGGGACAGCAGCTGCTCTAGTTGAAGAGCCCGCGTCTGGCACAGAGAAAGGGAAGAAAAAGAAGAAGATTGTACGGCGCAAGAAGGTTCAGGCTGCACACGAAGGCGACGATGTCAGAGCCACCGTGGATATGCAGTTAAACCGACCCCGCCGTGTCGCTGGCCAGAAGAGATCTCGTAAGAAAAAGGATAGCGAGAAGAAAAGAAGAGTACGCGCTCAGACACCTGAGGGTGCTGAAGATGAAGTCGTGGACCATACAACAATGAAGATGGTGGATCTTTGCAAGGACCTCCGAATCGGGAAGAAATTCAGCAAGCACCATGAGATTAAGGAGAGATTGGTGCAGAAAAAGGTCAAAGCGAAACTGGCCAAAGAAAACCCTGAACTCATATCTTTGGTGGAAGGCGAACAACACGGCAAGGAGTCGAGCTCACGACCTGATGAGGACGCTTCCGGTCTTGCAGCGGCCCCTAGTGCTACCGTCCAAATGCGCGTCGTTGACGGCCAGATCGTCGTGGATGAAAATACACTGCAAGTTGATCGCCAAGAACGTGGGCGAGCAGAGCGAGGTGAAGTCGTGGAGGAAGTCGAAGAGGATGATTTCACCACAGTTACAACTTCAGGCACATTTATGAAACGGGAACGAGCTGTAATCTGGGATGCCGTGGCAAACGAGATGTTCTACAACGGCCTAGCACAATTCGGTACTGATTTCGAGATGATTGCCAAGCTATTTCCAAGCCGCAATAGGAGGCAGATCAAGTTGAAGTTCAACAAAGAAGAACGCAATAACCCTGCAAAAATCACCCGAGCATTGACAGGGGAGAAGATATCTATCAATCTAGATGAATACGAAGAATTGGCTGGGTTCAAGCTTCTGGACGTTGCGGTCATCGAGGCGGAGCGCGCAAAGATCGAGCAGGAGCAGAATGCTGAGGAGGCCAGACATGCAGCTGACATAGCAGAAACGACAAGAAGGAAGAAGGCAGATATACATGCCAAATCAGATGCTGTGAAGAGAGCTTTATCCGGGTACGGCGATGATGAGGTACCTGCTCAAGGGACCGACTCAGCGAAGGAAAATGCAGAGCCGGCAATGGGGAAGAATCGGGAGGCTAGTGCAGCACCCAAATCTAAGAAGAAAGTGACGAAGAAGAAGAATCCCCATAGCAGCAACGCCGGCGGAGAGGAAATTGAGGTGCTGGGTAGTATTGAGAACTAAGTTGAATCCTACGTGGATAGGGGCTGGAAACTAGGCGTGTTTTAGGCTGGGCGGTCCGCTGTATATATTGACACAGAGCCCTTATAATTTATGGCCACGATGATTAAGCTAGCAATGATACCCAACTAAATAGATTCAAGACATATCGTTATTATCACTCTTGCGAGCACATTAATTCATCAAAACCTAAGCGCCGCCATGACTATGTGTGTTGAAACAGTTTTGGTAATTCCATTTATACGTACGGTATCCATCCATTCATTCCTTCATTCCTTCTTAATTAAGCTCTCGAAGAGCGGGCCCACGACCTTAGCACTCTTCTTCAAGTGCCTCTTCTGTCCGCCCTCATAATCCACAAAGGTAACACCGAACCGGGTCTCATAGCCCTCGGCCCACTCAAAGTTATCCATCAAACTCCAAGCCATATAACCCCGGATATCGGCGCCCTCCTCCACTGCCTGGGCAAGTGCCTTAATATAGCCTCTGAAGTACTCAGCGCGGAACTCGTCATCGACAATCTTCTCAAGCGGGAGGTCATTCTCGCCCTTGAGGGATGTGCCGTTCTCGGTGCAGTAGATGGGTGGGTTGTTATAACGCTTGCTGATCCAAAGGAGGAGCTCCTTGAAGCCTTGCGGGTTGGGGCGGAGCCAGAAGGATTGTGTTTCGGGCCCGATGCACTCGCCGCTTTTGGAGATGAAGAGAGTTTCCAAGTTACCAAGGAAGTCGTCAGCTTCGGCAGGAGTGGTCTTGTGTTTGATGTAGTTGGCGGTGTAGTGGTTCATGCCATAGAAGTCGTTGGAGCCTTGAACGAGGGCTATTTCTTCGGGGGTGAAGGTTGGGAGGCGGTCACCTAGTTGGGCAACCATCGAGGCGGGGTATCGGCCGTGGTAGATAGGGTCCGCAAACCAGGCGATGCTGAATTCGAGTTTGCGCTCGGCCGCCTCGACGTCCAGAGGGTCTTGAGGATCCCAGGGGTAGACGGCATCACCTGAACACCTCAGCGTTAGCTTCATAAAGAGAGAGACGGTGATTGGAGGGGCCTTACCATTGAGGGTGATGCCGATTTGTCCTCCATCCTTGGCCTTGAATTCCTCTCTGTAAATCTTCACCGCAGCACCGTGGGCAATCAAGAAGTTATGCCCGACAGTCCAGCACTCGCGGCTGCTGTCACCAACTGCGCTCTTCGACCTATCACTGGTGTGACCTGGCGCGAAGAGGCCGGTATTATATCCCAAGATGGAACTGCACCATGGCTCATTGAACGTGATCCAGTGCTTGACTTTGGGGAGAGCCTTGAACAGGACACGGGCGTAATGTGCGAAGTCAGCAACAAATTCTGCCTTATTAAGTAGTCCACCATATCTCTCATCTAAACCCGCGGGAAGATCCCAATGGAATAATGTAACCATTGGTATGATCCCCGCAGCCAGCAAATCATCCACGAACTTTTGGTAGAACTCAATACCCTTCTGGTTGATAGGATCATTGCGTCCGCCGACGGGGATGATACGTGACCAGGAGATTGAGAAGCGGTAGCCTCTTGCGCCAGTCTCCTTGAGAAGAGCAATATCTTCACCGGTTCGGTGGTAGGAGTCGCAGGCTACATCTCCTGAGCTTCCGCCTGCGATCTTGCCTGGGATTTTGCAGAATTTGTCCCAGATGGAGGGTCCACGACCATCTTCTTCTGGAGCACCCTCAATTTGGTAGCTGATCACGCCACTTATCAGCTTTGTTAAGAGCGGAAGCAGACGAAAAACTCACGATGCGGTTGCAAAGCCCCAGAGGAAGTCTTTCCGGAGAACCGGTTGGGCCATGATTGCTGGTGGTTTCTGATTTCTGGTTCTGGTTTCTGGAGTAAGGGCCAAGAATAGCCAAAGGTCAATTGGAGCTGGAAATCTTCAGAGGCAAGAGTGGAATGAAAATGAAAAGAATCTGGAGAGAAGGCGGGGTATGGGGTGTGCTAGGTATGGTCTATAAGTAGTTGAACATTATTGTTTTTATTGGACCCCGAGCAACAGCTCCCAGAACCACGATGGAGCAACGCGCAGCTATGTCGGACCGCTGCAACCGGGAGAATAGCTCAGCCTCATACAAATGAAGTTGTTATTGTTCCGGGCTGATGGGCCCGCCAACCTCGTACTGCTCGAAGCTGCCCATAGGCGCTGATAGCGGGGTTCACGACTCAACACTGGGCGAGCAACAGTGGCAGGAGGACGGCGAACGATGGAAATGCGGCCCTGAACACCGCCGGGAGAAGTGCCCACGGCTGATCCTCGGGGCGACGAAAATGCACACGCCGCGCCTGTGGGGACTGCTGTGGAGGACAACCCGGGAGTGGGCTTGATATCAACAGTGTCCTTGGTTGCTGGTTGGCGGCAGGTGAGTTGAGATGTGGTAATTATTAGTTGTGAATATAAGATAATCAGGGTTCCCGCCTCAATCTGTGACTTAGGGCCAGCTGGGTAAGTAGGTACGTAGTAGATACAGCACTAGTTTGGCTCGAGGTTGGGTTTGTAGCTTGTAAGGCTCTAGAAAAGCCTCACGACTTGGCTAATACTTCGTACGGCTCCCACTTGGCGCTCGCATTCTCACTTCATTGGCGGTACCAGTTGGCCTTAGGTAGAACATCCATTGTCGCATGTTATTCTCCCCTCGAGCAATAGACTCCTTACTAAGGCAAAGTTCCTTGTCATTACGCCTAATGGTAGTATACATGTTCCTAATACAGGACCAACAAAATGACGATCTCCAAACACCTTCCCATGCAGCCTACCATCCCACTTTCCACCCCATATATATCCATCCTACAATAATGCCGACGATCTTCCATGCAGCTACGAACTTACGAAGTACTGTTGCATGAGCATGTGAAACACTATGCTGAAAGAGCTTCAATAATCCAGCTTCCGCTTTCCAGGACTTGTCGTCTCAACATCGCCATCATCAGTCCACTCCACAACCTCCCACTCAACCGAGTATCGACCATCTCCGCTTTGCCCTTGGCCCCTAGATTTCTTCATTTTGCCCAATTTGCTGCCTTCTACCAGTGATTCGAACCATGGCAATCCCTCAATATGCCGAGCCAACGTGTTGCTCTCGGATTCCGGCAACGCCTTCTCGTCCTTCTCGCCCTTCTCGCCATCGTTTTCGATATCCGACAGAGCTTCTGGTGGCAAAAGTCCCAAATCCTCCAGGTCTTGTAGGTCTGAATCTGTCAACGACCCCACAGTCAAGGAGATGTAGTCGGCTTCGCTGGGCGGTGATTCGGACCAGTAGGAAAGTGGTGTACCGCAGAACCCACAGAACTGTCGCCTGGAGTGTTGCTCAAGGGGAGATGTGTAGGCTCGGCGAATAGAGGAATGGGTTTCGTCGGGGCAGAGAGCGTAGGTCGTCGACTGATACCATGAAAGAGGCACTCGGAGCCAGGCGGAGAGTGGTGATGCTTGTGATCGTCCTATATGATGTGATTCAGGGTTAGTTTGCGCGCCCTAGTCAGATGGCATAAACAGATAGAGAGCTGAACTTACTGTTCACGGCGGTATTGTCGAAGAAGACTTGGGCAGATTTCGAAGCATCTTGGGGAATCTGAATAGTGTATCGATTCCGACCGCAGGAACAGCCGCCTTGCAACGGACGGTGTTGGCTCATGATGAGGTGGGTGGCGACGGCAAAAGACGAAATCGAGATGCGTGGAAGAATAGATCACAAACTATCTAGGTATGTTGTGGTTGACATGGACAGACGAGGATGGAATACGTAGTCTCGAACTGTGACGGAGAGGTCTGGTGGATCGGTCATAACAGCAGCAGCACAGTATCGGTCGATCTGACGTAGTAGCGTTTTACCTGAAGGGAGGCAATCCGGCGCCCTCGCTTCGATTGGTGGCCTGATATGTATGGATAATATTCGGGAATTTAAGCACGTAGGTACCTAGGTACTATTTACACGTGGGAGGACGACAACCTCATTTTCCCCCGTCTGGTCCATTGTAACCCCTTTTCTGATTTGCTCTAGACCGCCGATTTGGTGTATTGGATCTTCCACTGTTCGAGGCTCTCGAATTTCTCATATCAACACTCACAATCTTCTCAACCAATTCCTTCACCAACGTCAGCCTCCTCGCTACGTCACTATCCGATTCAAACTCGCGGCGGCCCTTCTTCTGGAACTTCTGTCTGATATACTCGATATGTTCCAATGCCCATAATCGCTCATTGAGAGGCCTATCCATGCCATCGTTGACTGTTCTTAGACTTTTGATAGTCACTTCGTGGTCGATTGCCTCGAGCATATGTTTAGACCATGTTCCATATGTCGTAGGGTCCGAGTAATAGAGCGACGTGAAGACCGCTGATAATCCCGACTTCAGTTCCGGTCCTATCAGAGAGAGTGTGAAGAGCAAAGAATCAACTTCTCCAGATCCATTATGCGCTGCGGTATTGCCGTCCATAATTAGGTCTTGGTGCAAAAGCTGTTTAGGCACGGTGAAAAGCGTCTCCCTTGCTTGCTCCAGAAATCGCAGCCGGACTCTAACTCCAATGCGAAGAAGTGGCTGCAGTTGGTCCCTTTCTCGTTGTAGCTGGGTGGCTTTTTCCTGAGCGACTTGGCCAGCAGTAGCTCTTCTCTTTGCCTCAGCCAGTTCTTCCTTTAGCTCTGCAAGTGTAGTCTTGAGCTTCCCATATTGAACGCGTAAATCGTCTGTTGGCAGTTCCATCTTGACCCCATAAACGTTGAAATCATCTAGCATCATATCATTTTCCGGGTCTTGCTTAAAGTCATTAATGCCCATGAGAATGTATGTGCGGGTGAACTGTCCATCCTCTCCCGGCTGAAATGCCTCGTTTCCCGCGACGCTGTCCTTGCTTTCCAATACGAATTTGCTCGGTATACTCTCCAGACTAATCACGAGTTTCTGCCGTTTTATCTTCTTCTCGTCATCATCCCGTACAATAATTCCGTCTGTCGCTCCAACAGGAATCGTCTCCTCAGGTTCCTGCTGATACACCTGTACATGATCTGTTTTCAGCTTTGACAGCTCCACACGCAAACTTTCCACATGATGTTCCGCGAATTGTCGTAGTTGTCTCTCTTCAAGAAAGCGTCTTTCTAGCAGCGCGCATCGCGCACTGCAGGAAGCCATTCCTGATTGAGGTTGTAGGGGTCGTTGATTGAGGGTCGTTGATAAGGCTCCGTTGATGTTGCACAACAGGTTGCCCAATGTGACTCGCTACTATGACTTCGGCAAGGCTCAGCTTCTCACAACAAAACCTCAATCAGTTTATTCTGCCAAGCACGTAAAGATATAGCTATCTACCTAGGTACCTTGGTAGCTATATCGCAAGATACGTCACAATCCCCTATTTTCTACACCGCGTTATCTACAGCCTCTATAATAACACTTTCATTATTACGCAAGCCATCTAACCTTCTTATCTCATCACTAGTAAGTGCAGAAAGATACACATCAGTATTGTTCGATAATACACGGTGAAGCATCGCCCATCATAGCCGATGGTCCCTTCAGCAGCACTTGGCTTTGTTTATTTACTCCTCCGAGCACAATTAACTTTCCAGAGAAGTTGCGCCGGTTTTACAAGTTTGTTTAGTAACCATTTACCTTTCGAGTGTATTTGTTATTTGGTGCCGTTGACCTAGTTGGTCATATAAGTGTTTATGCCAAACTAGGGAACTCTGGCACGACTCACCGCGAGTCAAGCGACGGTATAAATCAATGCGTTTGTCACTCGCTTGAGGTTTTCCATATCAACTTTCATATTCAACTCATCTTAATACCTGCTATATATAGATGCTTAGTGTATCCAACGTTGAATTTATGGACATTGCCAATAAACAGTTCCTTATCAGCGTTGAGGATATTGCTGGTCTTTTCTTACATCTCTTGACATTGAGCTTTAGAGAAGCCGACTTCCTCTGATAAGCATATTCCAAGGCGACTAGTAGTCGGTGTCAGCTTCCTTTACCAGATGAACTGCTGCATGGCTCTGATGTGTTTGCTGATCTCTCACTTTGCCCAAGAAGTAGTTTAACAAGATCCTCGGGATTTCAATTCGCTCCCTAGAAGCAGTGCTCGGTGGAGAGACTTAAACGACGTCCTGTCACGCTCAAGTGTACAAGTAAACCTTGACTTAACCTCGCCACCGCTATGGGTGTGCTGGTGGTTAATGCCAAAGACGATGGGGAGGTTGTCAGTCGGTGACAGAAAACGGTGGGCAACCTCCCGTTCCATCGATCTTCCCCCAGACATAAAACTCCCAATTGCGTCTTGAAGCTGATCAATACAAAATCTGTGTATTGTAAAACGAAACCCCGACGGTTGTCCATGACAGAAAAGCTAGCTTCCCGGCGAGGTAGCTCTTCTCGCAGGCATCACCCTTTTGAGGTGCATTTCGAAGCTGATCGACATGAAGCCCGATCTACCAGTAAAAGAACCCTGGAACTCATATACCACAACCAAGCAATCCAACCAAGTGCAGATCGAAGAAGTGTTCCTTCAACTAGATTTGAAAGAGCAGAACAACACCCTGGCAGGGGTAAAAGCGTATAGCCTGGCCCAAAGTTGTAGTCTCTGGTTGGTCCACCCTCTTCCAGAATAGCTGCGAGCAAGCCTAACTAATTCAGATCTATACCCCATTCTCAATTCTTCAACCCGAGTTATCAACCGGTCATCGGGGGAAGCACCCATTATGGGACGTTTCCCGTCAAAATGGGAGATGGAATTACTGGACCCAATACGGAAGCATTGAAGCCTAGAGAAACAGTGCACATGACGATCAACGAAATGATCTCCAAAACCAAAGACAGGATCGCCAGACACGAAAAGGAAGATCGGGAATCGGAGAGTGGTCGGAAGTTACCTAAAAACATTTTGAAAGTGACTCAAGGGGACTCGAAATTTAACCAGGGAAATTCCCAGCTGGCGGGAGATATCCCCAGGTTTGAAAGTGACAATGCCCTGGTCAAGGAAGAGGCTGCCACCGCAAGTTCTCCTACGGGCTTAGCTTATACGGCAACCAGCGGAGGATTTGTCTCGTCTTATGAACTCCCTCCAATGTCATTGGCTAATATGCCCTGTGAATGTCAATGGTATATGTCACAAAACAGGGGGATATACTGTACGTGTCATAGGCAACGCCCAGCTCGCAGCACGTTAAACTCTTCCCAGAAACCCTATCCAATGACGTTGAAGAGTGTGTACTATGGCCATCACTGGGGTGGTCCAGGCGGCGGGGCGCCGTCGCAAGCTGCCATGAACAATGTGGTACGTGGTCCAGCACAGACTGCACAGCTTGCCTTACAGCATGAGGATAGTGAGCTGAGGCGGGATAATTCCAAGCTAAACAAAGAGTTGTCCAAACTCCGGAGGGACCATGCCCGGATCAAAGAAGAGGATGCTGTCCTTAAGCAGAAGTATGATAAGCTAAAACAGGACAAGAAGGAGCTAAAGGAGGAAAGAGCGATGTTGAGGCAACAAAATTAAAAGGTGCACGAGGATAACTCCAAGCTAAAGGACGGCATTTCTAAGCACAGGCGGGAAAATTTTCAGATCATTGAAGAAAATTCCAGTCTGAAGCAAGAGATCGCGGACCTTAAGAATCAGATCGAATTACAAAGCCCGCTCGTGAAAAGTGCAGTTGCGATTCGTCTACGTTTCTGGGAGCAAGCTAAAGAGGCGCTGGGCTTGGGTGTAGGGGACCGCTCGATTATCGCAGCAGGAAACATCGCTGCGCATCATGGAGATGCACTCACAGACGGCGTGATGGTTTCGCTGGGGTATTTAAAAGTTGCACCAGAAAATAACGTCCCGGAGCAACATGAATCGGAGTTTGAACGGAACTTAGAAACGTTTACCAAGATGTATGCCATGGACCCTTCATATTATAATTCGCTTTCGCCACAACAGGTCGAAATAGCGAATATGGGCGCAACTATGCTCATTTGGCGCTCTACAGGAGGAGTCGATACAGATAGCTCTCTTGTGGACTGGGGTCGATTTGATGAGCTATACGACGACTGCTGCCTTATTTTCGATGCTTTGATGGATGAAACCAGCCCTTTAGATATTTTACGGGCTACAATCGACACCGACTTTACAATTTCGGAGAAGCTCCGTCAGATGAAACACATCTTTCGAAGAGCGGACAGATATATTAAGTCAAAAAGGACATCTAGTGGAGGACTTGAGAAATCGCACACAACAGCAACAGATGTGGGAGAATATGAAGGGCAGCATTTTGATGACCGTCGGTGGAGAATGACAGGAGAAAACTCCGGAGCAGTGAGAGTGGATAGTCAGAATGGATGTGTTGGTAAGAAACTGGCTGGTACATCAGAGGCTAAAAGTTTAACACCGGATATAATAGATTCGGCACAAAAGACTGAGAAATGTAGGCAGACGCCAGTTGGACGACGTTCAGGTAGAAAAGGACGTCGCGGAAGTCGAAGATAGGATCTAGATGACGAGGAGATTGCTTATTCGAGGGCTACGGCCCACGGCATGGAAACAGGGGGACACTGTGACCATGAATTGCTCCAACTTTGCTTCAATTTGCTTCCAGGATTGATGAAGCCGCGAGTAACGGACGGTTACATGATACAGACTTTATGATCTTTTGCTACCTAGCTATCTTGCTTCTTGCGTTACCCGAATGGTACGAATTCATTAGGGCAGAAATTATGCTAAGCTTTGCTGGATAGCCGCTCATTCCGTGCTGTGATCATCTGTGAAGGACCCAACTCAACTTTAAGATCCTCTATCATCGTCAAGGTAATAGAACGAGAACGGGTTTCTATTACGACTTGTGGTCGAACGCCCGTAACAGCTAAACTATAAATAACCCGCCCCCTATCCTCTTTACCTATCTCATATGCTATTACTAGGCGGTCAGCCGGCATAACCTCGCCACTAATGCCAGTTATTATATATTCAAATAAGTAAAACCCATTTAACGACAACCTAGCTCTTTAAGATGCTCCCACAAGTATCACACGACACTCATATCGAAGAGAAATATAACTAGGTCTAGCGACAACTACGAAGCGGCAGAGATTAATTGGCTGTGGGCAATGAACTCTTTTGCTATTTCTATCCTTTTAAATTTTCTAGTGTTTTTTACCTTGTTTACCTTTTTGCCATTTTTTAAAATAACACTTCCTCGCTTCGTAACTTTTAAGCAGTAGTAAAGTAACTGTACCGCTCGGCCAACACAACCTGGCTCTCAACTCCAGGTGGTGCCTTAATAAACACGCAAAACTCGTTCCGAGCCAACGACAGTATATTGTTTTAGTTCTCTAATATGATCATGTTTTACTATCTTACGGGGTTATATGTGCTCGCCCTAAGTATAATATAATGGAAATAGTACACTGAGCTGACAATATTATACTTTGGGACCGAAAACACCCTAAATGCTTCTAATTTTTTATTGAAGATAACGTAATCTGCTTAACGTATATGTTGTACTAGTTTAAAGTTGAAATGTTCTTGCTCAACCTTTAATTATGCCCCTACCTTGTCCCTCTCCTTCCTGGGTTGTAATCACAGATATCATGATCCTCTCTCAGTGTCCTTGGAGTTATAGCCATACTCATTTGCAGTCTGGTGCTGAGCCATTTGGTCGACAGCCTACCATGGCTCACATTATTCACCCACCGCCTACTGCGCGGATATTTTGTTCTCAGCCCATCTGGTTTACATTGTCTTCTCTCCGCACCACCTCTCTACACTCTCAACTTTTATTTGCACGGCCACCCAGCACCTTAAGTCATTGCTAAAGGGGCTACAAGAGTTTATATAGCAGATAGCACAGTTATTAACAGCCTTTTTGAGGCGGAGATAGACTCCAATCCTAGCAAAATGGAACGTGTTGAAAATAGCTCCACGTCGGAAAGTGAGGATAGCTCACTAGATGTTTGCCAGTTAGAGACATCAAATGTGAGTACTCACGGCCGGCCCTCCGGACAAGGCTAATTCTTTTCAGGAAAGCTTAGTTGACGCCTGGATTCCGATCGATCAAACTTATCCTCTCCTCACGACAAGGAACGGTGGCAATGGTATCCTAAACCCAGGCTTTGACATCGTCACATCCCCAACAATTCTTGAGGTGTTTAAGTTGATCTCCGAACTTGAACAAGAGCACCGACAATGTGTGGACCAAGGAGTTTATGAAAACTTGATGGGCCATCTTCAGGAATTGGAAGAGAAACTTGCTAGGCGTGAAGAGGAGCGTCTGGAACTCATGGAAACGCTTGAGCATAGAGACACCATAATCAAGGCGCTGGAGAAGAAAATTGAGTCCAAAGTTGACATAATCCAAAATCTTCAGCATAAGCTGCGAATAGTCAAGACCACTGTGGCCCGTTCACGCAAATATGGCCAACATGGCCCGGTCAAGACCCCGGAACTCAAAGGCGTGGAATACCATGTCAAAGCGGAGACCAAACATACAGCCAGCAAGATTGAGAAGCTCGAGAAGGAAAATGCGAGCTTGAAGCAGGACGTCGCCACCAAACTCAGCATGACCGCACAACTACAGAAGGAAGCAAAGGCTGCACAGCCATTGGTGAATATCGGTTCGGCGATCCGTAAACGTCACATAGAGCATTTTCTCCAACAACTCCGCGAAATAGGCACCCTCCAAGACGACAAAGCACCCAATCAGGCAGTCATTGGGAGAGGGAATTGCGCAGCCCATTGGTGCGACATCCGAGCCGACCTTGCACTGGTCGAATGCAAAATTTTCAACCAGGATAAATATGGCAGACTGCTTCAGCATATTTACGGCGCTACAGTGGATCGCTGTGTTGCAATGTGCAATAGGGGTCCGTGGCAATTTATCAAGGCCTGGGATATGAGAATCATGTACTCTGCAAGCAGGGACTCAGGGAAAGGGCCGGATGCCGTACGCTTCGAGAGCTTGTTCGACAGGATGAAGAGTATTCCTAAGAATTTTGCAAAAAGTTTAGAGTTTGGGGTTTCTGCTACCTTCGATGGGTGCTCCCTAGCTGAAGAGATCCTGGAGGATATGAGGGTTCTGACAAAGAAGTTCATGGAGCAGTAGAAAATGGATGCAAGGACTTAATATGTAGATAATAATTGCAGTAGGGTGCCGAGCCACGGTCTGCTTATTCATGGTCAAGCTGGCTCGCACCAGGAGACTTAGGACAAGGCTG
This sequence comes from Venustampulla echinocandica, assembly GCF_003357145.1. NCBI lineage: Eukaryota > Fungi > Ascomycota > Leotiomycetes > Helotiales > Pleuroascaceae > Venustampulla > Venustampulla echinocandica. The sequence goes on along the minus strand of NW_022474206.1, from coordinate 3,372,493 downwards.
ATGGAGAATAGGGGTATGTCGCTTAGTTTGCCCCTTAACGCAGGCTTTCCAAAGTCTTTGCTGCCCACTTAGACTCACTTATACACCAACTCTCAAGCTTCAGGTAATAATATAACTCTGTTCACATTAAAAGAATTGGGTACAGATCAAAATATTTGCTAGTTATTATTAAGTGAATAAAATGCGAAGGCACTATTTATTATACTTTGGAGTCGTTGACTAGGCAACGAGCTACGCCTTATTAAACTAAAATCAAACCGATCTATCTCTGCACGCTTGAAACTACGTTTAGTGTCACATAACGACTGCCTGAGATCAATTAGCATCTGCCTCCTACTATCTTCTTTAGAGGCAATATCATCTGGCATTTCTGCACCTTGTAAATGTCAAAAACATCGTAGTGGAGTCGCTCACCTTGGACGGATGGATAGCTGGAGTGACTGCACCGATTGTCCAGCCGCGCACCACAAACTACATTTTACGATTACTGCTCGTCCCAGCACGCAGTATTTCCAAAGACCTAATCCCCAAGATGCCAAGCTACTTACGTGCTTGGATATAACAAATATGATATATGAATGCGACGGTGGGAGATGATCCGTCCTTGGCTCGCTTTCATACAAAGCATGGGGTCCTATTGCTAATTAGCCACAACACCCGACCAAACAACTAGTAGATCGTCATCGACGACTTAACCGCCTAATATTATCGACTCCAATTCCTTCCATCCAGCTTACGGAGTGTAAGACAAGGAGGACAATTACCCTGCCTCCCCTGGATGATATCACTCTTTCCCCACATCACCAGCATACTAATGCCCTCCCCACACGTACCAAATCAAAAGCTAACCTTATTTGCTCGGCCCACAGGACTCTTATACTCCAAACAGAGCCTGGGATATTATTTTCCTATTGGGCCGTTGTAATGATTCAGGCCAGGGCCATGCAGCCAAAATACGAGGAGGGTGCATTTTAATTTGGAACAAAGAGTCTCCGGATCTCGTTGTCGACAGGTTCTGCCTGTGTACGAGGTCACGATCGAATCTCCCGGTCGATCTTTCCAATTGAACCGTTGCAATTGGCTAGTCGCCATAGAACGAGATGGTTTCCCAGATTCCTATCTCTACCATTGAGTTTCGGCAGATATTGTAAATTAAAAAGTCCAGTTGGAAAGGCTTGGGCCGCTTGGTTCCGGAGTGCGGCGGTTTTGATTTCCATAAAAGGCTTTGAGCCACCTCGTTCTGCGTTTAAGCTGTAGCATACGGATCTCGGCGATTGCACTTGCAAAGTTAGCCCATCATGCGTACCATCGAGTTGATCGGGAGCGTTGCGGCACTGGTTGGCACTGGCATGTTTTCTCTTTTTCCTTTTCCGTTTTCCATCATGGCATTCAGGGTCTAAACGTCAATAGCTATTGCACAAGTTTCCTCAACACCCTACTGCGATTCGGTGACATCAATATGCTACTCGTCCTATACACATGCCGGCACTGGCATCACGATTCGCATTGCTCTCCCAGAGAAGGTTGATGCGCCTTATGATGCCATTGTTCAGATTGTTTCGCCCGTATCCAACCCTTGGGTGGGATTCTCCTGGGGTGGCACCATGACCTACAATCCATTGACAATTGGGTGGGCAAATGGAGCGACCTCAGTAGTCTCCTCGCGCTTTGCGTAGTATGTCATTTATCGTTCGCTGTCCGTTTTAGTATTTTGGCCCTAACCATCACCAGTGGACTGAGTCTCCCACAACCTTACGAGGAAGCAGAATATACTCTATTGAAGGGCACAGCCACAAATAGCACACACTGGACTCTGACTGCGAAATGTTCAGGATGTACTTCTTATATCGGTAACGATGGGTCGCTAACTGTGCTCAATGGAACGGGGACAGCATATTTTGCTTGGGCTCAAGGTGGGAGTTCGGTGCAGGAGCCAGCAAACAACCAGTCAGCTTTCAATATTCATAACCAATATGGGAAATGGACCCATAACTTGAACGCAGCACGCAGTTCGAAATTTGCCGACTGGGTGGCGGCTAACCGTCTCGAAGATGCTCCAACTACTACGAGCAGTCCCGTCACTACAGTACCAGCAACTGCCACGGAGACAACTTCTACCAAGACGACTCTGGAGACAAGCCCGGCTCCCTCAGCAACCAATGGCGCGATACCAGCTTCTTGTAGTGCCAGTGCACCAAAATATCCTTACAAGCTAGCGACTGGATGGAAAGCTACGAAGGTTCTCGGTGGCCTGAGGACCCCTCGTGCCGTCATTTCGGACACATTAGGCAGCCTGCTAATTGTCGAGTCCGGCAAAGGCATTTCCGTACATACCATCTCCGCAGATGGCTGCACTGGGGCTACTAAGATGTTGATATCCCAAACCAATCTCAACCACGGTATCCAACTTAGCCCAGATGGCAAGACACTATATGCTAGCTCGATGACGCAAGTGTACCAATGGACCTACGATGCGGCCAGTCAATCGGTTCAGGGTTCCTCCACGATCATAGTAAAGGGCATGTACAATGGTGGCCACCCTACGCGCACACTCGTTCTTGCGCCACACCAGCCAAATTTGTTGGTGATTTCTCTAGGATCAAATGCAAACTGGGATTACGACTCTGGAAATCCGAATACGGGGCGCGCGTTGATCAGGGCCTTTGACCTCAATGCTATCCCAAGTGGAGGGTATGATTATATCACTGGCGGATATTTGATGGGATATGGGCTGCGAAATGAGATTGCTTTGACCTTCGATGGGAATAACATGTTAGTCGCCCGTATTATACTCTAGGAGGCTCCAACTAATCATCACTTAGGCTATGGGGCTCGGAAAACAGCGGCGATGAATTTCAACGTACACCATTGGGCCAAAATACACAGATTGATGTGCACTCAGACAACCCCGCCGAGAAGCTCAATTTCATCGGCGATGTTACCAAGCCAAACAATAACTGGTACGGGTATCCAACATGCTTTACCGTTTGGGAACCAAGTCTTTTCACAGACACGAAATTCTCAGTCGGAGACCAATTTGTTGTGTCCCCCAATGCCACATTCAACGACGCCACCTGCAGAGAAAAGGTCACTTTACCGGCTATGGGTTACCAGGCACATTCAGCCCCAATTGATCACAAATTCGACTCTACATACAGCAATTTGTTCGTCTCTTTCCACGGCTCCTGGAATCGCCCGACTCCAACCGGATACAAGCTGGTTGCTGTGCCTTTCACCAAAGGCAGCGATGGGGCATATAAACCAGTCGCACCTCTGAACAGCAATACTGGCTACCAAGATATCATGTGGAACCCTGATCTCACGGTGTGCACCACTGCGTGCTTTAGACCAGCCGGTTTAATGTTTGATAAAGTAGGAAGACTGTACATGACTAGCGACGCTCCAGGTGAGGGAGAATTGTGGGTTCTCGGGCAGTCATGAGTTGTATAAATGTACATATTGAAAACAATAACCTCAGGACATAGGGGTATAATATGGTAGCATATGAATATAGAAAGTGGAGAGACTTCCTCTTGAACATATCATATTATTTTCCAAGTCTCTATTCGAGATTGTTTCTAAAGGTCTCAATATGTCAAAGAATTGAGATATTAAATGGTTCGTATGCAGCGGTCACTATCCTAGACTATATGCGATGTGGTCAACTGGCACATGTCAGCCGCCAACACAAGCGTATGGCTACCACAGTGCGGATTAACATTGGGAACTCGAGGCCCCCTTGGGCAGTTATTACCGTAGGACCTATGTCTCAATATCTGCCTTGGTTCCCTGAACTTTCCCCTGCCCATGATACTTGCCTAAATCCATGTCTCAAAATAAGCCAACACATCTACATTATTCCAATAGCAAGGCCCACCAAACATGGGGATCACTGCCCTGTACAGCTTCGGATTTGAGTTAGTAAAGTGATGGTGAGGAAGGCGTTTGTACAGTGCAGAAAGAGGAAACCACGAGGGGATCTGCATTTATGGTGAATTGTTTGGTTGTTGGGCTATGGACCTTAGAAGGCGTATTTGGGCCCTAATTCTGACTTGAAGACTAGGGTTGAGGGGTTGTAGGATTGAGAGATAGGAGGTATGTAAAACTGCTAGATGTAGCATGAAACAAATACCTCCCATCTTGTCCAGTCCATCATCTTGAGCAAGTCAATTGCAATTTGTAGCCCATAGGGGCCTGTCCTGTACACCTGTATAACACCAAAATTCCCATCCTTAACTGGTAGGCACCTAGCTCAGCATCGAAAATACAACATCACATCCATGAACAAGAGGCACAAGATGACAAGTACAATTTTGGCTTCAATGCCTGGCCCAGAAAAATCAACCAATGCATAGCACCGCGCTACCCAAAATATAACATCTCGAAAACATCAAGTGCATTGCATCTCTCCAACCTTCTTCTAGTATCCCTCTGCTATCATCCTGATACTGGACTTGAGAGATGCAAAAGGGGGTTATGATATAAATTGATGGTAGCACTTGCGCTATTACAAAGTTGAAAAGAGCGTTGAGCATACCAAAAGCATTGCAAGGAAGAAAGGTACCGTCGTCTGTGGTGGAACTCGAGAGTGAACCTTACCTGTAAACTATCCGGAATTTAAGGACGCTTTGCTAATGGTATCGAACCTAATACATTTAGCTCCTCAGTATATAACATATAATATAGAGCCCAGAGGTTCCAGCCATTGTTAGAAGTCTGATTTTCGTGGGATATCATGCTTGGTTAATTAGCTTGTTGCATGACATTTGTTACCAGCAACTGGATTCTTGTCCGTGAAAGTTTCTGTCGAGCGGAGTAAATATTACACTCACGATATACCAATGCAATATCGTGGCTTCGGTTATGTGATACGTAGCGATGCTGTTAGGGGTATCCAATCCCGTCTATCCCACACCGTCCGCCCAGGAGATCTCGTAGATCTACATCCCAGGCATAAAATTGATCGGTGGAGTCGCCAAATCCTTGTAAAAACGACCAGTCCTCTGGGGATACCGGAAGAATTTGGAGTTGACTGCTGGGTTGGTCTGCAGTGATAGGCAAACCCCCAACGGTCGTTTTCTGTGTTGTGAGTTGAATAGCATCTATCCCATGGGCATGCCTTGGTTCTTGTAATGCTTGGGGCAAGTTAAACACTTGTGCTATCAGCTAAGGACAAATCGTATAGCTACTAATAGTAACACAAGCCACTCACTATCATCGAGCAACTTACAACGCTCCCCAGCAATCTTCCAGCTCTTGCTTAGCACTGATAGCCATTGAATACATAGTTTCAGACGGCGACGAGTTCTGTCAATCGCTTCTACTTCTCCTTTCTTTGAGTGTTGTAGCAGTATACTTGCGGCAATAAATATGCTGAAGATCATGTCGCAAGGTCCTCGAGGGAGGCATTCAAGGTACTTCTCCAATACTTGGCATATCTGGTTAGCCGCCTGGAGAGATATTTCAAACGGGTCGGCTGTGAAACCTAAGTCAGACCGCCACCAAGCAATAAAGGGTCGATGAAGTAATATGGTAGCGGTCCACATTATCTACAGGAGTTATTAACGTACTGAATCTCCATTTTTCTGTTATCGTCACTTACTACATAGTTTGTTACTGTTGCAGGCGCAGACATCAGTTCGTCGCTCAAGTCCAACTTCAAAGGGGATGCTTCGATATCTCGCTCCCATTGTTGAAGTTCAAGCCAGAGTTGCATTCTTAGGCGCTCTCCAGCAGGTTGATCATCGCGAATAGCCTTTCGAGCAGCCAAACCATAGACCTTGCGATATATGCGCTCCATAATCATGGACAGCGATATTGTGCTGTGAAAGGCAGATATGGTTCGCATCTTAAAAGTGTTTCTGCGAGCTAATCCAGGAGAGCTATGCGGTTGAGAGTGGCTAGACATGAGTTCGAATTCGTCGGTTTCGGCGGCTGAAGGCCACGGGCAGTCAGACTCTTCTTCCCTTAGAATTATTGGCCGACCCATTTCGCCGGATATCATCTTATCCAACACATACACATTCCACCAAAGCCTATGGCGTATTTCGCGTTCTATCTGATCGTCGAGCTCATATGCTCGGTTCAATCGCAATTCAATCGCCATGGCTGATGCAAGACCAAATAAAATAGCGGCACGAGAATACTCTGCAATTCCATGTTGCTGGAGAGTCAAGATTACGAGTACTTGGCAGCTCGTAATGGACGGAGTGAGCGCATTGATGGGCTGCGGGGAGCCACCAGTCCGCGCTCCTCGCTGTAGTAAATTTAGGGCCTCCTCGAAGAGCGCCTTTGGTTTGAGGGAATTGTGCAGAGGCTGTGAGGGGTTTGCAATACCGCACTCGACAGGGTGGGATCTGTCGATACACGAGGCAATCGTAAAGATTGCCATTGCCAAGGAATCTGGGATAGTAGGCGAAGGATATGTATAATCTGAGGATCCATATAAAGGCTTGTATAAAAGTGGCCACATTGGGTGTATGCTTTCAAAGTATGTCTGGAAAAGCGTGTTCGATAGTTCAACAGGTATCGAGGGCCCTGGGATCGAGGATGTCTGATCGCCATTTGGTGGTTTGTTCGGGCTGATTACAGGCGTGGAACGGGCCACCGACGACTCGGTAGCATCCGATCGAGATATTGGAGTGTTAGGTAGAGTGGCAGGATGGTCTATCCTCCTAGACGCTCCACTCATTAGCATCTTCCCCTGATTTCGATGACGTCTTGTTTTATTTCCACGTCTCAAACGGACTATCAGACAAACCTCCTCTTGGGCACGGCATATGAGCATTCATCACTCCTGTACTGGCATGGGCCGCATGTTGGCAGCACACCATCACACTGCCATGCAGATTAGACTCTGAAGATCAATTTTAATTTTAAGGTTTCAAAATGCGAACCTTGATCTTTCTTGACGCACATAACTTGCACGCTTGCGAGACTCGTTTTCGTATCGACATTTGAACAGGATGCAAATATTTGAGCCACCTACTTAGGAGCCTAACATACGGTAATGATGGGATAGGTCAGGGCACTTAGGTAGCATATAACGTCTGAAAAGACAAAGCCAGCCACAGGAACTTGTCAACGTCAAGCTGTTGTGGAAACAGTAGAATAATGGGTTGGGGTGATGAGGCTGTGAGCCTGTGGCGGGGTAGCTCGTTCCGTTTTGTGCCCCAGTCAGCGGCCCGATTCCCGTAGCTGCCGGCTCGCTTCGGTACGTTCCCAAGTCCCTCCCGACGTATCACAACGGGCAAACAAGAGCTGACATGAATACAGAAATGGCAGTCGAAGCACTCATATGGAGCCCAAAAATATTGTATATCGGAGGATTTATAATCTGAAACAGTATTATTTAACAAAGGACCTACCTATTGATCTTACGTCGCTTGACCCTGAAGAAATCCCCGTCGAGGAATTTATGTCTACAGAAGATATCCATACGACTATCGAGAATCTTCGAGGAATACAAGCCGCAGATGAGGGATTAGATGCTGTAATTAAATTCGGCAGATGGCAAAATAGGTTCAAAAGACAATAGAGATGGTTCAGACTAGACGATATTTTCAACAACCGCTTGTAGATATACTCCCAGACCACCCTCGCTAAACAAAAGGGGGGAGAACACAATATGAAAGGTAAGTCGACATGATAAGATCATCAAAAGCAAAAGACCCCGAAATGGAAAGTTGCAAAAAGATCGGCCTGATATTGAGATGCCTACATCTTTTGCTGAAGTACTGTCGGTTTTATTTGTCGTTCCCATTTTCCAATTCGTCCCTAGCGTTACTACCCCATAGAACTTGATCAGAACCACTTAGCCAAGTAGCTGCCATCGCACTAGTTCCAACAAAACCAATTATTAATTACATGGTATAACGGTAGAATTTGCCCCTAGTACTAACAACTATTGTCGGTGAGCTGCTGTCCTCCACTTTTGCTTGAAGTCAAGCCGTGGCTTGAAAGCCCAATTACAGGACAGGTATGTGTCAATGCTCAGACTACGTTTCACGAGTCAATAATTTGACAGCTCTTTACAACTGTTGATCGCTTAATCTTAGGCTCCCTCCTTCCAATTACACCCACTGTCAACACCCCCATGCTATTCATCTTCGCACGACTTGCAACAACCATTTTCCAAGGACCAGTATTCATCACCTTGGCCTCACACCTTGACCTCTACCACCATCTTATTTTCCATTATCACATTATTTGTCTAAGCAATATCCCGCTTAGGGTAAGTTGATCTTTAGTACCAGGTCAGAGGTTACCTTCCCAAAGATAGCTCGGCTCTAGATCCCCCCTTTGTACACATCTCTCCAATGTCAACTTTAGCATTGGATAAAGCATTGTTTCTATCCAGAACCCGCCTGACTAATTTCTCATCTCCAGAAAGGGCAAAATTCATTAGTTTACCTTGCTTTCGTCGCCTTACCGTATGTCCCGTTACCATATTCTATATTCCCAATCAGTCAACAATATCGACACATATCAGGAGCTTGACATCCAGATCAATAAGCCATATATCAAAGGTTTATATAATATGGCTCCACGAAAAGTCAGCAAACGTTCAAACCGAGAAGTTGATGAAGATTACTCTGAGCAGCCATTAGAGAAAAGACAATTCACTGGACGTTCCACTTGTCATAGCCGCAGGAAATCAACCAAAGCAAAGCAAACGCGTAGTATGACACCTGCAATCTACAGTAAGTAATCAACCCCGCCGTTGTCGATCGGACAGATATATGTATGGTTTCAGTACTTATGCTAACACTCCAATAACAGACACGCAAGAATCGCAGCCACCGCCACCAATACACTCCCCGTCACTTTCAAGACATATTGAAGTTATTGATCTCTCGCAAGAATTCATGTCAAAAACGATGACCGATCATGGATCCGCCCAATTCAGGAGCGGTGATGTATATATTGAACTACAGGGCCCTCAGAAATACTCATATACTCTCCTTTCAAGAGTATTATCTCGAACTTCAGACTGGTTCAAAGCAAGCTTGGAGCAGCCAACTCCCGAATTCAACCACCAACTTGCAGCAGCGATGACGCGCACAAGCGGAATCGCCCACAGATATGACCTGAGCTACGATCCAGATGAGGGACTGTGGCTCTTAGCAAAGACGGTAAGTTCATCCAAACTATTCTAAAATAAAGGCATAATACCTCTTTCCTATTTCCAGATTACTCGAGCAAAAGATCCACAATTGAAAAATAAACTGAATACGATCTAGTCACTCACTACACCAAAGGAATTGGACAAAACTGAACAATCTTCGAACCGTTCCACTCGTCCCGAGCTCTCCCTAACGTTAGACGGAAACTCAAGTCCAAGAACTCCGCCAAAACAACATCGCGGCACTGGAGACGGCATCCTGAAATATCCTACACCATCTTCAAATAGAAAGAATATTGAAAGGGGTCTAGATTTCAACGTTGAGGATCCTCTGGACATGAAAAGGTATGCCTCAGAAGACCCAAGCATTAAAGAAGAAGAAGAAGCTGTTGAGACAGCTGGAAATTATCTGAGCCCCAAGATCGACAGCTCGGAAGATTATCCAAGTATTAAAGTGGAGACAGCTGAGGATTATTTGAATATGAGTTACGAACAGAGGCAGGATACCTTGAGTATTATAAATGAAGAAGCTACAGATAGCCCTGGGATATCTCAAAGCACGAAGGCCGAATGTGCAGAACATGATCAAAACATGGAAAATCAGGGCGAGGTTCAGATAGTTGAAAATCCCTTGCAAATGAGATGCAGAGAATCAGAAATCACTGGAAATGCTAAGGAGAAAGAGGAACTTGGGAGTCTTCCAAGCCCTCACAGTATGCAGATCGAAGGTCAGGAAGATAACCCTTATGCTAGAGGTGCGAAGGAGGTTGAGATGATCGACACTACTCCAACTACTCCACCTACTAAGAACAGAAAGACCGAAGGCGTTCCAAACACTAAAAGGGAAAATTTGGCTGCATCCACAACCAATGGGGGAAATGAGGGTAACATATTTAAAAACGAGCAAGCCCGAGAAGATGGGGTTTTGGATACAGCCAATACCGATGTTATTAACCCACATATCACCTATGACGAAGCTAGAGTAGCATTCAACAATCTTTTCCTGGCTTACTATGGAAGGCCCCCAAATATCTGCAGCACAAACACCGAAGTCGCCCTTCAGGAGACCGAGCTACTTCTCAACATCTCCGAGTTCTATGGCAGCACACCGATATTACACGCCAGTCTTAACAGTGCCCTGTTACAGCATGGCCGCTCCCTCTACAGGGCCATTCGGAGAGATCCACCCCGTTGGCTGTTTATCTCTTACCTTTTAAGATGCGTGCCTATCTTCAGAGAAGCGGTCATTCACATCGTCGGCTCACACCCACATTGGCCATGGACCACGGTCCCAAAATACAAGATTCCGGGTCCTCTATTAGACCTAATCGATGCCAAGGTTGAGGAACTACAGAAGCTTAAGGTCCATGTAAATGGGCTTCTTTTTCTGTCCTCTATCTGTGTTGAGGGCCAGGATGTAATGTTTGCAAGGGATAGCAAGGGGACTTCTCAATCAGCGTACCAAGTCGTCCATATATGGCATGATTGGTTTCGCAGCTCCCTCAAGCACGCTCGTTCAGTCGGGAATGAGGAACATCGGACCATGGATGCGGTTATGTATCGCAAGATGGCACGTGGGGGAGGCGCATATTTGCCTTCGGCCGACATCAATGATATGTTGAAGGCACAAATTAAGCACCCAATGGAGGTTGGAGATGGAAGCGAAGTGAAGGAGGATTTGGGAATCATGAAACAGTATGCGATGAAGGTGATTCAGCCCTTGGTCGAGAATGAGAGCATGTTGGAGCCAGAGAGGGAGGGCATTGACTATTTGACTTGCACGAGAGTGGACGGTACGGAGCTCCCTTGGGCTATTCGCCAAAGTCATTAGTCTCGGCTAGATTCGATTATGGAAAGGGGAGTGTAGTTTTGGACGTGGTGTGTGGATGAGGATGAGTTTGCGAATCTGGGGGATGATATTTCAACACAGATCTTTCTATCTATGGATGGTGCTTCAGTTGCGATTCTTTACTCAGTGGGCGGGCGATGCCGCTATCCCTCCCCATTTATCTATTTATCTCGATTAATATCTCGTCTATGCTAGCATATCGACGAGATCGTGGAGGATGATCAATGCAGAAATAGGTTTGAAAACACGCTTAGCTATGTCCCCTTTCTTTTCGCCATGTATGCAAATATCATTAGAGGTCATTACAATGACCCGGTTACGCCTTCTCAATGCACCTTTTCCGAGACGCCACGCTAATTACCATAAACCCACGCTGGCTGCCAGGAAATTGCCCTATAAACCTTTAGTCTTTCTTAATCCCAGGCCCAAACAGATCCTCCCCTTCCTTCGTCGACTTTTCCCTTTCTAACTTCCTTTTTTTAATAATTTTGTCATCCGCTGCCAGTTCGCCTTCCCGTTTCGCCCTTTGCAACCCCACGAGATCGATTTTTTCTGGATTTCGGCACTTTTTTAGCTTCTTTCCTAGGGCGGCGATATCCTTCCTCTCTGCTGCTGAGGGCTCGGCAGTTGGTGGGATAGCTTGTAACATTGAAGCGCAGTCGGATACTGCTTTGACGACCTTGCCATGGACTTCACTGCCTTCTTGCAATTTTGTTGCCATATACCAATTTATCAGTTCTTCATCCGCGATGAATAAGGAAGCCGTCATGATTTGGCTTGGGGTGTAGTGGAAATAAACATCGGTAAGCAGCGCGCTGGTTTTCAGATATTCTCTCGCTTTGCCGTGAGCTTCTTTCACTCTCCGGGCCATGCTTGTCGGTTTCCTCCCTTCAAAGGTACTGTGAACTGGAATTGTGTTGTTTGCCATACCCTGCATTTCCATAACCGCGCCTTCGAGAGCACGGAAGGGATGCCGTACGTCAAACGTGAACCGCAAGCCTTGTGTGAGGAGGAATTCACTCGCGAGCACATCTTCTGGCTTCGTTTTCCCAATTGCTTCGGCAAATTTGGTGAGGCGGAAGTAGTGGTTTTCGGTTTTTGTAGCAAAGAAGAGCGCAGTTTTTAGGATGGAGGCGGGGTCGTAGGTCATAAGGGAATTAGTTATGTAGAACCGCTTCATGTATTGGATCGCTGTTGCCTACGCCCCAAATTGACCAATTAGTTGCTGAAAAGGCACAAATATATTTGAAAGGATGGATAATTAGGTTGTGATAAGGATAAAAGACAGTAAGTACCTTTACTTCGGTAGGGAGCTTCAAGTGGTCGCCCAGCTGGATCGTCTGCCTGCAATAAAACATTACCAACTTGAGTTCCTCCTCCACCGTGAGGCAATCCACCTCCACATCGGGCGGTCCCTCGGGTGCTGCACTGGCAGGTCTGCTATTCTCGGTATCAGCTTCACTGACGTCGGCAGAGGCTACGGCGCGCGTTTCTCTTGCCCGGCGAACCGCTTCTCGCACATTTTCGGCTGCGAGTTGGTTGGTGGTTGTGCGCAGGGAGTGAATAGAGGGGCGCGTGAAAGACCAAAGACGGTATTGTGTCGATGTACGATAACGCTCGTCCTCGGATATTGTGCCTTGAGGTGTCATTGTTCGCTCCGCGGATTGGGGTGGTCTGATGAGAGAAGGGTGGGCTGTAGGTTGCGTATAGAGTACTGCATCCATGTGAATACTGATATCGGAGCAGCCTTGCGTCGAACGACGGGTGTGTTAGTAAGCCCAGCCAATAATATATCAAGACATGAGGCGGACGAAGGGTCTGGTCAAGCCGGTTTACGCTAAGCAGGGGTGCCAATGCCAAGGGCTATGAGTCCAGCAACGGGAACAGAGCCTGAAGAGCCTGGACTACAGCGTAGGCTCTAGGCTTCAGCTGCCTAGGTGTATATCAGGACATTTGACCAGAGACTTCGTATAACGCGCCGAATTCCACTACAAAGTTTGATCAATTGAAACCACGACATTTATACAAATATGCTACTTTGTATTATCCAAGTTATTAGTAAGTAGGTCGACCTTTAACTACGAAATACTCATTAACAACCCAGCCACAGAATATACTAGTAGTACCTAGGTACCCGTCGGTCGACTCTATCACGGGCAGCTGAGCTCATCAGTACATGCCCAGTTCAAGCTGTGGCCTCGTTTTTCAACCACATCACATTACATCGAAGCCCTCTGGTACAGTATCACTGAGATAACGTGTAACCCCTCCCCCATCTCCCATTTCCCCCGGATTTGTTTTACTCGGCGGCGCTTGTCCCAGCCTCTCAGCCTTGTTACCATAAGTTGATAAGGGACGTTTTCCCTCCTCCTTTGGTGCTAGATATTTCGGCGTAATCTGGCCCTCTTTGCAACTTACTACACCCGCAGGGAAACATTTCTAAGCCGGAATCCAGACTCTGTATATTTTGTCGCTGCTTGGAGTCCACCGTAGTTCCATGCCCTCGTCTCCTGATTGGCCCCGATGGGCTCACCAGACTCAATACCACATCTCCTCAGCGTGACCCAACATCGGCCCTGCCAACCGAAGACCAAGACTACCTCCAATCTCTACAAAGCCAGCCAAGCAAATTATGTCCTTGCTGCAGCTAATACAACGTTCTTAGAGTCTTCAAAGATGCGGAGCTACAGGCCTCCACCCAGCATCTAAATTGATGCGAGTACGGTGATTACTGCGAGGCTGAAAATAAGTTCAACATGCCCTTAGGCAAACTATCATCTCGACTCTTCACTCCCTCGTGCCAGTTATGCCGGCTGATTTTCAGCTTCCTGCCCGTGAGCCCTTGATCCGGAGGACGAGCTATACACAGTCGTTCCGTTTCGATGTTATGCCCGACAAGATTTATGGGACTCGCTTTCGCCAGAATCCAAATCAAATTGCGCTATATTCCTCGGTGTATATAGGGTTTCCATGAGCGGATACACTTCGAGATTTACACTTGGCAACATTAGCGGTTATCTCGGGGATATGTGTAGAGCTGCAATCGCTCTTGATTCACGCGACGCCTTCCCCGGTTGGAAATTGCATAATGCACGAATTGTCGACTCGACGATTTACCTCTCGATGGTCAAAAGAACGCTAGATATGTGCCTAGAATCTCATGGCAAGGTCTGCTCAGCCTTGGTACCAGAGCGACTCCAGATTGCTCGAATGGTCGATATCACCACCTGGAAGGTCGTCCCTTACCCTGCAAACTGTGAGTACGTTGCGCTCAGCTACGTCTGGGGGCCATCTGCCCAGTTGATGGGGCATTGGAGTCTAAATCGCTACCACAAACTATCGAAGATTCCATCACCGTTAGGAAGAATCTGGGGAAGCGCTATCTTTGGGTGACCTGGTTGATTTGTAAATGTTTGCTCAAAGGCTTGACTAACAATCGTATCTAGGTGGACGCTCTTTGTATTGACCAATCTCCGAATCTAACTCCCCAGCAGGTAGCTAATAAGAAAGAGCAACTAGAGATGATGGATCAGATCTATGCTGGAGCAACAGTCACAATCGTCGCTATGGCTGGCAAGGACTCGGATTCTGGACTACCTGGCGTCTCGGACAAGTATTCCCGCCGCGAACAGCTGAAAGAAGTGATCGAAGATAGTATGCTATTCACAGCTCTAGTCCATTTATCCCCCGCAAGGGATGCCTCTGTATGGAATACCCGTGCATGGACTCTACAAAAAAGCACCTTGTCGAAACGCTATATCTTCTTTAGTGAGCATCAATGGCACTTCCCATACAGGATTGCTGCCATATCTGAGTCAATTGACCCGCTACGGCCACGGAGATAACGACACATCCAGCGGTGTCGGCACTGCGAGCTGTGTTAGAAGCGGTATGGAGATCAAGTCCCAATATTACATTGAAAGCGTTATTGCTGATATCTAGTTTAGGATGAGAATGAACCTGGATCAACGCCTATAAATCGCAGGGGTGGGAACGTCGACGCATTCGCCAGGGTGCTAGCCAGCTATTCCCAGCGACGTTTGACCAACGAGCAGGACTCTCTCAATGCGATGCTAGGTATTCTATCTGCGATCAGGACAAAACTCATCCCTTCTGGCTTCATCTACGGACTGCCACTTCAAAGTAATCCGCAATCCCTCGGTTGGATCCACGACTGTACTGGTATACCTAAGCGCCTGCGGTCTTTCCCAAGTTGGAGCTGGTGTGGGTGGGAGGGGAAAGTAAAATTCCCTGACAGACTACTGTTCAAGGGATATGAAGAGGGCTATCCGAGAAGCGACTTACACCCACAGGTCGTGGCACATGACGAACAGGAACTTTCTGTTGAGGGTTTGGTAGTACAGCTGGGAGTTGTCACGAAGGCCTTCGGTGAGGCTCTTATACTTGGAACCGATGAATCGACTGGCTATATCAAGGAAAGAAACTTTGCGCATAACAATACCCTTCCCTCGGGCATTTACAGTTGTCTAGTCGCACAACGGGTTTTATATGAGCCCGAGGTCAGTGGTCAAGGTCTCCCTCTCCCTCTCCTCGCCCTCTCCTCTCCCTCTCCTTCTCCCTCTCCTTCCCCCCGGGCCGTCTCCCACCTCGCCTTCCTCTCTTCTATCTTCTTAGTAATTAAAACCGCCGAAGCGGCCTCCATCTTCTCCAGTTCATCATCATTTAATAAGAAATTATCTCCGCTATTCCAGAATGTATCGTCCGCCGGCGCGGCGCCAGTGGTAGGAACGACAGCAACAGGGGCAGCGACAGCAGCGGGGGTGGTGACAACATCGGGGGCAGCGGCAGCGGCAGCGACAGAGGAGGTGGTGGTGGTGCGGTCCCTCTTTTGGGCAATAATATTAGAGGGGGGCGGCTCTCCTGAGGGAGGTGGAGGGCGAGGGAGGAGAAGCTGGCAACTTTGGTAAGTTTCCATGTTCAGGTTTCATCTATTAAAGCACTTACGAATATAATTGGGCTCGGCACCCATTTCTTGCCCCTTGGGCACTAGATTATACACGACCATTTGGCCATTCTCACCCAGGATATTTAATTGTCCACTTGGTTGGACGCCCCTGCCTTAGGCATTAGTATGCTTCTCAACACCCGTCAATTCGCCGAAGTATTACATACATTTTTAATATATAACGTTTAATAGTACAGTAAACGCTATACGTATATTAGCCACATGAGCACTTACTCAATGCCTGCGTTCACTCACGTTCAAGTTTGATCGGGGTCTTCGTGCTGGAGAAAGAAACGAAAAAAAAGAATCCCAACAGCGGGGATTCAGCTACTTGTGCTGCACCTGCAGAGCAGCGAGAATTCCATTTTCTGGGGGGGGATGAGGGGGGATTGGGGGTGAGTGAGGGCGTGGAGTGGATCACTTGACCCAATTGGACAAGAGCGGGTGGTTGCTGGCCGGAAGCGGCAATCTCTCGTCCAGAAACGGGGGACACCATTTCTGAGGGGGGTATCACGGGCCACTTGTTGGGCTCGAGGACGGGAGAGACGGCGAGACGGGAAGACGATGGCGTGGTGGGAGCTGGAGATGATTCATGGCATAGTGATAGTGATACTATACGTGGGAGAGGGATCGTGGAAAGGTGTTGGGGGGAATCAAAGGACGGCGAGTTGCTTGGAGAGAATGTGGGATTTGAATGGCGAGAATGGGAATAATACATAGGTAACGGGCTAGTACAGGCCACCTCGAGGCGCGTCCATCTCCGATTGACCTCGAGCTAGATCACGCATCATGAGACGCGTCCAGCAGTCCAGGACTGTCTCATTTGGGTTGTCTTTTGGGCAAGTAAACTGTAGATATTCGCGCTTCTTCAATTCTACTTGGAATCGACAGCGCCGATCGTCAATGTACTGGGTATCGAACCTCACTTATGAAGTGTGTTTGACCTAGAAAGAGCTTGCGTGAGATGGATCTCAATTGCCCATGGAATGATAAGGCGCGATTGGGAAAATCCACCTGGGCACTTAACACTCGTACGTGGTCATACAACTGCCCCTGCAGTGGCTTGCTCTTATGCGTCTATTGACCTCTATTATTTTCAACATGTCTGAAGTACCTAGGTGCATACGGCATCCTTCACTTGAATATTTGTTCATTGACTCGAGAATATCACAATAAAAGCCCAGGGTAAATCGATAGCACTGCATCAATGAATAAATAATTACCAGGTAGGTATGTAGATAATTTGCAGAAGAAAGAAGTGGGATAGGTATAGGCGGCTGGGAAAGAGGAATAATTGTAGGGCAAGTATAGTACTAGTTGGGCCGTGGGCCTAGATGGCTCGTCCGCCTCACTCCTGCGAGTGACATGTATAGTAATACATGTGGGCAATACCCCAGGACTACGTCGGCGTCGACAAAAACCAAAAGCGACATCCAGGAGCATATAGTTCCTGTCTTGAAATTGACCACTTATTATAATCTTGCCCTTTATAGTATATTTCAGATATAACGAGACCGTAGGGTCCTGGAAAGTAAAGCAGATGGCAGAGGGGATCTGAAGTAGAGAGCTCCATTGAGTGAAAGTAGTACATAACATAAATGATTAGAGACCCTCTTAAACTGATACTCGAGTACTTCGTATTGTTTGAATTTATTTGGAAATTTCGTGCATAAACTTATAGCAAAAATGTTCGATATTACTTCGTTTACACATAGTAACAAAGCTAGACCGTACGAAAGCAGCCAGGGCTCATAGAGTTCGCAAGATTGAAGCGGGATAGTAGTAGTATTCCATGAGAGTATGAGAAGTGGATAGAGAGCTAATTTCAGGTAGGTCGAGTGAGCGCCAAGTAGACCTTCGTCCGATCCTCTAAAGAAAAATCTCGACCGCGTCGCCTAAAGAGATACGCGCGATGCTACGGCAGCAATGAGTTAGGGTTCACTGTACACTACTGTGGGATCCGGTCACCAATACGGAGCTGATAGGGACACTGGTATCCTTACCATTTGCGGAAAGGACGATCATGATGTCGAAGGATAACTTGTTCGCGGGTCGCTTGATGATTGCTCAACTTGGCAGAGCTTGTACCGCTAACCCCAAGAGAGTCTAGTGTCCCACCCATTGATTAAGCGAGGCTTAGCGCGTTTGAATTCACACACCTTCGCACAAAAATTGCAACTTCACTTCTCAAACACTCCTGAACAAATCGACATCACGACCGCCACGATGTCACTCGTATCTGGCGAGAAGTCGAACTTCCAGTTCATCATCCGTCTTCTGAATACGAATATTAAGGGTGAAATCAAGGTAGGTGCTGCCCGAACGAAATGGAGCTAAATCCCAATCCAGAGCGCGAGCCAGCCGCCTCTGCAATTATTTACTGGCCTACTCTTGAACTGAATCCGAAACTGACTCTATACTCTCTCCACAGGTAGCCATCGCACTTAGCGCTGTTAAGGGTGTGGGTCGCCGATATGCCAACTTGGTCTGCAAAAAGGCAGATGTCGATCTGAGCAAGCGGTATGGCTATGGAAATTGCTGGTTTATGTCGATGGATACGGGCTGATTTGGAATATAGCGCCGGTGAACTTACCTCCGAAGAACTCGAGCGAATTGTCACCATTATTCAAAACCCAACTCAGTACAAGATCCCAACCTGGTTCCTCAATCGTCAACGCGATATCGTCGATGGCAAGGACTCGCAGATACTCGCCAACGGTGTCGACTCCAAGCTCCGTGATGATCTTGAGCGCCTGAAGAAGATCCGCGCCCACCGTGGTCTCCGTCATTACTGGGGTCTCCGTGTCCGTGGCCAGCACTCCAAGACCACTGGTCGCAGAGGCCGGACCGTTGGTGTCTCCAAGAAGAAGGGTGGTTAAACATTTTGCGTCAAGGGATACATTGGCCGAGGAGTTTGTTGTTTTGCGATGGTTTGATGCATTGCTTGTCCGGCTGGGTGGCTTTGCGACAACAAGGAAGGACTGGGTGTATTTTAGTACACGGTCAAATGAACAAATCATCAAATTCTAAACTCGCTGCACTACTCTAAATGGCATCAAGCCATATCGTTGCACTCTTCATGAATGACAGCGCCCAGGGGGCGTTGATTCTTGTGCTCCGAAACGCGTGTTACACTAACTATGATTGTAATGCCAACACGTATTTGAGCAGGTGGCTTGGCGATTATGAAGGAAAGGTTGGGTATAATTTAGTACTCGGTCACGCGAACAGCCCGTCAAAATTTGAACTCATCGTACTACTCTTTAATGGTTTCAAGTCATAACCCAGGTCTTAATTCTTGCGCTCCAAAACGCCTTTCATGCTTGCTAACTATGATCATAATGCCAACGCGTCTTGCTCAATCCTCATGAGTAACAGCCATATCCAAAACCTCTACCCTTCCTTGACCTTTAGTCTCGCCTCCAACGAAATCTCCTAGGCCCTTGAAAGCGCCTGGCTCTACAAAACCCGTGACGACCCATTCCGAGCCAACAACTTCCTGTACTTCAACCTGTTCGATGTAGCTCAAAATCCGATCCTTTACCGTACCCTTGGACTTCTCCTCACCATCCTCTGGGTTTATGGGAGCAGCGGACTTGGCCGCATGCTTGAGGATGCCGGTTGGGCAACTAACTCGAAGTCTCATTCTGGCACGGGCGACTGGAATAGGCTGGTGCGTGATCAAGGCTTTCATAGCATCGAGGGCTTGGCTCTTCGCGCTCTTTGTGGCAACAACTCCGGTCCAAACATGCTCCCTGACTTTAGGTTTTGCCTCCGCCTCTTCTGCAGCAGGTCCATCCTCTGCTCCGGCTGCCGGGGCAGGTTTCTCCTGTTGGGCCTGCGAACCCTGGGAACTCAACATCTCAAGCGCTTTCTCAATCATGCCCGTGGTATAAACCCTCTTCGTCTTTGGATCGACCAGCTTCCCTGCCACGATGGAAACAACTTCATTGTGCACTCTCTCAAGTTGCGCATGTCTCTCCTTCTCTCCAACTTGCAGCTCGCCCTTGTTGAGAATCTCGAGGATAATATCATTCACGGAAGTCTTGGGACCGAAGGATTTTGCTAAATCCGAAGCCGGGGCTGTTTGACCTTTGGAGACGTTTAAGAAGACCGAGTTGATCTGCAGTACGTTGTCGAGGTCGGTTTCGACGCCGGAGCGCCATTCGAGGACTTTGTTCTTGTAGCAGGCTATTTCAAAGCGCTTTTTGGCTTTCTTCAGGCGGACGAGGGAGACATTCGTCAGTTTGATCTGGTTGGAGGGCTGGTTAATAACCATATTTGCTGCTTAAATTTGCTTGTTCGGCACCTAGGTGTGATACTGGATGAAATATTCGGTATGATAGAGAAGGGTTTCTAGAATCATATGTTCTGTTGGCAGGGACTGGTGCTAGTACTTGTAGGGTCGCCTTGGGGGGGGCGTGCGGGGTCAACTTTGTGGCCACCGACTAACAGGGTGACACGTTGAGAAATTGAGGGTTTACGGGGCCCTGATATAGATTAATTCAGGCCTGGATCTTGCAAAGAAAGATTGCTTTCCTTTTAATCTGCATCCATGACCAACAACGATCGTGTTTGCACTCCGCACAAGCACAAGTACCTAGGGACCACGGTACTTTGTCCTTCGTACCTACCCCGCCGTGGTTGTGCAGTTGCAGATAGCCAGGCACGTGCTCTAGCCTTATGTCATAGGAGCCTCAGGCATCACTCCCAGCCCCCGGCTTAGCGAAGGCACACCTGACGACGTAATCCATCCCAAAGCGGTCTAGTCATTGCCGATTCCCGGCCAACCGCTGAAACAGGCACAGGAACAGGCCGGAGCTGCTTCGTATCACTCCGTATCACGGCTCAGCGCATCATCGTGGTCACCAGCCCATATCTCCTACATCCTCGCCACTGTCATTGTTAACACCACACATCCGCTGTTACTCTTGGGCTATATCAGTCCATCCCTTCTCTCATTGTATATATCATCACCACTGGCTGGTAGTATCCTCTGATTACCACTGATCAATTCAAGTCCGTCCGCCAGTAGCTGACGCTCCTCATCATGAAGCTCCTCTCATCCACCCTGATGCTGGGTGCTGTATCGGCGGTCACTGCACAACAGCATGTTCTGAAGAACCCCGTGGCAGACCATCAGAAACCCCTCCAGGATGCAGTGAAACCGATTTCTAATGCGTGGTCAAAGCCGATTCACGATATCTGGGAATCGATGAAGGATATGCCCGCGGACGCAAGAGCTATCTGGGATGAAGTTGCACTGCTTTTCCCCGAGGCTATGGACAAGTCGAGCTTCATCTCGGCTCCCAAGCCGCACACCAGAAAGCCCGACAGCACTTGGGACTACGTTGTGAAGGGTGCTGATGTCCAGAGTGTCTGGGTTGAGAACTCACAAGGCCAGAAGGAGAGAGCCATCGATGGCAAGCTTGAAAGCTACAACTTGAGGGCCAAGAAAGTCGACCCAGCAAAGCTTGGTGTGGATACCGTGAAGCAGTATAGTGGGTATCTCGATGACGAGGAAAATGATAAGCATCTCTTCTATTGTGAGTCATCCCGATTACCAACCACGGCCATCATGGAGATGCTAACAGTGCTAAAGGGTTCTTCGAATCCCGGAATGATCCCAAGAATGATCCCGTAATCTTATGGCTGAACGGCGGCCCAGGTTGCTCGTCTCTTACTGGTCTATTCCTCGAACTTGGCCCATCTTCACTCGATAAGAATCTCAAGCTTCACAGCAACCCATACTCTTGGAATGCAAACGCCTCAGTCATTTTCCTCGATCAACCAGTTAATGTCGGGTATTCCTACAGTGGTAGCTCCGTCAGCAACACGGTCGCCGCTGGGAAGGACGTCTACGCGCTACTCACCCTCTTTTTCGAGCAATTCCCAGAATACGCAAAGCAGGACTTTCACATTGCGGGAGAATCGTATGCCGGTCACTACATTCCAGTTTTCACAGCTGAGATCTTGTCGCACAAGAAGCGCAACATCAACCTGAAGTCGATTCTGATCGGAAATGGACTTACCGATGGCCTGACCCAATATGAGCATTACAAACCGATGGCCTGTGGTGGCGGCGGATATGCTCCTGTACTCGATGAGGGCGAATGCCAAGCCATGGACAATGCTCTTCCCCGATGCCAAAGCCTCATTCAGAACTGCTATGACAGCGAGAGTGTTTGGTCTTGTGTTCCTGCAAGCATCTACTGCAACAATGCTATGATCGGCCCTTACCAGAGGACTGGCCAGGTATGTAACATTTTTCATATGCTAGCAGATCACCACTAACTGTTTTAGAACGTTTATGACATCCGCGGCAAGTGCGAAGATTCTAGCAATCTTTGTTACTCAGCTCTTGGCTATATCAGCGAGTTCTTGAACAAGAAGGAAATCCAAGCGGAGCTCGGTGTTGAAGTTAGCTCTTACGACAGCTGCAATTTTGATATCAACCGAAACTTCCTTTTCCAGGGAGACTGGATGCAGCCTTTCCATCGTTTGGTCCCTGGCATCTTGGAAGAGATCCCAGTTCTCATCTATGCCGGTGATGCTGATTTCATTTGCAATTGGCTTGGTAACCAAGCCTGGACTGACGCCCTCGAATGGCCTGGCCAGAAGACTTTCAATGGCGCTGACTTCCAGTACTTGGAGGTTACGAAGGGTAAGAAGTATGGAAAGGTGAAGACAAGTGGAAACTTCTCGTTCATGAAAATATTCGGAGCTGGCCACATGGTACCGATGGACCAACCCGAGGCGTCATTAGACTTCCTCAACAGATGGATTGGCGGAGAGTGGTACTGAATGCTCTAGCTGTGCATCCAGTTTCTGCTACTAAGGTTGTTGATATGAGCATGGTTTAATTGTATTCTGGGCGTTAGGGTTTTCTTTTTGTCTGCCTAGGTGCCTGTTATATTGTACTTTGGAATAAGGGATTAGTTTGCATATACAAAATCAATTATTCCGAACTACGCGTCTTCCATAATTTCAAGGAGACTACTGTTGTCAAATGCCCTCAATAATACACTGACGACTGCTTGCTCACAGATACTCCGTAACTCGCTGCTGATGTTACTGTGCTCCGTGGCCCTCCATGGGTACCCGCTATCTTATACCCGGATAAGGGCCACCCCGTTCCCGGCCCGGCGCTACCCCCAACTCAACGCTCTCTCCGTCCCAATCCAGATTCCCAAAGCACCTGCAGCAGCGAGTCTTCTCTTCACAATTTCCGGGTTCCAACATACATCCTCGGGGATTGCGGCTGTCCGTCTGTATTGAGTTCTGCAGCGGTGACGAGACCTGGTCGGCAGTGTTGCGAGCTGCCTCTTCTAGCATAGCCAATGGTACATCCTGTAAGTATTGAGACACAGCGCATGGAGAATGCACGCACTTGCACAGTTCTGGCATGGAGGAATAGTTGACCCGTCAATTTGGGAAGAGAGCTGTGCAATGGCGATCAGAGCTTCCTACTGTGCAACAATTGAGTTCTCTCCCTGCAGATTCAATCAAGAGTAGGTTGATTGAGCAATATAAAGCAGCTCTTCTGTTCCACTTTTCCTTTTCTCGATGTCCTTCCTCACTTCCTCGCCCTTTCTCTCACTATCCTCTTCCCCCTCTCCACGCAAGTAAGTTGATCATATCAATCAATACCGTGCGGTCATGCGTTTCTCCCTCCTCCCCGCAGCTCTATCCATCTGGATCGCAGGGTCTTCATCCCAGTTTGTGAAGGCCCCCACGGATCTGATAAATGCAACGGGCTACGCCGGCATCAACGTGCGATATAAAGAGGTCCCCACCGGTATCTGCGAGCTGGATCCTAATGTGAAGAGTTATTCTGGATACGCAGATGTTGCTGAGAATGAGCACATCTTCTTCTGGTTCTTTGAGGCGAGGAATCAGGATCCGACAGAGGCGCCTTTGACGGTATGGATACCTTAACCTTTTCCTCTTGCATTTGTAAGCCTACGGCTGGATGCAGGCTGCTGTCTGCTGACTTTTGATCTTGAATGCGTTCTATGCTTCATATATTAGTTTTTGCTGGATAATGCCCATGGCTGATATATTAATTAGGTCTGGATAAATGGCGGGCCCGGATCTACGTCTATGATTGGCTTGTTTGAGGAGAATGGGCCTTGCCGAGTTGATAGCAATGGCAATCCGTACTCAAACCCATACTCTTGGTCAAATGCTAGCAACATGCTATGTAAGAATACTTTTCTCTTGAAGTTTTATAGTATATCCTTTGAAAGGTCTCTTCTTCTTGGATCCATTTTTCCCGGGAAACCAGTCTCAAGTATTAGCGATGATTTTCGCATTACATCTTTATTAGGGGATTCAAAAGTTACGTGCGGTTTTCATCCTCTACACCGTATAATTGAACTCGGGGGAGGACATCAAAATGATTTAGCTTACTACTTGCAAGCCCCATATCGGGAAGGGATATTCTAAATTTTACAAATGCTGACTCGGGATACAGACATTGACCAGCCCACTCAGGTAATACTCAACACTATGTATCTGGCACGCCCACTAACCGCTCATAGGTTGGATTCTCTTATAGCATCATCACAGATGGCTATGTCGCCACCTCATCTGAGTAGGTGAAAATGGAATGGTCTTTATTTGATTCTCAGCTAAACAATCCACAGTGGCACCAAGTCCAAGATCTCAATACCTGATGGCATCTGCCCAGATTACGCCGGTAACACGTGTGGCTCTTACAGTGTAGCAAACCTCTCGTTGACTGCAAATACTACTGCAAACGCAGCGCCAAACTTTTGGAAAACCTTGCAAGGGTTTATGGGAGCCTTCCCTCAATATTCACGAAATGGCTTCCATTTCTCAACCGAGTCTTATGGAGGCCATTACGGGCCGATATTCAATGAATATATCGAGGAACAAAACGCAAAAAAGATACCTGGAGCACATCATATTTCCTTGGAGACGGTCTTGATAGGGTATGCATAATAACGGTACAGACAAATTTCGGACCCAAGCTTACGTACGTTTCAGAAATGGCTGGTATGATCCACTCATACAATACCAAGCATACTATAATTTCACCGTGTGGCCAGGAAACACGTACGATTACTCGCCCTATAATAAGAGTGTTCAGGCTCAGCTCTATAATAACCTCTACGGAAAGGGGAACTGCATTGACCAGGTCCAAGATTGCTATGATCGAGGCATTAATGAAATCTGCTCCGCGGCAGATAGTTTCTGCGCTAATTTCGTGGAAAGTATATACGATGATTATCTTGGGAGGGATGAATATGACATGCGGGAGTATGTCTGCCCCCTTTCTTTTTCAGCCCTAGAATGATGATTTAAATTCCCTAAAGAATTTGGAACATTTGCGGACGCCCTTTGCATTACTCCGCCCTGTACTTCTCGGTTTACAACAAAGGGGGTTGCTGACTTTCGAGTATAGGTTTGTGCCAGACCCATTCCCATACAGCTACTACCAAGATTATCTCAACACGCCCAAGGTTCAATCAGCAATCGGGGCCTTCCAAAACATCTCGGGATCCTCCTCAGCTGTGTACAACGCATTCACAGCAACAGGGGATGACAGTCGTGAGTCTGGGACTATTGAAGCCCTGCGGAAGTTGGTGGCGCAAGGAGTCAACGTAGTGCTTTTTGCAGGTGATGCAGACTACAAGTAAGACTGCTCATTTTTTATACTTCTTCCAACAGTCAATACTGACATTTGATAAAGCTGCAATTGGCTCGGCAACGAAGTCGTTGCCGGCAAAGTTCAGGCCCCGGGTTTTGAAAACGCTGGATATATCAACATCACGACATCCGACTCCATCGTCCACGGCCAGGTCAAACAAGCCGGCCACTTCAGCTTCTCCCGGATCTACGAGAGCGGCCACGAAGTCCCATTCTACCAACCCCTCGCAGCCCTTGAGTTGTTTCAACGAGCGATCGGTGGTAAGGATATCGCTACCGGGACGGTCAAGTTAGTGGGGAGTTACTTGACACACGGGACGGCGAAGAGTACATATAGGGAGGGTAACGCTACGATGCAGTTTGAGGTCCTGCCGGGTAATTCTACGTATAATACTATGCTTAATGGGCCAGATAAAATCCAGAGGAGGATGGCAGATGCAAGAGGTGTGGGGATTTTGAGTCATGCTGGGAGGAAATTCAAGCCTGGGAGATAGATATTCAATGGGCGATGATTAGATCGAGATAGGGGGAAATAGTATAGCCACAAGAGTGGAAGATGGAAATCCACCGCAAGTACCTAGGTACGTAGAAAAATACTGATATATTTTATGTCATTAACGCGCAAACTCGTTGGAATTAAGTCTCGCGTGTTTGTTTTGCCTCCTATCGCTCGCTCGCGAAGCAGGCGGTAGGACGAAGAACTTCACCCTCTTGCTCTATATAATTAAATTTAAGCAGTTTCCACTTAACAACCGGCAACCTGGCTCAAACGGGAGACCAGCTCGAACGCCAATCCGGACGAATTCCCAAACACCACTTTCTGATAGCAGCTAATGATCCCCAGCACCCCGGGGTGAAGCCAAAATCGCGACTGTGCATTAACCACCGAGGAGTACAGATTGGACAGGGGAAACGGCCTTAGACACGACTATGTCCTGTCTAGGGGGGGACGTAGAGTAATCCTGGGTGCTCAGGTATCTCGAACCCTTTTTGCCATTTTGATTCTTTTTTTATATACTTTTTATATCACTTTGGGGAGTACGTAGGCGAGCGCTAAGGGATGCCCCACTTATCTCTCGGCTAACCCCCTTATATCAGGTTTAAGTGAGGATTATCAGATGCGTATAATGTTACTTAATAATTGTGAGAGGGAATAGCGTTAGGTCAATTGAGTCATGGAACCGACAATAAGATTGAGCTACTAGCTAAGGGATTTAAATTGCCCAATATATACACTACTTTAGCCAATCAAGTCAGGAGCTCAATGGCCTACTGCTGGCCGTAAGTAGAAAGGTTGGACATACATCGTGATATGTAATACCCAACATATTTTTTCATGGACATACAGATCATATACAGCAAGTCGCTCAGCTATAAAAGCTGCAGCGACTCGGATACTCAACCAATCATCCCCCTGAGGTGCGCGCTCATCCATAGCCCCAAAGCCACGAATCCCAGTCTCCACCGTAAAGTATTCCATAACCTGGACTTATTTGCCCGCATGCCTAGCCCAGTGGGGGATCTCGGACGGCCCAAGGGCATGCCTTCCGTAGGCTCTTTAAGAATCCACGCTGTCAGCGCATGTGTAACATTTGACGCTTTCGCACTGATCCACAAGAATATCAGAGTTACCAGCGCTGCTTCAATCCAGCGGTTCCACAGGCCAAGGCGGAGTAAGCCTTGCCCGTTACCGGCTAGCCAGATGTGATGCTGGAGAACGTACGTCTCCAGAGACCTGCGGCCTAGCCATGCGAAGGCGCTAAGGTGGTACTCTCGGAGTGTATGGTGAGCGTTGCGAAGTATAATGAAGGACAGTATAGGGATCACTGATAAATAGGGATGCCACCAGTTGTAATCTCGTCTCTCATGTGACAGCCCAGTGACAATCCATAAGATGGGAGGTAAGATGAGGGAGAGAGATATAGTGGCAATCTTCCACAATGGAGCGTAGGCGGTGATAAGTTGTAACCCCATGTCGATAAACGTAGTAGCGGTTGTTCGGCCTGATTTTAGTTGACGGGTCCGATCAACAAAAGCCGCGATCAGCATGCCAACAAAAACAATGTACATGTCCAAATATGTGCGAGCCCTCCACTCTCCCACGTCCCAGGACATGCCGCAAGTGTATTTCAGCAAGGAACCAACCAATTCCAAAACTCCGGGTATCAATGTGAATGCAGTCGTAAGTAGCGCCGAAACAATAATCTTTGCAATGAGGAAGTATAAATTCGAGTTATATTCCCATTTAAATTTGACCGTGAAGTAGGTTATGAGGAACCAGAAGCTAACAAGGGGTATATAGGAGTAAAAGACGTAGTCGGTACGCATGATGAATGGCAGAATACAGCTCAAAAAATTCCATCGAATAAGCACGCCAGCGACGCGCTTCAGAGAGAAGTCATCGGTCTCCAGGAAATAAGTAGCATGACCAAACCCCGTCAAAAAGAGGTACGAGGAAATAAGGAGTCGGAAAATTTCATAAATCCGCAGCTCCTGCGAGGCATCCATGAAATTGTGGATTAGAATGAGAGCTTGCAGCCAACCTTTCAACTCATACGTTTGCTGTCGATTGAGGGATCGGTCGTCGATGAGCGTTGTGCCTCTGTGCTCGATAGATTGGGTTTTGTTTTTCCTTGCAGTGAGAAGGCCTCCGATTGTCACAACGACACATGTCGTTACGAAACCTTGGTTGTTAAACTGCTTATGTGCTTTCTCAAATATTTGGGTGCGGTCTGCATAGAAGCAGAAACATAAGATAAGGGTGACAATTGTCATCGCATCTAAAACTTCCGCAGCAGGTAGTAAGCGGTTGAACCTTGCACCACGTGTTCGACGCAGAAATGCCAGCACTGGCAGCACCAGCATCCCGGCGACAAGAATGAGCCCTTGAGGAAGTGTGGTCCTGGCATAATTCATGCAGCAAGTTCCCTTCAACTGCGACCCTCTAAGCGCAGCATCAGCATTGCATCTTGAGTTAAGAAGAATATCCGCCTTGCGCAGAGCCACACTATCGATAACATGAAGGCCGCTCTCCTCGTACGTGCCACGACCAGCCCATGTCATCAACGAATAGCTCCAGATAACATCAGCTTTCGAGTGTGCCGAGACCTGCTGGAGGTAATCATTCATCTGATCGATTTTTTCGGGAGTAATTGTAGCTTCCCTTGACGGGGACAGGTTTTGATACCATGGTTCCTGGACCGGGGTAAATAGCAACAAGTTAGGTGATTGCCTTCGTACTGGAGCCGGACTAGTTGTCTTTTCTCCCTGAGTATGATCCATGTACGGTATGACTGCCTCAACAGAGTCTCTGAAGTCCTTAAGGAAGTTTTCTTGACCATGTCGTGCGTACCAAAGGCCGGGAGGGCCGAGTAATATCGACGCCGCACTCTGGCCTGGGTCGACGCCGGCAACTTCCGTTGACGAAGGGTGGGCTTTGAAATGATTTAGCTCTTCTCCTAGTCGG
The DNA here is from genome assembly GCF_003357145.1 of Venustampulla echinocandica. NCBI lineage: Eukaryota > Fungi > Ascomycota > Leotiomycetes > Helotiales > Pleuroascaceae > Venustampulla > Venustampulla echinocandica. The sequence goes on along the minus strand of NW_022474206.1, from coordinate 3,343,413 downwards.
GTCGAATTCAGATACGGGTCCCATATGTACTGAACAGTGACACCAGCGGAGGAGAATTCGAGATCCACGTCCATCTGGTCTCGTGTGAACATATCGCTAATCTCCCTCTCAGCCCTGCCCTTGTCCAGTTTCTTCGCGACTGCCCAGAAAATCTGCCGGGTCGTCGAGTCACCAGCGAAGACCAGTCTCTGGTTCTGGAGACATTCCTGGATATCCTCCGCCGTGTATTCGTGTACGATGCATCCTGGCGGCTGCCAGTTCTGGAATCGGTTTTTGGAGAACCATCTTAGGCCTGGGTCCCGCCACTCGCCTTTATTAAGAAGCGCACCGCACTTTAAGGGATCCGAGACATCATCTGAGGAAATAAGCAAGTTAGTCACGGTCGCGAGGAGCTTCGAATGTGGTGTAGAGGGGAACACACCAGTCCAACAATACCTATAGATAACTCCCACAACCACAATCAACAGGAGAGACTGGATTGAGCGTTGTACTAATCCACTAACCCGCGCAGATTTGGTTGGAGACGCGATTTTGGAACGTGGCATTGCGCTTCACACATAGCAAGACGTCACTATCAGTGGCATAGGGGTCCTTGATGGAAGGGAGCTAAGTCAGGGTCGGGGAGCAGGTCTATGTGAAATCGATGCCAATCATCTGGCGGTTGCATTGAGCAAAAGAGAGAAGTATCGCAGAGTCGATTGTGCCAAAGGACGCGACGATAGAAGAATTTACTTTCCGCAGAAGACGGCACAAGAACGATGGGGGCCATAGTAGCGGTTGGCTGCGAGAGTGAGTGTAGGGAGGTTCTGAATTGTCGTCTCTTGGCATGGTCGATCTTGGTCGACAAGCTCCGTGTCCAGCGACAAGGGTGGATAAGTCGGCTCTGTCTTGCCGCAAGTTGCAGGTTTTAATTCCTTAAAGTAGGGAGCCTTTGCGGCAAAATAATATACTTTCATCCATCTCCCATTGCGTTATTACTGTTAATGTGTACCATAACGCGACATAATATACTGAATTGCTCTATTGTAACTGTGTCTCGCTGACGGCCTCAAAGGTCTCTGGATCCTCGTCGACCATGGGCCCATAAGGTATCTCACCTCCAATAAAGCATGATGACGAGGCCACAGGCCTTTTGGTCAATACGAGACTAATACGAGTAGTGGACTTTGTACTCGTACGCAGGACTCCATACGTACAGAGTACTAATTCCGGAGTACTACGTAGGACGTCCCCTATATGGGGATAAGCGTTACTTGTCCAGAGCGACCCCTACTTTGTACGAAGTGCTTCGTACAAAGTGCTTGGCACAAGACCCAGCGACAACATCCCAGATTCTCCAGAACATTGATTGTTTCTCTAAGCCAGTAGCCAGATTGCAGTGGTGTTGTCCTCGTTAAATGCTGTAGGAAATAAGATCTGATCTTATCTTTGCGATGCGCACCATTTATTCCCAAAATGAGCGCCTCACCCGGCCCCCATTACCACAAGGCTTGGCTAATGAAGCAAACGGATGTTAATCCTTGCTAGGGTGTTAGAAACTCCATTATTAGAACGAGCCATACTCCATAAAATACACCTACGTAGTACGCACGGGTGTACTTTACTAATCGGGCTACTCTTTGGCTTCCAAGTCTCTTTTCATGCAAACTGAGACCACGCAAATTGATGTCGAAACTTACCCCCTTTTACTTCGCTAGATGGGCAACTCCACAGGCAACGAATAAACGGAGACCACTACTTTGCAAAGCATCACTGCAAGAAACGTCATATTGATACAACTCCCAGTCTATGGTTCATGACCCTTTTTTTTTTTGTATCGCTGGCGATATTCAAAGGTATCGCCGTGAGCCCATCCTAACCCCAGGCAATGCAAATTCGCTACCAACACCAACACCGAGATGCAACCCTTTTTGACTTTTCCACTTCTGTCGTTACGCAAGACCTAACCTTCTAAACTAGGACCTGCTAATCTGCTTAATGCTTCCTACTCGCCTTTCCGTTCGCAACATGGCCATTTGCCTTGCCGTTAGCAACATGACCGTTTGGCTTGCCATTAGCAACATGGCCATTCGCATTCCCGTTCACTAATCCCCCATTCTGATAAATCTTTCTATCCAGCCCTTTAATCGCATCCTCGCTCGCCTGAACAACTGGCACATGCTGATGCTTCTGCGTCGTTCTGCGGATATAGCTGCGGATGAAGAAGCGGACGAAGAGGACGGTAAGTGGCGTGAGGTATAATACGTTGAGCCAGATGGCGAATGTCTGGCCGCTAGTATCAACGCAGGGAATAGTTTGGTACTCGGTGTGGTATGAAGCGCCGGAACCAGATCCATGAGCAGATGCCATTCTAGAGTGTGCTTCTGCTACTTGCCGGCCGTTAGCTGTTCCTGCGAGTCCCTCTTCACCTGCTGCGCGGAAGAGGTATGTCTTCACCTTAGAGGCGAGACCTGCGGATGTTGCTGCTGCAGCCACAGAGGATACGGCACTGGAAGCAACGGACGTGGCGGCCTTGACGGAGTCTTGGAGGCTATTCGGTACCTGGACTGGAACGCTATAGAAGACAAAGGAGTGAAGAGTTGCAAAAGCTACTCCAATTATGAATTGGATGATTTGCATGGTGGTGAGACTTCGCTTGAGGCGGTTTGGAATGGGAACGGCAAATGCTGTCAACGTATAGTATGTGTACTGATGCACGTTAGCTTTGATACCGGTCAAAAGCGGTGTAGTTTCTTACCATCAGGGCATGGATTCCCGAGTTTACAAAGCAGAACATCCAGATTGGGGCGGACATATAGCGGATTCCAGCCCACATGCACATCATTGCACCGGCATGATGGTATGTCTGGAGCGTGGAGCTTCTCTTGCCCTTTGCCAAGATAATAACAGTATCAAGGACCTCATAGAACTTGCTCAGGTAGAACCACCATCCGTAGAACGCAAGACCTTCATTCCACATCCTCCCCACGTCCGTAGAATGAGGCTCTCCCGCTTCCGTAAGCCGGACTGTATATGGGGATTGTGTGGTCCACTGCGAGCTTGTGGCATTATAGGCGATGGCATTCCCTGGCCCAGAAGGACCATGTATCTTGCAAAAACTATCCACAGTTCCCACCAACCCTGCCGGACCATTGGGATGCTGAATGGAGTTCTTGAGCGCCTGCCACATGCCCACAAATGTCCAGGCTGAGTATACCGCCAAAAACACGTTGTGAGCCACTACGAACCAGAAAAATGGTTTCGTCTTGCTGATCCGCCATGGCTTGTTTCCCCTCGATCTGTTGTATGCGTTCAAGGCCGTGACAGTCACAGCGTAAATACCTGCAATGGTGATTGGCACTCGGATATCGAGGACGGCAGTGTACCAAGACAAAGGGATCGAGAACGGCGGCGCGGAAAGCGTGGAGCCCACGGGAGGTGGCGGAAGGGCTTGTGGTTGACTATCGGGAGGGAATTTGAAGAGCTGCCGCAGGGGCATAGCAAGATAGGCTGAAGACATCTTGAATTTCGATGTTCAGTTTGCCACTGGGACCCGCTTGAACTGGTGTGAGCTGAGTTGAATAGACCTCACCAGATGGCAGGAGGTGTAGCGGATGGTATGGGTATGGAAGGCACGCGACTTGAGTTCTGTCTCACGCGTTGAGGAACATCAGGAATGGAAAAAAAGAAGAGGGGACAAGAGGCTGGCTTTCGTAGAGTTCCGGAATGGGAATGGAAAGAAGCTAGAAGGTAGAAGCGTCCCGGCAGCGTGGAGGGGAGGCTCTGCTTCAGCTTATTCTTTTCCTTCTTTCTGTTTCGGCAAGGGAGGGAACAATCGTCATGAGGACATCACCGTCTATAAATGCGAGTCAATGTCAAAGGCAACTTGGGCTTTTATTATACCGAGGCAAAATGTTTTATATTCTCTCTAGTTTTAATTGAAACATGTGCTGTTGAGGTCCTTCAGTCAGAATATTGCAAAACCAGCCAAAATTGTTGAGTCGTCGTTCCCCCAATGACGCACCCCTTGCGTGTTGCGTCGTGCAGGGACACCAATCAGATTGCTTAAAGCCCAGTGACTTCGCTGTTTTCTGCTCAGCCTTAAGGTACCTGATCATCGAATCCCAATCTGGATCTGGATCCCTTCGCACCGACGAATATCAATTAACTAGCAGTTCACTCACCTTGATAACAGTTAAAGAAGCGCAATTCTCTCTGCCCTGTTTGCAATTGCCGTTCATGAGGACGGCGACCATAGATAAGGCGGCGTCCTCAACTTGGAAGAATTGATTTTGCCTCTAACTTGGAATTCCCCCAACAGATTTGGGTCCCTCCACAAGCGAGAAAGACATATGCCGAGGTGCACAAGGTACAGCATATCTATGTTCGAGCCTTACTCTTACACTGCAGTGCAGATCGACGAGTTCATGTATTTGTAAGTTTGCGTGCGTGTTTTAAATAATAATAAGCTTACCATACAGGTAGGTAGGTATATTACATTTGTAGGATTCAGTACTACGTACCTCTGCGTCCAAGGATTACAAGCAGAAACTCATCACGCGCGTTATCGCATTCGCATTCTCATTTATATCCAAACTTCTGATATCGCTAATCTCTCGTCCTGGACTTTCTAAACAGCCAGGACACTTTTGCCTCCATCAGCCGTCAGCCTCGCTCTCACCTTGACTTCCAAAAACGACGTGCCAAGCCTGGTATATCTCGAGGCACTGCTGCTCGCCACGTCTACATCTATTATCGCACTGGGCGGGAGCATAAGCGCCTCTCCTACTTCTAGCCCCACGATCTTCTTAGAGATGGAGCTTGTAGTATGGTTCTTCGCCCCTGAGATCAGCTCTCTCGTTGAATCTACCTGTCGATCACTCGCATCTGGCACTTGGTCGGTCACGCCTGGAGCTATAGCTGCTAAGTGAGCCTTGAGACTTTGCATCCATGCGGGGGAGGTGAACCGATGGACAATAGTGACGGAGCACAGGTCCAGTAGTACTGGGGAGATGGTAGGCTCTTGCGTGCAGATGATGATGCGAGCACCGAGATGGCGTTGCAATCGGATAGTGGATAGCAAGGTACCCGTGAGAGTCTGGGCCTCAGCAGACTCATTCATAAACAGTAAACCAGAAGTTATAGCTGGGATCACGCGGCCTCCAAGATCCTCTCACTCACCTTGTGTGCTTCGTCTAACGCAACGACCCGACCCGTTGTCATATCCTGCTCGAGGAATATGGACAAGCATATGTTGAAAAGAGAACAAGCTCCTTCGGGCGTCACGCATGGGCAAGATAGATCGACAATGGTGAGGCACCCCGGCTAGAGTCGTTAGAACCCAGTTGTTTAATTTCTCAGCGCATCCAACACACCTTAGAAGCCCAATCATTTCCGTACTGGCCTGCAGCTTTACCCCTTCGTTGAAATATTGTGGCCCCTATCTGCGTGTTGGCATGAAGCTTTCCAGAGTCTCAAGCCGCTGGTGGAGTGGGCCAAGCTGAGCTGGAGTCATCGCTGTCTGTGCAAGGCGCTCCTTGAAACTGGCGTAGTTAAATGCCGTTCCCATTTCCTGCTGTTCTATGCGCATCTCTCGCAGGATGCGATAGACGGCGTGCAAGTACAGTGGCATCGGTCCATCGTCACGGCTCACAGCCATCAAGTCGAGCATGCGCTTGGTGTTTAGGTCGCCTTCGCTAATCCGCAGCGGTTCAACTTTGATGTTGCTAACGCATGATACGTACTCTTGAGAGGAGTTAGCGGGAAATCAAAGGGCCATGGAGCCCAGCTAAAGTTACTTGGATCGTACTGAAGTTCGTTGGTGAACACAAAACCCGCACTTTTATCTTGGGATCTGATGATAGGTAGGCGGCCTCACAAGGTGATCCTCCCTCGTCGGAAATGAACGTGTCGTAATGGAAAACAAGGCCCGTGAGGGGTGTGGGAGTCTGTTGGCATTGGAGGGAATCAAGCAATTCTCTAGCAAGCACGAGAGGGTATGGCTCTTCCCGGAACCTTGAAAGCCGCAAATAAATGTGCTCGATGGAGCTGCGATGTTGAAGAAGATACGAGGGTCTTGGCTAGATGGGTGACCTGGCCCGTTACCTCCCGAATCTTGTCGTACGGCGTCGACTTTACCAGCTAGTAAGCCGTACTGTGGGAATGCCGGAGAAGAACGCTTGTTGACAGCGGCTTCGGCATGCATGAGAACGGGCATGGTAAATATTGGTGCTATCGTGACCTCCTGGAGTCCTTGCTGGGTGGAGCTCGGCCTTAGAAGACTGAGATGGTAGTCGTACAGCCGGGCAGCTTCAGATTCTTCTGGCGTTTGAGGTGTAGTATCAAATGTCGTTCTCGTGCTTAACGGACTCGACGAGTTGCGCTTAGCAGAGGCAGGATCACTCTCCATGGTATCGCGAAAGGTATTTGGAAGTCAACTACTAGAGTTGTCAACTTATGATCTAATTTCTTAGGGGGATTCGGAATTTGCGAAATATTATCGTTAAATTCTCCGTCTGTTATACCAGGCGCCTTGAAAGCTGTGGGGATCTTGTATTCCATATACCTATGGAACTATTAGATTACTTATAATCAATACGAGCTCAAAGTGTTCATCTCCTCTATAACGGGAAATAAACGGGTAGATAGAAAAGAGAAAGGGAGCGACGGTAGGACTGAATTGCATTGCAAACAGAGTGTCAAACAGAAGCTCAAAGTAAAACCTCAATCAGAACACCCCTGGTTTCAACGCCGCCTCCCGTTGCAAACGAGGCCTAGCAAGTGAGGCCATCGTTGTATTACGCCGTCTTAAATACAGGGATATATTCCACTGTATCATATCATACCACGCTCCATAGACTTGATAGAGGTAGAATATAAATCAATGAAATTGTCTCTACTAACTTCATGCAGGACGGCGATGAGGCTGGCAGCAGATGAACTCGGCCACAAAAGACTGAGATGGCAATCATACGGCAGCTTCAGACTCTCCTAGCATTTGAAGTGTAGCATTAATATAAAATAGAGCAGAATCAAATGAGTTTTGTTGTTATACTATGATATCGAGAGTTCTGTTATTCCTTATATAAAAATGTAGCGTTTTAAATATTTATTTTAGCTATACCGAGAGAACTGCTATAAGCAAGGCCGTTATACGCAGTTATCCCTGTAGTACCAAAAAAGCAGCAGCAGCTTGTGCTGCTATCATGTGCCTGGGGCGTTGGCGAGTCACATGTTCATGTAGCTACTTAAGCCTTCAGACCTCCTCAAGATAGCTTCCTCGTCTTAGACGTTCTACAATACAATAACAGCGCCCACAGCTCTCCCTAAAGACCCGTGTCCTGCGATTTTCAATCTCGCCGACCGTTACAGCCACAGAGCCTTTAGCTTAGCATCTGCCGTGCCTTCAAGAGACTGCTTGGGTTCGCCCGACTTGGGCTTGATGGGCACCTTGTTCTCGTGAAAATATGCCAGATCCACAAGCCACTGGCACTCCGGTTCGATCGCCGTCATAGTCTCTAGATACTGTTTGCTCGTGAGCCGGAATACTTGGTACACCACCCATTCATGCGATGTCCCAATAAGAGCGCTCTCGACAGAGAGGAGCGCTGGCCGGTTTTCATCCTCCCTCAGCTAGGCCTACAGCTACAAAACCTAGTCCAGAATGCGGCAGTCGAGGAATTGATCGAAGCACAATTGGTCTATACCCATCTTCTCCTCCCACATAGCTCCCACGTATGCATGCAACGCATTCAGTTGCGTGATATGGTGGGAGGCAAACTGTGTCCTTGCTATATCAGCAACATGTCGGTGCTCACGCGGGCGTAAAAATATGGACCGCTGGGTGCTTAGTAGGACCGCAATTGTGGCCATCCCGAGAGCGCAGTTGTGCTCATGCCCCTTGGTGATGACTTTGTACTAAATTAGATCTATTAGCAAATTCGTCGCATTCTTGCCTTCCTAGGCAATGGCCCCTTCATCGTTGAGATAGCCCCTGTAAATAATTAGTGGTTGCCAGCTGACGAAACGGGACAGGATTGCCTTACAGATCGTTCAGCTCCTCTAGACCATGCAGCAGGGCTTCAGGTGCGGGAGGGTCGAGGAAGTCGAAATTTAGCAAGTCATTGTGACTAGCCATCTTGAGAGTAAGAATGGCCGACTTGATCTCGCTCACAAGTATGCCCGGGTACGACGCTGGCAGAAGCACCTTGTTAAATACCTCTTTCGTCTACAACCTGAAACATGGATGTGTAAAAGCGGCGCATCATCCAAGTAACTCTGGAACTTGTGAGTGCCTAGTGTTGCCGACATGACAACGACCTTCAGATCCTTACGGCGACCTAAAGTCCTTTCAACATGGCCATGATAATTTCCGCTGCCAAGGTCGTCTCGTGGGCTTCGTCGATGATGATGAAACTGTATTTTGAGAAGTTGCGATCGTTGATAGCCTCTCGGAGAAGGATACCCTAGGTCATGTATCTTAGTAAATGTCTTAGCAAAAGTTGAGACATTGAAAAGAATCGGCCGTCCTCCTTAAACCACCAGATGATAACCTTGGTCAAAACCGGCCAAGTGTGACGCCGAAACCGAGATACAAAGTCCTCTCAAATTTCTCTAGGGTGCCATCTAGATAACCCGTCCATGGATTGTTTATAGAGACATTAGTCTTGACTTATAGCCTAAGAGTGTCGTCAGTCGCCTCTTCGGTGAAGAGGCGAGTTGTCTAACACTGATTTCTCCAGGTCGGCCTTGAATAGACGAATTTTGAGAATCTGCGGCTGGTTGTTAAGCTGCATGAGAGGAACACGGTTCTTTAAGCAATGTAAAATCTCCAGGTTGAGGATGTCCAGGTGAGGAAGATCAAGGGAGGTAGCATCCGGGAGGAGGAAATGTGGTTCCAGAGGCCTTGTGTGTATTGGACCTTTCCATCTTCTCTAAACACCGTTAAGGTAGTCTATTGTTGACCCCAAACTTCCACTTTGTCCCTTAACTCATTGACTAGCCAGGCTCATAAGTCTAGCAATCCTATTCGATAATATCAAGATTTCTGAAGTGAACATATACGACGGTGCTGGTGAATTCGAACTCCCTTCGAATCTGTAAATGATTATTTCCCATGTCAAGCGGTAAAAGCTTGTCTGTTGGAGCCATGATGAAAGAGTTGATGGCGCGTTATACTGTGCCAGGCAAGACAAAATGACAAGACTGCGTGTGCTCGATCGAAGTAGCTGAGAATCCGATGCGTTGTTCAGAATGACTTTCCTATACTGTGTGTCTTGTTGGGTTTGTGGACCAATAATCGGTACGGGACAAGGCGAGCGGTTGTGCTTCCTGCTGCTGGTTCGTGTACAGCACTGGAAGGAAAACAGTACTATACTATGGACATGAAATGGACACTCTCAACGTTGTCATACTATTGACTGTTATCTGAGATATCTTGGAGGCACGTGATTTATAGCTTCAAGTTGAAATCACATTTGCTATATAAAAGCGACGAGTGAAAAATTGAGAGCGGGCTGTTCCCAACTGTGGGATGAACACCATGTTGGCCGGTGGCAGCCACAGCTTCGTCTGGACTGTACGAGCAACCACTGAGTGGTCTATATATGGAAGGTGTTTGTCGGAACATACTGTATCCTCTTGGCTTCATTATACGAAAAATGGAGGGAATAACCCAGTAAAATCCGTCAGGTGTTGGAAAAGGGAGGGCAGGAAGTCCTTGCGGTAATTGTGGGGATTTCTGCTGGTGACGTGAGAGACACCCACAATAGAAATGAGACTCGGAAAGCGGCATCACGATATTTATGACATAATCTGTTCTATGTTTGCGTTAGCAATCTTGTCAGCCCATAGAATAATAAGATTGATAGAGCAGATATATTCCGCCTGGGCTGGAACTTGGAAGATGTCAGCCCCGGATCAGCCCCAACCTTGGAGAGATCTCCCCATAACTCCCGAGGGGTTGGCATTCGCTACCCACGGATCGATCAAGATGCTGCCACGACCGTGGTTGTACTCGAGACTCGAGTACGAAGTATTCCATTCCTGCTTTCTAGACGCTCCAGAGAACTGGTGCTGAACATCGCAGTTGATCGACATTGGCCGGACTGGTTTGGTGCACGGAACACAGTAAGACATCAACAAAAACGTGGAGCTCAATGCAGCCAACCAAGCGTTGGCTGACGGACAGCGTAGCGGCCTCTCACTGGCTCTTTGACTCCCCGCCGGGGGTTTTCAGCTGCTGTAGCGACGGATTTGACGGACTATTAATGAAACATGGCTAGAGCAGCTCTTGGAAGCCGCCATTTCCATTGCCATTGCCTTTGAAATCCTGTTTTCAGGCACGCCTATTCTGTGGGATCGTGTTGATCCACGCTGTGAACGCTCTCGTCGTCGTCGCCCGTTCCGATACTCGCGGTTGGTCGAGGCTCCCAACTAACCCAACTCATCCAACCAAACTATTGCTCCGTACAGTGATCTACACACCGCGCATGTTCCCCTGTGTCGCCGGCTGCATCCCATGTGCAGGATCCTTGCCCGGCAGCCGATGCAATTATCCCAAGTACGACGTAGCGCTGGCTCCGAGCCCTGGGACTGCATGGAGCGCAGGATCGATCGCCCAAAACGTCACCCAGCGTCCCAAAGAGTGCCCATTCAAAACATTGCCAACATGATCGACGATGGACGACGGCGTCTCGTCTGTCGCTGGACGGGCAATAATTGGCCTTTCGAGGGGCCTCAGAGGCTCAGGCGCCGTCAGAGGTGAGACCCGAGTCTGGCGCGGTGTGGGACAGCTGTGTTTACAACATAAGGAGACCAGCCCAATTTCATGCGACATGAGATACTGGTACAGAATACCCAGAAGGTCCGAATAGTAACTTCGCGCCGTCATACTCATACTCATACGAAGGTATTCATACTCCGTGGTGAGGAGCCCGTGAGAATTCGGACTGCGGATGACAGCAGCTAGCTAATCGATGGGTGACGATACGGAATAGTCAGCGAATAATAAATAATATTTGGGATGGCCATTTATTATTAGCTGCAAATTTGCCTCCAGTAACTGGGACCAGCCCGGTGTTGCTGGGTTAGTGTTCTTGACCGCTGTGATGTATTTGTATGTGGGAAGTACTTCTACAACGAAAACTATTGAACTAGATGGCAAGATATCGCCAGGCTCGCTCGTCCTCCCGCACAAACCATAACCCGCAGAATCACCACCGCCAGATGCATCCCTCGATCCTGCAGGCGCACCCAATCGCAGGAAATAAGACATATGCATTTCACTCTACTGTATACAACACATTGTCGCGTTGAAGTCCCCGGGCCAATCCCCATGCCGAAACTTTAATCTCTCCAGTTTACTTGGCGGGAAGTGCTTTTTGTTAGCCAGATTAGGAGCAAGACCAGCTCCATATTCATCTCAGCCATGACCCTCTAATTGCCCCCAGCAGCCATTGAGACTCGCCCACGATTCCACAGCTCCGGCGTCATGTCTTGTCAATGCCCCCCGCCACGCTCCATAAAGTAAAGGCCCTGCCTGCACTGCACCCCTCGACTCTTCATCGTCCTCTCCTCTGCCCCTATCGTCGAGCCCAGAACGGAGCCCCGCGTCTACCATCCCATTGAGCAAACTAACAACAATGGCCCTAACACTTCAATCTCAATTATAGCCTGTCATTGTCAGACACGAACCCAGCCTTTGGACCTATTCGCCCAGAGTCGTTCTACGCGCCCGCCGCCCACCGCAGCACCTGAAAGCGGCCATCAGCTCGACCTCGAAACGACCGCAGCGCTTCCGAATGCGGTTGCCTCGAGATCCTGGAAACAACAACTTCCATTCCACCTATTGCTCGATGTCAGCACCGCGGAAAGCCTTACGACAGTTTCAAACGTTATATATATGTATACTCGATCTGGTTTGACAATAACATTCGGGTCCAAATCCCCAACACAGCCGCCCTCGTCCGCAGCCAACCGAACTATTGGTATTCCTCCGTCCACCTACTTCCATGACACCGTTATCGCCGCCGTCGAAGATCACCAAGATTCCGAAACTCGTCTCGGGCTGGTCCTGAGCAGTGAATATACGCAATAATGGACACAGCTCTTATGACTTTTATGGTGTACGTGGGGATTCCTTACTTGCCCGAACCCTTGTCACGCAAACTGTCTATTCTCGCTATTCTCGCATAGGGGTTCTGAAACCACGCGGCTCCTTCCAAACTCCTGGAATGATAGAAGTTTCTGTCACGGGCGTCAAGATGACACTAAAATCCTACGGATTGGCTGAACTGCCTTGGGTGTTGGCTGAGCATAGAGTCAGGATGGCTCCATCCTCATGCTTGCTGCCGGGGTCCAAATATCAAGACGGGCTATTTTATTACAGCACAGGGCCAGTGAGTGCGTGTACTGGTATAACAGAAACGCGAGAATTTACTCCACTGACGGACTGTTCGAGAGAAGGTGCCTGCGCATTTACCAACCGTCAATGAAGTTATTGACACCTACATCCATAGTAGTTCCACTCTGGCAGTGTCGGAGTTATGTTGGTAATCTTGGGTAAATTCAGCGATAGTTTGGCATGTTCCCACTCCGCGCAGTTTCAAGATAATTCCGATCGAACAAGTGTTTGTCTCGGGCGCAGCCTTTTGCCAGAAATTCTTTGCGATATCAAGACACTTATGATCGAGTCCACTGTCGCCCTTCTGCCCGAAATAATTTGCTTGGGGCGAGACAAGGCGCTGTTATTTTTATCTGCCACGTTCGTTAATTAAGGAGCCGATCCTTGCATATCGCTAGATTCGCGTCTTATTAAAGACCTTGTTTCATCACGCTGACTGGATGACAGCCAAACATTGCCATCAACACGCTCCGTCCATCTGATTGGCTCATGGGACAACTTCTCGAAACATTACCCGATGGAACGAGACGCAAGGCGCGGTCGCGGCCAATGGCGGGGATGTTACGCATTTACAGACGTGACCTGTGATGGGGGCGGCGTTAATTGTCCCAAACGAACGGGTGGTTTGAAGATGGGCTCGACATATTACTACTATGTACCTGCATGTGCAATTTAAAAATAAGAATGTTGGACTGATGTTTATATAGTACGAGCTGGACGATGGCACTGAGCACCACGATCCCACCATTCCATTCACAACATCTTGCCCCTACCTTCCAGGTCAACCAGTCAACTCTGTCTATATCCCAATCGAAAGAAAGCCTCTCCGCTGTCGCAGTGCTTCGATGAGTTCAATGGCGAACGGCGACGTCATGACTATGAATCCCGCCGATAAATTTATGACTCCACGACCCTCCCCACGACCACCCGTCACTCAGCTACGATTGAATACATCGCCGTCGTTGCCCACAATGAAACGATCTGCTCGTTCCATTTCGCCCAAATCAGACAAATCATCGTGGTCACCCAGGGCATTTTTTGGCCTTCGATCACCTCCTATGACCTCGGTATACGACAATAGCAAACGTGGCCGATCATCCTCCGCAAGCAAGATCGGGGAGCGGAGTAACAGTTTCCAGAACGGGTTTATCCTTCCCCGATCGGAAGACGCCCAGCGATCCAAAACATCGCTTCACATGCGCGAAGCCTCCCCTCCTTCCCTCGGCCGACCTCAGTCCAGGGAGCCTTCTCCACTACGGCAGCAGCTGCCCCGCGACAGCAACAATTTGAACATCTCTACGCTCCTCATTCCAGATGAGATCGCTGAGGAGGCCGAAGATGACGATAATTTCGCCAGCCCGTTCAATCGGACCTCGGTCGATGAGCGAAGCCTGCCCACACAATTGTCACCACCACCACCCTCGTGCGGGCGCCCGTCAGCCCTAAGAACACGTCCCGCAACTAGCACATCCAAGCCGCTCCCAGAGATCCCGGATGAAAAGCTCATGCCTCTACCCCTCCGTCTCCGAGCCGTCATGTCGGCTGCCGAACTACCAAGATCCCACTTCTCCATATCCACTATCTCTACAGCAACAAGTTCCCCCACAAATAGTCACTTTGATTTCACCGAGATGCGATCGATATCAGAGTTAAATTACGACGAGGGTGGCCTAGTGGCAGATCTTGGAAGTGGTGATGAATTCACATCTAGCCCAGCTTCGGACGAGGCAGACGGTCGAGAGTTTACAGGTTATAGCTTGCCAGAGGATGGCTTCCCTGTTACCAAGGAAACACCTCAAAACGAAGCGCTTCGCTCGCCTGCGAGCCGAACGACTTTTGGTGGGCCAGCGGCCTTTCCCATGCACGCGGGGCCTGATATTGCGCAGGTGAGCGCGTTTGAAGAGTTATTGAGCGAGGCTGGATATTTGGGGAATATGATCGCTGGGAAATAATTGCACCACCACAGTTTGGTTTTGGATATGTACAAATTGCGTTGATCGTATTGCATTGGATTCGGAGACCGGGATATTTTTGGCATTTGTTGGAGTTAATTACAGGGATTTACCATTAGCATGGAGTTTGGATGTACGGTTTTTTGGCAGGCAGGCAGGCAGCATGGCAGGTGTGGATCGGGATACCCCTGGTTGGTTTGGAGGCCCATGTTTCTGGATAGGGATGAGATCTTAGAGCTTTATGAAATACGTGTTTTCATGGGATAGATACGTGTATGGAAAATAGATGGAATGACCAGTGAGTGCCTGGTGTATATGTATATACTGTTGATAGAGTGTGTCAAATAACTAGCCTTTAATATGAAAAGAGGGGTATTCTCTCTCGAATTGAGGATATCAAGGTGCTATTTAATCCCAGAAAGTCCTTATTTGTTGTGTCCACTAGCTATTCCAAACACATTCATTTGTCGGTCTCAATTTGAAAACGTCATGTCTGCTCGGTCGGTTTAATTTCTTTCTAAAAGTATGCAAAGTTCATCGCGACATAGAACTCCATGACTACCTTGGGGTTCTTTTCCTTACTTCCTATAATACTCATTGCCCTGCCAATCGTGGCCAGTAGATTACGATATGGGGAATTAGCAATCGACGAAGGCTGTGGTTGAAACCGGTTATAAGATTTTTCTATTAAGGGCTTCGTGAGGCGAAAATTGGAATTAGGCTGCGAGATGGGGGTATGTTTACGTCTGGTGGGTTGGCTACAGATGGTATGTTTGGATTTATAGGCTGGCAATCTAAATATTTGTGTGCACTGTACGATACCTATCTACAATAAAGCTGAGACGACGTCTGGTTACGGTTTTCATGGAATAATATGTATTCTTCTCTTGTTCTCCCCACATATCCCCCTCTTTTTTAATCGACGCATTTGTGCCTTTGGAGAGATATTTCAACCTACTCCATACGCTCCATCAAACCACCCGGCTCTCCAAACTCCACAAGTCTCCCCTTGTCAAGAACCACACACCCATCTGCATTCTTAACAGCCTCCACTCGATGCGCAATAGTAATCACCGTACTCTCCCTCATCTCTTCCCTTAAAATTTCTTGAATCCGCATCGCAGTCTCCATATCCACACTCGCTGTAGCCTCATCCATAATAATAATCGGGCTTCTCCTGAGGAGCGCTCGAGCCAGCCCGACTAGCTGTCTTTGGCCCTGACTCAAATTGCGGCCCCCGGTGTCGATGTGCATAGCCAACGTCCATTGATGCCTTGATGCTATTTTTTGGAGCACGGTTTCGCATTCAAAGTCGGTGTACTCGTCAAGGGGGTCCAGGTTTGCGCGCATTGAGCCTGGGAAGAGTACTGGCTCTTGGGCGAGGAATGTTACACGTTTGCGTAGGGCTTGGGTGTTAACAGTAGATATATCAATATTGTCAATTAGTATCCGTCCTGTTTTAGGAAGGTTTGTGGCAAGTAGTGAGAGAGCTAATGTGCTTTTGCCGGATCCGGTGCGCCCAATGAGTGCAGTTGTGCTGCCTCCTTTGATCGTAAGGGAGATATCAGATAGGGCCGGATCAAGGTGCGGTGCGTATTGGATTGTCGCGTTTTCAAAGATAATGTCACCGTCTAGTGATGGCCAATATGCTGGTGGCTGAACGTCCCCAGGCGGCTCCTGATCCAAATGCAATAACTCTACTACCCTTTCTACCGAAACAAAGTCCATCTGGAGCTGTCCATATTGTTTGCACAGGGAATGAGTCGAGGTAACGAATTTTGCAGCGGCAGTAAGAACGAAAGCTGTGAGGCCGGGCGAGACACCTGTATAGAGCGCTAGTGCAGTTAAAAGAAACATTGAGCAGGCTGAAAGGCTGTCAAAGCGGTACATTAGCCAGGCCTGAAGACTCCAGTAGAAATGATCCATCTTTTGAAAGTTGTCTGTGACAGCTATCACCCGGGCTTGAAAAAGATGTGAGACTTTGAAAGCTCGAATGCTCGTCAGACCAGTGGCAAGCTCTCCAAAGTTCGAGATCAACGGGCTCAAGGATACCATTTCTAAGCGGCGGAGGCTCTGTGACGATGGGAGGAATTGCAAAAATATGACTACAAATGCCACAGTAAGACCAATAGCGAAAACCAAGAATAGGGGTGTAACAGAGCCGATGACAACAACAGATGAGATCCAGGCAATTGATAACATCGCCACATTCTGAAATTGATTGCTTATGTTGCCATCGATGGTATTAATATCGGATGTCAGACGGTTCATCAGGCGACCAACAGGAGTGACATCGTAGAATCGGAACGTGGCGTGGGTAACGCGTGTCATAACTCTTTCGAACATATTCTTTCCAGCCTTGTATATTATCACCAACATGAAGCTCTGCGATATCAAAAAGGAAATTGATTGAGCAGTGGCGATAAGGAAGAACCCAACGAGCCAGGGCTTAATATCCGTTTCCGGAGAAGGCAGGTTTCCAAAGAGGCCAGACGATGTCCTCTCTGTTGACTCGCTATATGCCTCGCCCCATTGTTTAAGGAACCAAGTCTGGGCGACATCGACAGTGCGGTATAAGACCAGAACACAAACCAGCATGAACCACCATTTTAGCTTCCCGGCTTTGACATACTCCCAGTAGATTGAGGCTTTGACGCCGCCATGTGCTCGATGCTCATCTTCCATAAACTTGTCGGGGATAGCGGCTAGTTGTTGTTCTTCGTTACCAATGGCATCATCATGAACGGAATCGGACGAGTGAACTCTGTGTAGTTCCTCGGAGGTAATAGAGTCTGGGTCGACAACATGTGCCTGACCGTCAGATATTTGGACTACCTGGTCTGCTAAATGTAGACATAGCTCCGTACGATGTGTAATAAGTATCGTGGTCCGATTCTCCAGCAATGGCCCAGAAATGCATTTCCGCACAATGAGTTCCGCAGTCTGATGGTCCAATGCCGACAGCGGATCATCGAGAAGTAATATATTAGCTCTTGAATAGACAGCTCTTGCTAGAGATACCCGAGCTTTTTGCCCGCCGGAGAGGCCAACCCCATTCTCTCCCACCAGAGAGAGATCGCCGTGCTTGAAATTAGCCATATCAGGGATCAGGGCACAAGCCTCCATTACCTGCTTGTACCGAGCCTCATCATATGGCAAAGAGAAGAGAATATTCTCTCTGATACTCATTGACTGCAGCCATGGAGTCTGTGCACAGTATCCAACGATGTCATTTGATCGATCATATTCGCCACCCAGCTGATCCAGTTCACCGAGGAGTGCCTGGAACAGAGCTGTTTTTCCTGAACCAACTTCACCATAAATGACGGTTAATCCAGGCGCAAACGTAAGAGTAACGTTTCGAAGGACGGGGTCAGTACTTCCAGGCCAAGCAAATGAGGCATCTTTCATTTCTAGTTCCATTTTGGACCCTTCTGCTATC
Source organism: Venustampulla echinocandica (assembly GCF_003357145.1). Taxonomy (NCBI): domain Eukaryota; kingdom Fungi; phylum Ascomycota; class Leotiomycetes; order Helotiales; family Pleuroascaceae; genus Venustampulla; species Venustampulla echinocandica. The sequence goes on along the minus strand of NW_022474206.1, from coordinate 3,325,637 downwards.
TCGGCAACCGCTTTATCCGGCTCGTTCATAAACTCCTCGATCCGTCCCATTGAAACCTTAGCATTCAGCAAGACTGTGATAAGGTTGGGCAGTTCGCGAAGACTTAATTCCAGCATGGTAAACAATTGCAAGGCCGGAAATGCAATGTCAACTCGTAGGGGCTGGCCTGCTAGCGCAGTGTATGCATAGAACGCAACCACAGGAAACATGCCGCTAGCAAAAGTATTAGTGAAGCTGATGAGGATGCTCCATAAGCTAGTGATAATTCTCAGCGTCAGTTCTGCTTGTCTTGCTTCCATAATTCGAGCTAGCCAGACATCTTGCCAGCCGTAGTAACGCAGATGGCGGATGGCCTCAACAAGTTGTCCGATTTTATGGAGTTTAACATCAGTCGCCACCCTCCGTTTTCTTTCCCAGCCGAGTAAGATACGTGCAATAAATGCATTCATGAACTGGGCTACTAATACCGTCACAATTCCAATCAAGCAAGGCCAGCCTATGAGTCTCCAGATGAGAACAACTGAAAGGACCAAGCCTAGAGGTTGTGATACAAGGGACGAGAATTCCCAGAATCTACAATAAAAGTCAGCGGGAACCTATGCCGGGACTCTGGTCACTTACCGTTGGGCCACTTCGTACGCATCAAACCTTCGTATCGAGATCACATTAGTGAATAATCGCCAATGAAAGTGGTTAGTGGCTCACCGCATGAGGTTCATAATCTTCCCCATTGACGCAAGCTCAGGCGACTTCTCTGGAGTTTCCGCTACTTCAGGTATGCTTTTATGAGAAGAGAATGGCTTCTTGACATAATCGAGCGCTTTTCTGAATCTCGAACGATCTGAAACCTCCGACTCGCCGTTTGTGGCTGTATTCGAGTTGGTCTGCTCAACGGGTTTACTACTCACAGAGACCATCTTCCTTGACAGTGTCTTCTCATAGAGCATCGTAACCAGTTCTCCACGAGACCGTTCATACGCACGTCGTCCGTACCAGAGACTTAAAACTGATGATTGACAGGCAATCAATCGTACAACAAGAGACAGCAGAGCATAAGTTAGAGCGGCACGCCTCGGTGCTCTATGATCCTCCATACTTTGGAGAATCTTTTGTAGGAGTACTGGGGCCGAAAAGTCTGGTACTTGTTAGGGCCACAAGCCTACGGAAAGGGTATAGGAATGCATACTTGCAAATTGCTCTATAATACCGAGGATAGAAACAATAAACAGATCGAGCCCATTAGCCTCCAATAATCGCTTCAGAACCGAGCCTCGCAATTCTCTAAACTTCTCATGTAGCGTTTTATGCTGAAACTGATAACCTAGTAGCCAAACATCTTCATCATTGAGCTGCCTGGAAGTCCCCAAGGAAATGAGTGGCGCCATCCAGGAAACGGTCATGAATTGCCATAATGTTAGATTATCTTCCGGGCTGCGAAGATGGCTTGTAGGGGGCCCAAATGCTGGACTTATTGTATCATTGGATAGACTTGGGTCTCGCAACGGCATTTGTAGAATGGCAATAATTGCTGCCCATGCTAAGAAAATAGCTACAAGTTCCAAAGCTTCGTTCCGAGTAATATCCCAAAGGTTGTGCAGCAGGACAACGAGCTGGGAAACGAGAATGCTGATATATAGAACTAGTAAAGATTTTGGCGCCGTCGTTGGCCGAAGGATGGCAATGATGATAGAAGATACTGCCCATGATGCCGCAGGATACACCATGTCCAGGCGGAATTTGGGATAGAAGACTGTGGCCATTTGCAGCAGGAAACCAACGAGTGATAGATAAAGTAGCGTCATTGAAGGAAGCGTGAATCGACGCCTCTGCTTGGGGAGAAGTTCGTCATCTTTCTCCGGTATTTCTTCGACGAATGTTCTGAGCCACCTTGGTATTATAACGCGGCGTGGTATCAATTGGACCACAAAACCAAACACGATGCATACTGCTATTACCGCTGGAATAGCGGAGATAAATGGAAGAATGCATCGCTCAAACCGGGCGTTAACGGGATCCTAATATGAAGTAAGTCACTGATTCTAGTTCTACAACGGCCTTAATAATTATAATTATAAGACGAAGGACAAAGGTAGGATCATACCCAAATACGAGAGCAACCAGCCTCGGGAATAGCCTCAGATTTTGTGTAGGGTACCAGATGGCCATCATACCAGGACGGGTGAAGCCCTTGGACTCTGAATTGGGCCATTGGCAATACTGAAATGCAATTGGAAAAAGACCTTCCTCAGGATATTCACATCTTTATCATTATTACGTTGCCTTGCAGACCTAAGATGAGAATGCAGAGTGACTGGCGAGCCAAAAAGGAAGGTTGCAAGTGTTAAGTTCACCGCCAGTCAAAACGGGTTGTGGCAGATGGTGGGGACCCTCATGCCGAAGATTCCCCGATGCAGGGACTTGCACTCGGTCGTTTGTTTACGAAAGGAATAACTCGCTAGCCCCGCCTCAAAGCTCACTTGCAACTGTGTTCATGTCCTCAATATTCTGTCAATTTAGTTTCTGCGCTCTAGAGTATCTCGAATGACGAAACCTCCTGAACTGAGAGAATAAAGGCTTAGGATTTAGCTGCAACTCTCCAGCGCAAAACTTCATCACAAGCAGACTCCATCGAGGAGCGTCGTCGCACCTCCCCAGCAGAAACCTCGCCGCAAAATCAATCTAAGCCTATCTAAACCATCGGGGGCCCACCGCACTACGCATCATCGTCATCTTCCTCCTATTTCTCATGCTCATTGTCGTTCGAGCTGAGGCAGGGTTTGGGTATGGCGCATTCTTGGGTGAATTTAGTGCAAACCCATTTTCGCCAGTATTATAAGGCTCAACAACACTTACCCAGATATAAATCCGATATAGCGCTCCTATACTTTTTGCTATACAATCTAGATAGTCGGCGTACAGCACTATAATTATTATTCAAATATCTAGCCGGTCGCAAAGTGAGACTATTCCTAGAACCAGGCACTTATGCCCTGCAGCCCAAACTGAGATATTCATGCGACTTGAATATCTCAATTTCGGTCAGATATTCAGGCGACTTAAATGTCTCAATCTAGGTGAGACATAGAGGATACGGTGGGTGGATAAAGGCTTAGTAGAGATCTAGCAATAGCTTTCACTTTGCGATCGGCCAGATATTCGGTTAACGGAGTATCGTCTTTCCGAATTCTAAAAAACCAACCACTGATCAGGCAGGTGTGGGAGTGAGAGCGGGAGGCAGCCTAAAGGCCAACGAGCTTAAAAGTTGGCATTCGTAATAAAATTCGTATCATCGTTATGGTCCGTAAGAACAAGGCCGCCGATTATTGTGCTTCGATCGCTTCCGTTGAATATATGGACATTGCGACCTTTAGAACGGTCGGCGCTTGATAGTTGAGGTTTTGGGCTGCGAGGGGACGCTTCGAGATGTGGGAGAGGAGTGTCTTAGTGCAGTACGCCGACTATCTAGATTGTATAGGAAAGAGGGAGATATAGGTAGGTAATGGCCGTTGAGCCATATCATCATGGCGAAAAGAGTTTTGCAACAAATTCGCCCAAGAATGCGCCATATTGGATGGCGTGTAGCGCATGTAGAAGATGGCAGGCGTGTTTGAAGATAGCAAGTGAAGAAATGACAATAGGTTGAGTTGCTGAGGCGAATTACCTACTCCGTAGTAGTGCGGAGTGTGCTGGGCTCGCGGGGGAAAAGAAGCCGCCGGTCATGTGACCCCACTAAGCGAAAAACTCACGCACGCAAACTATCAGTTTTCGTTCGTTGCCAAAATTCGATCTTCGAAAAACTAATTCGACAAAAATCAATCGGCACCATGGTTAGATACGCCGCCACCGAAGTCTCCAGCGCGAGGTCTGCAAAGGCCCGCGGAGCATATCTACGCTGCTCATTCAAGAACACCTTTGAGACCGCGAGCGCAATCTCCGGATGGAAGCTCCAGCGCGCCATCAGCTTCCTCGAGCACGTCAAGGAGCACAAGGAAGCCGTGCCTTTCAGAAGATACGCAGGCGGAACTGGACGCGCAGCACAGGGTACGAGATCGAGAACTCCAGAACTGAGGGTGGTGGTTGAGATGGGGATAGATATGTTTTGGAACTGGGGCTAATGGGATATTCTATCTGTGTAGGCAAGCAATTCGGCGTCACTCGCGCACGATGGCCTGTTAAGTCTGCCGAGTTCTTACTCGGTCTCCTCAAGAATGCAGAGGCAAATGCCGATACCAAGGGCCTCGATACCGGAAACCTGATCGTCAAGCACATTCAGGTCAACCAAGCCCCCAAGCAACGCCGCAGGACATACCGTGCTCACGGTCGTGTAAGGACCCCTCTCAGGATTTCAGAGCCATACACTTGAAAGAAACCCTCACTAATCTATTATTTTCTAGATCAACCCATACATGTCCAACCCATGCCACATCGAATTGATCCTGACCGAGGGCGAGGAGGTTGTTCAGAAGTCAGAGGCGGTTGCTGATCGGGAGGTTGCGCACTTGAGCTCGAGACAACGTGGTGCTCGCAATCGTCGTGCGATCACTGCTGCTTAGATTGGGGAATTTTCTGATTTGGGCGTGCAAGGGTTCCATATGGCATTGTGATGGCAATCATTGAAGAGGGGCTTTTATGAGGCCAGGCTTGTACTTCAGTTAGCTTTGCTGATCATGATGGAAAAGAACAATTCATGAATGATTTGGGCCGGCTACTGTGATTTGCATGGTTACTGTGACTTGAGATATTCGTACGAGATATTCCTTGCTCTGTGGTAAAAACCTGAGTTGAAGATGCCGGATTGGTTTCATACTCCAAAGTTGGAAGCATAAGGTACCTTATAAGACGAGATGATCTTGTCCGTAATCGCCACCAACGGCGTAGGTACTTCACACTGAACAATTACTTGTCTCCTCAGCAGATCAAATACAGCATATCACATCATAACCAAGCATCACACATCACACATCATCTATCATAATAGCAATTTAATTTCTGCTCGCATCTGCCAGATTCCCCTAAGGGTAAAAATACATAACGGCAGGAAAACATCCCCTTACTCCATGCGAGTAGAATACATTGTCGTCTTCCCTCTAGCTTCATTTCTTCATAGCAAGTCAAATGCTCAAACCTTTTCGCCATGCTTAAGAAACCAGACGCATTTTGTGTACATAATATAACAAAACAGACAAAGGATTATGTGAGACTTGGGCTGTCAACTTTTAGGAAATCCTCCGGGGCGTAGTGAGAATTGAATATCGTTCCGTGTCGTAATTCCCAATTTGTAGTAACATCGAGATTCTCAGGTTGTAGTAAAGTCGTAAATCCTTCGGGCTGTAGCAATACCGCAACTCTCAGGTCGTAATAACATCGCAATTCACCTCAGGCTGTATGTAGCAACACCTCAACCCTCAAACTCGTTAGCAACACGCAATTCTCAATCCTGAAAACCTTCAATAACCCCATCAAATCTGCCATCACCCGGACTAACAACACCATCAAGTCTTGATTCCTCGGCCAATCGAGCACGAGACGGGCCCCAGAACACACTCATATTCCAGGCATTCTCAAGCGTGGCCTCCTCCTTTGGCGACATATAATTCATGATAATGCCGAGGGCAGCATCGTTTGTCTTCATCATGTAAGGGTCAATCTCGCCGTATCGCTGAGCAGCCGGGCCCGTTACGTGACCCTGAGCCTCTGGAACACCAAGTGCTGTCTGGTCGAAGCCAAGAGGAAGCCGGACGTAGCCGCAGGACTTGAATTCTAGCTTGGTGAGTTTGGTGGGTGGTGGAATAGGTGGTTCCGGGCCGATGTCGAAGGAGTAACGGTGGTCTGCAAGGGTGATACCCGGTGAGATGAGGTCGATGAGATGAGACCAGGAGCCCTGGCGTGGTTGAAGCCAACTCAAGTCATCACCTGGTGGACCATGGGGAGGGTGAGGATGCGCTGGAGCACCGGCGACCGGTACTATCTGGTTGCCGGCTGCGAGATGCTGGGCAACTCCCAAAGCAAGGTTCGCGGCGGGGTTTGGGCCTAATACAATGTGTGCACCGGCATTGATTGGGGCGGGCTGTTCATTTAGAGGGATAGGTGCGGTCAAGGAGACGGAATCGAAGCTGATACTCTCTGCGCGGAATCCTTTCAGGGAAAAGCAGAAGCTGCTCATGATATGGGGGCTAATCCAGCAGTTTTTCAAGGACAGGTGCTTCACAAAAGGAAGCCTCAAGACCTGTGGCGAATGGCTTCGGTTGACCATGTCCATAGCCGTAGGAACCAAGGGTGCTGGCAAGATATGCTGATTGCGCGAGAACATGCCAGGTGCATATTCCCCACCACAAAGCCATTCGAAATGGAGACTTGTGATATTCTTTCGGTGGGCGATATGTTCCTGCAAAAGCTGATAAACACCATGCACCGATTGTGTAGGGGAAAGCTTGTGATCCTGAACCCAACTCGTCGGAAGCTTAACAACCTCACGCCAATCAGGAATAATCGCCAACGAGAGTGACTTGAGCTGTGCCAGGCTATCCCAGAAGTCACCGCGTCGAAGGACAGGCAGATGCCGATATGGAAGGCGGGCGATAGTAAGCGTCGTAATGTCCTTGAACGTAAAAGGGTTATCGATGACCGCGATCACATATGACTGCATAAAAGCGGCTTGAGCCCACTCTATCTCGAGCAACATCTCCTTCTGTCCGGTTGTAAGATCATTGGGCTTTAGAGAGTGGTTTTCCTGCTTCTCCTTGTCATCTTTTGTTCGATAAACTGCTCGCACCCAGGTTTCCATTGGCACAGTCTGTGGTCGAATATTGACGACATCCGGGACGACTAGTGCCAAGGGGTCGGGATCGACTACTCCCATAGCAGACAAGTCAAGAGTACCATCCTCAATGCTCCTCGCAAAAGTCCTACTAAGGCGGAGGCTACGCGGAGGCAGGCTGTTTGCGAGATCTTCGTAAGGAGTTGTGAAAAGAGTAGCCAAGTCGATCGACTCTTCTGTCTCGATCATCATACGAATAGAAGACTCAAGGCTCTCTCCGCTATATCCAGCTTCTGTCAACATGCGCTCATAGTTCAGGTATGTACTATCGCGACCCCGAGAGGCAGATGATGACTTTGAAGATTTTCCAGCTTTCACATGAATTGGTTTAGGCTCCGGAACGAACTGATTCTGCCCAAACACAGCAAGTTTCTCACCGCGCGCAACGACCTTCTGATTTGTATCCGGACCGGCGAGCCATCCCAAGCCTCCATCGATGGAAAGACCCAGCTCCTTTGCGCATTTGATGAATCTGAAAGCCTTCGCCATGGTCCGCGTCTCATCAGCAGTCTGCTCCAAGCCCTCCAACTGAGCGTATCGGTTGTATCTCTTATAAGGCCAGCGGTAGATGCCCCAGAACGAGGTAATTGCCTCCTGGTCGCTCTTAATCGGTGGATAAGCTAAATTGTGCTCGTCGAACTCGAAGCTCATTGCGAATTTGCGGATTCGTGTACCAAATCTATAAGAATCCGTCAGTATCCGTCAATGCGAAGCAAGGTTATTATTATACGCACCCTTCAAATACCCTCATACCCTTATCCTGCAGCATGACAGAGCCTGGAGGTGGCTTGCAATCTGTGGCTTCCGAATCTCCTCCGAGGGATGGGTTGGTGGCAATGCCATACAGCTCTGGACTGAAGGGCACAACCACCGCCTTGAAGAGATACTCAGAAACCTTCTCCTCAAACTCCTTATTGACCAGGCGCATATTCTGGATGCTCGAACGGGGGAGGAACGCGACGATCAGCGTAAAGATTTCGACGGGCAGCAGGTGCGCAGGCCATGATACCACTAGGGAGCCGTCAATACGCTGCATACTTCAGGTTTCGCGATAGCAACGCATATGAGGGCATGTAGAAATGTATGTACTAACCTTGGGAGCGAGTCATCGCGAGAGTGCTTTTAGTCTTTCGGCGCTTGGAGGGTGCTGTATCTGGCATTGTCGCATTCGACTTCTTTCGTTTTGTGAAGAAAGGCATGGCACTTTTCAGATATCATGTGTGGGATGTATGAAAGGTGTGTGAAAGGGTGTTGCCCTCTTAGGACCTACGATGTTGCGAATCGACGAGTGGAGGAGGAACAGGAGGGGATGTCCACAGATCGTTAACCCCACGTTGAGTACATCCGGCGGGATTGGAGTTGAAGAGTCGTCAGACTAACGATAGATCGCTAGTAACCGGATCAGCAAGTTCCTAAACGCTGTATTACAGGAACAGCAAATTGGAGTTGTGCATTCTTGTTGGTGTGTTGACGGTGGCGAACTTTTTTGACTTTCGTCCGAACTGGATTGAGTGACGAGCTAGGAACACCGCTAAACGTGGGGCAGCCGACCAGGCTGAAGCCTTGCTTGTCTAACGTTGTTCTTGCAGCACGCCGAGACAGACTGGGGGGGGAGATAAATACTTTTTCCCCAAGTCACCCTTTGCATTATTCGAGAAATCCGCATGCCTAAAATAATTTACTTTCCGTTTGCTACTTGCACTTTCAAAAGTAAGTACCCGGTAACGCCGACGGCACGTCCCATGTGCGGGAGGTCTAAGGAGATCACGTGGAAGAGCTTAGAAGTCTAGACCATTGGCTGGTTCAAGTTGGTTGTGATATGTGATAAACTCCGAGGAGTTGTTCATGGACAAAGTCTTCTGATCTGAGAGCAAACACAACCGGGAAATGCTCTCCAATGTTTGCTCCGCAACAAACTCATTGCTTCCTATAAGAGAATGAGAGAAAATCCTCTCGATCTTAATTACGTCATATTCGTTAAGTAACACATCTGGATATAGATGCCCAACGCCATTCCCAAAATCCCAAACACCATGTCCTCCGTCTATGTCTCCTTGCACCAAGCCAGATCCAAGTACGCCTGTAAAATGAGATGCCTGTGGTATGAGAAGCCCCGGTTGCTTAAACAAGTCTAAAGGTCTCGTAACGATATTAAACGGCTTCCGCCCGCCTTCCCACAACTTCTACGGTAGCATTTGCGCATTGTCGTCTTATCTTAGCTCTGGCGACCTCGCCATCCGCAGAGGACCCAAAGCTAGGGGTCCTCGATATTTCGGAAGCGCTGCGCTTCAACGAGGGTGACCATGTCGGGACGATGTCGCCTGCCGCGGGTCGTTTGTCTATGGCATCCTGAGATAGTGCCACAGCGGTTAATCCATCAGGTTCAACACAAGGGCCGTCGAGCAAGGGGTCATGTACCCAAGAATCTTCCAGTCCTGGCTTAAATGGCGCCACATGCCGGATTTCCTCCCAAGTTAGCGTATCCTCCGACATGACGATGTATAAATCGAGGATCTTCCCGGAGTCATCCACAACAGCGCAGTTCTTCTGGAGAAATTCCCAGTCATAATCACAGTCGAGTGGATCTGGAAGTTGGCGGAGCATAGGGAGACCACGCAGATTCTTGGCATCACATATCCTCGCGACGAGTGGTTGCCATTCCCGGCCTCGGAGGACATTAGAGAAGGCCTCATCGACCGCTGTCTTAAACGACGTACTGTCCGAGTCGGGGATGACGATCATTTGATGAAGACCACGGGATAGGCAGCGTTTATAAGCCGCCGTATCCTTTTCGAACGGGAACGGTTGTCGGGAGGTCGGGAGAAGCGAGACATGCACCGTCCAGGACGGGGAATCAGACTCCACGGAAGGAATCCGCTCCCTGAGTGATTGGATACATAAAGATTCATGAGCAGTCAAGTTGTGTGAAGCGAGTCCGTTGTCAATATCGTCCAGGTATCCCGATTCGTTTTCCCCTTCGGCTACGTTGGGCGCGGGGTCCAACATCTCATCAAACGGGGGCGTGGATGCTTTCCTTCGACGGCCGACGGCCTTGTCAGTAGAGCTGGCTGAAGTCTCCAGTACGTCGACCCTCTCCTCCACTCGTATCGACGCATCATCAACCTCGATTAGGCGGCTATCAATCCTGTGGACTTCATCGGCCAAGCGCTCGATATGATCATCATGATATGGCATTCGCTTGGTCAGTATCCCGACATTCTGCCATAAACCACCCATGCCACGATATACTGTCTTGAACTCGGTCTCGGTCTCTGCTCTGTTCTTATCCACGAGCTCTTCCAGGCGGCCCAGGCGGTCTATTAGCGAGGCTCTTCCACCATTCCGCTCTTGATCCAACTCTTGCTCCAGCAAGCAAACCCTCGCTCTCAAAACCTCGAGTTCGTGTCTTTCCACGGTGCCGGCTGCCTTCTCCGGGCTATGGTAACATGCTTGGTGGCCACATTCACAGGTGCTACCGGGTATCGCCCTGTTCAACGCAAAGCCCACGCAGGCGCACCGCGTGCCCGTGACTTCCGGGTGGAGCAAGATGTAGCGACATTCGCCCTCGGGGAGATGGGGAGGGTCCTCTCGCGCCTTCTCACGGCGAGGCGGCGAGAACATACTGGATGTCGCCCGCTATATTGAATCGATGGGCCCAAAGCGGAACAAGAGGCATGGGCGGTACGGAGGACTTTTTGTATGTGTGTAAAGGACAGACAGAGTTAAGTATCTCAGCAGGGCACTAGATGGGGGACCGGTAGGGGATGGTGGCGCGCATATATTTTCCGGCGTGGAGTACTCGAGTATAGTTATAGCCAAAGACGAGAGGGGAGCAGCGAGACACGGACAGAGAGACGGCGACAGCGACAGCAGACCCGAGGACGACTTTTGCAGGTAGGTTAGGTTTCAAGCAGGCTGTTATCATGGTACAGGTACATGAACATGAGCATATACAGGTACCGGTGCAAGTAGGGGCAGAGGGACGGGAACGGGGACGGGTACAAGTACGGGTACAGGTACAGGTACCACGCGGTGAGTGAGAATAATAAACGGTGGGTGACGGCGGAGGTCCATGACGTGCGATCGGGGGGGAAGGGAGCAAGTATGAGGTTTAAGTGAGTAAAATGCCTGCAAAATTTTATGAGCGTGGCCGTAGCCTTCGAGCGCCTAGTGTGTCGAGTGGACCTGGCTGCGGTGGGTACAAGTGGGTGGGCAGTAGTGGGCACTGGGTTGCGACCCACGACACGCGGGGGTCGCTGCCGGAAGGGCGTTCCATGGGGGGGAGAGGGGGG